>NC_064641.1:399296085-399931085 GCF_023864345.2 Schistocerca serialis cubense | reverse complement strand
AAAATAAACAGGCAATACATAGAGCAATGTAGAACCAGAGGCAGTCACGTAAAGAGGAGGGAAATACTCCGATTTCTTTACGCAGCCTACTGTGTTATTTTCTGTGTTGTTTTGGACGGATAAGAGACTGTGAAATCGCTCATTCTAAAGTCTGTGAGTTATGGTTTTATGTATAGAATAAAGAACTGACACGAAAAATTGTTTAATATGTATAAGATCCAGAGCCATAGACCACTTCAGTTGAAATTAATAAAACGGACGATATGCCACTCAGATACATTGTCATGCAGTCCTCATTGTTGAAACTGCAAAATCTCTATCTGCAAAATTTGATTACCCGATATATTCCCCTCACACATCCTACCCTGAAACAATTTAAAGTTTTACAGTGTACATTCTGCAACAGAGCTAGCATCAGCACAGCTGCAGAAATTTTACTTGAATTTTGTGATTTCTTTTCTGAATTATTAAAATAGTAAATTCCATTTTGTTGTGCTGTCTTTAGAGAATAGCAGCATCGCTTTGGCAGAAAAGAGTGTCCTTTACTGCTGTACAATGCAAGGTGAGCCACATAAGCATTTCCAAGATCATACATCAAGCCACCATCATTGTTTTGTGACGTGTGAAAAGAAGATGCTTTGACCAATTATTATGCAGATATGGGCAAAGTCAGAATGACTATTTAACTTTACCTGAAAAAAATAACTAAGAGAATTTCACTGCTTGGAAATTGGATTGGCAGCACCGAAATCATTCTTGTACTTAGAAGTAGTAATCGTACGATGTAACTGAAACCGCAAAACATTAAGGCTTCTATGTCAGTTACTATGTTTTATCTCCACTATCGAGCTCAAATACTCTGGTTATTACTGAAATAGTTTAGCTAAATACGGTTGAGAGTGGGAAAAGAGAAGGACTGACACTAAATTTAAGGAAACGTGCTAAAAGATGGAATATTATGTGAGATAACAAAATATAACGTTTATGTTAGAGCCACTTTGAGATTCATAACTGCTTATGTCATTTACTACATTGTCCTGTTATAATCTGTTAACCTAACGCTGGTTAATCTAGACTCATTCATATGCATCTGACAAATTGTTATCATTCTGTCGTTACTTCAGATCTGAATAACGTTTGCAATAATGAACATTCAATTCACGTCAGAAGTGAATATCTATTCATTTGTGAAAGACATTTCGGGATTGCAGCCAGTCCTCGTGAACTTCACGATATTTTAACTGGACACTTACCGGTCATCTTCAGGCGAACCATCAAACATTGATACGACAACTTTTTTTTCTTTATTTTGATTTCATTCCCATACTCCATATGGACGGGGAAGGGCTGGAAGCGGCACAATCCGCCGCTCTTCAGTCGAATAATACAGTTAACACTGAGGAAAACAAGACATATAAAATGCGATAAAGTGGGACTTGAGAACATAGTAAGGGAAAGTCATTGGGGGTTAAAATATACACATACACAGAGACTGTCATGTGGGACAGTTAACAAAGTACACATAAATTTAAAAGCACAGTGGGCGATTCGTCATCATATAAAAAGAACACTGAACTCACACACACAAGTTAAAAGTTGTCCACAGAATTTAAACCACTCCAGAAAGATGACACTTAAAAACCGCTGTACAAGACGCAGCACAAAACCTGCCAGGAGGTGCCCACTGAGGGAAGTAAGGCCTGAGAGAAGGGAAAACGATTGAATGGGCAGCGGGGGAGGGGAGATGGAGAGGGTGGGGTGAAAATAAAGGGGTCAGCAGCGCACCAAGGGGCAGGAGATGGGTGGGGTGGGAAATGGCTGGAAACTCAGGAGGGAGTGCAGAGACAGAGGAGAGGTGCTCTGGAAAGCGAGGGGACATAGGAGGAAGGAACTGCTCAGGGGGAGGGAAGAGGACAGGAGAGGGAGCCCTGAGGAGTGGAAGGGGTTAGAGTTGGTAGGAGGGTGGACATCAGGGCGAAGCTCAACATCCAGGATGGGTAGGTGCTGGAAGCAGCATTGAGAAAGGAGGTGGACGGTACAGAGATGGAGAGAGGGCACAACACCACGGTAAAGGTGTAGCAATAGGATGGGGGTAGAGAGAATAAAAGACACCAGGGGGTGGGGGCGACCAAGTCTGTGGGCACTGTACAAGGTGTGGTTGTGTCTGAAGAAAAGGAGATGTGGGGAGGTGATGAGGTCGTAGAAGATATGTGCAGGGGATGTTAGGCAGATTTGAAAGGCGAGGCAGAGTGCATAGCATTCAACGATTTCGAGGGCCTTATAGAATCTGGGAGGTTTGAAAATCAGGTGCTGCTGGCATAAGAAGGGATGTGGTGGGTCAAGGATTTGTATGTGTGAAGGATGGTGGAACAATGTAGTCCCCATTTTCAGCTGGACAGGTGTTTCAGGAGGCAGAGTCTATTGTAAGAAGATGTGGAGTGTAATGTAAAGAGATGTGGAGTCCAGGTGTGGTTACAGCTGAGAGTGAGGCCAAGGTATTTCAGGGTAGGAGTGAGGTGGATAGGATGACCATAAATGGTGAGGTAAAAATCGTGGAGCCAGAAGGAGCAGGTAGTATGACCTGTGATTATTGACTGGGTGTCTGCTGCTCATGGTCTTGCGGTAGTGTTCTCACTTCCCGCGCACAGGGTCCTGGGTTCGATTCTCGGCAGGGTCAGGGATTTTCTCTTTCTCGAGATGACTGAGTATTGTGTGTCTTTCATCATCATTTCATCCTCATTCACTCGCAAGTCGCCGTAGTGGCGTTAAAGAACTTGTGGAGTGGCAGCCGAACCGCCCTGCAAGGGGTCTCCCGGCCACCAATGCCATACGCTCATCATTACTATTATTGCCTGGGTCTTGGAAGGGTTGACATGGAGCCACTGGTTGCACCAGACGGTGAACTGGTCGAGGTGGGTTTATAGGGTACGTTGGGATCTTTGATGGGTAAAGGCCTAGGAAGGAGATGTCATTAGCAAATTAGAGGAGGTCAACGGGCAGTGGAGGTTTGGTCATATCTGCAGTATATAGGAGAGAGAGGAGAACAGAAGGGACAGAATCTTGTGGCACACTAGCAATGGGATAGAAAGTACAGGAGTTGGTATTGTGGATAGTGACATAGGAGGGACGACAGAAGAGGAAGGAAGCAACGAGATGGACGAAATTGATGGAAGAGCATAGGTCTGGATTTTGAAGAGGAGCCCAGGATGACAGACATGGTCGTAGGCATTCTGTAGGTCGAGAGTGACGAAGATAGCTGAGCGATGAGACTTAAGTTGGAGGGAAAAAAGAAGATTGGTAATGCTAAGGAGCTGGTTGTCAGCTGAGGAGGAGGGCGAAAAACAACACTAGGTGAAGGGAAGCAGGTAGTGCTGAAGAGTATGCGCTTGAAGACCTTACTGAATACAGAGGTGAGGGATGATAGGAAGAGGAGTCTGAGGGGGGTTTGATTGGTTCAGGGAACAGCAGGACGTGGGAAGTCTTCCACAGGTCAGGGTGAAAGCTGGTGAAGGGGAGAACATTATACATATCTGCAAGGACAGCTAGGAAGGAGGGAGGGGGTTCCTTAAGATGGCAATAGGTGACACTGTCATAACCAGGATGAGTTTAGAGTCATTTGCAGTAATGGGAGTGTTTATGTTTGAGGGGGTGTTTGAGGGGGTAACTGATCCAAGTACCAGAAACTTGGGGCTAGGGGCAGGACATAGGTATCAATGCATTCAAGGACTGTGGGGAAGAGGCAATAATCAAAATGGCGATTTCTGTGAATTCAGAAAACCTAGGAGAAGTGGGAAACAAAATGGTTAGCCTTACTGAGGTTATCAGGGAAGGAGCAGTTATCATGGAGAATTGGGTAATGCAGGGTTAGATGGCTACTAGTAAGGTGGTGGAAGCAGATCAGTACTTGGAGAAGTTGACAGAGAGGGCGGAGTTCAAGTGTGTACATGTCTGGCGCCAGTCCCAGCATTTCCTTGCTGTTAGGAGGTTTCGGATGTGTTGTTGTAATTGCCAGTGGCAGGGAGTGTATCTTGGTCACAGGTGTGGAGGAAGGAGCCGTAGAGCCTGCTGGATTCATGGAGAAGAAAGATGGCCTATGGAGGAAGAGGAGGACAGTGAGGAAGTTTGGTAGGAATGTGGGCCTCCATGGCGTCAGTGATGGTATTTTGGAGGAAGCATGAGGCATGGGTGATGTCAGTGGGATTTGTGAAATATAAGTGGGTGTTTTTCGACATGTGAGGCAATGGATTCCCATTATGCGTCCCAGTCGTCGCAGGGGTAGTCGTGGACAGACATTGGAGGGACAGCAGGGCAGGGGGCAGGAGGGGTGTGATGGGCTGAAGAGATGGTAAGGACTTGGAGGTGGCCACTACCAGAGGGGTTAAGGACACCTGCAGCGACGTGATCAAGGAGGTTGGACAAGCGAGAATGACATCTGTGATGGAGTTATTTCCAGAATGGGTGTCTTTTGGGAGAGGGACAAAGTCACCATGGAGGTGGCAAGGAACTGATGCCACTGCCGAAGGGTGTCAGGATCATAGCTGTGGATGCTGAAATCTGTGGCAATCACATGTGTGGAGAAGGTGTGGTCAACATGGGAGATGAAGTTGTAAGGGCGAGGAGCTGCAGGGTGGACATAGATAGTGGCACAGGTGATGGTGAGTTAGGGAAACAGATGCTGAGGATAAGGTGCTCAGTCATGTCGTTGAGCAGGGGGTTGTGGCTGGACAGCAGTATACATAAGGTGAACAATAGCAACCCCACCTCATGAGAGGGAAAGGGGGTTGTCGGTGCAGTGAAGGAGAAAGGGAGAGGTGTAGACAACATGGTGACGTTGGAGGAAGGTTTCATTATGGTATCGACCTAGTGCTGGGACAGGTATGCATGAAGAGTTAGTTGTTGGTGGGAGGGAGCGAATGTTTAGGTATTGGAGACTATACTGTTGACGCACCAGGAGGCAGGAGGGAGGAAGGGAACAGAGGGAGGAGGACAGAGACTTATATGAGGGTGTCTGTGTGGGTGAAGGTGATGTGGGCCAGGTTGTGGGAGTATACGACATAGGTATTCAAATGGAAGATGAAGCAGGCGGCAAGGGAGATCTGCTGGATGATGTGAGGACGTTGGAACTGTAGGGGGCTGGTCAATGGGGCGATCGGGGCAGTGAGCTCGAGGTTGGTGAGAGGGTGTTTGGCCTTGCATTTGGAGGTGTCGTGGGGTGGGGTTCATTGCAGGAGTTGTAGGAAGGACGAAGACGTTCGCCACTCTTATATAGCGTGCTGATAGTATTGCTGCGCATGAATCAGAGTCATGGTGACAGAAAGACCACACCGCCCGCCAGCAGCGCCCTCGCTTGTTTAGCTGCAAGGATAAGTTGTCTTGGGCGTTGCCGCTCGCCGCAGACATTGAGTATTCAGGCGTCTTCGTCTGGAGCAAATCTCGGAGATGACGGGATTCCACGCTTTATCCAGCAGACAGCCGCTGTCATGGTCCATTAGATTTTCCACAATGCGTATCTCAACGGATTCTTTTATAATGGAGTCCGAAAAAGATTTTGCTGTGGCCAAAGATAGTGTTTTATCGTACAATGTTCCGTTGGAGATACAATGTTCCGCAACTACAGACTTGCTGTGTTGCAGAAAACTGCAATGTTCTTCCACTGTGCGTGTTTGTCCTGTATAGGCCATACTGCCCTGACAAGGTCTTCTGTAAATTCCCGCCTACCACAATAACAGCTTATCCGTTACTCATCCCAGCGGATCCGAACTCTTAGATAGTGTGGGCAAATAACTTCACCCAAAAATTACTAAGGATTGTCGCTATTTTAAGGGAAATATTTACAAAGAGGGGAAGAAAAAAATGTTCAAATGTGTGTGAAATCTCATGGGACTTAACTGCTAAGGTCATCAGTCCCTAAGCTTACACACTACTTAACCTAAATTATCCTAAGGACAAACACACACACACCCATGCGCGAGGGAGGACTCGAACCTCCGCCGGGACCGAAGGAAAGAAAAGCTAGGGACTTCGCTGGAGCTTTCTCCTCATCATCCACTTCCAGGTGGTTTTAGCTGAGAATGCCATGTTAATGCGCCGGGTAGAGTATTCATTGTCTCTCGAAACTGTCCTTAAATGCCGTCCCACGGAGAAGATAAGTTTCTACATCATCTTAACTCCATTCATGAGGTCAATGTGTTTTCTGTGTAATTAGAGAACGATGGTTGTCTCCCATTCCTGGATGTTTCGGTTAGACGGACGAGTGACCGCTGGCTGGGGCATTCTGTGCGCTGTAGGCCCACTCGCGCTGATGTGTATTTGCACTCCGAAACCATGGGTGTGCGTAAAACCCTTGTACACAGCGCCCTCACATTGTCAGATGCAGATAGTTTACCTAAAGAGCTTGCACCTTAAAGGAGAGTGTTCAGAGACAGCGAGTGAAGTTTACGACGACCTGCTGCAATCCTGAAATCTCTTCGAACACCTATCCATTTGCTTTATACATAATATTACACTAGCCATAAGAAACATACTTAACGTCATAGTCATATCAATATCAATCAATTAAATTGTACAATATGTCTTCAAGTGTGGTTCAAATGACTCCGAGCACTGTGGGACTTAGCTTCTGAGGTCATCAGTCCCCTACAGTTTAGAACTACTTAAACCTAACTAACCTAAAGACATCACACACATCCATGCCCGAGGCAGGATTCGAACCTGCGACCGTAGCGGTCGCTCGGTTCCAGACTCTAGCGCCTAGAACCGCTCGGCCTTGTAAGTGTGTATATGACAGTGTTAGTGTATTGCTTCGCCAGTTCCAGTCAGGTTTAAGAAGAAAGCTAGCCACAAGGCGATTTCATAGATACATTCATTCAGATTTGAAGCAACTTATGTCAAGCTGAATCTGTAAAAAGGGATGTGGTGCTTTGAACTAATTTTGGTCAGTAAGTTGCCGTTGTGCCAACGCTGTGCACAAAGATGCTAAGAATTTGCGGCATTACGTTGAATTCTTCATCAAATAGAACATTGTAAGCAGTGAGGTGAGAGCATCGATTTCACCTGTGTTTGTCGTTTACAATGAGTGGTGTTGGGGTTTACATCAACACTTTTGTTAATTAATCATGTTGATCAGTTTGCGTCTGAGTTGTGACTCAGCTACTAGAAAGGAAAATGAAACTGTAACAGCTAACCAGATTGCCCAACAGGTTATAGATAATAGTAAACAGGACCAAAATTGTACGCAAAGGATAACTAGAGACTATGATACTTTTACACTCTTTCCAGGTGGAAGACCTAAAAGCAGTCATAAACAGTTGTAAGGCCAGCAAAACAGCAAGGGTAGATGACATTAGAATGGGGCGGTTCAAACCCTTTGGACAAGCGAGCGAGTGGATTTAGGCGCTATTCAGCAGCTATACAAGGTGATTTTCTCCCGTGCGCTGATCGCTGAGCGGATACGGAACTTAGAGGGTCTAATGAGCTTATGTCCGGAAGTGAATGGTTTCCATACTAGAGACTTAGTTACAGATACTGCGGTCCAATACGTGCTGTACCATGCAGCGAAAGTCGCAGTATGCATGGTTACCTCCTAGGAGTTGGTACTCTTCCTCATACGTTATGCTCTAGCGCCCTCTCCTGCCGTAGTAATTGTTAATTTTCTGTCCGATTCACTTCTCTTGCTGACTCACCTTGTAGTGGATGTAATACAGTGTTGTACACAATGGTTCCGTATTCGAATCAAGAGCTTGCCGGCATGGTCATTGGTTATGGAACAACAAATGGCAACAGGCGGTGGGCAGCAAGGTTGTATCAGGAGACATATCCCCGCCGACAACAATCACAGCATTGAATGTTTGCAACAATGTTTCGCCGTTTGTCTGAAACAGGGTCGTTTCAGGAAGTGGGGAATCATGAAGGACGTACCCGAAATGTTCGGACACCAGACTTGGAGTAAAATTTGATTAACACTGTGGAAGTCGACCGCCGTTTCAGTACCAGGCAGTTGGTTCACCAGTAAAGGGTAAGCCAGGCGACTGTGTGGAACTTTCCCATGACAATTGTTACTATCCTTATCACTTACAGCGTCTGCAGCACTTACTAGCGACAGACTCTCCACGTCGGAAGCAGTTTTTTTTACTGGTTCTTCACCAGGCAACCATGATTCTGGGATCTGTGTCGTCCTCCCTATTCTCAGACAAGGCCACCTTTGATCGGAATGGTATCTTCAACTTTCATAACAGTCGTCCGTGATATAGTATGCAGAAGCACTATGGTGTGGTGAGAACGAATCATCAGCATTGGTGCAGCCGGAATGTGTGGGCAGGGATAATTGGCGACCGTATTTTGGGACCAGTCTTCCCTTCCACGTCGCCTATCAGGCCAAAACTATCAGCGATTTCTGCGAGTGACTTTGCTCCCCTGCTGGAAGAAGTGCCATTCACCGTTAACATCCGCACACATCCCAATCGTTTCTTCCCTGGTAGATGGATCGGACAAGCGGTTCCAGTTGCATGGTCTTTTATCGCACCGTTGGTCTTCTGTGACAGAGCACAGTGACTGAAAGTGTCATAACCAGCCGTCAGGTCGATAAACGCTACTCGTTTAGTTTTCCTGTTTTAAAAGCTATCCTGAATATATTGAGGTGTACCGCTTTTTCCTTGTCTGAAACCTGCTTGTTTTCGTGTTAGAACTGGTCCTACATGATGAATGAAACTTTTGAGCAATATTCGGTCAAATATTTAGAGCAGATGGCACAACAAGGATACTGGCCTGAAGTTTACTGACTCAGCTGACAATTTTCCAGGTTTTAAAACAGAAATTACCCGAGATTTTCTGCAGGTTATGTGAAAATTACCGGATTTTGTACATGATGATTTTTTCCGCTGTGTACACACTCTAGGGATTGATCGACGAGAGAATGCGGAACAAAATAGTTTAATGAACTTGGAAATGCATGGTTTTTATGCTAGAAACCATTCATTGAATCATACATTGCTACAGAGTCTGTGATCTAATACGCGCTGTATCATGGCGCCACAGTTACAGTATGTGTTGAAAATGGTTTCCATGTGCCTGAACGCGCGTACACGCCATAGCATGTTCTGTCTCATACGGTTACATGGGCGAGGCTGCATACGAACAGAGTCAGACACAGCACGAATACGCTTCTCAGTGTCTCCATATCTGGAATGGGCTCTACATGCATGATACTTTTGAGATGCCACCATAACCAGAAATCATAATTTATTCCATAACAGGAGATTCTAAGTGGACTCGCAGGGTCGGCGTAGTCAAGGAGATGTCAAGTCAACGGCTTACGAGAAGGAAGTGCTCCTTTACCATTGTTATTGAGCACCTATAATAATGATCAACAACAGCCGGTGAATACAAGTTGTTTCCTTTATGCCGGTGATCTGGTATTAGATATTCAAGAGAAATCCTTTGAAGATGTTGAAACCCAGCTGACAGACGCAGTGAGAGGAGTGAGTGTCTATTACTCTAACAATCACTTTTGTGTAAATCCAACTAAGAATAATCAGGCATGTCACACAGTTAACATAACGTGGCATGGGATACAGTTAGCAAATACGTCCCATGCAGAATATCAGCGTGCCACTCTGGACCGTACTCTGTACTTGATATGAGAGTTGCCTGTAAAGAAATATCATAAGGTTTGAAATAACACACCATACAAGAATAAATAGTTACGCCGACAATTAGCATCCAGTTCAGAACAATGGTAAACCATGATTACACGAAGACGTAAGGGGCCGTCGCCTAATACGGGACTGCAACAGTCCAGTTGCTGCAAAAGAACCACGAAGAAGGCAAAAATAAAAGATTCTGAACTGAACGATGCAAATGTTGAAAAAAACAAAAGATGGGAATATGGCAGAATATCTTGAAATAAAACTATGTGTCGGAAGCATGTAGCTGTTAACTGAACTACTTAAAGTTACACAAAATGTCAGTATAAGAAGAACAAACTGAATGGCCGGATAGGTGGGAGAAATAAACACGTTCATATATCTAATATATCGTCCGTGTCCCACGTTACTTTGTAGCTGATCGTGTTGTTTTACGTCATCGGTGTGTTTACCAATTATATCACCAACAGTTTAGGAAGGAACCAATGACTTTGATCATGCAATAGCCCAGTCTGTAATATAAGATGTCCCTACGTCGAATTACAGACCACTTAATGTATATGCACTACCACACTATTTCTAGTGTCTGATGAGTAGCCATCGCCCTGATTTCGTTCGATGGCCGCAAAAAAAAGTACTGTTTCATATTGCACAGTAATAAATAGAAAATAAATATGTGGAAATGGTGGCCGCGTCCTGACGTATTCGCACCTTATGCCAAATTATGACTGACTGAAAAAGAGCCTTTTCTAGAGCTGCCAATTTCTCAACTCCATTCCCTAGCTGACCCGCATTACCTTTCATCTTGCACCACACCGAACGGAAGCCAGAGAGGGTAAAATTCCACACATCGTAGTGGTATCGATATAAGTACACATACTAGGCGATATACTCTTCAGACCATACGGAAGTAGTCAATGAAGGTATAGAAAGATATAATGTGTATAAATCAACATTATCGAAAGAAACTTCGATTCTGAGAAAGCTTACGCCTGAGTTTGGCACCAGCTGCATATCAGCGAACTTGTGTGGGCTTAGTTTCACAGGGAATAGGAAATAACGAAAAAATCTTTACGAAATTTTTAAAAAAACTTAAAATACACTGCCTGATAGAAAAAAAATTGAAGCCATAAGAAGGAGAGGCAGAGACGAAATGAAAGTTAACGGCTGAGAGGACTTGAGGAGTTATTTCATTTCAGTGATTGAAAATTGAGTCACAATGGCAGTACGATCCCTTGTAGTAAGCAGTTGCAACCCATACGGCCTGAATCCATATGCTGACTCGGTTGGGAATAGTGTCATACAGACTTTCTATCGTCTCCTGAGGCAATCTCCCTCCCAACTGTTGTGGCTGGTCCTCGATACACTATGTAATCAAAAGTATCCGGACAACCCCAAAAACATAGATTTTTCATATTAGGGGCATTTTGCTGCCACCTACTGCCAGGTACTCCATATCACTGACCTCAGTAGTCATTAGACGTGAGAGAGCAGAATTGGGCGCTCCACGGAACTCACGGACTTCGAACGTGGTCAGGTGATTGGGTGTCGCTTCCGTCATACGTTTGTACGCGAGATTTCCACACTCCTAAATATCCCTAGGTCTACTGTTTCCGAAGTGATAGGGAGGTGAAAACGTGAAGGGACACGTACAGCACAAAAGCGTACAGGCCGACCTCTTCTGTCGACTGACAGGGGCCGCCGACGGTTGATGAGGGTCGTAATGTGTAATAGGCAGACATCTATCCAGACCATCGCGCAGGAATTAGAAACTGCATCATGATCCATTGCAAGTACTATGACAGTTAGGTGGGAGGTGCGAAAACTTGGATTTCATGGTCGAGCGGCTGTTCATAAGCCACACATCACACCGGTAAATGCCTAACGACGCCTAGCTTTGTGTAAGGAGCGTAAACATTGAACGACTGAACACTGGAAAAACGTTGTTTGGAGTGACTAATCACGGTGCACAATGTGGCTACCCGATGGTAGGGTGTGGGTATGGCGAATGCCCGGTGAACGTCATCTTCCAGCATATGTAGCGCCAACAGTAATATTCGAAGGCGGTGGTGTTATGGTGTAGTCGTGTTTTTCTTGGAGGAAGCTTGCACACCTTGTTGTTTTGCGTTGCACTATCACAACACAGGCCTATATTGCTATTTTAGGCACCTTCTTGCTCCCCAAAGCTGAGGAGCTATTCAGGGATGGCGATTGCATCTTTAAACACAGTAGTGCACCTGTTCAAAATGCCTGCCTGTGACGAAGTGGTTAAATGACAATAAAATCCCTGTAATGCACTGGCCCGCACAGTCTTGATCTGAATCCTATAGAATACCTTCGGGATGTTTTGGAACGCCGACGTCTTGCCAGGCCTCACCGACGGACATCGAACCCTCTCCTCAGTGCAGCACTCCATGAAGAATGGGCTGCCATTCCCCAAGAAACCTTCCAGCTCCTGACTGAACGCTTGCCTGCGAGAATGGAAGCTGTCATCAAGACTAAGGGTGGGCCCACACTATATTGAATTCCAGCGTTACCGATGGAGGGCGCCAGGAGTTTATAAGTCAGTTTCAGCCAGGTGTCTGGACACTTTTGATCACATAGTGCATATCGGATACCGGCATTGAGACCGAGTTGAAAATGGGGCGTCTTCGCAACTCTGTCACCTGCTGTTATCTCTGTCGCTTCCAAGTAAGCGTTTTCTTAGTGTGCTTCACAGTGATCTCTCACAATCTCATGAAGCGTATATCTGGCTATTAACTGTTTTACTGAAAACGTTAAGCATCAACCGGTTTTGGTCTTAGACCATCATCAACGGATATCTATTGAGAGGTAGAAACACTGACAAATATGGACCACAGTCTTGCTATATGAGCGTAAGTGTAGCACTGATGATCATGACCGTTTCTGTGGTCCAGGTGTTATGGTGCGGAAAGACACACCATGAGCGTAATGACCAAATTTTTTAACACGGACGATCACCGTTCATTGTATTTGTGACAATCTGTACTTCTACCTCATTGCACTTGCGTTGCTTTCGGCCACGACTTCATTTTTGTGGATGGCAATGCGCGACCGTATGGAACAGCGCAAGTGGAGCAACTCTTGGAACGAGAGCGTATTTGGCGGATGGACTAGCCTGCCCGTTCTCCCCCACTTAAATCCCATCGAGCACATGTGGAATGTATCGGGGAAACTTACTGCAGCACATCATATGCACCAACGACCAGTCAACAGCTGTCAACCGCGGTGGTGTATGAGTGGAACGCCCTCCAACAACACCTCCTTACCAACGTTGTGGCCAACATGGGAGCAAATTTCAGAGCAATCACTGCCGTCAGTGGTCCACACACACCCTATTAAGGCTCATGCTCCGTCTTTCGTAGTGTCCAGGGGGCGACCAGAAATCGGCGTGTATTCAGTGCAATTATTGTCTTTGAATATGTGTCACTGCTGTTCATCTTATTGGGTATTTCTGTCTGTTACCTCCTGTGCTATACTGTAGCGGCTCTTTCTATGTATGGTCATCTTACTTGGAAGTGACACATCACGACAAACTTACTTACGTCCTCAAGTTTTGCACACCAGAATATGTAGAATAAACCATGTGTCAAAGGAGATCAGGACTGTATATAGGGCACTGAATATCAAATGACTGATGATAATGAGGACAACATTCGTTTGGATGTGGGGATTTTATGCTGATGTGCAGTATTTAACACAGAGGAGAGTCAATGGCGTCACATAGATGACTCTATACATTCTTCGACAAGTAGATTAGAGGACGTGGGAACTGTTTATAACGCTGCTGTCGAGATTTTATAATTTAGCAGTGGCAATTTACGCACAAATGTGACCAATGCCAAAGGACTACCCAACGCCGTGCTCTAACTAAATGTTAAGTACACGGAAAGATCTCCATTCTTGCGCATGTACTAACAAGTTTGAACTCAGTAATAAATAGAATTCGACAGCACTGGAGTATTGGCGAAAGTCTCCAGACGGTATGGCTTTTGATTGAACAGTAGCCGACCAGTGTGACCGAGCGGCTCTAGGCTCTGTCTGGAACCGTTCGACCGCTACGGTCGCAGGTTCGAATCCTGCCTCGGACATGGATGTGTGTGATGTCCTTAGGTTGGTTAGGTTTAAGTAGTTCTAAGTTCTAGGGGACTGATGGCCTCAGATGTTAAGTCCCACAGTGCTCAGAGCCATTTGAACCATTAAAAAGTAACTTACAGTCGCAGCACACATAATATTCACTCACACTGCCACACATATAACTAAGCTACTAATTATCAATTAAGGAAGATAATTATTTGTAGAAGGAAGAGTGTGCAGTGTTTGGTTGTCATGTCAGGATACTACAATGGTAAAACAGTACATTCTACGTGATTCGGTACCAAGTATTTTATGAAAGTAATTAAGAAAAATAGTCAAGTAACACTTGATCACTTTTACTAATTTTAATGAACTCTAGGGGCGACACTGATATTAAATGACTTCAATTTCTTGGGAAACTGCACTTTAGACATATAAGGGTCACTAAGCTGAGTTGTCGTCTTAGTCGTTTATTAGTGACAGGTAACATTCATGTCCTTCATCGTTCATTTTATGGCAGGCTCACGTCAATGATTCCATAGTGTCTTTCCTCTTCTAATATTCCCGTATTTTGCCATGTTCCAGGTAACTGCAGATTTCTAGACTTGCTCTATTGGGTGGAGAATTGTAGGACTCCCCTAGATATGACAGGGGTGCACTACACAAAGGAAGCGGCTACTCGGGTAGCAGAGTACTTGTGGCGTGCACATGGGAGTTTTTTAGGCTAGGCAGTAGTGCGAGGTGTCCGAATGAACGCTCACCAGTCGACATGCAGGCGGGGAAATCAGGACGCGCTCAGTGTAAAGACACTTCAGCTATCAAGATATTAGCAGTAAATTTTCAGTGTGTTCGGAATAAAGTTCCTGAATTTACTGCCCTCCAGGAGGCGTGTGGGGCGCAAATTATTCTCGGGACTGAGACCTGGCTGAACCATGAGATAGGAAGTTCTGAAATATTTAGTGAGGGTTGGAACGTGTAGCGGAAAGACAGATTAGAACCGTAGGAGGTGGTGTCTTCATTGCAGTTGGCAAAAATATTGTGTCTACTGAGGTCGAAGTAGAGTGTGATTGTGAAGTTATCTGGACACGTTTAACAGGGCTAGGAGAAATAAAGTTAATTGTTGGGTGTTATTACCGGCCACCAGGTTCCACCGTAACAGTTCTAGACTCATTCAAAAGGAGTCTACACTCTGTATCGCAGAAGTACCCGGATCATGCTATATTAGCCGTGTGAATTACTTTTGAACACATTATCCGGGAACTGTCTTGAGCAGCTAAATCGACAGCCAACGCGTAATGGAAATATTTTAGATATGGTAACTACGAACAGACCAGACCTCATCGACGGTGTCAGTGTTGAGATAGCTGTTAGTGATCATGATGTTGTCATTACGACTATGGTTACGAAAGTTAAAAAGTTGGTCAAGAAGGCTAGGAGAGTATTCTTATTAGAAAGAGCAGATAAGTAGTTGTTAGCATCCCACTTACTAAATGAATCGACTTCATTTACTTCTGGTACGATGGACGTAGAAGAATTATTGGCAAATTTTAAACACATTGCAAATCACATCACGCATTGGAGAAGTATGTGCCGAAAAAGTGGGTTACGGACGGAAAAGACCCACCGTGGTTTAACAGCGCAATTCGGAGAAAGCTTAGGAAGCAAGGACGGTTGCACTCGCGGTACAAGAGAGATCGGGAGAATGAGGAAGGATAAAATGAAGTAGAGATTTGTGGTGCTGTAAAAAGAGCGATGCATACAACCACTACCACCGTCATACCTTAGCAAAAGATCTTGCTGAAAACCAAAGGAAATTCTGATCTTACGTAAAATCGGTAAGCGGGTCGAAGGCTTCCATTCAGTCACTCACCGATCAGTTTGTCCTGGCAACGGAAGACAGCAAAACGAAAGCTGAAATTTTAAATTTAGCATTTAAGAAATTTTTCTCGCAGGAGGAACGTACAAACATACCGCCGATTGAGTCTCGTACAGATTCCCGTATGGAGGACATAGTGATAGACATCCCTGTGGTTGTGAAGCAGCTGAATGGGTTGAAAATAAATAAATCGCCATCCTGATGGGATTCCAATTCGGTTTTACAGAGAGTACTCGACTGCATTGGCTCCTTACTTAGCTTGTATTTATCGCGAATCTCTTGCCCAACGTCAAGTCCCGAGCGACTGGAAAAAAGCGCAGGTGACGCCTGTGTATAAGAAGGGTAGAAGGACGGATCTTCAAAATTACAGACCAATATCCTTAACATCGGATTGTTGCAGGATTCTCGAACATATTCTCAGTTCGAATATAATGAATTTCCTTGAGACAGAGAAGTTGCTGTCCATGCATCAGCACGGCTTTAGAAAGCATTGCTCCTGCGAAACGCAACTCGCCCTTTTTTCACATGATATCTTGCGAACCATGGATGAAGGGTATCAGACGGATGCCATATTCCTTGACTTCGGGAAAGCGTTTGACTCGGTGCCCCAGTGCAGATCCCTAACTAAGGTACCAGCGTATGGGATTGGTTCGCAAATATGTGAGTGGCTCGAAGACTTCTTAAGTAACAGAACCCAGTACGTTGTCCTCAACGGTGAGTGTTCATCGGAGATAAGGGTATCATCTGGAGTGCCCCAGGGAAGTGTGGGAGGTCCGCTGTTGTTTTCTATCTACATAAATGATTTTTGGATATGGTGGATAGCAATGTACGGCTGTTTGCTGATGATGCTGTGGTGTACGGGAAGGTGCCGTCGTTGAGTGACTGTAGGAGGATACAAGATGACTTGGACAGGATTTGTGATTGGTGTAAAGAATGGCAGGTAACTCTAAATATAGGTAAATGTAAATTAATGCAGATGAATAGGAAAAAGAATCCTGTAATGTTTGAATACTCCATTAGTAGTGTAGCGCTTGACACAGTCACGTCGATTAAATATTTGTGCGTAACATTGCAGAGCGATATGTAGTGGGACAAGCATGTAATGTCAGTTGTGGGGAAGGCGGATGGTCGCTTCGGTTAATTGGTAGAATTTTGAGAAGATGTGGTCCATCCGTAAAGGAGACCGCTTATAAAACACTAATACGACCTATTCTTGAGTACTGCTCGAGAGTTTGGGATCCCTATCAGGTCGAATTGAGGGAAGACGTAGAAGCAATTCAGAGGTGGGCTGCTAGATTTGTTACTGGTAGGTATGATCATCACACGAGTGTTACGGAAATGAAACTTCCTGGCAGATTAAAACTGTGTGCCCGACCGAGACTCGAACTCGGGACCTTTGCCTTCCGCGGGCAAGTGCTCTACCATCTGAGCTACCGAAGCACGACTCACGCCCGGTACTCACAGCTTTGCTTCTGCCAGTAAGCTGTGAGTACCGGGCGTGAGTCGTGCTTCGGTAGCTCAAATGGTAGAGCACGTGGTCCGCGAAAGGCAAAGGTCCCAAGTTCGATTCTCGGTCGGGCACACAGTTTTAATCTGCCAGGAAGTTTCATATCAGCGCACACTCCACTGCAGAGTGAAAATCTCATTCTGTTACGGAAATGCTTCAGGAACTCGGGTGGGAGCCTCTAGAGGGAAGCAGGCGTTTTTTTCGTCAGTCGCTAGTGAGGAAATTTAGAGAACCAGCATTTGAGGCTGACTGCAGTACAACTTTACTGCCGCCAACTTACATTTCGCGGAAAGACCACAAAGATAAGATAAGAGAGATTAGGGTTCATACAAAGGCATATAGGCAGTCATTTCTCCCTCGTTCTGTTTAGGAGTGGAACAGGGAGAGAAGATGCTAGTTGTGGTACAAGTTACCCTCCGCCACGCACCGTGGATTGCGCAGTACGTATGTCGACGTAGATGTAGAACTGTCCCTTGTGCGTTCTTGTATCATTACAAAATACGAGCTGCTGCTGGATTCGAGCACATCATACGAACTGCCACAGATGGCTTTTTTTTCCTTTATTGTATTTCAATTCCCTATCGTGGAGGGCTGGCAGCAGCATATGCTCTGCTCTTCAGCCGAAAGACACAGAACAAACAATAGAAGACATTTAAAAATAACAAAGGAGAAAACATGGTGAACTTATATATAAAAAAGGGGCAATATCATGGAAGACAATAGACAAAAAGCGGCGACTGTAAAATGGAGATAAAATCCGCAAAAAAGTAGCGCACACAAAAAACCACACACTGGGACAGTTAAAGGAACATAAGGCGCAGTATGACTGGAGCACAAAAGTTTCGACAGATGGCGTAGCACTTAACAAACACTGACAGTAACACCAAGGACAAGGCCAGCACACAATTAAAATAAAACCTCTCAATGCACAGGAGAAACAGCACTAATCACAACACTGACATCGCACACTAATGATGATCAAAATGGAATATCTGCCAGGCACAAGGAGATGAGGGAGAAGGGAAGAAGGGAGGGAGGGGAAGAGAGGGGGAAGATGGGAAGTGGGGCAGGCCAAAGAGGGATAGGTAGGGAGGGATGTGGGAGAGAAAGAGGCATGGATGGGGTGCAGGGTATCAAGGGGGGGGGGAGGAGGAAAATCTGCTCTGAGATAAGGAGTGGAGAGGAAAAAGGGGGCCCTGGGGAAGGGGGGGGGGGGGGAGCAAGGCCAGATTATAGATGGAAGGAAGGGTATATGTCACAGTGAAGTTCATCATCTGGGAGGGGGAGGCACTGGAAATTGCCCTGATGAAGGAGATGGAGGATGTGGAGGTGGAGAGAGGGAGGGATACAGCGATAGATTCGCAGCAATGGGAGGGAGGTGGAGAGGAAGGAGGAAGCCAGGGAGTGGAGGGGTTCAAGCCTGCGGGCAATGTAAAGGATGCAGAGATGTTGGTGGAACAGGAGGATGTGGGGGAAGGGGATGAGTTCATACAGGAGCCGTGTGGGGGAAAGAAAGTGGATACGGAAGGCAAGGCAGAGTGCATGGCGTTCAAGGATTTGGAGGGCCTTGTAAAAGTGGGTGGGTGTGGAGATCCAGGCAACACTGGCATACTGGAGGATAGGACGGACGAGAGATTTATAGGTGTGGAGGATGGTGGAAGGCTGCAATCCCCATGTCCGGCCAGACAGTAGTTTCAGGAGGCGGAGGTGGGAATTGGCTTCCTGCTGGATGGTCTGGAGGTGAGGGGTCCAGGTAAGGTGATGGTAGAGGGTGAGCCAAGGTATCTCAAGGTGGGGGTGAGCTGTATGGGATGACCATAAAGGGTGAGGTAGAAATCATGGACACAGAAGGAGCGGGTGGTGTGGCCTATGGTGATTCCCTGGGTTTTGGAGGGGTTGAGAAGGAGGAACCACTGGTTACACCAAGTGGTGAACTGGTTAAGGTGGATTTTGAGGTTGCTTTGGGCCCATTGAAGGGTAGGATAGAGAGCCAGGAAACCAGTGTCATCAGCAAACTGGAGAAGGTGGACAGGTGGGGATGGCTTGGGCATACAAGCCATATACAGGAGATAAAGGAGAGGGGAGATTACAGAGGCCCTGGGGGACGCCAGCATTGGGATAAAAGATATGGGAGTTGGTGTTGTGGAGGGTGACATAGGAAGGACGGTGCGAGAGGAAGGGTGCAACCAGACGGACAAAACTGATAGGCAGGGCATAGGTTTGGAGTTTAAAGAGGAGACCGGGATGCCATACACGGTCATAGGTATTTTGGAGGTCGAGGGAAACTAAAATGGCGGAGCGACGGGAGTTGAGCTGGAGAGAGAGAAGGTGAACGAGGTTTAGGAGGGTCAGATGCCACACTGGGTAAGGGGGAGAAGGTGGTGATGATTAAGGTGCTGATGGAGAGGATGGATTCGAAGACCTTACTGAAGATGGAGGTGACGCAGATGGGACGACAGGAAGAGGCGACAGAAAGGTGTTTGTTGGGTTTGGGGAATAAGAGGACGCGGGAAGTCTTCCACAGGTGAGCTTAGATGCCAGTAGAGAGGATGACGTTATAGAGATGGGCGAGGACAGTCAGGAATGATAGGGGCTTTCTGTAAGGTGGCGGTTGGTGACACAGTCGTGACCAGAATCTGTGTTGCATTTGGACTGCAGGATATGTTTAATGTCCTGTGCTGTGTTGGGAGTGTTGATGTCAGAGGCGGTCAACTGCCCCAAATACTGGAGACTAGGAGCAAGTGGAGCGACCGAGGTATCGGCACGTTCCATAACGGTGGGGAAAAGAGAATAATCAAAGTAGGGGTCATATGTGATGGAGAAGACCTTGTAAAGGTGGGAAGCGAAGTGGTTGGCCTTACTGAGGTTGTCAGAAAGGGGGCGGTGAAGGGGGTAGGGGGAGCAGAATGGGAACCAGTAAGGCGATGGGAGGCGAACCAGTACTTGGAGGAGTTGGTAGGGAGGGTGGCGTTGAATCGTGTGCAGGTCTAGCGCCAGTCTCAGCATTTTGTTGCTGTAATAAGGTTCCGTACATGTTGCAGTATTTGCCGGTGGCGTTGGAATGTATCCCTGTCACGAGTGCTCAGGAAGGAGCGATAGAGGCGGCGGGATCCACGGAGGAGGAGGACAGCCCGTGGAGGGAGAGTGGGACCGTGGCGGTGGATGGTTTTAGTAGGAACATGGGCCTTCACAGCGTCAGTAATTACCTTCTGAAGGAAGGACAAGGCGTGGATGATGTCATCAGGATGGCGATACGTAAGAGGGTGGTTTTCGACCTGGGTGGTGATGGATTCCCGGTAGGCATCTCAGTTGGCACAGTGGTAGTCATGGACGACCTTGGCAGGGTGGGGAGCGGGAGGGTGACGGTGAGCAGACAGTATGGTGAGAAGGACAGGGAGGTGATCACTACCTGTGGGGTCAAGGATGTCGACGGCGATACGCCGTAGGCGATTGGCAGAGGTAATGTCAACATCTGGGGTGGTGTCACTTTCGCGTCAGGTGTGCTGGGAAAGTGGAACAGGGTCACCTTGGATCGTGGAGAGGAACTGATGCCACCGCCAAAGGCGGCAAAAGAGATGGAGAGGTCAGCAGCAATCACATAGGTGGAGCAGGCGTGGTCAATGTGCGAGAGGAAGTCATTAGGAAGAGGAGCCGTGGAGCGGACATAGATGGTGGCACAGATAATAGTGAGGGAGGGGAAGAAGACGCTGATAAGGTGTTCTCTGGGGTCATGATGAGCGGTTGTGGCCAGATGGGGATATGCTTAAGGTGGTCAATCGCGACTCAACCCTGCGCCCGAGGACAAGGAGCGTCAGTGCGGTGTAGGATATAGGGAGAGGTGCGGGTAGAATGGTGGGGCTGGAGAAAGGTTTCGTTCAAGAGGAAGGTGTCGACCTGGTGGTGGGAGAGGGTGTGCATGAGTAGGTTTTTGTTGTAGCGGAAGGAGTGAATGTTCTGGAAGAGGATTCGATACTCTTGCCACGCCATGGCGGGAAGAGAGGGGGGAAGAGAGGGAAGGAAGAGGCTTAAACTAGGGTGTGGAGGCGGGTGGAGGTGAAGTGCGAGCGGTTGTGGGAGTAAGTGGCAAAGGTGTGCAGGTGGAAAACGGAGCGGACGGCAAGGGAGGTTTGTTGGAAGGTGCCACAGACCACAACTGTACTCAAATTTATTACAAAAGTTTTTGCCTAGAGAGTGCAGCTCCCGTACAGCAGCGTTAATTTGTTACACATACTGAATTTGCTTTCGCTGCATAGTTAGTGGTTTCTGCGTTATTAATCTTGCGACAGAATTAATCACGAGAGTAATTACATCAGCATTTACGAGTTTCTTCATACGGGATTATTACAACATTTGTGCAAACAGTGCTTTACGCTTTTAACAGATGGCGTTACTTGTTACACTCACGGAATACTGACGCATACTTTCAAATATGACCAACTCCGCTATTAACTGAAATTTACAGATGTACGAATAAAATGTATGCTGTGTCTTCATGTTGTAAAAGAGAATGTATTTAAAAGCGTATTACTGTCTTTATATAATTGTGTCAATACAGGTTCCACAGCAAATACGTCTTCAACACGCGACATTTTTATCTAGCTGTGTCAGTAAGCGAGCATCGCCTACGAGTCGCGTCTTTGACTAATCATCAACATGCCCTGAGTCTCTTGTTTAGTCTCGGACAGTGGTGAGATTTAGAGTAGAAGTAATCAGTAACGTTGTCCGCTGTTAGGAATGAGGAGTGCCTACAGGTTCTGGGCACATTCTTGCCCTTGATGTAGGAGTTAGTCCCTAAAGGGCGGATCAACAATGATCAACGCCACGGGGTTGCAGAGTGCAATGAAATCATCACCTTAGAGCCATATTACGTATTTCCACAGGAAATGTCAACTGGTATTAGAAAACGTATCATGACGAACTCTCCGCTGGAAAAAAATCGGCAATAGCCACTATTCTGATCTCCGGGATGGGGATGCTAATTAGGAGATGAATGAGGGACGAAAAGTGAAAAATCAACGAAACAGAAATAATATGCTAGTCGGAATACGGAATGTCAGAAGTTTGAATGTGGTTGGAAAGCTGGAATGTCTACTTAGTAATGTGCAAAGCTTCAACGTAATACAGTAGCAGCCAGTGAACTGAAATAGAAATGAGAAAAGTGTTTTGGGTGAGATGAATACATAATATCAAAACTGAACATCTTGGAGTGGGGATAGGATTCATTATGAACAGGAAGATGCAGCAAAAAGAGAGCTATCGTGAACGGTTAAGCGAGAGCATTAATTTCAGCCGAATCGACAGCAAAGCATAGCTGGCAACAATAGTTCAGCGGTACATGCCAATGTGTAGGCAGCAGAAGAAGATACAAGTCGTTTAGTCGACCCACCCGTCGACAAATAGTACGAGATCGGAGCTGTTTCACAGTGGACGTAACCTTAACGATACACATTCCTTCCCATTGTGTAAGTGATACGTTTGCTCGCCTCTGCATCGCGAAGTGTTGCGGTTGGTGGTGAAATGTCGCGCAGTGCTGGCTGCAGTTAACATTTGCTCTGCGCTGCCCCGCCCTGCGTGCGGAGGAGGCCGTGCCGTGACCTGCCCCAGACACCAGACGGTCGGCTCCGCCTACAACCGCGCCACTCCCGGCGCCCCCGCCACCCCCGCCGCCACCACTGCTGTCGCCCACGCAGGTGTCAGCGCTCTGAGGGCAGGCCTCGACGGTCACAGATTACCCACCGCTGAAGACTCTGGATCATCTCTGCAGTCAGATAGTCACACGAATTTAACCTTCTTCTAGAGATCCGGTCGGCGTAGTGTCAAAAAAACTGGGAAAATATGCAGGTCATATCCTAAAAGGGTTGCCTAACATGAGCACAAACTTCTTTTCTTCCAGTCATCAGCCATCAGACTGGTTTGACGCGTATTCTTCTCCACCGCAATCTTCTAGACTATCACTTGCAATCTACAACCTACGTCCTCCTTCATCATGTTATGAATGTATTCCAATATCTGTATTCCTCTGCATTCTTTACCCTCTACAGCTCCCTGTAGTACCATGGAAGATATTGCGTAATGCCTCAACAGATGTGCTGTCTTGCTGTCCCTTGTTCTTGTCAGTGTTTTTCAGATATTCCTTTCCTTGCCGATTCTGCGGAGAACCTACACAAAAATGGTTCAAATGGCTCTGAGCACTATGGGACTTAACTTCTGAGATCGTCAGTCCCCTAGAACTTAGAACTACTTAAACCTGACTAACCTAAGGACATCACACACATCCATGCCCGAGGCAGGATTCGAACCTGCGAACGTAGCGGTCACGCGGTTCCAGACTGTAGCGCCGAGAACCGCTCGGCCACTCCGGCCGGCGAACCTACACATTGTTTGCCTTATCAGTCCACCTGATTTTCGATATTCTTCTGCAGCACCAAATCTCAAACAATTATGTTCAGGTTTGCCATTGTCCATGTTTCACTGCTGCACAATGCTGTGCTCCAAATGTACATTCTCAGAAATTAATTCCTCAAATTATGGCCCCTGTTTGACATTAGTGGCCTTCCCTTGGCCAGGAGTGTCCTTTCTACAGTGTCAGTCAGTTTTTATGTCCTCCTAGATCCGTCCGTGGCTGGTTATTTTGCTGCCTAGGTAGCATAATTCCTTAACTTCATTTAACACGTGATCTCCAATTCTGATACTGAAGGTCTAGATATTCTCATTTCTGCTACTTCTCATTACCTTGGTCTTTCTTCAGTTTACTCTCAATCCATATTATGCACTCACTAGACTGTTCATTACGTACAACAGATCCTGTGATTCTTCCTCACGTTCACTCAGAACAGCAGTGCCACAAGCGAATCTTAACACTGACATCCTTTCACCCATAATTTCAATCCCATACTGGAATTTTGTTTTTATTTCCGTCATCGTTCCTTCGATGTGTAGGTTGAACAGTGTGGACAAAAGCCTTTTCTTTAGTCTTGTTGTTTCCTCTTGGTTCTCGTAAATATTATGTATTACCCAAGTTTGTCTATAGCTTACCCCTACTTTTCTCTGAATTTCGAACATGTGCACCATTTTACATTATCGAATGTTTTTTTCTAGGTCGACAAGTTCTATGATCGTGTCTAAGATTTACAGTCAATATTATGTGAGCATGTTGTTCCGAAGCTTCAATCTTGGATTTTTTGAGATTTCAAAGACCTGGAGCTGTTCATATGGACTTATTGGAAGCCGGGCCAAAAGTACTTTTTGAACAGCTCCCGAAGTTATTTCATCTCAGTCTTAGGGAGGAAATACGTGTCAAAATTAAAAAAAAAACGGTTTATCACAAACATATTTTGAACAGTGACGCAAGCATGGTAGCACAAATTATAGAGGCATCACAGTTCTCAATTTTATATCGATATATGATAATCTCCTCAGAAACCAAACTGGGGAGTAATTGAGGAAGCTGAAGAACAACGGACTTTATAGCAGGCAGGTCCGACAACAGCATTAGGACGATGACTAACAAGGGGAACGCTGATAACTTGGATACGCACATGATATGTACAGATTTGTGTAAGTGCTATTCCAGTGTAAAACGTATTAGGATGTGAGAAACAATGAATAACCAGAACATACACAAGCCTAAACGTTGTGTGCAAGATATTATAAACCTCTATTCAGGTAATACTAGTTGTGGTAAAGCTTGTAAGTTACTGTTACAGAAATTTAGGGTTAGTGAAGGACTGAGGCAAGATTTTCCTTCCCGTCCAGACCCTTTAAAATGTTTTTCAACGAATCCCACAAAATTTTGAAACAAACAAGGCCGCAATGAAAAATAATACCTCCCAATTTTTTCACATGAAAACTCTAAAAGATTTTTAAGTAAAATAATTTTAGTAACATTGAAAATCTTTATTCTTTATGTCTACAAATTACTGATACCGTCGCTGTAGAGTGTTTGGCTTTATTGACGAAGCTCCAGCTCCCACCCTGTACCTGCAAAGCAGCCTCCTACAGCCCTGTCCAAAGAGTCTTGCGGTGCACTGAACGGTCCACTACAAGATAATGGAAGAGACCTACAGACATCTGGGACAACATTAATTGCAGTACCATAGTGATAATGTGAGATTATATAGACTGGATTCTAAAAAAAATCAATTTTGGACTGTACAACAATTCTTAAGGCGATAAACATATTCCAACGGGAACAAGATCTGCAACCCTGTAATACATCCGACATTCAGGAAACTTACCGACAAACCTTCGCGAACTGAATGTACCCACCGGTAAGGTTTGCTTAAGACGCGCGGAAGGATCCAGCATAAATAAAACATCAAGAGACATTGTGACGGTGCGCGCACGAATGTACTTCGATCTCTCGAAATCTGGAGCGCAAAGCTACATATATACTTATCATCCGATGTTAGATATCTACTATTGGATTCTATGAGGAGTACCTTGGTGAATACTCTCTCAGTTATTGAGAGCGAGGTACATGCAGATGTGGTGTGCCTTCAATAGACCCAAACACGTGATAGACGGATAACGTATTTTGATCCAACTTCCGACATAGATGTCTGTGGCAACAGCCCCAAGACAGCCTTTGCCGTCTCGAATGACAATTGTATAGGTCCAATACTCACATAACGTAGTACTGTACACTGATATGATCCAACAGGGTGCACATTATGTGGCAAACAAAAGACTCGTAATAACAGCAGATATAAACGTCCAAGTGACAAGAAGAAGTGACA
Organism: Schistocerca serialis cubense; assembly: GCF_023864345.2. NCBI lineage: Eukaryota > Metazoa > Arthropoda > Insecta > Orthoptera > Acrididae > Schistocerca > Schistocerca serialis. The sequence goes on along the minus strand of NC_064641.1, from coordinate 399,905,225 downwards.
GGATGATAGGACATCTGTTTACACATCGCGTGATAACTTCTTGGGGGAAGGCAGAATAAAAGAGGAATTTGTGGCGGGCAGCATCAGGCCAGTCAGAAGACCGATGACTAAAAAGAAAAATTTTAAAAAGGGTCGTTCAGTGTTATGGCACGCATATACTAAAGACGAAAGGAAACGAACAGAAGAAGACACCAGAATGAGATTTTCACTCTGCAGCGGAGTGTGCACTGATATGAAACTTCCTGGCAGATTAAAATGCTGTGCCGGACCGAGAATCGAACTCGGGACCTTTGCCTTTCGCGGGAAAGTATTCTACTGCTTTTTTAGTTTTATTGTATTTTTGTTCGTTGTTGATCGTTGGATCTGATTGTTGCGGACGTAACATGACATCCGTTAAAGTTCGTTTGTTGATACTTGCACTCAGTTTTTTTATTACAGAGGCCAACCAGCTCTCTGACCAAACACGCTGAGCTACCGTGCCGGCTGTGTGGCCGCGAACGGCAAAGGTCCCGAGTTTGAGTCTCGGACCGGAGCACAGTTTTAGTCTGCCAGGAAGTTTTAGAAGACACATTTCGCGAACAAAAACTTTTAATGGTAAACGAGGAGGGGCACAAGTGGAGCGGGTGGTCGCAGTAACACAGACATTACAGTAACAAATAGCAGAGCGGTGCACCACATAAAAGTCTGGGAGATGAAGGAGCGGTTCAGCTGTTGTGATTCTGGTTCGAACATACACATCCAGATATCGTCCAAAGTTTCGCGACAAACATCCTCCTTCCTACTACATAACTGACTTACTAAAGGATGCACGGTATATCGGCATCCCAACAGCCATCAGTAGATCCAGAGACAAATACCGTGGGACTTGGAACTTCCTGGACTAAGAAAGTACTTGGACGCTAATGTAAGCTATATCAACGTGGTATAATAGCTAGAAAAAATTGCGTCAGATATGAGCCGTTTAGGCAAGCTAAAGAAGAATATTGAGAAGCGCCATTCCGAGCTAATAAGTGACACTTGATGGACTGTGTGTACAGAAAATTGAAAGACTGGGGTGAGCTACGTAACTTTTCACCAAAAGAACATAAACGTCATTACTATTAAAAACACTGAGATGGGAAAAAGGTGAAGTGACTCAGGGATGGAAGCACAAGGCGGAACTTCTGCTATATAAACTTCTCCCTGATGACAATCCACAGACTGAAGAACGCCCACAGTTACAAACACAAAACTGCTACAGAAAGTAGCACCGTAAATCACCCTATACTTGAAGAAATTTCTTAACGAGATCGTCAGTCTCGGACAAGTGAATGTAGTTTGGAAGATGGTGCATAAAATTAATAGTTAAAAAATCTATGGGCAAAATTCCATGGAACCCGCCTTGTCAACCGATTTGCGTTCTACATTCATCTACTCCATCCGGTAGTGACTTCTGTGCCTTCAGGTGCACCTAACCACAAGGGAGCCTTAGCCCACATCAGCTTGGATTGATAAGAGTAGTAAACAGAACACAAAAGAAAAATGCAATAGCATTACGAGTATACAGCGTAACGTCCTTCGATAATTTTTGGTGGCCCACGATGTTTCGACGTTCTTGAGGCATTTATAGCTCCCGGCGCCATTATACAATGCTCCTATTACAGGAACAGAGTCGATAAGTGACGGGTGGGGAATAGTAGCATGGTGAGAAAGATCACTAAGGGATATTAATTTGTGAGACTCCTAACTTTAAAAGAGGGGGAAGAGGGCTCAGAAGGAATAGTCGGATATGCTGATGGCCTCCTCCATATGATAGTGGCGAACTCGAACCGTAAACATGAGCTACATAGAAAGCCTTGATTAACTGGAGTGCAAAAAGTAGGTTCGAGACTGCAGCAAATAAAACCCTCTGCACTTCGTTGAAAGGGAACTTTCAAGCGAATTATTCTATAAAACAAGGGAAAAATTTCTAGAAAACGATGGTTACAAATTATTGGGACATGGATTGGAAATTAGTCTTTAATGAACACATAAAAACAGTTACATAAAGGGCATTTAAGTGTTATATGAACTTGTCAGGAGTCTTGGCGATTGGATTATGCATGAGTATAATAAGAACGTACCTCTGCGCTCTCTTCGAGTCGACAATATGTTCTGTTGCCAGTATGTGGACACAACACACAACAGCTCAGCACCACGATTTGCACCATGATGGTAAAGCGCAGACAGAGGAGGTTGCTCCTCCGGCTACTGGGGGCTTTCGGGACCTCATCACTAAAGGCACTGTGTATGGTCTTCGGGAAATACCAGCCAACACTACAACATAATAGCAGAAAACGAGCAGACCATACACAGTAACATTAATGCGAGCACTGGCTGCATTCGACATAAATGTGAAATATCCACTCGCAGAGGGCAGGTGGCAGCATTAGCAGTGAAGAGTATAAAATGCATGTCAGGGGAAAGTGAATAACAATGTCGTTGTTGTCGTAAAGTGGGAACTGAGAGATTACCTGATGTCCAAGAGAGCGTGATCATTGACTTTGGGGTCAAAGGTAGAAGCATTTCCTAAACAGCTAAATTTGTGAACTGTCCGTGGGGTGCCGTGGTTGAAGAGTACCGTGCATGGAAAAATGGCATGATCCAAAAGCGGTAACTGTGGTGCACGACAGGCCATAGATGACGGGGGTGAATATTGCCTGCAGAGATGAACATGGGTGAAAAAGCGTGTATCTGTTGAGCAACTGACTGCCCAGATAATCAAGGGGCTACCAACAGTAGTTCCTACCAACCGTATTTCCTTAACGATTGTTCGGTGAATGTCGCAGCATAGTGGTCTCTGCAGTTGGCGCCTTATTCATTCACCCATGCTGACTGCTGTTTACCAGTGACGAAAGCAACTGGACGTCCACCGAGTGGAGACAGATGGCCTTTGCAGATGAATCATGTTTCCTGCTCAGATGGTCGGTATCGTGAACAGTATCATCCGAAGAATCTAGGGCAGTCTGGAAGACACAATAGCTCAACACACAATGCATCTGTCCTTGGAGATTGGGTCCATCCGTTTGGCATGATGGCAGTAATAGGACAAAAATGATACCACCCCACTCTGCAATGTTGCCAAATTTATTCAAGCAGGTGGATCCAAGATGGCGGCTGTAGATGTGGCAACATCACACTGACACCACGGTGGGATGTTAAAATTTTTTGTGGGAAAATAGGTCAATTGGGCTACCTCGATAACCTAGCTCTACCTCCCTTCGCCCCTCCTCTACAGCATCAGGAAATTAGTAGGAAAAGGAATCAGTCTGTGCTGGGCTGCTGAGTGGCACTGCAGCATACTGTTTATTTAAACAATTTGAGTTGCAATTGATTGAGGACTAAACGGTAACTCAATCCAGTTTTGTCAATAACTGCTGGACGTGGAGTGGATATTTTCACTATTACTCTAGCACTGGACTGCTGCTCCAGCCTCTCTAGCCACTCTAGACAATAGCCCTATATAGGAAATAATAATAGGTCAGCAAACTATCACTGATGTGTGGGTGAGTAGCCCCCTGCCGATTATCTAGTGAATAGCTGCTGGATGAGGTGAGGATATTTCCTCTATTAGTCTATATCTGGAGATTTGCTCCATCCAGTCTGGCCAGCACTCCAATCTAGCCAATCAGAAGTACAGGGTGTTTCAAAATGAATATGCATGTTTTAATGCTCTGTAGAATTTATTACACTGAACTTACAGTTGTAAAAAATACATCCAATGAAAGCGCAAGCCTAACAGTTTTTTTTATACCTGTGAGCAAAGGGAAGTCTGTGGAACGACTAAGAGAGTCTGAAGAACATTTTGATTGAGCGAGTCTTTCACACATGGCCCCAAGAAATCAATTTGGAAGGCTAGTCGTGAATTAGCAGTTCCAGTGACTTCCGCGAGGAGACTTTTAAGGAGACGCTTACAACTACATCCTTATTGTTTACAGCTGTTACAAGCTCTAAAACCTGCAGAATGTAGTTGTCGCTAAGCGTAAGGGATAGTTGGGGGAAGTGATGGCTGAAAACGTCGCAGGAGTGAAGCGGACTGGGTGGGAAGGGAGAATGGGGATGAGGTCTGCTGATGAGCTCTGGGTGACACTGATTGGAGGATCGGGAGGTGAAAACAATTGTGGTGGTACGGGAATGAGGTCTGCTGATGAGCTCCAGGTGATGTTGATTGCAGCAGTTGAAGGGGAGGTGAAAACGATGGAGATGGTGCGGTGGGCGTCAGCAGCGACTCGACCAGAGCAGAGTGGCAACCCCTCGGGCAGGCGGTGAGGGCGGTCTGGCGAAGCCCTGCAGTGGCAGTGGGGGTGGGGCAGAGCCAGATCAGGGTGGTATCAAGCAGAACATTGGACGACTAGGTGGCTGGCAGTGGCAGTCGGCTTTTCCAAAAGCGTCGATTGTACCCTGTGTGCAGCCCAAGCAGTGTAATCCTCCAACTGTTGGTCCTGTGTCTACCATAGAAGGCATTACCTAACTCATTACGACTACCTTCAGAAGACATCCTTTTGGATCACTCCATATTCTTCAGCTAACTACTCATTTCATTCAGTATTTCACTTAAATGCTACTACAAAATATTCTCAAAATTACTGGCATTTCCTATTCTTCCATCTGGATACCCTTGTGTAAGCTCAGTATTTACTTGCAATGAGAAGAGTACAGACTTCACAGCCAATGTTACTGAGACAGACAATAGTAGCAGTTGTAGCAGAACAAATGACAGTGGGAATAGCGTAGACTGAGCGACACAGAGTAAATACTGAATGTATAGTACTAACATGCAGTAGATTATATACCAGGGCGTGATCAGAAGTAATGCCTCCGAAGTTCTTCTATCCAAATTCTTGAATATTATTAAATGAATCAAACGTTAGTAACATTATACATCTTTATTCTTCATGCACACAGTAAACAATTACATCCATCCTCTCAGTCCAGCAGCTAGACACAGGCTGAGCGAATTTCTTGCTGCTCTTTGCCTGAACCATCATTTTGGATTACGTCACATGAGGGGTGACAGGCAGGTCTGACACGGCCGTCTGGTGGCGGTGTTGTGAACTAGGTCAGTTGGACTGTGGACCTCAAGATGAACACACTGGAAGGAGCTACTGTCTATGACAACTCTAATTGTTGAAATAAACAACACACTACAGTGCATACAAAATAGAGTTATTTCAATCCTATCCAGCAGCCCAGCAGAGATAGTCCTTTCGCCACCAGTGTCCAGATGGGGACAGGGTGTGAAGGGAAGGGGAAGGAGGGACGGAGTTAAGTTAGTAGCTGTAGCCCAATTTTCCTATTTTCCCACTAAAATTTGAACTTCCCACCGTGACATCACTGCGACATTGCCACACCTATGGCTGTCATTTGAGAACATTGTAGACTGGGATGACACCAGCCTTGACCCACTACTGATGGCATCCACCAGCAGTACAAAGCAAGGTCTCTGCAGGTTTTTTTGCCTTTGCAAGATGGCTTCTACCAGCTGTACAAAGCAACGTGTGTCACACAGGTCGCACTGTAAGTGCAATTTTCGAAGAGCACCAGGATGAATTTATCATACTCCCTTGGCCATAAAACACTCCAGATTTAAATTTGTGGGACCATCTCGATAGGGCTATTCGCGCCATGGATCCTCAACCGAGAAACTTAGTGCAAGTGGCCGTGGCACAGGAGTCGGCTTGGCTCCGCACATTCGACAGTAGCTTCTATAACCTCACTGAATCTCTTTCTGCAGGTCTCGCCGCAATCCGTGCTGCAAGAGGTGGTTATTCTCGCTTTCTACAGGTGGACACATTAATGTGATTGAACAGTGCACCTTATGGTAGGAAACAGAGACCTTGAGGCAGTTCAGAAATAGGAAAGTGAACTCAAGGCAAGAGGAGTGGGACAACTTGGCATAGACTCGTAGGGTGTATGCATTCCTGCTCAACATCAGGGCTTGGTTGAGGATGAAACATATCAATTCCCGTTGGATTATGCATTTCTCTAAGCTCTTCTGCTTGGAGTTCCAGAATAAAAATTTACCAAAGAACAATACCATTTTCCAAGACTATTTTCGAACGGCTACTCGTAAATTTATGAGCATGCAGTACGCTCTTGAAAATGGGTAACACCCGAGAACAGCTGATCGTCTTGTAAATAACAGTAATTTTATTACAGGCAGGGTGAAAATTGGAACTTTTTCACGTTCATTTCTTAAACAATTACAGGCCATATGCTACGCGTCTGCTGCGCGTAAACCTCGATCAGAACCCGAATTGCGCCTGTAGACATGGAGGAGACCACAGGAAAGACTACTAACACGCTCAAACGACAACGAAACAGTCACTGAGACACGAAATATTGCGGACCGATCCCCAGCGAACGGCAGATCGAGTATCTAGAACACGTAACATGTCGGTGTGTGACGTAACGAAACTGGTCCGTGAGTAACAGCGTGCTGTAATCGGCTTTCGAATTCAGAGAGTTCGTTCACACAACGAGCACCCTCTCTTTCAGCATCACAATTCAAGGCCGCACACCAGCCTTGCGGCACTTAAAACGATAAGACGCCATGGGTGCATTGTCATCGATCATCCTCCCTGAAGTCCCAAGATGGCCCCTTCCGACTTTCCAAAATTTAAGAAACACCTTAGAGTACTTCACTTTTACAATAATGAAGCAGCGCAACAAAAGGTGAGGTTGTGGCTCCATAAAGAAAGTAAAACATTCTACAGTGACGGTATCAAGAAACTGGTCCCTTGTGGAAGAAATGTTCATCCCCAAGTACAATGTTGAGAAGTAAATTTTACTAAAAGAGCTTTAAGATTTTTCATGTAAAAAATTCGAAGGCATTACTTTCCTGCACGCCCTGGTACTAAAATTGTTAGCTACTAACGCAGGTTCCCTATGTGTGGAACAATTTTGAGCACTTCATTATACAAGAATCCAAGACATACCATATACGTACACACATGGTAGAAGTGCATAGAACTTAGGCCTGTAAAACAGTAAATAGGATCATAATTAAATTAGCCATCTGTAATTGTCAGCGAAGTGTCATGAAAACACTTGCACATTTGACATTAGCGTTAGACCATGAGACAGCTGTAGGAGTAGAGGATAGCACACGCTGCAATGTAGAGTGCATCTTAGGAGGTGAGGATCAAATTTAGAAATGGACAGTCGTTATCACAATGATATTTCTTTATTAACCAGTTTCGGCTTATCTAGTAGCCATTTTCAGAATATTTTGCCCCCTATGGCTGGTGCTGGCGGCTTCTCGAATTATTCGTGATACCACCACAGTCGTATCTCGACTATTCATTTTTAAATGGAGAATCAGGTCGCTGCTCTCCGTGGACTATGTTGTCAAAATTTATAGAGGCTGAAATATTACTAGTTACTAATGTCCCTACCCTCAGATAACGAGTAGCAGAAGATCAGGTGGTGGATGACCATGTGCGAGATGGTCAGTCCCTTTTCTGACGTAGTCCTTCCACAATTATATTTTTGTAACGGTTCCGTAAACATGGTTTTGACTTAACTGCGAGTTGCTTGTGACAACTCGAGTTTTTTTCGTTCCTGCCAGAGGCCAAATTTTGTAACTGTTTGGTTGTCATGCACCCCGCCTTACTCGGTTTAGTACAAAGTAGTTAATAGACGTTTCAAGCCTTTGAATCAACTATTTCCTTGTTTTGCCTTGTTGGCTGCCACCGCTTATGTCGCCATTTAAGAGTGTAAACTTTCACAAGAATTTACAATGGTTTCTGGCCTGTAGTGCAATTCTCAGCTGTTAAAATTGGGAAACAAACTGCTCCTTCCCCAGGCTTAAGTTAATTATGAATGCCATGATCTCACCTTTCGGGTGCAAGTGACGCTGATCTTTCTTTAATGAGTTATTACATTTTGATATTATTACCAGTCTTCTTCCTGTAGGAGCGTTACGTTAATTCTGCCACTGTGGGGACCTGTAATATTTAGAGCCGAAGCCTTGTCCTTGTAAATGTCTTCGACAGACTTGATTAGGTCGGAAATAATTGTTTTATTCCGGTCAGAAACTTACGAAAACTTGCCGACCTTTTGGCTTTCATTGCTTGTTGTCTCTTGAAGCTACCTGGGACTCGGGACGGGCCCAATTTTCCTTTTTCTCTTTTTTTGTCATCCGTTTTCTGACTGCTTTGATGCAGCCCACCACGAATTCCTCTCCTCCGCCAACCATCTCATCTCAGAGTTGTACTTGCTACTTACATCCTCAATTATGTGATGAATTTATTCCAATCTCTGAATTCCTCTACGGCTCCCTCTAGTAAGAGGAAGTTATTCCCTAATGTCTTAACAGATATCCTATCGTCCTGTCCCTCCTACTTGCCAGTGTTTTCCAAACATTCCTTCCTCTCTGATTCTGCTCAGAAGCTCCTCATTCCTTACCTGATCAGTCCAATTAATTTTCAACATTCGTCTGTAGCACCACATCTCCATTGTTACAATTGTCTTCCGTTCTGGTTTTCTCACAGTCCATGTTTCACTGCCATACAATACTATGCTCCAAACTTACGTTCTCAGAAATTTTTTCCTCAAATCAACGCTTATGTTTGCTACTAGCAGACTTCTCTTGGCCAGAAATGCCCTTTTCGGCAGTGCTAGTCTGCTTTTTATGTCCTTCTTGATCCGTCTGTCATTGGTTATTTTGCTGCCCAGGTAGTAGAATTTCTTAACTTAACCTACTTTTTAACCATAAATCCTGATGTTAATTTTCTCGCTATTCTCACTTCTGCTACTTCTCATTACTTCTGCCTTGTTTTGATTCACTCTCAATCCATATTCTGTACTCATTAAACGGATTATTCCGTTCAGTATATTACATAATTTTTCGTCCCTTTCATTCATCAACGAATTGCATCACTGACATCCTTACACCTTGAATTTTAATTCCACTCCTGAACCTTTCTTTTATTTCCATCATTGTTTCTTTGATGTACAGATTGAACAGTAGGGACGAAAGACAACATCGCTACAGCAGTCCATTCACCGCATCGCCGCCCAATACCGAACCCAGGGTTATAGTGCGGTTCGGCCCCCAGTGGACCTCCCCAGGAACATCTCCCACCAGACGAGTGCAACCCCAACGTTTGCGTGGTAGAGTAATTATGGTGTACGTGTAGGTGGAGAAAGTGCGCAGCAATCGCCGACATAGTGTAACTGAGGCGGAATAGGGTTCAAATGGTTCTAATGGCTCTGAGCACTATGGGACTCAACTGCTGTGGTCATAAGTCCCCTAGAACCTAGAACTACTTAAACCTAACTAACCTAAGGACATCACACACATCCATGCCCGAGGCAGGATTCTAACCTCCGACAGTAGCGGTCGCGCGGTTCCTGACTGTAGCGCCTAGAACCGCTCGGCCACTACGGCCGGCGCGGAATAAGGGGAACCAGCCTTCATTCGCCGAGGTAGATGGAAAACCACCTTGAAAACCATCCACAGACAGGCCGTAACATTGGACCTCGCCGTTTATCCGTCGGGCGGATTCATGTCGGGGTCCGGCACACCTTTCCGCTCGGAAAGCAATGCGTTAGACCGCACGGATAACTGGGCAGGCTACCATTTTACTTTGTCGAACGCTATTTCCTGGCCGGCAAATCCTATGAACGTGTCTTGATTTTTCTTTTGTCTTGTTTACATTGTCAACTGTAATGTCAGAATTGCCTCTCTGCTGCCTCTAGCTTTCCTAAAACCAAACTGATCTTCATGTAACACAACCTCAGTTTTGTTTTCCATTCTTCTGTATATTATTGTTGTGAGCAACTTAGATGCATGAGCTGTTAAGCTAATTGTGCGATAATTCTCGAACATGTCAGCTCTTCCAGTCTTCGGAATTATGTGGTTGATATTTTTCCGAAAGAAAGATGGTGTGTCGCCAGACTCATACATTCTACACACCAACGTGAATAATAGTTTTGTTGACACTTCCTCAATGATTTAATAAATTCTGATGGAATGTTATCCATCCCTTCCGCCTTATTTACGTTAAGTCCTCCAAAGCTCTCTCAAATTATGATTCTAATACTGGATTCCCTATGTCTTCTAAATCGATTCCGGTTTCTTCTTCTACCATGTCAGATAAATCTTCCCCCTCATAAAGGCCTTCAATGAACTCTTTCCACCTGTCCGCTCTCTCCTCTTCCTTTAAAAGCGGACTTCCAGCTGCACTCTTGATGTTACCACCCTTGCTTTTAATTTCACCGTAGGTTGTTTTGACTATTCTATACGCTGAATGAGTCCTTCCGACTATCATTTCTTGGGTGTAAGTGTTCACGTGTTTGGTGTTTATAGTTTTAGAGAAGCGGAGCTTGGGTACTGAGCGTGTTTGTGTCTAAGACGTCCCGAAAGTTCGGGCGGCGTCGGGACATGTTACTAGCCATTGAGTGGCTTACCCGCAAGCAGAGTTTACTTATGTACATATTTTTTCCTGTTCTTGATATGTGGTTTGCTAAGTTAGATATCTTGTTTTGGCTAGTAACGTTTAATAATTGTTTTAAATCAAACCATTAGTTTTGTTATCTGGTGTGAAACACCCTTTCATCATTCTAGATTTGAGATCCGTATTGTGTCAGTCCTTTTGGTCATTGTGGAAGAAACTGATTTCATTGATGTATGTTCGATAAATGCCTTTTGTTAAACGTGTTGGTGGCAGGAATGATGTTCAGTAACCGTTTGGTCCAGTCTTTCCGATCCCAATGCCACTAGTCACGGAAAACTATGTATCATAAATACACATAGTTTCTTGAGTAAATTTGCGATGAAAATTGCTGTATAATGATGTGTGCTTAGAATCTTGACGGATCGTTGCTTTTATTAATGTGACTGTGTCTCGATAAAAAGAGAGATTATGAAAGCTGTGCAATAAAACTACGTTTCAGCAGAAAACCTACAATCTCGCCTTTTACTTAAACCTTGCTGCTGGGCATGCATGGTTGCTGTAAGAGCATATTGTTAGTTTTTCCTAATTTATTTTCTACTGTCACAAAAACTGCTTCATAAATCTAGTCTTTGTTCTGCAAATTTGGTTTCCCTTTTCAGAGCTATGTATTGCGGTCTAATATTGGTTACCCTCTCTATTTCTAAGGATTCGAAATAATCAATAGAAAACTACAGATATGTGTAGCAACACACACTGTTCGAGCTTGCTGCTACGACGGTAGGAACTACAAAATCTGTCGCTGTCGCTTTTAATGAATGTTAGTGTGGCGAGAAGTATCCAAAAACCCCATATTTTCGCCACATTATGGTTCCGCTTTTTGTTGCTGGAAACTCTAGAAGTTCAGTTTGAACCTTTTATTCTACTTCGCAATACGTTAGGCTATTGATATCTCTTCTTGAACAAGCAAGTCCAGATAAGTGGTAGCTGTAAACGTGTGAGCACCAGAGCTCTGTACCAGTGCGGCGGCCAGTGGCACGTAGGCCGTACTTTGCCTGTACAGAACTTCACGAAGGAACCGTGGACAGCGCCGTCGGTGCCAAGAGGGGGGGACTGTGGCAACGGTGAAGGAGTCTTGTGTGGGGCAGCGGACGATTCGGAACTTGGAACCGACACTTGGAAGGCACAGTCGGCTGCTGGCTGACAGAGTGCGGCGTCGAATGCACTCATGGGGGTAGTCTCGGTGTCCGATAATTCTGTTCCTGGAGTGCACGGACAAGGATTGTCTCTTGTGCTGTGTGTGTCCAGTACATATGACTTCACACATAAATCATAAAAATTTCTGGTGTCCAGTAACATCCTTTAGTGCTATTTGGCTTCTCTCAGAGTCTCACGGATATTTAGATGAAGACTTAACAAGTTTTGTTTTGAGTATTAGCGCTGTCTACATGTACATGGATACTCTGTAGATCATACATAAGTGGCTCGCTGAGGGTACGTCGAGCCAGCTTCACAATAATTCAATATTATTACAATCTTGAACAGCACACAGAAAGTACGAACACATATATCTTTCTGTTCGGGTTATGATTTCCCGTATTTGATTATGATGATCGTTTCTCTTTATGTATGTCGGCGTCCATAAAATATTTACGCTTTCGGAGGAGAAAGTTCGTTATTGAAACTTCGTGAGAAGGTTCCGCGACGACGCAGACGCCACCTCTAATCCTGTTAATATTAGTGATCCTCTCGCCCCTCTTTCGCGATAATGCAAAACGTACTGCCCTTCTTTTCCCCTTCCTTGAACTTTCTCGATGTACTCCGTTAATCCTATCTGGTAAGGATCCCACAAAGAGCAGCAGCACTCTAAAAGAGGGTAGACAAGTGTAGTTTAAGCAGGCTCTTCGGTAGGTCTGTCGCACTTTCTAAGTGTCCTGCCAATAAGACGTAGTATATGGATTGCCTTCCAAACAAAATTTTCTCTGTGTTTTTCCAAACGTAATTTGTCCGTCGTTGTAATTCCAAAGAATTAGTTGAATTTACGGCCTTTTGATTTGACTGACTTATCGTGTAACCGAAGTTAGATTCCTTTCGGAACTCATGTGGATGACCTCGCAGTTTTCGCTATTTACGATCAATAGCCAATTTTGTAACCATACTGTTATCTTTCCTAAATCGTTTTGGAATTTGTTTAGATTTTCTGATGATTTCACTAGACAATAAGCGACGGAATCATTTGCAAATAATGTAAGACAGCTGCTCAGATTGTCTCCCAAATGAGGAGATGAGGAACAACTAGAGGGCCTATAGCACTATCTTGGGGAACCCATAAATCACTTCTGTTTTACTCGATGACTTTCCGTCAGTTACTAGGAACTGTGACCTCTGACATGAAATCACGAATCCCAGTCACATAAGTGAGACGATTTTTCATAAGCACGCTATTTCACTACAAGCTGCCTGTATGGTACAGTGTCATAAGCCTTCTGGAAATCTACACATGCGGAATCAATTCCAAATCTCTTGTTAATAGCACTCAACCCTTAGTGGGTGTGAAGAGCCGGCCGCGGTGGTCTAGCGGTTCTAGGCGCTCAGTCAGGAATCGCGCGACTGCTACGGTCGCAGGTTCGAATCCTGCCTCGGGCATGGATGTGTGTGATGTCCTTAGGTTAGTTAGGTTTAAGTACTTCTAAGTTCTAGGGGACTGATGACCACAGATGTTAAGTCCCATAGTGCTCAGAGCCATTTGAACCATTTTTTGGGTGTGAAGAGTTAGTTGTTTCACAAGAACGATTTGTTAATCCGTGTTGAGTGGGTGTCAATAGATCGTTCTCTTCGAGGTGATTCACATGTTTGGACACAACCCTGCTACATATCGACGTTAATGATATGGGCCTATATTTTAGTGGATTGCTGCCTTTTGGAATATTGGTGCGACTTGTGCAAGTTTCCAACTTTGGGTACCGATCGTTCGTCAACGAGCGGTTGCTTATCATTGTTAAATATGGAGCCTTTGCATCAGCATACTCCGTAAAGAACGTAATTGGTACACTGTCTGGACTGGAAGACATACATTTATTAAGTGATTGAAGTTTCTTCACTACTCCGAGAATATCTACTTCTATGATACTCATGTTGCCCGCTGTTCTTGATTAGAATTCTGGAATATTTACTGCGTCTTCTTTGTTAAGGAATTTCGAAAGGCTGTGTTTAATAGCTCTACTTAGGCAGCACTGTCGTCGATAGTATTTCCAGAGAAGGCAGGCACTGTGTCTTGCCGCTAGCATACCTTACGCACGACCAGAATCTCTTCCGATTTTCTGAAAGGATTCGAGACAGTTTCTTTATGGAAACTATTAAAAGCATCTCGCATTTATGTCCGCGCTAAATTTCGAGCCTGTGTAAAAGACTGCCAAACTTAGAGAGTTGGCGTTCGTTCAAATTTGGTATGCTTTTTTCGTTGTTTCTGCTACAGTGCACTGACCAATTTTGTGCATCATGGAGGATCAGATCCATCGTTCGTTTATTTATTTGGTATAAATCTCTCAACGCCAACTGCTTAGTCAGAGGAAACAGCATTCCTGCTAGTATTAAGAGAGCTATGGCGCGCACACTGAACGACGTGGCTAACCTTGTGTGTTTGGGGTAGTCAGTGGCCGTTGGTGTTTACCCGTTAGGGTTTCTTAACTTTTTATGGGCTTCCTGTCTGACATTATTCTATAATGTTAGTTACTACATGTTTGTAATAGTGAGAATATATGTCACGTCTAATAAGAGTTATTGTGTTTAGTAAATTCTGCAGCTGTTGCTGGTTCATGGTTTTGTATTTTTTCTAGGCAATACATTTTATTAGGAAAGAAATATTGTGTATCTTCGGTCATGGTTTCATTGCATCCAGTTTTTGTTCTTGTTTGTCTTTCGAGGACTTCGTAGAACTGAACTGTAATTCATTTACGTCATCGATTGTTTGAAATTTGTATTGAAGTGCAACGTTATTGTTGTGTTACTTATGCTCTTCGATTCGAGATTTCAGTCGTTGAAGATTATTGCGCTATTGATCTGATAATTATTAAAATGTAATCCGTTTAGGTAGTTGTGATTACTGAGCTCATTGTAATTAATCTTTCTGAAATTTTTTTGCCCACTATTTTTGGTAATTGTGTACGGCAGACGAGTTGATCCTGTTGAACTGCGTGACTGGCCAAAATATTTGCTCCCTCACAACCCTCAGTTACTTCCACTACACTGTCCATGCAGCTGCTACATCTAACGTAGCAAAGCAGGATACTGAAATGCTGAGGAATGATGCTCCACCTTATTATACATGTGAGAGGTAACATGCCGCGATTAAATAAGTTAGGCCGCAGTGGTACTTGCACTCTACCCTTGGTAAATTAATATGTAAATCATATAACTCAAAACGAGTTTTATCTCTCAGAACCTTGTTTATAAACAGCCTCTTCACATTTTTAATCATGAGACCCAGAAAATATTAGATACAGGCTCCCAGGTAGATGCTATTTTTCTTGACTTCCGGAAGGCGTTCGATACAGTTCCGCACTGTCGCCTGATAAACAAAGTAAGAGCCTACGGAATATCAGACCAGCTGTGTGGCTGGATTGAAGAGTTTTTAGCAAACAGAACACAGCATGTTGTTATCAATGGAGAGACGTCTACAGACGTTAAAGTAGACTCTGGCGTGCCACAGGGGAGTGTTATGGGACCATTGCTTTTCACAATATATATAAATGACTTAGTAGATAGTGTCGGAAGTTCCATGCGGCTTTTCGCGGATGATGCTGTAGTATACAGAGAAGTTGCTGCATTAGAAAATTGTAGCGAAATACAGGAAGATCTGCAGCGGATAGGCACTTGGTGCAGGGAGTGGCAACTGACCCTTAGCATAGACAAATGTAATGTATTGCGAATACATAGAAAGAAGGATCCTTTATTGTATGATTATATGATAGCGGAACAAACACTGGTAGCAGTTACTTCTGTAAAATATCTGGGAGTATGCGTACGGAACGATTTGAAGTGGAATGATCATATAAAATTAATTGTTGGTAAGGCGGGTACCAGGTTGAGATTCATTGGGAGAGTGCTTAGAAAATGTAGTCCATCAACAAAGGAGGTGGCTTACAAAACACTCGTTCGACCTATACTTGAGTATTGCTCATCAGTGTGGGATCCGTACCAGGTCGGGTTGACGGAGGAGATAGAAAAGATCCAAAGAAGAGCGGCGCGTTTCGTCACAGGGTTATTTGGTAACCGTGATAGCGTTACGGAGATGTTTAATAAACTCAAGTGGCAGACTCTGCAAGAGAGGCGCTCTGCATCGCGGTGTAGCTTGCTGTCCAGGTTTCGAGAGGGTGCGTTTCTGGATGAGGTATCGAATATATTGCTTCCCCCTACTTATACCTCCCGAGGAGATCACGAATGTAAAATTAGAGAGATTAGAGCGCGCACGGAGGCTTTCAGACAGTCGTTCTTCCCGCGAACCATACGCGACTGGAACAGGAAAGGGAGGTAATGACAGTGGCACGTAAAGTGCCCTCCGCCACACACCGTTGGGTGACTTGCGGAGTATCAATGTAGATGTAGATGTAGATGTACGTCTACTACTGCTCTTCTTCACTTATAATATATACTATTGTGTGTTAAGTGGCGTATACTAGACAATACTCAACCCTTTTGAAGACTCTCATAAATCCCCTTGTTGCTTAATTATGGATAAAGCGAGGTAGCACATTCTGGAACAGCGGGATTCAGATCCGCGTTTGACCATGAAGAATTAGGTTTTTGTAGTTTTACTTGGCAAACGATGGAGCTCTCTCAAATTCTTTACCGTTTCTCGTTCTATTCGAGCTTGTTCTGTCTCAAAAGACCTTATCACTGACGTGACTTGAAACATTAACCTTCCATCTTTGCTGTTAGAGGCAGGTACACCTTTCCCTGAACGATCTTCAGGTTTTCCATATATGGAAGGAGCATTTTTCCCCGCATTCTCATACAGATGACTTAATGATTTCCTAATCGAATGCCATTATGCCACTTATTTTCTCGTTCCATATGATCCCATTAGTTCTGAGAATTTTAAAAACAGTTTTATCTTTTAATTACTCACACGACAGCACATAGTAGGGACTCATCAGTGACAGAAGACACTGCGTTGGGAAAGGCACGTTTATAAACTTGCGTCCATTCACCAAAACTAGAATTATTCAGTTATACTTGGAGGACGAATAACGGTGTACGAATATGCCGTTGATGATAATGACCGGTTATCCAAATAGAAAATATAACAAATCGTTAATAACGTATTACAACGGAATTAGTTTGTTATTAAAATAAAAAATGGAAATCACTTCGCACGGTTTTTCTACAGTTTTAGTGAGACATTCTTAAGCTCATTTCATTCTCTAAATTAGCATCCGTGGACATTCCAAATGAAACCATACAATCACGCCTTTACAATTGTTTCCGATGACATAATATATGGAACAAACACGTTTTCGGAAAAAAAATGTTCGGCAGTCGGAGAAAAATCCTAGAATCCACATTGACTTTTTTTGGTACGACTTCTGTTCATTGCTGTCAGCCCTGTGAGGACGAAGCTGGACCCTGAAATCTACTTTCGAAAGAAAATGAAGCGTTCCTTGATATGGAGGTTGGTTTAAGGTTCCTTCATCAGTTTCATGCAGCCTACTTATTAACTTATCTGCTAGTTGTAAGGGAGGTTACAGTTTAGCATGGACTAAAAATCACGATGCATCACAACCACTCATGTAAAAATCATTGCCAGAGTTTAAACACACGACAAATGGCATAAAACGTTGTTGATAACTACGCATTTGTGTAGCGGCGAGAATGACAGTCATCCGCAAACATGTATTGCTGATTGATCTAGATAGATATATGGTACACTGTTTTTCTACAGCTTCGGGATCTCATAACTGCATTCATTCTGGGTTACTGATGAAACTTATCGCTTGATGCACTTACACGTGTAAATGTATATAACAATATATATTTTTGTGTATTGGAACGATCATATTTTTCACCTGACTAAGGTGGATTATTTGTTAAAAGATGATGGTGGGAGTTCCATAAGGTATAGAGCGTCCTTTTAAGCTTCAATATTGGTGGCACAACATCAACACGTGTAAGAAGGCGGTGGTGAAGGTGATATCGATGAAACAAGGAGGTGTTTACCAGGTAAAGGTTCTGAGAGTGAAAGTGGCTCCGCAAATAGAGGGATTATCGTGGTTGGATGCAGGGTGCTTCAGACCGGCACTTTATCGATCAGCTTTCGCTGGAGATTTGACACTACACGGTAAACAAGGGGCTAGAAAGAATCTGCAGGCTTCAGGAGGAGGGATATCCCCTACCCGCAAAAGACTCGCGAAAGAATGTACCACCTGTCTGGACGGCATTACTGAGCTGTTAGAACTGGTAGTAGCCTAGGATTTATCAGTCACTGGCCGGCAGCAGTGGCCGTGCGGTTCTAGGCGATACAGTATGGAACCGCTTGACCGCTACGATCGCAGGTTCGAATCCTGCCTCGGGCATGGATGTGTGTGATGTCATTAGGTTAGTTAGGTTTAAGTAGTTCTAAGTTCTAGGGGACTGATGACCACAGCAGTTAAGTCCCATAGTGCTCAGAGCCATTTGAACCATTTTTATCAGTCACTGTGGAATATGATACCAAAACAGAATTTTGTAGAGGAGGCTTACGTGAGCTCGGAAGCATTTCGGACTTTCTGGTTCGTGATGCGATGTGAAGAGTGTATGGCCAAGGGATACAACGGAAAATGG
Source organism: Schistocerca serialis cubense (assembly GCF_023864345.2). NCBI lineage: Eukaryota > Metazoa > Arthropoda > Insecta > Orthoptera > Acrididae > Schistocerca > Schistocerca serialis. The sequence continues at coordinate 399,886,989 of NC_064641.1, read as the reverse complement.
TGAGAAGGGGAGCCAGGAGACCACTTGTAAGAAAAACAGTCTCGGTAAACATACATTTGATAAAAAATGAAGGTTAAACGGGAAAAAACAGAAAATTTTAACATTTGAAAAATCTTTGTTCTGACGCCGGTGCCTATTCTCGAATGACAAGCTGTGCCATTACATTAGATATACACTATGTGATCAAAAGTATCCGGACACTTGACTGAAAATGACTTAAAATTCGTGGCCCCCTCCATCGGTAATGCTGGAATTCAATTTGGTGTTGGCCTACCCTTAGCCTTGATAACAGATTCCACTCTCGCAGGCATACGTTCACTCAGCTGCTGGAAGGTTTCTTGGGGAATGGCAGCCCTTTTTTCATGGAGTGCTGCACTGCTGAGAGGTGTCGATGTCCGTCGGTGAGGACTGGCACGAATTTGACGTTCAAAAACTTCCCAAAGGTCTTCTACAGGATTTAAGTCAGGACCCTGTGCAGGCCAGTCCATTACATTAATGTTATTGTCGTGTAACCACTCCTCCACAGGCGGTACATTATGAACAGCTGCTCGATCGTGTTGAAAGATACAGTTGCCATCCCCGAATTTCTCTTCAGTGGTGAGAAGGAAGAAGGTGCTTAAAACATCAATGTAGGCCTGCGCTGTTATAGTGCCACGGGAAAACAATGGGTGCAAGCCCCCTTCATGAAGAACAGGACCACACCAATAGTGAATGGGATCAATTCGCCTACTTACAATTTGGCAAAGTACCTAGCCTGCAAACTGATACGTCTAGTTGGCAAGAAGGACTCTTATGTGAAGAACTCGACACACTTTATAGAACGCCTAAAGGGAGAAACAATTTTACCTACGGACATCACGGTCAGCTTTGACGCGAAATCACTATTTACGTACGTGGCAGTAGATGAAACTATCCGCATCCTTCTGGAGCATGTTCAAAAATGGTTCAAATGGCTCTGAGCACTATGGGACTTAACAGCTGAGGTCATCAGTCCCCTAGAACTTAGAACAACTTTAACCTAACTAACCTAAGGACATCACACATATCCATGCCCGAGGCAGGATTCGAACCTGCGACCGTAGCGGTCGCGCGGTTCCAGACTGTAGCGCCTAGAACCGCTCGGCCTCAGGAGCATGTTCCGCCAGATATATGCGACCTGGTTGAGTTGTGCCTGACTTCAACGTACTTCAGATGGCAAGGAAAATACTACGAGCAGACAGACGGCGTAGCAGTGGGGTCTGCCCAATCTCCGCTGGCAGCCGACATATTCATGGAAGCCTTTGAAGCAACGGCCCTCGGTTCAGCTCCTTTACGCCCACGTTGCTGGTTTAGACACGTGTACGACACGTTCGCTATATGGCCTCATGGTGAAACGGAGCTACACAAGTTTATCTAATATTTGAACAATATGCACGGGAAGATACAATTCACCCTGGAAGTAGAAACGAATGGTGCTATCTCATTTCTAGACGTCGAAATGTACAGGAGAACGGAGCGCACACTGCGGCACACAGTATATCGCAAGACTACACATACAGACAGGTATCTGCACGCCCAATCCTACCACCACACAGCGCAGAATAACTCGGTCATCCGCTCTTTGGCAATCCGTGCGCAGCGCCTAAGTGATGCTCAAAACATCACACCTGAGCTTAAAAGGTTACGCACAACGTTTATAGCCAATGGCTACAGCCATAAGTCGATAAACTCAGCCATGTCGACGAACACAAGCAAGAAACATAAGCAAGAAATAGACAAACTGCAGCCAACAATGCGCTTACCTTATCTGAAGAACGTTACTGACCGAATAGGCAAACACCTTCGCCGCGTTGGGGTGCAGCCTGTCTTCTATAGTGGTCGTAGGATCCAGGACGTGCTACGCTCCACTGAGGACAAGGTGGATGCATTACACACTGCAGGCGTTTACAAGGTGGAATGCGAATGTGGAGAGGCATACATCGGCGAGACTGGTAGGCCAATAGCAACGCGCATTCGGGAACACGAGCGTTATATTCGTCTAGGGCAACACAATAAATCCGCAGTGGCAGAACATCACCAAGACTGCGGAAAAGAAATAAAATCCAGCGAAGCCTGTGTGTTGGCCAATCAGCCAATTATGACCAAACGCAAAATCAGAGAGGCCATCGAAATACTTTAGCACCCTAACTTTATGAACAGGGAGGATGGACTCAGGCTTGCCCCATCTTGGCTGCTAGCAGTCAGAGCCCAAGACACCGCACTGTCAACACGAGGCACGAGCGCTACCGGCAAGTAACTGCCGCCGCGTGGCCGACGTCCAGCAGTTGGTAAACAGCAGCAAACCTGAATGAGATTTTCACTCTGCAGCGGAGTGTGCGCTGATGTGAAACTTCCTGGCGGATAAAACTGTGTGCCGGACCGAGACTCGAACTCGGGACCTATGCCTTTCGCGGGCAAGTGCTCTACCAACTGAGCTACACAAGCACGGCTCACGCCCCGTCCTCACAGCTTTACTTCTGCCAGTACCTCGTCTCTTAGCAGAAGTAAAGCTGAGGACGGGGCGTGAGTTGTGCTTGGGTAACTCAGTTGGTAGAGCACTTGCCCGCGAAAGGCAAAGGTCCCGAGTTCGAGTCTCGGTCCGGCACACTGTTTTAATCTGCCAGGAAGTTTCAGCAGCAAACTTCTCATTCGACGGTTACCAACAGTCATGGTACATTACACAAGAGGCAATAGACAAGAGAGGTCACGTTCTCCCTCCACCGCAATAACCTAATAAAAATAAATTTCCGTCTCCTTCTTCCTTAAGTGACTAACTACCTTTTTAAAATTATAACGTAATGGCATACACAGTTAACACTAACAACAAAATATAAAGGACACTGCATAGCTAGAACGCACCATTAGACCCAAAAGAAGGCTGCTGCAATCGTGACCGAAACGTTGGTTTTTCTCCAGCAGCAGTAGTTTTTACATTATGACGCGGTACCAAACCCAGAAAACTTTTATGTCGACTGACTCTGGCCGCGGAAGCCTACGCAATTATACTACTGCAATGCCTTGCTCATGTAGATAATCCCGATGAGCGTGCCCCTGACACTAGGCAGGCCAAAATTACTAGTAGCTGCAGGTTCCTATTTTGGTATCTACTTCTAAATCCTACTAACTACTAACTAACCTACGTCCAGTCCGGTGCTGTCATTATGGTGAAGTTAATGTACCCCATTCCCCCTAGCCCTGCACGTGGTGGATTCCAACTTACGAATCAACCTGTCCACGCACAGGTGTTACAGGTTTAGGGTACTAGGACGCGTTCAGTAGTTTGTTTTTAATCACGAATGTCCCTCAGGTATGCTGTCAGAACTTTACGTGATACCTCGTTAGCCAGATTATTCCAGGATTCTAAAGTCTCTTCGTGTCTCAGCAAGTCGTATGTATCGTTGTTTGGTAGTTGTTATAATGCAACTACTACATTTTCGAAAAGGGGGCACTCGTAAACCGCATGGTCGGGAGTACCCTCCGATGCGCCACAGTCACACTCGGGCGTAGGCCTCTTCCCAAACCGGCATAGATATGTTTTCTATTTTCTTATCATTCCCTTTCTTAGCCCAGTACCATGCTGCTTGCTCTCTAATTTTGATGTCCAGAGGACAGAACCCCATTATCATTAAAAGGGGGCCCCCTGGAGATGTCCCATAAACCCCCACAGATCTTAACAGCATGTTCCTCTGTACTGTTCTCACTGTCATGGCGGGCACCTCCCTTGTCAGCCTGTGTGCCCAGACTCCAGAGCCGTAACCCACTACTGAAGTTAGTATACTGTTATGGTACAATTTTAACAGGTAGAAATCTTTTGTATCATATGGAGATGAGGTTATTGAGTACTTCTAATGCTCTTTGGGTTACGAATTCAATGTACTTTCCGAAGTTCCACCTTTCATCGATGATAACTCCCAAGTGGCGTGTCTCATGTCGCCTTAGAACTGGTGAGCCCCCAATTCTCACTGTTGGATTTCTCATTAGCTGTCCTATCAGCAAAAGGTTGATTTAGTTGGTGAAATAGTCATTTTAGTATTTCGGCAGCATAGTTGCAATTTTGTCATGGCCCTTTCTATTTCCGGTTCAATGTCTTCGCGGCTCCGGCCGCCAACCAACAGGAGGAGGTCATCGGCGTAGGCTATCACTTCTAGCACCTCTTCACGCTGCTGAAAGTTGTCCAGAAGTGGCTCCTTGTAGGGGACCTAAAACGGAACTCTGGGGACATCCCTTTGTTAAGGTTTTTCTAACTTTACCACTAGGGGATGGTAGCCAGACCTCCTGACCCTCACAATAGCTCCTCAGGCAACCATATAGGGGCCCTGGACACTCCTTTTCCCGCAAGCAGGAGAAGAGCGAAGGCCACCACAGGTTGTCAAAGGCGCCACTGATGTCGACCCTGATGCCAACACCGTACTTGTACGGCGTAGAGCCACAGACCTCAGCCGCCAGGGCGATTGTATCAGTTGCCGATCGCCCCGGCCTGAAGCCGAACTGCCTGCCGCTCATCCCGCACAGCACTAGGTGTGCAGTCAGTCTGTCAGCTAGCAACTTCTCAAGTAATTTTCCAAAGATGTCTAATAGGCAAATAGGTCTATAGAACTTAGCTTCAGCTGGGTCTTTATCAGGGCCTTTTTTTAATAATTACTACATTAGCTACTTTCCAGATTTTAGGGAATTTTTCTTGTATAAGACATTCATTAAATAGCTGGGTAAGTGGAGCTACCAGCTGATGTGCTAAGAACTGCACCACGTCCGCCGCAATGCCGTCTGGCACGAGGGCTTTACCTCTCTTTAGAGATTTAATGTGGGCAGCCACCTCCTCTTCAGAAAAGGGGTAGACTTCCGTGTCGTTTACAAGTCTCTCAAGATCTCCATTCCGTAGTTGGTGCTGATATTCAGTATCTCCATCCATATCGTAATCAGGCATCAGCGACCGGAGAAGGACCTCGGCAGACTCCTGCCAAGATTCCGTCATTCCGTTCCTATGCCTGATCGTTGATATCGTCACTGGAAAGCGGATCTTTTCCCTAACTAGCTTATAGGGTACACCCCATGGGTCCAATGCTAATTCATTTAACACAAAGCTCTCCCAACTCTGTATTCTGACTGCTCGAAGTTCGTTTTGAAATTTTCTTTCGCCTCCTGGTATTGAAATAGCCATCTTTGCTTTTCCCACCAGACGACACTGCGCTTTCAGTGCTTACTCAGCCTTCTGACTGACTGACACAATTCCTCCAGTTCAGCTGACCATGGTGACGGGGAGGCCGCCATGGCCCTCCTCCTGGTTGGTATGGCTTCCTGCACCGCTCTGGTTACTGCACTCACCAGTTCCTCGGTCCTCCTGTCTACGTGAATGTCCTATTGCACGTCACCTTCTGGCAATGGAGAAATGTCGCACTCTCTCGCTAGTCGCTCCCAATCTGCTCTTTTGTAGTTCAATTGCAACTCCCACTCCATGGTCCAGTGGCACACTCTGCCTCCTACGGTAAAGGTAATAAGACTGTGATCGCTTCTGGTGGCATTCTCTTCAACTTTCCAGTTTTGTAGCATGTTTACAGCATTCGAATTTTGCATTTATGTCAGCTGTTATAACCATTTTTCGTCCTCGCAACACCGTGGCTACTCTTGTTAAGATATCTAGGTGTTGTTCAATGTTATCTCCATACTGGAAACACATGTTAACGAGAGTAGTGACCCCCGCAGGAGACTGTACCTCCACAACGTTGCAGTGACTGTTGGAGTGTTGCGAAAGTGTCGTTACCCGTAGGGCTTTGTTTGTGACTACTATTGCCGCTCTGGGGGCATCCACACTACTGACAATCTGTCATGTAGCGGCTGCGAAAGATAGTTTCCCGACTTGAGAGTCCGGCTCCTGTAGGCAGAACACATCAAGCCTCCTCTCCTCCACCTCCCTTCGAAGCTTCTGCATCACCAGCCTGCTCTTGTGTGCGTTCAGTTGGCCAATAGTTATCTGAATCATTACGGGAAGTAAGTATGTGTTCTATCGTCAGGCCAGCTCTTGCTACAATCAAAGTCTATACGACCATTTGCTAGAACTGACTGAATGTAGATGTCGTTGAGGTCGAATTCCTCACCACGTCTTTCAAAGTAATCGTATTTCTAAATAATCGTCATTACTGTTAATAGATTTATCCCACTGAGAGACAAGAAAGACAATGCTTTCATGGAAAAAAAGTTCGCAGTTGACTAGGGAACCATTATTATACCCATGCGTCTGCAGCGTACTCAAGAGACTTTGGCAACTGGTGGGCGGGCAACCGTTGACAGGTTGTTTGGAATACGCCCCAAAAATTTTTCCAGGGAGCCCTTCCAGGTCCTCCATACTGTCACCATCTCTTCCACGTGAACTTATATTTTTGGACCACTGAAGAAAGATATTCGTCGCCGCCGATTTGCTTCGGACGGAAAGGTGCCCGCCAGCGTACAATGATGATTCTGTAGGCAACCGCGAACATTTCTCCACGAAGCCATTGACGGTCTGTTCTCACAGTGGGATACATATGTTACCGAATATGGCGATTGTTTTTGAAATAATAAGCCGTTTACTTTTTTCCTACTGTGTCGTTTTCATTTCACCGCCCTTTCTAGAGAGTGTCCCACAAATGTTGCGACAAACTTAGTGTTCGTAGAATGTGTCTTGAAGAAAGCGAGTTAGGAACTCGTGCTCGGAAGCGTCATGCGATGGTCAGGTGATTTAATGGATATCGCTTTCGGAAACGAATTTCCATGTGCAACTTCTTTTTTCCTCATGTGTACCGAAAAACACTGAAATTTTTTGGGGTTCAAGAAGAAATAAACTGCGGTTGGAACCTGTCTCCGAAACCGTCATCCACAGTGGCAACAGAGCATCGTACTCACAGGAGACAAGGCCTTTCTACGCAACAGCTAGCTTTTTCCGAAAATCATTAAGTGGTTCTCTGCATATGGGCTCTCATTAAACTTTGACAAAAGACTGTATATACAGTTCCACACAGTACATGAAATGACACCATTAATAAATACAGGATTCGAACAGAAATCGGTAGCTGAGGTAGACTATTAAAAATTTATAGGAGTATGCATTGATGAGGGGTTGAACGGGAAAAAGCACACTGAATATCTGCTCAAACGTTTGAGTTCAGCTACTTATGCTATTAGGGTCATTGCAAATTTTGGCGATATAAATCTCAGTAAATTAGCTTATCACACCTATTTTCATTCTCTGCTTTCGTATGGCATCATATTCTGGGATAACTCATCATTGAGTAAACGAATGTTCATTGCACAAAAGCGTGTAATCAGAATAATTGCTGTAGCTCATCCAAAATCATCCTGCAGACACTTATTTAAAGAGCTAGGGATCTTAGCTTTAGCCTCACAATATACATATTCACTTATGAACATTTTTATTAACAATCCGAACGAATTCAAAAGTAATAGCAGTGAACATGGCTACAACACTAGGAGAAAGGATGATCTTCACTACTCAAGGTTAAACCTATCTTTGGCTCAGAAGGGGGTAAATTATGCTGTCACAAAAGTCTTTGGTCACTTACCTAATAGCATCAAAAGTCTCAGAGATAGCCATATAGCATTTAAAAGTAAATTAAAAGAATTTCTGAATGGAAACTCTTTCTACTTATTAGATGAATTTCTGAATATAGTAAGTGGGTAATTTCCCCCCCCCCCCCCCCCCCCCCACACCCACCAAAAAAAAATTTTTAAGTGTCATGTAATATTTTGTGTAATCTAATATCTTGTATAGACACATTTTATTAGCCTGACACGTTCCACATCAATACGAAGTGTCGTATTCATGATCTATAGAACAAGTATTAATCTAATCTCTAATCAGCTTTCTTCTCTGACAATCGTGGAAATTACTCGTGATCACTGAACAACGAACAGAATTGCGGGACGTTCCGGGTACTGTCTGTAAGTGTAAAAAAGCCGCATTTACTGTCCAAGTTGTGGCCTGGCGGCAGGCGCCGGCGCTTGTTGCTTCCACTTCTGTAGATTCGTTGGATGACGTTTCCTGACATTGGTTCGTATCCTAGATTTGTTCCTAAGGACACCCTCTACAACCCTCGAAATTTGTCGCAACGTCTCTGGAGCACCCTGTAGGTACGTAGCAAACAAACTTAAAATTCCTAACAAACGTGTGTTAGACATACAGTCTAAGCAGTTATGACAGAACTGTGCGTTTGAAATCCTGGCTGGCATGCTGCAAGTTCCAAAAAGGCAGACAGTCAGATGGATAATGATGGGAAAATAAGGATTGTTAGATGGTTTCACTGCAAGGAAGACTGTCAGCGAGACTTCAAACCTTTCGTCCTTCCCGGATGAGCCCATCCCCACTTCAGAGTCGTAAAATTTAACAACGGATGCTTTGCACCTAATGGCGTTTTTTTACGACGGTAGTATATCCCATGATTCACTGCGGCAATCCTATAGCGAGATAAGCCGCCAGTAACGGGGATCACTGTACGGTTGCTATATCTTCCATTTGGCAGCTGCCAGCGATTTAGTCTTTGGAGTGACGAGGATAAGGTCTGCTTTAAGAATTCGTCTGAGAATGTGGCGATGTTCTGCGGCGTTGTGTACGAAAGCTCGAGATTTGTGTCACGCCGCTCGACCGGGTCGTGCAAGGGGAGCAAATGATCGGAGATGCTGCGGAGTGCGACTAGGGAACTCTACCGCGGTCGGTCGGCTGCTGCAGGAAAAAATTAATGAGCACCGTAGCGACGTGTGGAGCTGCGTGGGCGTGCTGACACGCGGCGGAGGGGCGGAAGCACACGTCACGTGGAGTCTGTGGTAGAGTGGGAGAGCCCTTCTGAGGAGCAGCAGGGGAAGGCTGTACGTGATTTAACTATCACCTGACGTCGATTGCGCCAGAAGCCGTGCAAGTCCCCAAAAGTTTGTCATATAAAAATAGTGATGCCAGACTCGTGTACGTGGCTAATGTCAACCACATGGGGTGTTACGTAGCGGTCGGCGAATACGGAATACCTACGTTGCTTCGCCGTTGGTTGCTACTGCCTCGTCGTAATATCGTATAGTTTTAAACAACGGCAGGTCCTGGATTTGCGGAGGTGGAACGTGCTGGAGGCTTACTGAATGTTAAATGAGAATTTTAAAAACATTTATTTGACATCACTAGCCCAAACAAGAATCTAACATGGCTGCACAGCTAAACCGTGTTAATCAAGTCTTAGTAAAAAAAGTAATTCTCGGAACACTGTCTACACAAGTAACGGATTTTTTAACATTTGTATAGGACACCAGTTAAGAAAATTGCAACCCTATAAATTAAAAACTTCATACACTGTTAGCTGTCTTGCGAGATTCTTACAAAACGCAATGAGCTCTGAACAACTGCACTCTAAACACACCAGTTATACTATAAGGCAGAACATTTTTAAAGCTTTCCATGTCATTTTGAAGCATATACATCCATTTAAAAACCATATAAAATATAAAGTCGACTCTGTTACTATTTGTTACTATAGGTTACCTGTCTTGAGCTGACTGCAATTTAAATAAAAAGAATTACACCATATGCGTTTCTCTTTTATTTATAAAGCATCTTCCGTAGTTATTCTGCAAATTGTGTACATACGTTTGTACATTTTTTTTGTTTCAAGTTAAAAACAACATTTTGTTTATGAAGTTGGTGTGCAAGTCACTTACTGGGTTCCTTTATATATTCTGCTCCTTTCCTCCTTGCTATCAGCGGTTGCCTTCGAAAGACCTCGTTTCACATTTGCGCTTTACAATTTTTGCCATTCTTCAGGATTTCCTGAGCTGCATTATTTATGCTTCACTTTCTTAAACTGTTTGTCATTCCGGACTGCTACAGTGTTTGTCTGTTCATATGTTCTCGTTCACGCTGTGAGGATTCCCAATCTCTTAAACTACTCTTGTGTTTGTTTGTGTGTGTGAAATTCTTATTTGTGGGTAGAGACGTGAGACGAGCGGGGTAGGTTGACTTGCTTTTTGGTTAGTTGGTGTGGGGGAGGGGGGGGGGGAGAGGATGGGCACGGGGGCGGGGATGAGCCTGGACAGTAACTGTAAGACACAAGCTGGGAGGAGATGCTAGTGGTAAGTGAAGCCTGTGGTTATGTGTGTACATTTACTCTTATATTAAGTGATCAATCAGTTTAAAGAGTGTATGATTTGCCAAGTTGGTCTGATCATTTCTGAGTTGTTTCTTTTCTCTCATGGTTTTATAGATGTGGTAGTTTCCTCGCAAGCTGAGGAGATGTTTTTTGTTGTTGTTTATCCTTATGATTTCCATGTCTGTGTCTCTGGCTGTAATTTTATGATGGTGTTGGTGTAAGTGCTCCGAAAAAGCTGAATGATTTGTCCTATACGTCCACGCACTTACATGTTCTTTGCATCTGGTGTCAAATGTCCTCCTGGTTTGACCCATGTATCTACCCTCACATGTATTGCATTTCAGTTGGTATATTCGTAGTTTCTGATACAGGTCAGTTTTTCCTTTTGTCTTGGGGAAGTGTTTCTGAACAGGGTTGTTGATTTTGTGGGGTATTTTTATGCCTTGTTTACTGAAAGTATTTGATATTCTGTGTCTATTTTTGATTGTATGTCATTCTGTACCATATTTCACTCTCTGTTCCTTTCACTCTTTGTGTTGTTTCTATTCTCGTGTTTTGTGTATTTGTGTTATTTTGTGCTTGTTTTAGTGACAGCTGGGTGTTTGTTCTTTTCTGTTTCTTGATTTTCTTGTTCAGCTTTGTTATTAAGTTCTCCTTGTATCCATTGTTTGTGGCTATTTATGTTATGATAAACATTTATTGTCTGTGTCTAATGGTACTGTGTATAGTCTGTGGAGCGTGTATCTAAGTGCTGCTTACTTTTTAGAACTGGGCTAATGTCATGCCTCATATCTGATTGTGTCTGTTGTTGTCGGTTTTCGGTGTATGTCGAATGTTGTTTTCAGTCTTAATTATGATGTCCAAGAAATTTCACGTCCATTTTGTTCTTTCTATAATGTGAAATGTATCCATTATCTTATGACGCAAACAAGTGTATAAACTCAACATTTAACTTAAGCCTGATAATTAAAAACAGTTTACGTCTTAAGCACCAACTACCTCTTTAACCGGTCTGTTTCTCAAAACTTCAGACAAAGTTACTCTTTTTGTCTGACTTTATATAATTAGTCAGCAAAATTGAACATAGTTCATCAAATTACCTATCATCGGCTACAGCAGGGCAAGAATTCTATTTCCATGAGAGTCAGTTTCTACCGATACTGAAAAAGACTGTAAAACACTTTAATTATGTTTGCCAGCACAATGACATGGTAAAAACGTCGCCTCACTGGTTATTAAATCAGCCGGTTCCCTAGACTCACGTACCGTCTGTCGTAGCAGGTAGTCGAACATCAGGTGTCCCTACCTATTGTCTTCGCTTTTACCCCGCCAGTCCACGCCATGCACGGTGATATAGGACAGTCGAACAGCAACTAACGGACACAACACTCGTACCCGCGCTGTCCTCTCGCCACCAGCTGCACAGTCCACCGCTATCAGTGCCCAGCGGTGCAGTACTGCTCTGCTTGATGTGCCATCCCTTGATGACCACTTACCTGCAGACAGCCACGTGCTGGTCGCTCTGTCCGAAACTCTACTCTCCAACTCAGTTCCCCCTGTTCCCCTCGACAACAACGAGATATCGATTATATTGACTAAATGCTTGGCTTGTGTCCCTGAAAAACAGCCGAGGAACTACGATCGAGCTAGTAAGGTCGATACTTCGACAGAGCTCAGCATTATAACGACATTAGGCCTACACCCCCTTCATTATTGGTAAATATAGCGTTCACTTACCGTCTCCTGTTGCGAGTGCCTGGTCACCCATCTTAAGTTAAGACTATCTTCAGACTGTTAAATAAAAGCAACAATATTAACACTTTATACATTATTTTATAGTATACTGAACCCTATCTGTGCATGTCTGAATATTAATTGGACTACCATCCTTCTTCCGGAGCCTTTAGTAGACAAACTGAGGAGTAAGTACAAGGTAAGCACTTCACTCTTACTGCCTATTATCGCTCTGGTAATTAATGGTTCCCATAAAAACATTCATTGCTGAGCCAGGAACCAATACAAACTCACCTCGAGAACTTCCCACCTGGAAGTCAATAATTCTGCTTGCTAATAGCAGTCGCCTCGTCTTGCAGTAATAAATTGTGAATGTAGATCTGTTCATTAAACTTAGAGTAGTTAATGAATTTATATTTTAATGGACGTATTTATTGCTTTTTGATAAGGAAGTCACTCAAGATCTTGTTAGTTTCATTGTAGTACAAGTGATATGTAGAACTACGCAAAAATAAATTGAACTTTAATAATTGTCATTTGAATGAAATTAGATTAATCTTGCGACTTCAAGCAGATGGATTCAAGTAAACGAAATTTAAGCAAGTACAGTTAAAATGCGACCCTTCGATGTTATGTGTCTCTACTTCCTTACTTCAGTAAAACACAAATACTAATGTGAATGTTGTAACTTTTCCACTCAATAAATTATAATTTGAAGTCAGGATTTAAGCAAGGAAATGATAGGCACTTGAAATAAGATGCTTACACTTGTTAGTTTTAACTGTCAATAAATGCATCAAAAGCACTTTCCATCACAGTTTATGTTAATAAATCTGGCTTTCCTTTACATTAACAATAATTCGTCTATAGCTTGCCTTGTCAGAAACAGTACAGTTGCAAACATGATACAAACACATTTCCACAGAGTCTTTGTCTCTTATTAAACAGATAAACCAAAAAGGGCACAAAATCAAGTTTGACCAGCAATTTCTTAGTAGATGGTGTAATTCCTGTAACATCATGATTTCACCTGGAAAACTCTTTAATCCAATACAATCTCCATGAAACGACATAAGTCGTAGCATTTCTAAATATCACCATTTTACATAAATTGTACCAATTTTAAGATATTATATTTAATGTCTTGCAGCACGCACCAATACGTGGCCTCAGTCAAACACTTCCTTCACAGTTCAGTCTGCCTGCAGTATAACTCGTTCTACGTAAAAAGCGTTCACAAAACGGCAACGGCAAGGAGCACCTACCAACCCGGTCCCGGTGGTATTCACTTGATCACCTAACTACCAGTTTTCCCTCGTAAGGAAAGCGTTAACAATACGAAACAACAAGGGTGAAAGCTTGGCTTCCACATTTCTTTGGCTGTATAGTACTCTTTTCGTAATAATAATCTACAGCATCCTCAGAAAGAGCTCAGATTTTATAGATATAATTGTTTTAAATCATCAAGTATAGAACAAAGGAAAGAAATGTACAGCTGCTAATCAGAATTTACTTTTGCAGTAGTTTGAAAACATCTTTCTCCCTATAACCGTCTTTAAGTAATGAAAAGGCAAGCTCTTACTGCAGAACTACTTCAGGGGGTGGAGGATCATGTATTTATATCAGAAAAGGATCACAGTTCAAATCAAGAGATGACCTCAGTACCGTAAGTGAAGAGAAACACTTTGAAATATCAGCTATTGAATTAATAGGGCTTGATATCACCAAGAAGTTAATCATTTTGGTGTGTATAAAGCTCCCAGTAATAGTATAGACACTTTTTTCAATACGTTAACAGACGTTCTAGGTAAAGTATCAAGTGCAAAGGTCAACATAAATCTGTGTGGGACATTAAAATGAACACTAACATCATAAATGCATCCAGCAGCACCTTCATAAACATCCTTCAATGTTTTGACACGTCCCTAATGGTCAATAGTGCGACAAGGGTTACCACAACGACTTCATAGTAATTGACCATGTGGCCACAAATATGGACAGGGAAATATGTGTAGTAGCTGTAAAAGACCTCAAACTATCAGACCTTCTCTGTCAAATAGTTTTGTTGTTGTGGTCTTCAGTCCTGAGACTGATTTGATGCAGCTCTCCATGCTACTCTATCCTGTGCAAGCTTCTTCATCTCCCAGTACCTACTGCAGCCTACATCCTTCTGAATCTGCTTAGTGTATTCATCTCTTGGTCTCCCTTTACGATTTTTACCACCACGCTGCCCTCCAATACCAAATTGGTGATCCCTTGATGCCTCAGAACAAGTCCTACCAACCGATCTCTTCTTCCAGTCAAGCTGTGCCACAAACTTCTCTTCTCTCCAAACCTATTCAGTACCTCCTCATTGGTTATGTGATCTACCCATCTAATCTTCAGCATTCTTCTGTAGCACCACATTTCAAAAGCTTCTATTCTCTTCTTGTCCAAACTATTTATCGTCCATGTTTCACTTCCATACACGGCTACACTCCATACAAATACTTTCAGAAACGACTTCCTGACACTTAAATCTATACTCGAAGTTAACAAATTTTTCTTCTTCAGAAACCCTTTCCTTGCCATTGCCAGTCTACATTTTATATCCTCTCTACTTGGACCATCATCAGTTATTTTGCTCCCCAAATAGCAAAACTCCTTTACCACTTTAAGTGTCTCATTTCCTAATCTAATTCCCTCAGCATCACCCAACTTAATTCGACTACATTCCATTATCCTCGTTTTGCTTTTGTTGATGTTCATCTTATACCCTCCTTTCAAGACACTGTCCATTCCGTTCAGCTGCTATCCAAGTCCTTTGCTATCTCTGACAGAATTACAATGTCATCGGCGAACCTCAAAGTTTTTATTTCTTCTCCATGGTTATTAATATCTACTCCAAATTTTTAATTTGATTCCTTCACTGCTTCCTCAATATACAGATTGAATAACATCAGGGAGAGGCTACAACCCTGTCTCACTCCCTTCCCAACCACTGCTTCCCTTTCATGTCCCTCGACTCTTATAACTGTAATCTGGATTCTGTAAAAATTGTAAATAGCTTTTCACTCCCTGTATTTTACCCCTGCCACCTTCAGAATTTGAAAGAGAGTATTCCAGTCAACATTGTCAAAAGCTTTCTCTAAGTCTACAAATGCTAGAAACGTAGGTTTGCCTTTCGTTAATCTTTCTTCTAAGGTAAGTCGTAAGGTCAGTATTGCCTCACGTGTTCCAACATTTTTACGGAATCCAAACTGATCTAGCTCGAGGTCGGCTTCTATCAGTTTTTCCATTCGTCTGTAAGGAATTCTCGTTATTATTTTGCAGCTGTGTCTTATTATACTGATAGTTCAGTAATTTTCACATCTGTCAACACCTGCTTTCTTTGGGATTGTAATTAGTATATTCTTCTTGAAGTCTGAGGGTATTTCGCCTGTGTCATACATCTTGCTCACCAGATAGTAGAGTTTTATGAGGACTGTCTCTCTCAGTAGCTCTAATGGAATGTTGTCTAGTCCGGGGGCCTTGTTTCGACTCAGGTCTTTCAGTGCTCTGTCAGACTCTTCACGCAGTACCATATCTCCAGTTTCATCTTCATCTACATCCTCTTCCATTTCCACAATATTGTCCTCAAGTACATCGCCCTTATATAGACCCTCTATATACTCCTTCCACCTTTCTGCCTTCCCTTCTTTGCTTAGAACTGGGTTTCCATCTGAGCTCTTGGTATTCATGCAAGTGGTTCTCCTTTCCCCAAAGGTCTCTTTAATTTTCCTGTAGGCAGTATCTATCTTACCCATACTGAGATAAGCCTCTACATCCTTATATTTGTCCTCTAGCCATCCCTGCTTAGCCATTTTGCACTTCCTCTCGATCTCATTTTTGAGACGTTTGTATTCCTTTTTGCCTGCTTCAATTATTGCATTTTTATATTTTCACCTTTCATCAATTAAATTCAATATTTCTTCTGTTACCCAAGGATTTCTATTAGCCCTCGCCTTTTTACCTACTTGATCGTCTGCTGCCTTCACTACTTCATCTCTCAGAGCTACCCATTCTTCTTCTACTGTATTTCTTTCCCCCATTCCTGTCAATTGTTCCCTTATGCACTCCCTGAAACTCTGTACAACCTCTGGTTATTTCAGTTTAACCAGGTCCCATCTTTTAGCAGTTTCTTCAGTTTTAATCTACAGTTCATAACCAATAGACTACGGTCAGAGTCCACATGTGCCCCTGGAAATGTTTTACAATTTAAAATCTGGTTCCTAAATCTATGTCTTAGCGTTATGTAATCTATCTGATACCTTTTAGTATCTCCAGGGTTCTTCCATGTATACAATCTTCTTTCATGATTCTTGAAACTAGTGTTAGCTATGATTAAGTTGTGCTTTGCGCTAAATTCTACCAGGCGGCTCCCTCTTTCATTACTTAGCGCCAATCCATATTCACCTAGTATGTTTCCTTCTCTCCCTTTTCGTACTCTCGAATTCCAGTCACCCATGACCATTAAATTTTCGTCTCCCTTCACTACCTGAATAATTTTTTTTTCTCATCATACATTACATCAATTTCTTCGTCATCTGCAGAGCTAGTTGGCATATAAACTTATACTACTGTAGTAGGCGTGGTCTTCGTGTCTATCTCGGCCACTATAATGCGTTCACTATGCTGTTTGTAGTAGCTTACCCGTACTCTTATTTTCTTATTCATTATTAAACTTACTCCAGAATTACCGCTATTTGATTTTGTATTTATAACCCTGTATTCACCTGACCAAAAGTCTTGTTCCTCCTGCCACCGAACTTCACTAATTCCCACTATATCTGACTTTATCCTATCCATTTCTCTTTTCAAATTTTCTTACCTACCTGCCCGATTAAGGGATCTGACATTCCATGCTCCGATCCGCAGAACGCCAGTTTTCTTTCTCCTGATAACGACGTCCTCTTGAGTAGTCTCCGCCTGGAGATCCGAATGGGGGACTATTTTACCTCCGGAATATTTTACCCAAGAGGACGCCATCATCATTTATCCATACAGTAAAGCTGCATGCCCTCGGGAAAAATTACGGCTGTAGTTTCCCCTTGCTTTCAGCCGTTCGCAGTGTAAGGTGGTCAGGCAAATCCAACACCTTTCATGAAAACCCTGACATGATAAGTAAATCCAGTAGTATGTCACATAGCTCCGAATTAATCGTGACATTAAATTAACCTAAGTAATACGAGTAACGAGTGAGCAAATGGAATACCACAGACTAACCCAAGAATGCCTAAATGCATGTCATACCTTCCCACTGTGAGACAGACGCAGCTCCGAGGGGAAAAACGAGAACAGAAGCCCAGAGTAGAACCGTGTTAAGCTAGAAGGCCCTATGATAAGGGATGGACTGGACACCCCAGCTGCCCTAGTTTTAGCGTGAGACTTTTTCGCGTCTCTGTTACGTCAGGACACCCCCCAGCCCATGTTAAAAGCTAGAGCCCTCCAGAAGAACAGTATAGATCTTACGATAACACAAAAAGGGCCACCCCAGCCGCATGTTTTAGCGTGAGACTTTTTCGCGTCTCTGTTACATTGCAAACTTTAAAAAGATTGCCCCACCACGAAAAGTATAACGTTTCTCATTGTATAGACAGAATTTTTGTAAGTGGAGCTCAAGGTTAACACTGAGACCCTGACTGGTCAGATGAAAACACAGCCAGATAGTTTTTTTAAACCAACTTCGGTAAATTGTAGTAAGGAGAAGTTAGGGGAGAGTTGCTTCTGAGACAGCGAGGTGAGTGGAGCTGCGCTACCCGCTGCCCCCTGACGAACACCGACAAGGTAATGAATGCACGCGATGCTGCATAACAGTGCATAAAGCTTCACTGAGAACTGCAGAAGTCTCATCTGTTATACACCGTTTTTGCGTAATACTAGTGTCGATCGTCAATTAAAGCTCACGGTGTTCACATTTGCCACTTAAAGTAAAAATCTGAAACGCGATGATTTTTCTGTTATATAGTTATTGAGAAGCCACATCAGCAACTGTAATTTACGACAAGTTAGATAAGTAATTAAAGATAATCGAGGGTCACTGTAGACCATTTTGATAGTTTTCTCTCTTGTGAAACTTAATTTAAACCTAGATTATAGATGTGATATGGCATAGGTCATCCTTCGATCCATTGTAGAACTTGGAAACCCATTCAGGGAATATTCGTTCACATTTTTGTTGAACGCAGTTGGTTTTTACCATCCTGTATTAAAACATTTCCTTTTATCAATAGTGCAATTTATGAACAATGGTTTGTGAGTAGAATAAAATTTCCAATGATACACTTAACTGCTTTTTCGACGTTATTTTACCAGCTAACTAAAAATAGGAAAGCCTTGAACCCCTTCCACTAAATTTAATTAGTATTAAGATTCTTTTACAGGGAGTGCAGTGGAGCTGACGCTGAAATCATTAAGTATTTGCTTATATCATCGCTAGTCTCACTGAACTCTTCTGAATTCTACAAGTCATGTGTGGTCTGGCGTCTCCTTACCAGCAACAGGTCCCAGGTTCAAACTAGTCAATTCCCTAAAAAACACACTCAGTGCGTCGTTGCGCGAAAGTGGTAGGGAGACACGATATAGAACAAACAGACACCACGCAGAATGTTAGAGCAGTACCAGAACTGCAAGACCATTTTGATTAGTGTTACAAGGCTAGATCAGTCAAACACCCAGGCTGTTGCCCCTGCAACTACTGAAAAGGCTGCTGCCCCTCTTCAGGAACCACACGTTTGTCTGGCCTCTCAACAGATACCCCTCCATTGTGGTTGCACCTACGGTACGGCTATCTGTATCGTTGAGGCACGTAAGCCTCCTCACCAACGGCAAGGTCCTTGGTTGACGGTCAGATAACAACAGTAAAGTCAGGCATCGAATCATTCCCTAAACTACGAGCCAACAAACGACATCTATCAGAAATCAGAATAAAAGATTTTTCAAAAGAACTAGAAAAATAAAGCTGGGATGAAGTGTATAAGGAAACCAACTTATCAGAACCAAAATATATTAATACAGGGGTTCCGCAAGGCAGTATATTAGGACCAATACTGTTCCTGATATACATCAATGACTTTCCCACAAGTGTTACTCATGGTGAAAAAATTCTCTTTGCTGATGACAGCAATACTATAGTCACTGGGAAAACATGAGAACTCCTAGCCAAGAAAGCAAATGAAACTCTCAAGGAAGTTTATGATTGGTCAATAAGCAATAAAGTGACATTGAACATAAAGAAAACTAATGCCATTAATTTCAGTATGAAGAGGAAAAATGACAATGTTAAATTAAATATAGATGGCACCTCTATAGATGGTATAACAAATGAAAAATTTCTAGACATGAATATCGATTCTCAGTTGAAGTGGTGTGAACACAAAAAGGTACTTGCAAACAGAATGTCATCAGCATGTTATGTCCTTCGAATCCTCTCATCAGTGTGTAACATGCAGTGCCTTTTAGTTACATATTATTCATATGTACACTCAATTCTTATCTATGGAATACTTTTTTGGGGAACAAATGCACAAAATCTGAACACAGTTTTCAAACTCCAAAAAAGAGCCATAAGAATAATAACCAAAAATAGTAGTCGAGCTCATTGTAAGGATCGGTTCAGAACACTGGTTTTTAACGGCTCCACGTGAATACATTTACCAGTCAGTAGTATACATAAAAAATTACATTGATAATTACTGCACAAACAGCTCTGCCCATGACCATTCAACAAGAGATAGACTCAACTTGCATTTAGCAAGAAAAGATAAACATAAAACTCAAAACAGCCTTTTCTACTAAGAAATAAACTGTACAATAAATTACCAAAAGATATTAAAGAAATTGCCAAAATACACTTATTTAAAAAGGCAGCTTAAGTACCTGTTATGCAATACATTTTATACATTGAAGGATTACTTAGCAAAAACAGAGTAGGGGTTTGATAAGAAATGATATAGAAATAAATAATAATATTAATATTGATTATCAAGTATTCAAAATTCCATATAACATCTTCACTTTATGTTTTTTTCTTTCTTTTTTTTCCTTTCTAGAAATATTTACCCCCAAGCTATGCACAGCACAATACTAACACCTCTTCCTCTTTCTGAGTTCAACATCTCACTCATTATGGAGTGATGCTTACTCAGTTTTTCAGGATTGCAAATGGGAAGTTGAGATACAGAAAATGGCCCAGAGATCACCAGTGTGTGTGTGTGTGTGTGTGTGTGTGTGTGTGTGCGTGGTTCAAATGGCTCTGAGCACTATGGGACTTAACTTCTGAGGTCATCAGTCCCCTAGAACTTAGAACTACTTAGACCTAACTAACCTAAGGACATCACACACATCCATGCCCGAGGCAGGATTAGAACCCGCGAACGTAGCGGTCACGCGGTTCCAAACTGAAGCGCTTAGAACCGCACGGCCACACTGGCCGGCCTGTGTGTGTGTGTGTGTGTGTGTGTGTGTGTGTGTGTGTGTGTGTGTGTGTGTGTAATGAATAAAGTGTTATGAAACAATGTGTGTGTATAGTGTGTGCAGTGATTGGTAGTGAGATATGAGTGAACAATGTTGCATTACATTATTTAATAAGTTATTTGTAAAAAGAGTATTGTATACCATTAGTAAATCTACTGATTGTCTATAACTAGAAGTAAGTAAATACACTCCTGGAAATGGAAAAATGAACACATTGACACCGGTGTGTCAGACCCACCATACTTGCTCCGGACACTGCGAGAGGGCTGTACAAGCAATGATCACACGCACGGCACAGCGGACACACCAGGAACCGCGGTGTTGGCCGTCGAATGGCGCTAGCTGAGCAGCATTTGTGCACCGCCGCCGTCAGTGTCAGCCAGTTTGCCGTGGCATTCAGGAGATCCATTGCAGTCTTTAACACTGGTAGCATGCCGCGACAGCGTGGACGTGAACCGTATGTGCAGTTGACGGACTTTGAGCGAGGGCATATAGTGGGCATGCGGGAGGCCGGGTGGACGTACCGCCGAATTGCTCAACACGTGGGGCGTGAGGTCTCCACAGTACATCGATGTTGTCGCCAGTGGTCGGCGGAAGATGCACGTGCCCGTCGACCTGGGACCGGACCGCAGCGACGCACGGATGCACGCCAAGACCGTAGGATCCTACGCAGTGCCGTGGGGGACCGCACCGCCACTTCCCAGCAAATTAGGGACACTGTTGCTCCTGGGGTATCGGCGAGGACCATTCGCAACCGTCTCCATGAAGCTGGGCTACGGTCCCGCACACCGTTAGGCCGTCTTCCGCTCACGCCCCAACATCGTGCAGCCCGCCTCCAGTGGTGTCGCGACAGGCGTGAATGGAGGGACGAATGGAGACGTGTCGTCTTTAGCGATGAGAGTCGCTTCTGCCTTGGTGCCAATGATGGTCGTATGCGTGTTTGGCGCCGTGCAGGTGAGCGCCACAATCAGGACTGCATACGACCGAGGCACACAGGGCCAACACCCGGCATCATGGTGTGGGGAGCGATCTCCTACACTGGCCGTACACCACTGGTGATCGTCGAGGGGACACTGAATAGTGCACGGTACATCCAAACCGTCATCGAACCCATCGTTCTACCATTCCTAGACCGGCAAGGGAACTTGCTGTTCCAACAGGACAATGCACGTCCGCCTGTATCCCGTGCCACCCAACGTGCTTTAGAAGGTGTAAGTCAACTACCCTGGCCAGAAAGATCTCCAGATCTGTCCCCCATTGAGCATGTTTGGGACTGGATGAAGCGTCGTCTCACGCGGTCTGCACGTCCAGCACGAACGCTGGTCCAACTGAGGCGCCAGGTGGAAATGGCATGGCAAGCCGTTCCACAGGACTACATCCAGCATCTCTACGATCGTCTCCATGGGAGAATAGGAGCCTGCATTGCTGCGAAAGGTGGATATACACTGTACTAGTGCCGACATTGTGCATGCTCTGTTGCCTGTGTCTATGTGCCTGTGGTTCTGTCAGTGTGATCATGTGATGTATCTGACCCCAGGAATGTGTCAATAAAGTTTCCCCTTCCTGGGACAATGAATTCACGGTGTTCTTATTTCAATTTCCAGGAGTGTACATGTGTATAGGAATTAGCTTATTTTAAATTGCTCTAAATTGGTAAATACTTTGACATGTCGTATATCCTTGTAAAAAGAGATCCTTGGACGAATAAAGCTACTACTACTACCAATAAATCATACCAGACCAAGCGTGGTGGCGCAGTGGTTAACACACTGGACTCGTGTTCGCAAGGACGACGGCTCAAAGACACATCCAGCCACCCTGATTAAGATTTTCCGTGATTTCCTTAAACCGATTCAGGCAAAAGCCTGGATGGTTCCTTTGAAAGGGAACAGCCCACATCCTTCTCCGTCCTCCACTAATCCGATGGGACCGATGATTTCGCTGATTGGTCCGCTGCCACAAATCAACCAAGGCGGCGGTGTAACCAGATATCAAAAACACACTGCGTAAATGTAAAAGTAGCGCTGTTATCACTTCTTCTGAGTGCTCCAATAAAGTTATGTAGTGAGCGTCGATTGCTTGTCACTATTGTTGTGTCACCGATCTGGAATGTTTGTGTTTAAGGGTTGTGAAATTTCTGTAAGTAAGGTTCTAAGATGTGTATAAGCTATTATACGTGAGTTAAATGTGAGACATCAGTCAAATATGTTAATTTATTATTTCTTGATGACTTTTTCTGTGGCGATAGAAACACTTCTAAGCTGGTGTGTCTGTGATATAGAAGATGCAACTGTTCCGTATTCTTCTATGTATTTTTACGCTCGTCGGAAATTTTGGTTCTACCCTCGGAGATATCATCAACACCGATAAAGAGACTGGATTATGGGTAGGAAAGCTGGAAAATATACACTGGGTGATTGAAGAAGATGAGATAGATTTCATTTGACTATTACAGGCAGACTATGAAACACATTGTGCATGTCACTGGATGAAGGAAGTTTCTGTCTTGACACAGCTACACCGTTATTTGCTTGTAGCAACGTGGCGACTACAACATTAGAGGAACCACTCTGCGCCGGCCGGTGTGGTCGAGTGGTTGTAGGTGTTACCGTCTGGAACCGCGCGACCGCTATGGTCGCAGGTTCGAATCCTGCCTCTGGCATGAATGTGTGTGATTTCCCTTAGGTTAGTTAGGTTTAAGTGGTTCTAAGGTCTAGGAGACTGATGACAACTGTTAAGTCCCATAGTACTCAGAGTCATTTGAACCATTTTGAACCACTCTGCGTGTTGTAATTTGCGCTAAGCCAATCCATTTTTCAAATTCTTCCCACCGTGGGTTCAGCGAGAAGCCTCCTCTGCATAAGGGGATTTACGACTGGCATACAAAATTCTTGAAAGTTGGTTGCGCATGCAAACCGAAGAGGGTCGGGTACAAGCGTCTGATGAAAATGTCGAGCGTATTCGAGACGCGTCCACTCGGACCTCTCGGAAGGCCACATGATGGGTAGACCAGGAATTTCAACTCCCTCAAACAACAGTGTGGCGAGATCTGAAACGGTGCCTGCGTATGAAGCCTTAGAAGATGCAGTTGCTGCAGCAGTTGCGTCCCGGAGACCGTAACGGAAGGTACAAAGTCGGCATTTCGTGTCTCCACGATATGGCAGAGGACACTCTTTCCGAATGACTAATATTTTCCGACGAATCGACGTTTAATCAACCGCGTAAAGTAAACATTCATAATGAGGGTCACGAAATTCTGGCGTTGTCGTGCATCACGAAAGAGACTCGCCGAAACTGAGTGTGTTTCTTGCCGTTTCTGTTAACAGAGTTTATTGATCTTTCTTTTTTGCAGAGAAAACTATGACAGGAATGTCATACCTGGACATGCTGCAAAATTGGTTGTTTCCTCAACTTCATGAAGATTCCAATGATTTCATTTTGTGCATGACGGCATCGCGCCCCACTTTCACCTTGATGTGTAACGTTATCTTAACAACACAACTCCACAACGCCGGACGGGAATAGGTGGGCAACGACGTCTTATTCATTACTTCAGGCCTCCCAGACCATCAGACCTCACACCTTCCGATTTTTTTCTGTTATGATACATAGAAGGCTGAGTCTTTGTCCCAGCTTCAAGAGCTGAGACATCGGATTGTTGAAACTGCCAAATCAATACTCACGGACTTGTTCGAGGGATACCACTGTGTTATGGGCCAGATAACCTTACCTGAAAGTTACTGGTAAGGACATCCGGTGTCAGGTTATACATTTGGACTGCTTGGTGTACCCACTTCCTCTCTCTCCCCGGGGAATCACAGGGAATTGATCGTCAGTCGAGAATCACCAGCCCTTCCTCTCCTCCTACCACTCTCCCTCCCCTCCCCTTCCCTTCCCCCTGGACCTATGATGCTCATGCACCTGCTTCACATCATAGTTCATAACTGGAACATTTATGTGGGAGGGATAGGATGTTCTTATTTGTTAATAACAATATTACATGAAACCAGCAGAGGCCATATCCAGGTAAGTACGTAGGTACTCTCATTTTTCCATATTTTCCCACGATTTACGTATTTTAGCCCATTCCACCATTGTACTCATTTTGTCCTATGAAGTACGCCTTACTGACGCCGCGTCGGCATCATAGTGTTCTTACGCGAACGCAGTGCAATATGTGGGTGCATCTGATATCACTGCTATAGAACCACACCTCCACAACATCTTTCACAACTGGGATACTTGCGTGGCCACAGTACGGTTAGATTGTGCCTATTTGTTAGTAACAAAAATACGTCCCTTGAGCTCTATTAGTTTACAACGTTTTAATACGTCTTCATTAGAGGCTCCGGCAGAGGCACCACACACACAGATATGAAAGTACTCTCATTTTTCCCGAAATTATACGCATTGTACCCAATTATGCGAGTTGTGTCGCATCATGTCACGACCTCGCGTCACAACGCCACATCAATGTCGCCTCAGGTCGCGTTGCGTCGCGTTGTGTCGACGTCACGATGCTCTCAGCATCTTCCCGATCTATGTATAATCGCCAATCCACCGCTCCATTACTTGTGCTTGACGTAATGGTGCTAGAAACGAACAGATTAGTAGAAACAGTGACGTCATAGAGAACACTAAAAGCGCTACCGATTTCTAACAAAAGATACTGTGAAAGGAATACTGAACTACAGTACTAGATTATGGGACGTCGTAGTAAAATTCTGATGCTTCCAACCAAAGATCCTGTATTTTTACAGTACAGCGCTATGAAATACACCTCTGCAGAACTGAGAAGTGAAAATGAAGTCGTCTTCAGAGTCTCTCTTCCCTCAGACCCCGACGTGTGGATGTGTAGCCGCGAATGCCGATGCAAGCGTATGCAGCGCCCAGCAATGCTCGATAACGATGCGGTATAAGGCTCTCGACTGGTGCCTCAAATGGCTGCTAAATCAGTTCTGTACAAAACATCTCCCATTCTCACAAATAGATCCCAACACTTAGTGGAAATACCAAAAACTGGTGCGAACACACGCCGCTCTCAACCATGTATTCGCTGAATAATGCGGCGATAAGGAACTCCTGCTATGATCGTGGTCACCTTGTCGCTAATGGGAGTGCTCCACATGTCTTCCTAGCACTAATCCAGACGATCTCCACAGAAGTGGTAGAGAAGTTCGCACAATGTACGTGTAATCCCCTCCAATATGGTAGCTGATACAAATGGCAATCATTCACGGAGAGGAGATCCTGTCACATCAAAACTTCTCGCAGGTCCCCGACCCCTTTGCAGGTAAACTTTGGTAACAATTTAAGCGCCAAGCAGTTCTCTCCCCACCCTTACTTTCATTCTCTCTCTGGACCACCTAGAAAACCTGTCGTAATTTGCAGACACCTACACGCTCAGCAGAGGCAGTCTGTGAACGCCTTAGTGGATAACCACTGCTAACCGTTTACCCGATGTTGCCGAGAGGTTCTAGGCGCTTCAGTCCGGAACCGCACTGCTGCTATAGTCGAAGGATCGAATCCTGCTTCGGGCATGGAGGTGTGTGATGTCCTTAGGTTAGTTAGGTTTAAGTAGTTCTAAGCCTAGTGGGACTGATGACCTCAGATGTTAAGTCCCATAGTGCTTCGAGCTACTTGAACCATCACCACCCACCACCCACCACTCAATCTCTCCGGGCCAATCAGAAACAGATGGCCCTTCCTCCTCCGAACATTCATGCTTTTTAAATTAGCATGGGTGACCTCCTTCAGCCAGGTAGCACATTCCTGTGCAATGAGGACACGTAACACAATAAACCCTGCAAGTATAAGCGACACTCCTATAAGTTTCGCAATTAACTACGGGAAAATCCGAGTGTGGTCATTGCTATTGACGTATATTCGACTGATTCACAAAATCCCAAAGACATTCGCTAGACCGTTAGTACCCTACAGTGTTTGCTACGAAAATTTGTCTGTGCATTAGTAATGATGGTTCAAATGGCTCTGAGCACTATGGGACTCAACTGCTGAGGTCATTAGTCCCCTAGAACTTAGAACTAGTTAAACCTAACTAACCTAAGGACATCACAAACATCCATGCCCGAGGCAGGATTCGAACCTGCGACCGTAGCGGTCTTGCGGTTCCAGACTACAGCGCCTTTAACCGCACGGCCACTTCGGCCGGCATTAGTAATGAGTATCATTCAAACGTGAGTAAGACTGGTGCACGAGACATATTCCCCCCAAGTGTGAACTACACTGGGTATGTCATGGAAAGCATTTAGCGACAAAACACAATCCTAGGAGCACGTCAAGAGGTGGAATATGTCTACCAGACATGTAACTGTCGCCTTGTTACTGCGTGAAATGACTATGACTTTTATATAGATGCGGAAATAATCCGAAATTTGTACATCACTATACGCAAAAGAGACTGAGTAATGGCCACAGTGGAATGAAAATAAATCCTTCCTACATACAGTGTCATAGACTCACAGAATTAACGACAGTATAAAATGAGACTTTAGACACCGACCACCGTGTACTAATAAACCGATTCTCCAAAGGCCAGTTCACGACATGATTAAAAAATGCGAACAATACGCGCGTAATAACTGTTGGAAAAACGTGCTGTATGTACCTGATAACAGTGCAGTCAACATCGCATTTACGACGAGAAGATGCGTGTCGCTACCGACCCAGGGCCGTGACTCCTGCGGATCTACATATGAAATAGTGACCACACCATGCCACGGCCGTGCAACATATCTCCGTATATGTGCCCGCCAGTCGTGGGGAAGAGCCATTTCACAGACTCCAAGTAACACGGGAAACGGCCTATGCAAAGCTGATTAATGAAGGGGATCCATGATCTGAGTGTGGCTAGGATCAACGCTCGAGAATTCTTTTCCAACAGCTTATGTCAGATAACTTGTGCAGTGTCTTAAGACAGATGCTGCAGCGACACTCATGATATGGAGTTTGCCATTTCCAGGGACCGGTTTTAAAAGCTTCCACCGTATTATCTGTCAACCTGAAACAGGCAGCAGAGATTGAAGGGATAAAAAACGCTCTAAAATTGTTTTTATTACACATTTGTGAGCTGCAGGATTTAGCCACAGGGTCTTACTAACATAAAAAGCAGTATTTAGTAGCAAAAACGAAGCATAGTGGTTACAATATCATCATCAGATGTTGAATGTTAAGGTTCTACCATGAATCCACCTCTCCCAAATCGTAAGAGCTCGACAGGACTCGGTATACGACTATGTCGTCCAAGACGAATCGCATATAAGTTAATATCGGAGCCAAATGTTTCTGGGCGAAAAGTTAGCTCAATCTGTTTGCACAACGAGATTTTACTACGTCGATTGTACTAGCAAGAAACCTTCTGAGAAAATATATTGTAACTTGTGTCATGTTTGCCGTTGTGACGGGAGTCCATTAAAAATGCATTCTGGCAATGTATGGAGTGTTAAATTTCGATTGATGTATCACAATGCGGACTCACACACTGTTTCCTACGAAGAAGAAAAAATAACTATGATCAACCAATGTGATTTATAAGGTTTCTGACCAACTTCGTAGCAGTAAACCTCTGACCGCTCACGGAAATGAATTAGTTCACTCCCCTCTAAGCTGCTGAATTCTCCCAAACAACCGTCAACGTACTGCTAGACTTGTTACTGATAGGATCAATCTACAAACTCGAAAAAACTACTGTGAACCGACATTCACAGCCGATGTTACTTAAGAGATATTGGAACACTCCTCTCAGTAGCACAATTTCGTTTTTGTCAGAGGCACATGATACCATGTGTTTGTCTTGGAAAGAGGGACGTCTTGTTCAAGCTATCCTCTTATCAGCATTAAGAAGCCTAGAGTTCGGATAAGCATTTAAAAAACTGATGAATCTGTGTCTAATACTTGTTCACAATTATACCACTCGTATGTAAGCACTAGGCTACCAGTAAAATAGGCTTCTTTGGAAGCAGCTATTGCGATAATTATAGCTTACATCCCTTAGACCAACAATGTAAGGTTTCGACTCAATCAAATCTCGTACTTTGTTGTAACACACCACGGGAGCCCTAAACATGTAATGCATGTGATAAATAATTATCAATAGGAAGATAGATCGCATGTATCACCATACTGACATTAGCATTGTGTAATGACACCGTGACACATCTGGAAAGACGATTTTTCCGCCAGCCGCCCTGCTTTCGCGTTTTTTATTAACGCATATACGAAAAGAGCCGCGAAATATCTGATAGTAATGCCGTGCTTTGAATTTCTTTATCATCATTACCTTTTAACAAAGCAAAACATATATATTGAGATCTTATTGTTCTGTATCTGGCCTACAATTAAAGGAACGTTTTTTCGTGACTGTAACTCATTCTAAAAATCAACATATCTTCCCTACTTTATAGTTACTGAAAATTGAAATTACTTGGTTATAAACACTGATGTTACAGTTCGTATGATCGTTCAACAACAAAATTTTGCAGTGGATTTTGTTTCTCGGTAAAACACCATTCAATGCCACGACTAGCACAAGAACATGAGACTCTTACTAAAAAAATACGTTTTCACTATAAAGTTTGCCAGACCAGAACGGAGCACAGCAAGATTCCTATTAGATTTTGACGGTACATTAACTTATTTGTACTGTGAGTTATATACTATCAGCAGCCCGCGTCAACCTGCAACACATCATAAAATCTGCTGATCTGCACTGTAAGTCTGGAAGCTAAAAGAAATAATATTATTTTACTGTTACTTTACCGCTTCCTTGCGGTATGATAGACTATATTGGAAGTCGTTTGAATACGCCGCGGCAGCGGCTCTTTCGTTCGCCATGCAGCTCAGCACCACAGATAATGTTTATATAACTGAAAAATGTCTCAACTGGATGGGATAATAGGCAAGCAAGCTTTAACAATTAATAATGCAAGTTTTCATTTACATAACTCTATTAAAACATTTAAATATTTCAATTGTTACACACCTTTATGAATTCACACGTAATGGCGTACATCTCTTAGTCTCGACAAAAGAATGCTACACTAGCGTTCGCTACTACGACACAGGATATCTTACTCGCTCGACTCCCAGATGAAGAAGGCAAAGAAATTGATATTCGTCACGTATTATATACTAGTTACTTATTTTAATCTTTGTTCGACATTTATCGTCTGTGGCGGTTTCATTACTCGCCGACGCAGATATTCTCAAAAATTAAGTAATTAAAAAAAATACATAATTTTATACAATAACACAATATGATACATATAATTTTCTCGTTACTACATAATATGTTGTTTTTGTTTCTTTCTAGACGTTACAATGCCCCCTGGCAGCAATTGACTAACGTTAAGAATGTTCGGCAATATGCTGCCACTAACGTCTGTTTGGTTATTGTCTGTTACCTTGGTTGGAACATTCACTTTAAACTTCTTAGTTCTTTTACACTGTAGGTTTAATTACACTTTTTATACTGTTCTTACACTTTGTGAGATGACCATAAACCTAGTCCCAGGGTCATTACATTTATCTGGCTCCCCCATTCGGGCTACGTGCGATCAGAAAACCTGGGAAAACTGCGCCGGAGCCATAGTCATCTCGCCTGGTTTGTTTTAATACCCAGTTTGATCACAAAAAGGTTCAGACTCTATCCAATGTTCACAGATAACAAAGGCTATTTATGACAACGTGTTAAACTTTTAGTCTCTTTGTTACCAATATACCTTCTACCCTTTTTCACATTTGTGTTCTGTATTGCAATGAAAGTCACTCATTAAACAGTTTTACAGTGGTATAATGAATCGTCTCTGCACTTACTCACGACAATTGTTTTAAAATGTTCTAGCATTCGTGCAAGTTTACTTCATTAACATGACGAAAACATATTATATCTATACATCACTGAACCGATGAATACTTTGAGTCTGCATCGAGTAACTAAAGAAAAACACAATGTTTGTCACGTCATTTCGTGTCCAATATACCGTTTTCATATTAGTGCATTAACCACATAGTTGATAGTTCATTTGAATGACAACAATGTTGTGCGAAGCGGGCGGCGCGGAGCAATTGTTGAGTCGCGTCGTTTGGAACGCCGCGTGCCGACGGCCGCTGGGTTCGACGACCGGCTCTCAGTAACAGCTACGTCGTGCTGACGTGGCGCAAGCAGTCGCGAACCGCGCCGAACCATTCGCCGATGTCGGCGAGTTGCCGTGGTTTACCGCGACCGGCCGGCTGGCGGCAAGGCACTCGTCTCTGCTTCTCCGCATGGCTCCCCCTCTTAGTGCATGAAACAAACATTCCACAACGGTGTACTGTCTCTAAGGACACAGATTACTAGCTGTGGAAGAAAATGCAACTTGTTTAAAAGTGTTTATTGTTCATTACGCCGTCGCTTCGCTGGTATGCACAGGATGTTTTGGCATGATAACAGGTTTCTTGTGAAATTGTGACACTGGTATTCAGGGTTCGTCACACGCACATTGTACTACACACTTTCACTTGTTCTCACGGTTGATACACTGCCAGAGCGTCTTTCAACACGCGAAAATATTTCGGTACACACATACTAAATGTCTCCGTCGAGCGATGTTTGTTTGAATCGACTCCGAACGGATCACTAACTACCGTTTTTACTCACAGTGTACTACTGTTCGTTGAGCACTGCACTATGACAGTTAGTCACTCAACACTTAACTTATACCGACGTATATATTGGTGCAGATACAACAGTCATTTTCTGTCCCTACTACACACAATATTCCGTCCTTTCCTAGTTTGTTTACGCACACAGTTTATTTTTAATGCATAACAACTGTTCTTAGAATAATCACTCTCATCTACATTGAGTCCACTGTGTTACCTTCTCATTACACACTTTTAACACTATTACTAGGCATATATTGCTTTTTTTGTAATTATTTGAAGGTGTGTAATTTTTTTTTGTACATAGCTTTCCTTTCCTCTTTTAGTGTAGCTTGCCAGGTTATCACCCATCTAGCAAACAGATTTTACCATGTGCATGACAGCTTGACTTGGGCATATTGTTCAATAAATACTTCATTTAGTACTAGTATTATTTTTAACGGTCCGTCCTACAGGACTACAGTGTAGTTTCCGCGTAACTTGATTCGCGTACCGCGTAATTAATATTCAAGAACGTGTGCCAAGTACACAGGCTTCAATTGAAGCATTAATACATACAAAGCATAGGTTACACGGAACGGTTTTGCTTTTTATAGGATTCTGCTCCAGTGTCGTTCTCAGATCACTATTGGCTGTAAACGTTGCATCACATAATTATTTCGTACTACAAAGTCAATTTTTGGCTAGTATAGACTCTCTCTCAGGGTTCCTTAATTCTAACACAATTACATCTGCTACATATTTATATGAGATTTCATCATTAATTATACTTACTTACTACAAAATGATTCAAGAAATTAATGATTACTTTATCAACAAAAGATTATTCATTGCTTGAAGAGCATGTAGTATTTTAATGACACTAACTGTCTGTAAACCAAGTC
The DNA here is from genome assembly GCF_023864345.2 of Schistocerca serialis cubense. Taxonomy (NCBI): domain Eukaryota; kingdom Metazoa; phylum Arthropoda; class Insecta; order Orthoptera; family Acrididae; genus Schistocerca; species Schistocerca serialis. Next base: position 399,855,083 of record NC_064641.1, on the reverse strand, counting down.
TTCCATTTGCATATTATTGCTCAGTTTACTGATTCTACTTCCTCAAAATTGTAACTATACATAAATTCTTTCTTAAAACTGACATACTTATACTCTAAAACACAATTGAAATCTTCTTACCACTACTATTTACATCAGACATGTCACTGAATAAATAACTTTACATCTTTACGTGGATACAGCCCTTTTATTTACCCCGTCTGGGGATGTGCTAACAAATAACTGCATTCGTGTGCCAACATCTTCCGAATCTCTTTAGCCACTACTTCCCTCCTCGACCAAGGGATGGAGTAAGTTGCGCGACAGTATGTTTTGTGGGGCATCACCTCTATGTGATGGTGGTACCCTTTGACTATTCCTGGTCGGTCGGTAAATACCATAGTATATTCCGATAGCAGCTGCGTCAACTGTTGCTTTTGGATATCGCTTAAACCTTCAGATTCCTGCACTTTGGTTTGAAATGTCTCAACATTTGTTTCAAAATTTCGATCCTCTAAATTCGGGTAATAGAGGTCTGCTACATGTGAAAAATCATCGAGGTGTAGTACCCAGGGGTTCCTACATTTGATATTAATTCGATTACAACATGGCACAAGTACCTCCTTCGATTTCATCATAGACAACTCAATCCTCCTACCTTTATTAACTACGCTTAGTTTCCCCAAGGAGAGGTCGATCACTGCGTCCCTCTCACGGAGAAAATCTACTCCCAGAATGCAGGCCACCTTTAGTCCTTTAACAATGAGGAACGAGCTCACTATGGCTTCGCCCTCCTTACAAATCTCTACCTGCACCTGGTATTTAACTAATTGGCTCTGTGCACTTATGGCTCCAGACACCTTACAATTATTAACCGGGAAAGTCGGTATGCTACGTCCTTTTCTCAGTGCTTTAAATAACTCTATACTCATTACACTTACTGAGGCACCTGTGTCGATGATTATATTCACTGCAACATCATTGATTTTCGCTTCTATTATGGCTTGCACATTTTCGTTATTATCTTTCTTACATTCGTGCGGTTCGTTCAGTAGATCATTATCCATACTGATACCGTCGTTGTATCGCAGCATACATATTCCAGGTATATTATTATCATTCGTGTTGCTTTCACTCCACCCCTCGGCCAGCGATGGAGAGCATATCGAGGCCGATCCTAGTTTGTTGGATTGCTTACTTGTGAGGTACTTGGACGGCTATTGTCCGTGACCTCCACTATGTGTACATTCTGATTTGTAGGCCGCCACGGCTGCGCAATAGGCGCGTTTTGCGGTGGTGGCCTATTGTTGTCATACCGGTCATTACCCTGTCGCTCTGGGCTTGTTCTCTGATTCTGATGCCAATTTCGATTACTATCACTATAATTGCTATGCCACTGACCTCGCGCATTTTTCCAGCGGTTGGTCCCTGACATTGCGGATTCGTACCGGTCGTCAAATCGACGCTTTTTGTTATAAGTTGGTTGCCCATACCCGTTCTGGCTTCTACCATTACTACCATTTTGCGAATGCTCTTGCCGCTTGTTACCACCCCCACCATTTCCATGGTTGTGGTTTTGTGCACTATTATTTCTGTCATGTTTACACCCTGATCCATTATTCCGCGAGTGATCGCACGCTGATTTTGCGTCTTCCTGGATCAAGTCTATTGAATCTAGAACAGACAGGAAGTTTTCCATGTCGCTTTCTGGTACGTGTATTAATTTCTCTTTGATATGAATGGGTAAATGTGATTTTAGTAGTCTTATTATGTCTCTTGGTGATATAGGCTCGTCCCAGTAGCGCGTTTTGTTTATATACTTTTCAAAATACCGTCTCAAATTCCCAAGACGGGGTGAGTACGGTTCGGGATTATATACTTCTTTTCTTAGACGCTCTTGTATACAAGGCGACCAATATTTCGACAGAAACGCCCTTTCGAACTGTTCATACGTCATGCAGCTGTCTGCTACTTCCGTAGCCCACAACGCTGCATCACCCTGAATGTATGACGTTACGTATCGAATTTTCTGTGCTTCATTCCACACACTAGGAAAGATATTTTTAAAGCTTTTTATGAATACTACTGGGTGTACTGACTTCCGTTCAGTAGTAAACGTTTGAAACTGCCTATTTTTGATTAAACTTTCTTCAACTAATATTTTTGAACTATATGAATTTGCTCCTGGGACATATGCTGTCTGCTCCGAACCGAAGCTACAGCTCTTCGCATTATCGACTACAGATTCACCATTGTTGCGTCGCGTATAAGTTTGTGCATTGCCAAAAACATTGGCTGTTGGCGACATAGTTTCATGTTCAGGATGTTTGCTACTTTGTGTTAAACCCTTTTCCAAGTCGGATATCCGTTTGTTAATATTCACTTGCCACTGCGGGGTATCCTCACTGAGTATTTCTTTAATGGTTTGCACATCGTTCTGTACCTGACTATTTACTGCGGTACTGAACGATTCGGAATCTCTATCTGCTATTGCTGCTTGTACCTTAGAATTAATATTTTTTTTCGATCTCACTCTCCTTCACTTCTAGCCATGAGTTGGGTTTCAATTTTAGTCGCTTGTTCGTTCCACTTCTGCTCTACAAGCTGTGTGGAATCTACCTCTAGCTTTTCTAACCGGTTGGCTAAGACACCTATCTCATCTACCCTGTTAGTGTTTGCTACTTGCAGGTTGTTGACCCGTACCGTCAACTCCTGCACGGCCTTAGGTATCGACTCATAATTCTGTTTCATACAGGAAATCTCTTTTTTCATATTTTCTAACGATTGCACAAGTTGCTGGTCCCGCTCAGCTTGCTGGCGATCTCTCTCAGCCTGCTGGCGATCTCGCTCAGCTTGCTGTGCAAGAAAGATTTCAATTTTTTCGTCTTTTTCAGCTTGTTGTTGCGCGAATTTTGCCTGGTAATCCAGCACGCGCTCTAATATCGCCTGAAGTGAATACCCGCCAGGAAGATTACCACTCTCTGGTTCCTGCTTTTCTGGAGGTGGTGTAATTTCTTTATCTACATCTCCTTGAGCACTAGTGGGCGGTGGCACCACTTCCTGTGCCCCCGCCCCCACATTTTCGCATGTTATATCCTCAAAAAGAGTACTTGTACTGCTTAAGGTACCCGGTTCTACATTTCCTGCACTAACTAATTGCTGCTCCTCAGTATCCATATTGCTCGGACGTTGACTACGCAACTTAACCATATTCCTAAATTGCATACTCAAACACAAAATCTGACAGTATTGCCACTTGCACACAAAATACGTTAATTTATCTACACTACACTGCCCACTAAAAATTACTATCTACCATCCACTTTGTCCTGTCATAACGCTAACATCAAATTACGCACAATATGCACACCACTAGCGATATGAGATCACTTCACTGGAGCTCAGCTTCTACTAACAGGACAACTACACTGTAGTCTTACCTTTAGTTTATCTGATCTCGGGGTTCGGCTGCCCCCGGATTACGTAGTCGTTACAGTTTCTCAGTACTATCAGGATCGTCTTCTCTGACTCGCTTGCAGTAGTACGTTTTTTCCATGAAAGAGTGGTTGCACATTCATTAATACATTGCATTAATCATGATACACATACATACATCTATCACTAAATACATATATATATATACATATATAACAATAGACACTGAAAGGAAAATACATAAAAATTTTGTGGCCACTGCAAATTCGGGCCCCGCGTTTTTGGGCGACAGTTTCGCGTTTTTTATTAACGCATTTACGAAAAGAGCCGCGAAATATCTGATAGTAATGCCGTGCTTTGAATTTCTTTATCATCATTACCTTTTAACAAAGCAAAACATATATATTGAGATCTTATTGTTCTGTATCTGGCCTACAATTAAAGGAACGTTTTTTCGTGACTGTAACTCATTCTAAAAATCAACATATCTTCCCTACTTTATAGTTATTGAAAATTGAAATTACTTGGTTATGAACACTGATGTTACAGTTCGTATGATCGTTCAACAACAAAATTTTGCAGTGGATTTTGTTTCTCGGTAAAACACCATTCAATGCCACGACTAGCACAAGAACATGAGACTCTTATTAAAAAAATACGTTTTCACTATAAAGTTTGCCAGACCAGAACGGAGCACAGCAAGATTCCTATTAGATTTTGACGGTACATTAACTTATTTGTACTGTGAGTTATATACTATCAGCAGCCCGCGTCAACCTGCAACACATCATAAAATCTGCTGATCTGCACTACAAGTCTGGAAGCTAAAAGAAATAATATTATTTTACTGTTACTTTACCGCTTCCTTGCGGTATGATAGACTATATTGGAAGTCGTTTGAATACGCCGCGGCAGCGGCTCTTTCGTTCGCCACGCAGCTCAGCACCGCAGATAATATTTAGATAACTGCAAAATGTCTCAACTGGATGGGATAATAGGCAAGCAAGCTTTAACAATTAATAATGCAAGTTTTCATTTACATAACTCTATTAAAACATTTAAATATTTCAATTGTTACACACCTTTACGAATTCACACGTAATGGCGTACATCTCTTAGTCTCGACAAAAGAATGCTACACTAGCGTTCGCTACTACGACACAGGATATCTTACTCGCTCGACTCCCAGATGAAGAAGGCAAAGAAATTGATATTCGTCACGTATTATATACTAGTTACTTATTTTAATCTTTGTTCGACATTTATCGTCTGTGGCGGTTTCATTACTCGCCGACGCAGATATTCTCAAAAATAAATAATAAAAAAAAATACATAATTTTATACAATAACACAATATGATACATATAATTTTCTCGTTACTACATAATATGTTGTTTTTGTTTCTTTCTAGACGTTACACTGCGAAAGCATAACAAAGCTGGTTCCCCAGATTTGATTCTATAGGAAAGCAAGGAGTTAGTTGGCAGTTCCACGACTAGTCAGGATGCCAGTATAACTGTCTTAGGTAATCCGTTGCCTCCTTAAAACTGTAAGCATATATTGCATTGTTTTAGAAACCATTACAGGTTCTCATTGTCTTTTCCAAGCAGAGTGTCAAGGTATTACATTCTGCTATTATTAAATAATCAATTTAAACTACAGTTTTCGCATCATGTACACATCTAGTTAAAAAAAACACGCCTTCCACTGTTGTCAGTCATAACAGAAAATAGACATCATTATCAACACCATCTATTCTAGCATTATATCTCCAGTAGACAAGTTGCAGAATGATCCTAGAACTAGATACGCGAGAACTTTAAGATGTAATAGTCCAGGTCTGCTTGACAAACAAGGTCTTCTGTACGTAACAGGAAGGGATTACGTATTTCAGCCGGCCGTTGTGGCCGAGCGGTTCTAGGCGCTTCAGTCTGGAACCGCTCGACCGCTACAGTCGTAGGTTTGAATCCTGCCTCGGGCATGGATGTGTGTGATGTCCTTAGGTTAATTATGTTTAAGTAGTTCTAACTTCTAGGGGACTGATGACCTCGGATGGTAAGTCCCATAGTGCTCTGAGCCATTTGAACCATGTTTTATGTATTCCATACCACAGACAACCAGACCCTTTAGAGTAGATGCATAATTGATGTTTGCGTTCTCAAGTTTGCTCTCGCTAGAATTTTCTGTACTGCTTTGCTTGCGGCGAATAGAAAGTCATCCATATTTGCAACACAGGATACCACCAACACATAGACTATAATTCTACTGTCATTACCTGTTTTGATATTGTGTGTAACCCGTTATCTGTCCACTTTGGTGAGGGTGGACGCGTTTCCATTGAATCATATCTATATTAATTACGTAGATGGCGGCGGGTTGATCTCACATCAATCTATCTTACAAGGAACTCCTAGAGTGTGAGGTCGCAAAAGGCCAATGATATTTACAGCATCCGACACCACATACATTGTCTACTATGCAACCACAATACATCTACATATACATCATATTTCGCAAGCCACCCAATAGTGTGTGGCGGAGGGTACTTTCGGAACCACTATCTGATCCCTCCAACCCTGTTCCACTCGCGAATGGTGCGTGGGAAGAATGATTGTCGGTAAGCCTCTGTATTTGCTCTAGTTTCTCGATTTTTCTCCTCGTGGTCGATACTCGAGATATATGTGAGGGGAAGCAATATGTTATCTGACTACTCGTCAAAAGTGCTTTCCCGAAATTTCAGTAGTAAGTCTCTCCATGTTGCACAAAGTCTCTCTTGTAACGTCTATCAGTAGATTTTGTTTAGCATCTCCGTAACCCTCTCTCGCCAGCTAAACGACGCCGTGACGAAACGCGCCGCTCTTCGTTGGATCTTCTCTACCTCCTCTATCAGTCCTACCTTTTGGGGACCTCAGATAGATGAACAATACTCAAGAATTGGGCGAAGAAGCGTCTTATAAGCCACTTCTTTCGTGGATGAGTTACACTGCCTTAAAATTCTTCCTATGTATCTGACTCTTGTGTCCGCTTTTCCCACTATCTGTTTTGTATGGTCATTCCACTTAAGGTCGCTCTGGGTAGTTACGCCTAGATATTTTAGGGCAGACGCTGTCTCCAGCTGTTTGTCATCAATAGTGTAGCTGTACAGTAGTTGATTTCTTTTCCTATGAATGCGCAATATGCTACATTTATTTACGTTCAGGGCCGATGAAAGATGGGCCTTAGGGAAAGCAGGATTTGGTGCTAACGGGGCCTTACTCAGTTACCTTTGGTAGCTCAGTTTTTTTTAAACACATAGACTTTACTTGGAACCAATTTCATATAAGGTTGACTATAAGGAACAATTATCAAATTTGACTGTTAAGACAATATCTAATTAAAAAAATTCTACAGACAAATTTCTTTAACGGCTTATTGACCAGATATTCAAATTATTTGTCAGCTGAAGGCCCCAAAAGTAATTACTAGAAAACAATTTGATGGCTGAAGGCCTAGATAGCAAATTCCTGCTAAAATATTATAAAAAGGATAATCGTATTAAGAGACAATATCTAATTAAAAATTCTTAAGACAAATAGCATTCAAGGCTGATAGCCTTATTGACAAGAAATTAAAATTATTTGTCGGCTGAAGGTCCCAATAGTAATTACTAGAAAACAATTTGACGGCTGATGGCCTAGATAGAAAATTCTTAGTTAATTGTTATAAAAAAAGGGACAGATGACTGTCCCTTTTTTTATAATAATTAACTCCAGACTCCAGAGACAAAATCTAATTAAAAATTCTTAAAACAAATTGCATTCACGGCTGAAGATCTTATTGACAATCATCACAATCGGATCAAATCAAGACAGAGTTGGGCCTCAGACAGTTCTCCAAGGATCGACCTGGAAAAGTCACTCAACTTCGTAAACGATGAGACAGGCAGCCTAGAGTTGTATTCACTTAACCGGATGGCAACTCAAACTAGTAACAGTTTCAACCCAGACCAACACTCTTGCTAAATTTACCTAACGTCTGGTAACCAATCTGGTGTTTAGAACATCAGGAGCAGAAAGAACCACTAAGACCAAGGTAGTCCAAAAGAAGAAAATATCCGAACCACAATCAAGGAGGCAGTAGAATTACATGCCTTACCGGACAGCAGTGGCAAGGCAAGGAAAGGTACACTGCTGCGAAAATACGCTAACCTCCAGGGCAGGTAACTGCGGCGTTTGCGGTCCCTACGCAGAAAAATACTGCTGGCTGAACTTCATCAATAAACACAAGGAATTCAATGATTAATAATATAAGGTGGAGGACAGCTAATTAATTTCCCCAAAGCCAAACACTCCACTCGTTGCTCTTCATCTCAGCGACCCTGTGAGTATCAAAGCGCGAACAAACGGCGTGGTCTTAAAATAGTGGAGGTTTCAGTACTGGGTTAATATTCACTCAACTCAAACGTCCTGGGTCCGGCGGACAACGTGGTTGTGGTCCTCGCAACTCTAGCCGCTCGATCTGGCAATGCGTGTGTGCTGCCAGCAGTACCGGCATGTCCACGAGCTGCCGAAACTCATTCCTGCTCCTTCACAACCGAACGGCCGACACACCCGACCCGGAAAACACTTGGCGTCCTTCCAAAGATAGTAGATATCGATAAACCCTGCTGCAGCCACTCACGGACAGACAACGCTGGCAAACGTAGTGGCACCAATAAACACAAGAAGAAAACGAGATGGCTTACATGATGCCAACCTACCAACGCGAGCCGCAACATAGGTCAACCTCCCCACCTCAAACACCAACCTGGTGGGAACCCAACAAGTGGCCTAACCAAACTTAATTTGATTAAGAGGGACCCGGTATTATTTACCAGGAGGTTAACTGAGTCTAAAATACGCATAATAGCACAGGGACCCAGGAAACTGGGTTTCCAACATGCACCTCCCTCCCGGGAATATTATGGACATACAATTGGTCTCCTGGTTTACCCCTAAAGACTCGTCGATTACGGTTGTGACGGTCGGCTTGTTTGTTGTGGGGCCCTGAGAATATTTTGCCTGGCACGATTCCAGTTTTCTTTGACGATCTGATGGGTAATATCCACATGGTTTAGATCTTGAATCCCCCATAAGATTGAAAGGGGGGATTAACAGGATCAGCAAAAATCAAGGGAACCGGAGTAGCCTTCAAAGGCTCATGGCCGGAGGTATTGAAGGCAAAACTAAGCCAAGAGAGACTATAATCCCACTGACTGGGCGTCTTGTTATGGAAGATAATCAGTGCGGATTTGAGATTACGATTGACCCTCTTCGCGAAAGAAGCCTGCAGGTGATACGGAGTGGTAGTCACGTGCTTCACATCGCTCTGAAAACAGAAAGCCTTGAAGGGAGCCGAAAGAAAGGCCGGCGCATTATCACTAACGATTTGCCTAGGGGGTCCAAAAACACCAATCACGCTAGTTAAATGCGCAATAATAGTAGCAGCAGTCACGTTACGACTCGGAAGAAGCAAGGTAAACTTCGAAAACGCGTCAATAATAACCAATTTCTTACCGGTGGTATCTTTTGGTGCGAGGTAAGGGGCCCTCATAATCGATACAGAATTCGTGTGTGGGGCAGGATTCGCGCTCAGAACTTAAGAAGCCCTGTTGAAGAGCGTTCTTAGGCTTCGCCACATGAGACAACTGACACCGAGAAACCATCTCTCTAACGTCTCGGTCCATAGACGGCCAGGTCAAATGCTCCTTAATTTTCTTGAAGGTCTTATGGGTTCCTAAATGTCTGCCAATCAACGAGTTGTGAAAGTAATTGAGAACGGGGCGTACCAGGGTGGCTGGTAGACAGATCTTCAACTTATTAGCATATGCCACCCTTTTACACGAAATGCCTTTCCTGATGACGTACCCATTCAAATGTCCCCTGGCTGACAGCCGTTCCTTAACCGCTCCCCAAGTGGTGTCCTGATCCTGATGGTCGGCAACGTCACTAAACAAATTAGGAATACCGCCTAAAACGACACAACTAAGATTGCCTTCCTCCGTTTCTTGGGCGCGCTCACTACATGGATGTTCACTGAACATACGGCTGAGTACGTCCGTGAGCAAACTCTCAGTGCCCTTAATGTGTTTAACCTTTAATTGAATCGCTGAAATGCGTACTGACCACCTGGCGAAACAGCCAGTTTTACGCTGCCTGGCTAGCACCCAACTTAATGCATGATTGTCGGTTTCTGGCTGAAATACTCTATGCTCGAGACAAAAGCGATACTTTTCCAGTGCGAACAAGACGGCCAGTGCCTCACATTCGTAAACGGAATATTTAAGTTCGTCACTGGTTAACCGACGAGACGCGTACGCTAAAGGCTGCCTTTAACCCTCTAACTCCTGTAGGAGGACGGCCGAAATTCCCGCATTAGATGCGTCGGTTTGTACGATAAATTTTTTATTAAAATTAGGCATTCCGAGAACCAGAGGGTTGGCTATAGCTGCCTTAACGTGCTCAAACGCGGCCTCTTGGGCAGGTCCCCATTCAAAACGCAGTCCTTTTCGACAGTATTCATTTAAGAGAGCCGCCAACTGAGCAAAATTAGGGACAAAACGCCTAAAATAATTCGCCATGCCTATGAACTTGGAAATCCCATGTTCATCAGCAGGCGGCAGGAGAGCTCTCAGTGCCTTAGTCCGCTCCTGGTCAATGCGAATGCTCTCGCCAGACACTGGGTGACCTAAGAAAGATATCTGCTGCCTGGCTTATGTACCCTACTGGGTTTAGCAGTCTAACCGGCCCCCTGCAGCCTAGCAAAGACTTGCTGGATATGTTCCAGATGCTCCTGAATCGAAAGGCTATGAATCACCAAGTCGTCCAAGTAATTGTAAACACAGAATAGTATCCAGCAGACGAGTAGGAACGGCTCCGCCAGCAGTCAAACCACAAGGAACCCTGTTAAAGTCGAACAGATTCCAATCAGTACAAAATTCTGCAACATGTTTACATTCTTCGGCTATGTTCTGGCGCCGGTAGTCAACAACAGGCCGAAAATCCCGCCCCTGATCCTTATGAACAAGGAATTTGGGGGAAGCATAAGCTGATGTAGAAGGCCTAATAACTCCTTGCTCGAGCATTTTAGAGATATTTTCTCTTATTATCTTAGGCGGGGAGGGACGATATGGGGACTGCGTGATGGGAATATGGTCAGATGGACTAATATGGTGGTCAAGAACATTAGTGACCACCAGTCTATCACAGAGAAGCTCGGGGACCCTCTGCAACAAATCCCCTAGTTCAGAGGCCTGCTGTGAAGACAGATGGGTGAGATCAAACTCATTAACCTTAGCATCAACAGCCAGCATGCCGGCATTTCGGCGCATCTTACGCTAAGCACATTCACAGAACATAAACTTCTGATCAGAAGTGAACTTAAAGAAGAAGGTGTACCCGGAACAACCCAAGACAAGACCAGTTTTACTAATAAAATCACATACCAAAATCAAGTCAACCGGCAGCTTCTTAATCAAGACCAAAGGCAAGGGCCAGGAGAAATTCTCAACCGTCATACTCCCTCGGACCTAACCGTGCAGAGGCAACACCTGTCCGTTGGCAACCAACCCGACATCTCTGCACCCAAGAAGGGACTGGCCTAAGTCTCGCAAGATGACCAAATTCAAGAAACCGTTCCAGGCTCAACAATGAGAAGCAGCTACCAGAACCCAAAAGGGCACAAATAGGTTCGCAACCTACTCGAGAACAAATGTAGGGCAGTGGGGGTAATGATGGAGCAGCGACACGGGTGCACAAGGGTTTAAAGGCTCGATCCTGGGGTTGCTGCCCAGACGGGCGTGATTTATTAACTATAGTTGTCCGCAGCTGAGCGCAAGTACGAACTAAATGCCCTGTTCGACCACACCTGAAACCACCCCGCAATTCCCCTTTAGCAGATTTATTGACTCTGGGTGTCCGTGGTTGATCGCAATTACGAACTAAATGGCCAGTTCGACCGCTCCTAAAACAACGCCGCGATTCCTCTTTAGCAGCGTCAGCTGCTGTTGGTAATCCGGAGCTCTGCTTGGCGACGCCTACGGGCTGAACCTAACTTCACGATGTCTATCATCCGAAAGCGGCAATGAGGATATCGCTACAACGGCGGCACGAAGTCTTCCCTAGTGGAGGGACGACCACGAAAAACAAAATCTTACTTGTCCGCCGCTCATGACAGTAGAAACTAACTCGCGCTCTGGCAAGTCGACTAACAAGCCTGAACAGGCCGTATTAACTCTTCCCACATATTGATGCAAGTCCTCCCTCTCTTGCTGCATCTGTCAAATATAGCGACACTCGAGCTGTTTACGAACTCTCGTCGTCAGTCTTTCGCTAATCACAAGTTCCCTCAACTGCTGCAAGGACAACCCTTCTGCCAAGACCCTGGATACCAGAGTCCTCAATTCACCTCTAGTTAACGGATATAATAGAGACAAAATTACCTGATGCGAAATACCAAACGCATCAGCGTGTTGCTCATAGTGAATCAGCAACCACACACCCTTTCAATTTGCTCGAGTCGGTCTATAGATAAATTCTGTGACGTCTCGAAATAGATGGACCAGAGGATTAGAGAATTTAGCAAACGCCCCGGCTAACCTCTCGCAAGACATAAGGGCTTTATTCCCGGGCTCGCTAGCGCACCGCCCGGAAGATAACAGGTCGTGCTCCCCCGTCCTCTTCCCATCAAGATCTAAGCATGTGTCCTTAAACTGCATTTCCTTAACCAATGATCCCAATTCAGTGACTGCTTCCTTATCACAACCCTCTAGCTTTAATGGCCTTAAGTCAAATATTCGGGTGGTTAAATGTATCAACTGTGAACGCACCCTGTCTAACTGACTGCCACTAGGTTGGGTGCCCTCCAAAAAGCCGATGGTGTCCTGAAGACCCCTAACAGCCTTAAACAAAAACTCAGTGGCTACTTCTGTCTCACCCACAACATTTAGCGTGAAGTCAACCGGCTTAAGAACGGTAGCACGCAAAGGGGCGGCTAAGTCCGGAACACTACCGTCAATAGGCTGGCGCGTAATCGCCAGATCATAAATGATGTGGTCCTTCCTCAACAGATCGGCCCCAGGGCACTGCCTGATCGGCGTTAGAATTGGTCACATGAAACAACCAAATAGTCAAGATAAATATCGTGTAACACTGTCAGAGTTACAATTCGAACCAACGGTAACTGTAATTGCGATATTACAATCGTAACCACGCTCTGCTTCCACTGAAATATGGGACTTAGGGGAGGCAGGATTTGGTGTGGATGGGGTCTTACACAGTTAACGTTGGTTGCTCAGTTTTTATTTGCATCACGTAGTCTTTATTTGGAACCAACTGCATATAAAGTTGACAATAAGGAACAATTATCAAATTTAACTGTTAAGACAATATCTAATTAAAAAATTCTTTAGACACATTGCATTCACAGCTGAAGGCCTTATTGACAAAAATTCTAATTATTTGTCGAATGAAGGCCCCAATAATAATAACTAAAAAAAAAAAAATTAGACAGCTGAAGGTCTAGATAGCAAATTCTTACTAAAATATTATAAAAAGGGACAACCATATTAAGGGACAATATCTAATTAAAAATTCTTAAGACAAATTGCATTCACGGATGAAGAGGCCTTACTGAGAAGAAATTCAAATTATTTGTCAGCTGAAGCACCCAATAATATTTACTCAAAAACAATTTGACGGCTGAAGGCCAAGATAGTAAATTCTTACTAAAATATTATAAAAAAGGGAACAATCATATTAAGAAACAATATCAAATTTAAATTTCTTAACACAAATTGCATTCACAGCTGAAGGCCTTATTGAAAATCATCAGAAGTATCGACCTGGAAAAGTCATTCAACTTCGGAAACGATGAGACAGGCAGGCAAGAGTTGTATTCACTTAACCGGATGTCAACTCAAACTAGTAACAGTTTGAACGCAGACCATATCAGAACCACAATGAGGGAGGCTGTCGAACTATACACCTTACCAGACAGCAGTGGCAAGGCAAGGAAAAGTACACTGCCGCAAAAGTACGCTAACCTCCAGGGCAGGTAACTGGGGAATTAGCGGCCACTACGGAGAAAAATACCGCTGGTGGAACATCAATAAACACAAGGAATTCAATGATGAATAATATAAGGTGGAGGACAGCTAATTAATTTCGCCAACTCCAAACACTCCACTTGTTGCTCTTCATCTCAGTGACCCTGTGAGCAGCAACGCGGAGTGATCTCAAAAGAGTTCAAGTTTCACTACTGGGGTAATGTTCACTCAGCTCAAACGTCCTGGGCTCGGTGGACAACGAGGCTGTGGCCCTCGCATCTGCAGCTCCTCGATCCGGCAACGCCTGCGTGCCACCAGCGGTCCCTGCTTGTCCCCGCGTTGCCAGATCGCACTGCTGCTCCGTCCCAACAGAACTGCCGACACATCCGACCCAGAAAACACTTGACGTCTTTCCAAACATAGTACCACGGTACTAGATACCGATAAACGCTGCTGCTGCCACTCGCGGACGAACAACGCTAGCAAATGTAGAGGCGCAACACAAGAAGAAAACGAGACACCATTATGTCTCTTACACGATGCCAGCCTACCAACGGCACCAACGTGAGCCGCAACACGGCTCAGTTAACTGCCACAATCTGCAACAGCAATTCTCTGCAGATCGTTCCGCAAGTTCTTATTATCTTCTGGCATTGCTACTTTGGTATAAACAACTACATCATCTGCAAATAGCCTTAAATAGCATCTGACGCTTTCTACTAGTAACTAGATCATTAGCCGGTCGCGGTGGTCTAGCGGTTCTAGGCCCTCAGTCCGGAACCGTGGGACTGCTACGGTCGCAGGTTCGAATCCTGCCTCGGGCATGGATGTGTGTGATGTCCTTAGGTTAGTTAGGTTTAAGTAGTTCTAAGTTCTAGGGGACTGATGACCACAGATGTTAAGTCCCATAGTGCTCAGAGCCATTTGAACCATTTTTTTTACTAGATCATATATATATATATATATATATATATATATATATATATATATATATTGTAAACAGAATGATCCTCTCAAACTTCCCTGTGGTATTCCGGATATATCCTTTACATCTGTCAATTTAGTTCCGTTAAGAGCGACGTGTTGAGATAAATCTGCAACACAGTCTTGAATCCAATCGCCGGTCTGCTCCGATACTCCGTTAGCTCGTATTTTTCTTATTAAACGGCAATGCGGGGCGGTGTCAGATGGCTTATTGAAATCAAGGAACACGGCATCAGCCTGAGCACCGCTGTCCACTGCGCTGTGGATCTCTTGGAGGAACAGAGCGAGGCGAGTTCCGCAGGATTTCTGTTTGCGGAATCCATGTTCATTCTTACAGAGGAGCTGTTCATTTTTCAAGAACGTCGTAATTATTGACCATAAAACATGTTCCATAATTCTACAACAGATTGACGTCAACGATATAGATCTATAATTGGGTGGATCTGTCTTACGGCCTTTGTTATAAACGGGAATAACCTGCGCTTTTTTTCCAGTCGCTAGGTACCTTCGGTTGCTCAAGCGATCTACGATAAATTACTGCCAGAAGGGGAGCAAGTTCTTTCGCATAATCTTTATAGGATCTTATAGGTATCTCATCTGGTCCTGAGGCCTTTTCACTGCTAAGCGATTGTAGCTGCTTTTCAATTCCGCGATCGCTTATCTCAGTATCTGCCATTTCGACGTTCGCACGACGATTGAAAGGAGGGACAGTGTTACGATCTTCCGGGCTGAAACAACTTCGGAAGAACGAATTCAGTATTTCGGTCTTCTCTCTGTTATCTTCCGTTTCGGTGCCGGTCTGGTCTCTGAGAGAATGAATAGACGATTTTGACCCACTGCTGATGTTACATACGACCAAAAGCTCGTAGGGTTTTTACTCAGGTCGGTTGACAACGTCTTACTTTTGAAATCATTGAACTCTTCTCTCATTGTTCTCGTTACGCTCATTTTCGCTTCGTTCAGATTTTGTTTGTCAGCTATGTTTTTACTTATCTTGAATCTGAGACGATCTTTGTTTACGTAGCGCTTTTCTAACACGGCTATTAAACCATGGTGGAGCTTACCCATCCCATAAAACGTTACTCGGAACATACTTAGCTGGGGCATATTGAACGATGCATTTCAATTTTTTCCATTTGTTCTCAACATCTTCGTCTCCCTCACAGAATACTTGATGCTGACTTCTGAGATATTCTGAAATTTGTATCCTTCACCCTTGCTGAGCAAATATATGATCCTACCTTTCTTAAAATTCCTTGTAGGACCCGTCGTTATAGATACTGTCACAGCCTTATGATCACTGATACCTTCCTCTACGTTAACTTATTCGTTAAGATTAGGTATGTTTGTTGCCAGGAGGTGTAAGACGTTACCCTCACGAGTTGGTTCTCTATCTGCTCATGGTAATTTTCAGACAAGACCTCCAGGACAATGCCACATGATTCCCTGTCTCTGGCACCAGTTTTGATGGCATAACACTCCCAGTCTATACCTGGCAAGCTGAAGTCACCCCCTATTACAACGGCATCATCATGAAAATTACTGAAGATATTCTGCAAGCTCTGTCTGAAGCGCTCTACGACTACACATCCTAACCGAGGCGGTCTACAAAAGCATCAAATCACCATTTTTGTCTGTTCTTTGCTACTCAATTTCACCCAGATTATTTCACATTCCGAATCTGTGATAACCTCGCTAGATTTAATCGAATATTTTACTGCAATAAACACGCCGCCACCATTGTCGACTAACCTATTCTTACGATAAACATTCCAGTCTGAACTTACGATTTCGTTTGGCTTCAACCAGGTTTCTGTTCCTAATACTATCTGTACGTTATAGCCTTCAATAAACAATAGTAGTTCTCGGACCTTTCCTTGGATTCTCCTGCAGATTACTAAAATCATATTAATCTTTTCTATCTCTGATCTGCGAGGACCAAGATTATCTGAGGTTACAGTGGTTGATTTAACTGGAAAATCGTGTTTGCTCCCAAAGGAGGGGTCCTCTAACCTAAAAAAGCCCCATGTGCACACCACACGTACTCCACTACCCAAGTAGCCGCTTCCTGCGCGTAGTGCACGCCTGACCTATTAAGGAAACAGGGCGTGGGACTGGCGATATCCTATAGTGAACACGGCATGACGCTATAGAACATGACTGAACTGCTTAGTCGACGAGTAACTCATTACAGTGTTAGTGGTGTCGATACAAAGTAGAGCAAAAGCAACGTTAAACAAAGCAAACATTTCAGTACATGATGCCGGCCGGTGTGACCATGCGGTTCTAAGCGCTTCAGTTTGGAACCGCGTGACCGATACGGTCGCAGGTTCGAATCCTGCCTCGGGCATGGATGTGTGTGATGTCCTTAGGTTAGTTAGGTTTAAGTAGTTCTAAGTTCTAGGGGACTGATGACCTCAGATGTTGAGTCCCATAGTGCTCAGAGCCATTTTGAGCAATACATGATCAACTGCCTATTGGTTCTGTCCCGGGTTGTTTGGCTGACGTTCGTCTGTTGATTTTACTGAAGTTTCGCAAGCATGACTGGCTGGCATTTTCAGAGTTTCATCCTCCATTGCCGCCGGTGAATTGTAGCCGAGCTCGCAGGTACAGGCTGTATGTACCTGGCGCGCCAACGTTCAAGGGCTTCTCCCCGGTTATTTCCGGCGCGGTTATCCTTTTGCTACCTGTGATGGGGTCGTTCGCTGCAGTACGGGAAGTCAGGATCCGATTACCTTAAGGTTTTCCTCTTTTTTGTTGAAGCTATTCGCGAGTTTTTCTATTTCTATAGCTTCTCTGAACAAGCGGATGTTATAGTGCTTCTCTACAGCCACAACTTCTGTTTAGCGAGATTTTGTTACGTGTTCGGTCTCACTCAGTGCGTGCTCCGCCATGGCCAATTTCTCCACCTGCCCCAAACTGCAATGTCGCATATGTTCTTTGATCCTGGTTTTGACTGATCGTCCAGTAATTCTGACAATTTTTTTCCGCATATCCATGGCACGCGGTATATTCCCGACATTCAAGTGGGTCCCTTTTCTCCTTTTCCGATCTAAGACGCTTTTTGATCTACCTCGTCGGTTTGAAAATCGACTTTACGCCATGTTCGCGCAATATACGGTCGATTCTGTCCGTCACTCTGGCAATGTATGGCACAAAGGCTGTACCCAACATTTATTTTTTGATTTCTTACTTCGCCGAGTGTTTGGCTCTGTTACACTTCTAATATAATTTGTGGAGTAACCATTGTTCCTTAGAACACTTTCCAGGTATCGCATTTCGTGTCTGAGGTGCTGTGGTTCACATATTCGTCCGGCTGGCGTTACGAGCGTAATAATCATGAATCTTTCCTGGCGCCGGTGGTGGTTTGATAGTTTGTGCAAGTATCGGTCCATTGATAAATATATCACTTATTCACAAGTTTTGAAAATATTATAATAGATCCATTATATAATATTTTAATTTTGTACAAACATTGACGTTTTCGTCACCCTTTGAAAATATTGTCATCCAGTTAGTCCGTTTTTAGTTTAAAGCCTTTCATATATACACTCCTGGAAATGGAAAAAAGAACACATTGACACCGGTGTGTCAGACCCACCATACTTGCTCCGGACACTGCGAGAGGGCTGTACAAGCAATGATCACACGCACGGCACAGCGGACACACCAGGAACCGCGGTGTTGGCCGTCGAATGGCGCTAGCTGCGCAGCATTTGTGCACCGCCGCCGTCAGTGTCAGCCAGTTTGCCGTGGCATACGGAGCTCCATCGCAGTCTGTAACACTGGTAGCATGCCGCGACAGCGTGGACGTGAACCGTATGTGCAGTTGACGGACTTTGAGCGAGGGCGTATAGTGGGCATGCGGGAGGTCGGGTGGACGTACCGCCGAATTGCTCAACACGTGGGGCGTGAGGTCTCCACAGTACATCGATGTTGTCGCCAGTGGTCGGCGGAAGGTGCACGTGCCCGTCGACCTGGGACCGGACCGCAGCGACGCACGGATGCACGCCAAGACCGTAGGATCCTACGCAGTGCCGTAGGGGACCGCACCGCCACTTCCCAGCAAATTAGGGACACTGTTGCTCCTGGGGTATCGGCGAGGACCATTCGCAACCGTCTCCATGAAGCTGGGCTACGGTCCCGCACACCGTTAGGCCGTCTTCCGCTCACGCCCCAACATCGTGCAGCCCGCCTCCAGTGGTGTCGCGACAGGCGTGAATGGAGGGACGAATGGAGACGTGTCGTCTTCAGCGATGAGAGTCGCTTCTGCCTTGGTGCCAATGATGGTCGTATGCGTGTTTGGCGCCGTGCAGGTGAGCGCCACAATCAGGACTGCATACGACCGAGGCACACAGGGCCAACACCCGGCATCATGGTGTGGGGAGCGATCTCCTACACTGGCCGTACACCACTGGTGATCGTCGAGGGGACACTGAATAGTGCACGGTACATCCAAACCGTCATCGAACCCATCGTTCTACCATTCGTAGACCGGCAAGGGAACTTGCTGTTCCAACAGGACAATGCACGTCCGCATGTATCCCGTGCCACCCAACGTGCTCTAGAAGGTGTAAGTCAACTACCCTGGCTAGAAAGATCTCCGGATCTGTCCCCCATTGAGCATGTTTGGGACTGGATGAAGCGTCGTCTCACGCGGTCTGCACGTCCAGCACGAACGCTGGTCCAACTGAGGCGCCAGGTGGAAATGGCATGGCAAGCCGTTCCACAGGACTACATCCATCATCTCTACGATCGTCTCCATGGGAGAATAGCAGCCTGCATTGCTGCGAAAGGTGGATATACACTGTACTAGTGCCGACATTGTGCATGCTCTGTTGCCTGTGTCTATGTGCCTGTGGTTCTGTCAGTGTGATCATGTGATGTATCTGACCCCAGGAATGTGTCAATAAAGTTTCCCCTTTCTGGGACAATGAATTCACGGTGTTCTTATTTCAATTTCCAGGAGTGTATAATGATCTTGTTATGTATGTCACTTAAAATTTTTTTAAGAATATTTACTTCATGGCCTGCTTTTAAAATATAGTATCCTAGTCAGTTATTTCATGTTTTAAAGTTTATTTACTTTCTCACTTGTTGAAAATGTTGTAATCTAGTTTGTTACTTCACGCTTAGCACTTTTAAGTAAATTTTTACTTCATACCCCATTTTGAAAATGCTGTAATCTAGTCTGTGTCCTCATATTCAAAGTCTTTAACACATCTACTTGCTGCTCATTTTTAAAAATATTGAAATCTAGTCAGTTAGTTCACATTTTAAAATTAAAAAAATTATTTACTTTATGCTCACCATTTGAAAATATGATGTAGTCTGGTACTACATATTTAAAACTTTTTAAAAATATTTTCTTTATCTCGACTTTTTGTAGATATCGTCTAGCCAGTTGCTTATTATTTTTAAAAATCTAAAATTATATTTACCTTATGTCCACCTTCTGGATATTGTAATCTAATCAGGTATTTCATGTTTAAAACTAAAAAAGCCCTTTCCACTATCCTTATGAAAATATTGTAATCTGGGTGGTTACTTTCTTATATGCTCACCCTTTGAAAATATTGTAATCCGATCCATAATACACATTTTTTTAAAAAAAGGTTTACTTTACATCCATTTTTGAATATATTGTGGGCTAGTCAGTTACTTCATATATCACAACTGTAAAAAATAAATTTACTTTATACCAACTTTTTGACAATTTCGTAATAAAGTCTGATATGTCATATTTTAAAGGTTTTAAAATAAATTTTAACTTTATGCTCTCCTTTTGAAAAATTTGTAATCTAATGAGTTACTACATATTTATTTATTTTAATAAATTATTTACTTTGTGCCCACCCATTGAAAATATTGCAGTCTAAAGGGTCACCTCATATTTTGAAATTTCGAAAACTATTTACTTTAGCCCTACCTTTCTAAAATATTACAGTCTATACAGTCTCTTCACATTTAAAGTCTTTAAGGGTCTGTTTAAATTTTGGTAATATATAGTTAATGGTTTTATTATAGAAAATAGAAGTAAATTGTAAATGTTTGTGATAAAGACTCGATATACATTTTTCAAAAGATGACTTTGTTAAGGAATTTGAAACTGTCCTGTGACAGGAATAGATGTTACAAGTGAAAATGTTTGACCTCCAGCAGTAGTCGATACTGGATATCTGAAAACAGTGGACTGAAAAGGACATCAGTAGGTGGTTGTAGGTAGGAATGGTGTAGAGCTGGGTGTGGACTTGAAGGGAAGACCTTCTTGATACTGGAACGTGATGGTTGATTCAAGAACAGGTTGATCCTCAGTAAACAGGAAGGACCAGTCACTAATGGCACCATGCTCAGCTTGTTGGCATGTGAACATGTGAAAAAAGGTTGGGATACATAAGTATTTAGTCAAGGTAGAACTCCTGAAAAATAACATATTAGTATACGATTATCATTCATAGTTTCTACCCTGACCCATCAGATTTGGAGTAATCAATAAGAAAATAATTTACAACAATTTTAACACAGGGAAACTCTTTGGCGTTATCCTAAAGCACTAAAATCACTTCGCCTTCAGGCCACAACTGGCCCGTCGGAACCATCCGACCACCGTGTCATCCTCAGCTGAGGATGCAGATAGGAATGGCATGTGGTTATCGTACTGCTCTCCCAGTTGTTATGATGGCTTTCTTTGAACGGAGCCGCTACCATTTGGTAGAGCAGCTCCTCAATTGGCATCACGAGGCTGCGTACAGCCCGAAAACTGCCAACATCACATGGGGGCCCGGATGGTCACCCATCCAAGGGCTTGCCACGCCCAACAGCGCTTAACTTCGGTGATCTGATGGGAACCGGTGTACCCACTGAGGCAAGGCCGTTGTCTTGTCGTTGCACTAGCTTGACCTTTGTTTCTGTGGTAGTGAACTGATGACTACTTTGGGAGCTTTCATAGTCGTTCACGGTTTTGCCACAGATTCAGACAATATTACTGTTACATTCAGTCACATCAGCGGCAATAACTTTAACTTTACTGGCCGAAGATTTTTGCAGGCGACTTGAATAACTCACAGTACGTGCACTGATTCCACACTGATGTTACAATGATGATCCAGTGATGACCATGCCACATTAAATGCAATTAATCTTAATTGCCACACAATCGCCAATTTGCAACATGTCCTTCTGGAATTTGTTATTGCTTGTTTATGTACCACTCAGTTATTTTACAGAATTTGAAACACTTCAAATAATTCATTTCATCTGACAGATCATATCACATTAATTCACGTTTCTCCCTCCGAGCTAGATAGAGCACAGCCCAGGATTTTGCATTCAATCTTTCACATACATGTCTGAAATAAAGATTTTGAATATATGGCTCATACACAGAAAATCATCGCTTTCACAACACACATACTAACCTCCCTAACTACACACATCTGTACTAGCCTCCAAAACAAGATATAACATCACTTTGTTTCCAGAGGAGAGTTAACTTCCCTCTGGCATTGCAATGGCACAAATCATATTGAACGAAATTAATCTTATTTAAAAATATCAAGTGAGAATAAATTTAGCAAACTGTTCCAACTCCTCTTCAAGAAGAAAAGGTATGAGCATTGAAAATAGAATTGGAGAAACGCTGAAAACTAAATGCTATAAAAATCAACAGCTGACTTACGCTAACTGGAAACCTGAAAAATTCTTCATGTGCTCATATTACATAGAATACAATGTATCCGTCACAGAGTACTTGACTGGCACATATATAGCACATATATACAGACATGCATAGTCAGACGTAATATTCAGTTTGAAAAGAAACGATTAGTGATTCCATTTAACTACTTAAAATTACAAACTGATGTAAACATTGTTATAAAGGTTGACATATCATCTCACACAGTTCCTTATTCATTATACCTTTTAATACCTTGGTGTGGATGAAGTCCTTCAATTTTATTGGCAGGGAAAAGCGTACAAACTATGACAAACGGTTCGACGGAGAAAAACATTAAGATGACAGACATAAAGTTCGATGATCCCTGGCGTCTCTCAAAAATTTTGAAATAATATACTAAGGAGAACCATGGACCATGGACCTTGCAATTGGTGGGGTGGACTGCGCGCCTCAGCGATACATGTAGCCGTACCGTAGGTGCAAACAAAACGGTGCAGTATCTGATGAGAGGTCAGACAAACGTGTGGTTCCTGAAGAGAGGCAGCAGCCTTTTCAGTAGTTGCAGGGGCAACAGTCTGGATGATTGACTGATCTGGCCTTGCAACACTAACCAAAACGGCCTTGCTGTTCTGGTACTGCGAACGGCTGTACGCGAGGGGAAACTACAGCCTTATTATTTCCCGAGGGCATGCATCTTTACTGTATGGTTAAATGATGATAGCGGTCTTTGGGGTAAAATACTCCAGATGCAAAATAGTCCCCCATTTGGATCTCATGGAGGAGACTACTCAGGAGGACGTCGTTACCAGGAGAAAGAAAACGCGTTCTACGGGTTGGAGCGTGGAACGTCAGAGCCATTAACAGCGCAGGTAGGTTAGAAAATTTAAAAAGGAAAATGGATATGTTAAAGTTAGATATAGTGGGAATTAGTGAAGTTCGGTAGAGGGAGGAACAAGACTTTTGGTCAGGTGAATACAGTGTTACAAATACAAAATCAAATATGGGTAGTGCAGGAGTAGGTTTAATAATGAATAAAAAAAAGGAGTGCGGGTAAGCAACTACAAACAGCATAGTGAACGCATTATTGAAGCAAAGATAGACACGAAGCCCACGTCTACCACAGTAGTACAAGTTTATATGGCAGCCAGCTCCGCAGATGAGAAAGAGATTGATGAAATGTGTGATGAGATAAAAGAAATTACTCAGATAGTGAAGGGACACGAAAATTTGACAGTGATGGGTGACTGGAATTCAATAGTAGGAAAAGGAAGAGAAGGAAAAGTAGTAGGTGAATATGGAATGGGGGTAAGGAATGAAAGAGGGAGCCGCCTGGTAGAATTTTGCACAGAGCATAACTTAATCATGGCTAACACTTGGTTAAAGAATTATGAAAGAACGTTATATACATGGAAGCGGCCTGGAGACACTTGAAGGTTTCAGACAAATTATATAATGGTAAGACAGATATTTAGGAACCAGGTCTTATGTTTTAAGATATTTCCAGGGGCAGATGTGAACACTGACCACAATCTATTGGTTATGAACTGTAGATTGGAACTGAAGAAACTGAAAAAAGTTGGGAATTTAAGGAGGTGGGACCTGGATAAACTGACAGAAACAGAGGTTGTAGAGAGTTTCAGAGAGATCATTAGGGAACGATTGACAAGAACGAGGGCAAGAAATACAGTAGAAGAAGAATGAGTAGCTTTGAAAGATGAAATACTGAATGCAGAAAAGCATCTAGTAGGTAAAAAGAGGAGGGCTAGTAGGAATCCTTGGGTAACAGAAAAAATATTGAATTTAACTGATGAAAGGACAAAATATAGAAATGCAGTAAATGAAAGAAGCAAATAGGAATACAAACGTCTCGAAAATGAGATCGACAGGAAGCGAAAAATGGCTAAGCAGGCATGGCTAGAGGACAAATGTAAGGACGTAGCAGCATATATCACTAGGGATAGGATGGATACTGCCTACAGGAAAATGAAAGAGACCTTTGGGGAAAAGATAACCACTTGCATGAGTATGAAAGGATCAGATGGAAACTCAGTTCTAAGCAAAGAAGGGAAAGCAGAGGGGTGGAAAGAATATATAGAGGGCGATGTACTTCAGTACAATAGTATGGAAATGGAAGAGGACATAGATGAAGATCGAATGGGAAATATGATACTGCGTGAAGAGTTTCACAGAGCACTGAAAGACCTAAGTCGGAACAAGGCCTCGGGAGTAGACAACATTTCATTAGAACTACTGATAGCCTTGGGAGAGCCAGCCCTGACAAAATGTTACCATCTGGTGAGCAAGATGTATCAGACAGCCGAAACACCCTCAAACCTCAAGAAGAATATAATAATTCCAATCCCAAAGAAAGCAGGTGTTGAAAGATGTGAAAGTTACCGAACTGTCAGTTTAATAAATCACAGCTGCAGAATACTAACACGAATTGTTTACGGACGAAAGGAAAAACTAGTAGAAGCCGACCTCGGGGAACATCAGTTTGGATTCCGTAGAAATATTGGAACACGCGAGGAAGTACTGACCCTACGACTTATCTTAAAAGCAAGATTAAGAAAAGTCAAACCTACGTCTCTAGCATTTGTAGATTTAGAGAAAGCGTTTAACAATGTTGACTGGAATACTCTCTTTCAAATTCTGAAGATGGCAATGGTAAAATACAGGGAACGAAAGGCTATTTACAATTTTTACAGAAACCAGATGGCAGTTATAAGAGTCGAGGCGCATGAAAGGGAAGCAGTGGTTGGGAAGGGAATGAGACAGGTTTGTATACTACCTCCGATGTTATTCAATCAGTATATTGAGCAAACAGTAAAGGAAACAAAAGAAAAATTCGGAGGAGGAATTAAAAACCTTGGAGAAGAAATAAAAACTGAGGCTTTCTGATGACATTGTAATTCTGTCAGAGACAGTACAGGAAGAGCAGACAGTTGAACGGAATGGACAGTGTCTTGAAAGAAGGATGTAAGATAAACATCAACAAAAGCAAAACGAGGATAATGGAATGTAGTCGAATTAAATCAGGTGATGCTGAGGGAATCAGATTAGGAAATGGGACACTTAAAGTAGTAAAGGAGTTTTGCTATTTGGGGAGCAAAATAACTGATGATGGTCGAAGTAGAGAGGATATAAAATGTAGACTGGCAATGGCAAGGAAAGCGTTTCTGAAGAAGAGAAATTTGTTAACATCGAGTATAGATTTAAGTGGTGCAAATGGCCCTGACCACTATGGGACTTAACTTCTGAGGTCATCAGTCCCCTAGAACTTAGAACTAGTTAAACCTAACTAACCTAAGTACATCACACACATCCGTGCCCGAGGCAGGATTCGAACCTGCGACCGTAGCGGTCGGGCGGTTCCAGACTGTAGCGCCTAGAACCGCTCGGTCACTCCGGCCGGCTAGATTTAAGTGTCAGGAAGTCTTTTCTGAATGTATTTGTATGGAGTGTAGCCATGTATGGAAGTGAAACATGGACGATAAATAGTTTAAACAAGAAGAGAACAGAAGCTCTCTAAATGTGGTGCTACAGAAGAATGCTGAAGATAAGTTGGGTAGATCATATAAGTAATGTAGAGGTACTGAATAGAATTGGTGAGAAGAGAAATTTGTGGCACAACTTGACTAGAAGAAGGGATCGGTTGGTAGGACATGTTCTTAGGCATCAAGAGATCACCAATTTAGTGTTGATGGGCAGCGTAGAGGGTAAAAATCATAGATGAATACACTAAGAAAATTCAGAAGGTTGTAGGTTGCAGTATGTACTGGGAGAGTAACATGGAGAGCTGCAACAAACCAGTCTATGGACTGAAGACCGCAACAACAACAACAACTAAGAAGAACCTTCCTGGCAGATTAAAACTGTGTGCCCGACCGAGACTCGAACTCGGGACCTTTGCCTTTCGCGGGCAAGTGCTCTACCATCTGAGCTACCGAAGCACGACTCACGCCCGGTACTCACAGCTTTACTTCTGCCAGTATCTCGTCTCCTACCTTCCAAACTGGCAGAAGCTGCGAGTACCGGGCGTGAGTCGTGCTTCGGTAGCTCAGATGGTAGAGCACTTGCCCGCGAAAGGCAAAGGTCCCGAGTTCGAGTCTCGGTCGGGCACACAGTTTTAAGTGCCAGGAAGTTTCATATCAGCGCACACTCCGCTGCAGAGTGAAAATCTCATTCTAACAACGAAGAAGGTATAACACATTACCGTTCTGGTCCTCTGTCAGGTTCTCAGGCTCACGTAGTTTGTTTGGGATGAGATCATATAACCCTAGTACTATTTCTTTTTGCTTCCGACGCTTCTGGAATCGCCATCGCTCCTTTACTCGAAATGAATACGAGCACCACGGCATTATCTTCCAAGCGGTTCTTCCTTCTTTAGCAACTCTGCTGGGTTGTGGCACAGTCAGTCTTGAAAATTACTTTCTCCGAAGAGAAGTCAATGCTTCTGTTCCTCTTCCAGATACTTTCCAAACCCAAAGATACAATCGACTCCCGATTTATTTGTGACAGAACGAGCATCGTACTGCTGCATTTCCTAGTTTCTCTTCTAGCATCGTCTGCGTCCTTGGATTTTGTGACCGGTTGACTACTGGTCCAATAACTTTGCAGTTATACTGGACAGGTTTGTAATTCTGTCCTTTGAGACTCTCGCTGAAAATACTGGTGGGTATCGCGTTGACCGACGCTCCGGGGTCTAGAATACGAAGGCCTGCATTGCCTTCGACTGTAGCCTTTATCACTGAGATAGACAACAATTGATACTCTGTTCCACATGCGTAGATTTCAGCAAGGAGTCTTCAATGTAAACTATTCCATCACTGTATCTAAAAAAAATCGTACCTCCTGCTTATAAGCCGTACGCATCTAAAAAAAATCGTACCTCCTGCTTATAAGCCGTACGCATATTCCCGGCTGCTCCTCTGGGGCAAGGTTCGGTCGAACTTATTTTAGCCACCTCTGCTCAGTTTGATGAGCAGAG
Source organism: Schistocerca serialis cubense (assembly GCF_023864345.2). Classification (NCBI taxonomy): domain Eukaryota; kingdom Metazoa; phylum Arthropoda; class Insecta; order Orthoptera; family Acrididae; genus Schistocerca; species Schistocerca serialis. The sequence goes on along the minus strand of NC_064641.1, from coordinate 399,827,954 downwards.
TGGTCTGAAATACATGTTATTTTTTAAGGATAACCGCTCCAGATATCATTCACCAGCGTACGTTGCTGCCTGCAATTATTCAGTTCATTTCAGGGCCGTGGTTGTTTATTGGACTGGGTAGTATTGGTACTCCACTGTTTATTTCATGGGATTTTCTTCTGATTGTTGTTACTGACAGAGTGAAACCTGTGATCAGGTCCGTTTTGACTGCCGCGATTCGGCTTATACCCATACCTGTTTCCCAATAATCGTGTATTGCCATGCCGTCCGCTGTGGACGAGCAGTTCTCGGCGCTTCAGTCCGGAACCGCGCTGCTGCTACGGTCTCAGGTTCGAATCCTGCCTCTGGCATGGATTTGTGTGATGTCTTTAGGTTAGTTAGGTTTAAATATTTCTAAGTCTAGGGAACTGACGACCTCAGATGTTAAGTCCCATATTGCTTGGAGCCATTTTTTGTAATGCCGTTACTTTGTCTATTATAGTTGTTACCGAACTGATTCTGTTGTGTCGCTTACCATTATCATAGGCATTTGTTTGATGTTATTAGCACAGCCGTTATGAAACTTTCTGGCATTGTCTACCGGACTGGGTCTCGAATTCGTGACCTATAGCTTTCGCGGGCAAGTGTTCAACCGACTGAGCTACCCAAGCACGGCTCACGACGCGTCCTCACAGCTTTGCTTCCGCCAGCACTTCAACTCCTAACTTCTACATTTGGAAGAAGTTCTCCTGCGAAACTTGCGTGTCTAGCGCTCGTGGAAGAAAGAATATTGCGAAGCCATTGCTTAGCCACAGGGTGGTAGATGTTGTCAGAATGAATTCTCACTCTGCAGTGAAGTGCACGCTGATGTGAATCTTCCTGCCAGATTAAAACGGTGTAGTGGACCGAGATTCGAACTCATGATCTTTACTTTTCGTGGGCAAATGACTACCAATTGAGCTACCAAAGCACGGCTAAGGACTTGTCCTCATAGCGTTCCTTCTGCCAATACGTCTTCTCTTACTTTTAGAGCCCTGCAACCGCGAGGCCTCTCCACGAGGCCCGCAAACCACCTGTGGTGTGTGGTGAGAGCGCTAATATGCTTCGCAAACATTGACGGAAGTTGCCGAAGATTACCGATGCTAATGATAGTCGTGGGAGCGCATGCACACGCTGCTGCCACAGCCGCGTGGACCACATGAATTTAATGCGCCTGTACTCATTCGCACATTTGACGCGAATGTGCAGTGTGCGCTTGCGAGATGCACTCCGCTTAGCACCACACTTAGGCGAAATTTGTGCTAATGGCGAATAACGAATACAAATATAAATAACTATCCGTTATTCGTGAATTACAAATATTATTCGAAACATTATTCACTCACATGAATAAAAACACTTATTCGTCATCTGTGAAAAAGAAAGTGTTAAGAATAGTAGATAGATTTGAAATCCAATTGCAACTGATATTTCCAGTTCTTTGTCACTTATTAAAAGAATGTACTTTTCGTTTTTTTAAATTAATTTTCAGAATAACACTATTTTTGAATCCCCCATAAGAAATGTTTTTTATTTACGGAGATTCATTGTTATGACACTAAAGAAAATACGTTCTATACATGCAATTATGAGTTCGATGTATGACTTTCAGTTCATAATCTTTATCAAAAACTGAGAAATCATCAATTTCACTGTACTTTTTGGCAAATAATTCGTTGTGATTCCACTTTCACTTCACTTTTCAAATCAAATTCCTAACAAAGTCTTCGTTTTACATCACAGTATCATTCTTCACTTGTGACGTGATTTCTTTGACATTCATTAGGCTATTATATGCCTGAAGTTTGTTGTAAGCGCCCCTTGGTTATGGACAGCAATGGAGATGAACTACTTGTTTTAAAATTGTGGGTAATCCATTGCTGCAATAACTGCAGTTGGTGTAGAAGTCTAAAAAAGTCTTCCAAACGCCTCTTGACACTTTCACGGCACACAAGTTGCAAGTGTGCTCCAATGCTACGAAACCAGTGTCTCTTTCGTAATTTTTGAGTCTCAAAGCTATACGTAATTGCACAGACAAATGCTGAATCGAAAAACTATTCCACATTCTAACGGCCAGCTCACTCGAGTTAATACTAAGACACTTTGGACGACTGGACGTCCAATAGCATTCCGTAAGCGTTTTAGGAGACTTGGTTTTAAGTCTGATGACGATAACTGTTAGGAACCACTGAGTTCTTCTTTGTTACAGTCATTTTGCAGCACTACAACCACGAATTGCGTAGTTATACTTAGGAGACAATCATATCCGACAGTATTAGCAACCTAAGGAAGGCACTGAAGATTGAGCGATTTTGTCGGCTGCATACTCGTCATTGGTTGCTTGCGTAGAATTCTTGAGCCATGTTAACAGTGGGATAGAGAGACAATTGGCAGGCTCAGACACAGATTAAGGAAATCCGGTAGTGCAGTAGGACCGTAACGCTATAGACATGCCGTCAGCGACAGCGCCGGCCGAGGTGGCCGAGCGGTTCTAGGCACTACAGTTTGGAACCACGCGACCGCTACAGTAGCAGGTTCTAATCCTGCCTCGGGCATGGATTTGTGTGGTGCCCTTAGATTCGTTAGGTTTAAGTAGTTCTAAGTTCTAGGGGACTTATGACCTCAGAAGTTATGTCCCATGGTGCTCAGAGCCATTTGAACCATTTTCGTCTGCGACAGCCAACAGAAACAAAAATGACGTGCATTGTAGACCGCGTAGTGGGACGCTGGGACAGCCAGCTGGCTGCGTGCTGCCAGTCGTAAGAAGGCTGTCTCGTGGAGAGCTTACGTCGCTGCCTCCAGTGTCTGTGCACTTATCGAAGCAGCCAGACCTTCTCTGTATTCTGAGATAAATTTCATAATGACTTTAGAAAGACTGCAGGATTTAGGTACATTTCCAGTTCTGGAGGAACGTACAATTTGTCTACTTATTTGTAGCCATTTCTTTCTGGCTCATTATTTTGTACAACACGGCATGCACTTACTATGGAAATTGAAAATTCGTCGCGATCATGCTTCGTGCGATGAAAGATTCTCCGTTCCCCGTTTATTTGGCAGAGTGTGTTATTCTATAAACGACCTAGTGGGAGACAGTTGGTTCTTTTAGGTTCTTTTATTGCTTGTTAAGGCAGATAACTGAAAAATGTTATGAGTTTTTTGTCCCTGCCTACATCTGGTTCCTAGATTATAAAAAGGCATTTGATTGTGTAATGTGGGACACGTTGTGGCATGTGCTCACCGTGTCTGGGGTTCCAAAACACCTGGTATCCTTACTAAAAGATCCTCATAATAGCCTTACCGCAACCATAAATGTAAATGGTGAATACTCGGAAATTTTTCGGTGTGACAAATCGCGTCAGACAAGGTTGCATACAGTCAAATGGTTCAAATGGCTCTGAGCACTGTGGGACTTAACATCTGAGGTCATCAGTCCCCTAGAACTTAGAAATACTTAAACCTAACTAACCTAAGTACATCACACACATCCATACCCGAGGCAGGATTCGAACCTGCGGCCGTAGAGGTCGTGCGGTTTCAGACTGTAGCGTCTAGAACCACTCGGCCACAACTGCCGGCTCATACAGTCACGTCAGCTCTACAATATCTATGCAGAGTGTGTAATCAGGAAAGCGATGGATGGCTGGGACACTGGGATTTCAATTGGCGGCAGGAAGATCAATAATCTACGCTTCGCAGATGATACTGCACTCATAGCAGTAAGTGAGGAACAACTTGGTAATCAGTTGTCAAGAGGGAAAGATATTAGTCTAAACCTTGGCATAGAGATAAACATGAAAAAAAACTAATGGTTACAATTCTCCAAGGCATCTATCAAAACCAGCTTAGAGGGTGCTTTAGGAATCTGGAGATAGTGAATGATACTTTATATCTAGGCTCCCTTATCAACTGCACAGGAAAGTGTGATAAAGAGATAAGAGGACGAATCATTACTGACCGAGCCGCAATGGTCAAACTCAGTAAGATATGACAGAATAGGGCAACATCCAAGACAAAGAAGATACGCTTGGTAGAAGCGTTGGTGTTTCCTGTTTCTTATATGGATGAGAGACCTGGACCGTGAAAGGTAGCAATAAGAGCCACATTGATGCCTCCGAGATGTGGTGTTGGCGGAGTATGCTTCGTGTACAGCAGACTCAAAGAAGAACAAATGTTTCAATAATAGAAAAACTTAAAATCACAACAGGGTAATCTTCTCGTGTCAGCCAAAGATACCTTCAGTTCCTTGGACTCGTCTTGAGAAGGAAAGGGGATAATTTAGAGAAGACCATCGTGCAGGGAAAAATTAAGGGCAGAAGACCGCTTGGGAGAGCAACAGACAGATGGCTGGATCAAGCGAAGAAGATTACCAGCCAGCCTCTTCACATCATATTAAGAAAGGCCGAAGATCGCTGTGGATGGAGACCTGTGTCGGAAGTTTCAACTACGTAAGAATGAATGAGGAAAGAAGGTCACGACGCTCAGCAATGAGTAAAATGACTAATGATTATGTTTGTTCGTTAAACTCGTTCCTTCATAAGAGCGCATTAAATTTTGAAATACACCAGCTGCCCCGTCTCCGATAATGACGCACGGCATGGGCACTTCTTGGTTTGAGATGGGATTTTTTTCCGATAATCGTAAATTTTTACTAACGACATTTTTATGCAAAATTTATTGCATGAAAACAGATGAGACACTGATTTCCGTATACTCCAACATTCATATGAGTGAATATATAATCCGCATCGCATAAAGCAGGCAAACTGACGGAAAAATAACTTTTATAACAACAGTAAAGTACGTTTGCTATGAGAAAAAAAGGTATAACATACTCCACGTGCACCTCGTTCGGCTGATCGATCACGTCTAACCGTCGGCTGCCTAACTAAATTGGTGCTTAACATTGCGGCTGCCTAGGTTGTTATGGCCCAAACTGCTGAAGCCGTCTGCCTATAACCATTTTTGTGTTTTATTTATTACGCTGTAAATCAAGTAAAGCTATGCTCAACTTGAAGGATGGTTTCAACCCTACAGTGCTTTACTAGGCGTTGTGGTGTGCCCTTGACTTCCTCCCACCTCTGAACGAATGCAGTCAGACGGGGATCAACATTTCAACACGTAGTCCCAAATACGGTGAAATTTGACTTGGTATTATTGTCATTGTTATAGGTGGAAGAAGCGACAAGAACGCAGAGTATCGTAGGATCAACCGGAAATCGAACACTAAGCATACGTTTTGTAGTCGGGAGCTCTAGCCACTGAGTCACAAAGGTGCATCACTGGACAAACAATTATAAAGTTGTTTATAAAACAGGAACTGCACTGAGTCAAGGGGACGAATACTAATTCCTTACCTCAAGCAAACAGAAAATTCACTGGAATTATGTGTTACTTGTTATTTAATCTACAGATAATTTATTGGCGAATAATTTGTTTCAATGATCCACTTATACGAATAATTATCCAGAAATAAATGTATTCGAATAATACCGAACGCTTTTCACAACTTCATTTTAGGCTTCCTTTCTCTTCTGTTCATATTATCAAATATAAAGAGTCCTACTATCTCATCTGCCCGATTTACTCATGAAAGCCTATGGCGTAGCGGAACTGAAGTTTTTTTTTTGTTAGTTATAAACAAAGGTGACAGTTGTGGTCTGTTGCCGCACTCTCAACGTAAATATTTTTAATTTGTCTTGTTCAAAATGTGTCTAAATCTCATTGTGATTTTAGTAGCTGACTGACAGAAGCATTAATTAATTAATTAGCTATTACTTCACAGAAATATACAGCTCCACGACTGAAACAATGACGTTCGGTAACATTCAATGTTCGGTCATATTATACTGTGATTACACTTGGTTAATCTCAGGTAAACAGCACACACTTTTTCCATAAAAAACGTGGGGAATTGATAACTAGAAATAAATTCTAATTCTAAAAGCGTTTGAACGCTTGCCACGCCCATTAGTACCACTATGTAGTGTCGAAGCTGTGCAGACAGAGTCAATGTTTTTTTACCCGCGTGGCAAACCAATGCTGCTGTTACTTGTCACTCCACCAGCGAGAGCCGCATTACGCCTAGGGAGTGAACTGCCAGCCGTATAGCTCTGCAGGTGTGTGCAGAGCAAGTGATGCAGACGAACGCTACTCACGCGGATTCGCCACGTGGATGCAATGCTCTATCCTCGCTCCCGAAAGTCTCAAACTCTCGTTTCAAACTTGCAGGACAACAACTCCTGGAAGAAAGGAGTTTCTTGCGTATCTCAGACGGTAATTTTGGCTTCCAAATGCATAATATACGTATCAGCAATGGGGTTGAACCAATACCAAGTTTTGTTTAAGTACTTCTCAAAGTAGCGGCGGAGACCATCATTCTTCTCAGGGAAAATGTCTGGTTTCACAAATTGCTTCTTCAAGCGCTCTTGTATTCCTCTAGACCAGTACTTCGACGAAAACCCTCTCTCGAACTCTTCAAAAGTGTGACGAATATATCATTAGCCTAAATCCTTGCGTCCCCCTGAACATATCCCGCTACATAACCTATCTTCTGATATTCACTCCAGGAAGCGGTAGCACACGACGAAAATCCTCTTGTGAAGACAACGGGATTTTCTGTTTTGTTGTCCGTCGCAAATGTTTGAAACTGGCAGTCCTTAAGGAGCTTCTTCAACATTAGTATCGTATTTTACAAACTATCGGTGAGTAAACAACGTGAACTGTGTCCGGATTATTCGCACCGAACGACGGATATGATTCTGCATTGTTAGAGCCTGCTGCAATTCCCGAGGTCTGTGGTTGTCGTGCCTTATCAGGCATCGCTCTTCGTGTATCTTCAGTGGCCCCTCTCACCTCCTCCGTCACATTAGAAAAATTCTCTATGCAGTTTGCTTTCTCTGTGCTTCATCTAGCGTAGTCCGAACTGAGCCGATCTTGTGGCTCTTCTAATTCCCTCTGACATTGATTATTTGAAGGTAAATCTTCAGTTGATTAGTTACTGCTTCTCTTACCGCTTTATTAACGCAATAAAGCACTTTTTCTCCTTGGTCTAGGTCTAATCTTTTGCTTTACTGCTAAAGGTTGGTTTGATGTTCCATGAAGCTATTTACAATTAATTCTTTATAACCGGTTCACATGTTGTTAACTGTCTTGGTTAGCTGATCAACATGGTTCTCTACATCTTTGTGTCTATAATTAGCTTTGTTGGCCACCTTCATCCATACTAATTAGAGAATGTGGAAGAAATAAAAGGTACCGGTGGGAACTTGTGACTTCCAATCATACAGGGCGTTGTGGCAAGGACGCGAGTTGAAACTTTGTGCCGGACCGGCACTTGAACCCGGATTTACCAATTCTCAAGAACGGCTGTCAAACCGCTTTTCCTTTACTTGACACCTAAACCACATCTTTTTATTTTTTACAATAAAACTGTTTTTACAAAAAGGAATGCGTAAGAGAAAACATACAATAGGTTCATACGTTACACGCGATCATCACCAAAATAGCTAACAATTGTGATTGTATAGGACGCCTTGCACCCGAAAAGTAAAGACAATCGACCACAGCAGAAATACAAGAGATTATTGTTATTATTATTATTATCTTCTTCTTTAGCAGAAGCTTCAGCGTGAGATGAACGACTGTCTAAGACATTCAGATCGAGGTGCGATTAACATCAATAACATAGAAAAGGAAGCAAGAGCGCCCTGCTGACGAAACAAACATAATGGCATCCACAGGCCACCGTAGATGGAAGGATGTACTCAGAATCCCAAATGAATCAGGTACGTTCCGGGCACGTCTTCTCGAAGAATATTCCATTTTGCCAGTACACTGGTCCGAATCGTCGTACTATAGACTCACATTGAAATGACCTTCTCAAACCTGCGACACCCCAGCTACAGCGACGGCGGTGGGGCGGGGGGTTCCAAGAAGACACTACCCGAAAGTTAGCATAGTACTGACGGCATCTCAGATGGTGCGTAGGGAAAGTAAGGCAACCTTGCAGGAATATCCAGGAATCAAGAACGCTCTTACCTCCTTCATGAAACAAGTAAGACCGGTAGGCCTTTTATCCAGTTCACAGCGTTGGTCTTCATACGGAGGAAGTACATCTAATCTGGGAGCAGAAGTGACTTCGGTGCAATGACGTGGGGAGACATATGTAGAGGAAAGGCAAACATTTTCAGAAACAGCTGCCACACCTCTACAGAAGATCCACCCATCAGTCGATGTTCATCCATGTCAAGTGAGTGACACGGAGGGGGAGGGGGGGGGCGAAGCAGCAAATCTGTCATGTTAATGGCAAGCAGAGGAAATTGTGCCATTTATTTCCCATCGACAAGCGTATACCAGGTCGCACGAGCGTTCGTGTCGGGGAGACATGGTGAACAATATGCCAGACCCCAGGCCATGCGACCATAGAGTACCAGCTTCCCTCCACATTCTGGGCATGATTTCTCATCGTTCGGCACTAAACATCAGGGGTCGTAGGGTTTCGGGTATGAGGCAAGTTGGTACGGACGTGAGTACTCGATGAAAAGAGTGCTGAGATGTGCGAGACGTAGATGTATGTGCTCCTGCAACTCGGGAGGAAGGTTTCAGTTCATCAATCAGTCTTCCCGTTAATTTGGTTTGGTGACTTGTCCATGTTTTATCCATTGTACTTGTATAATGGGCAGCCACTCTGGCATACTCGTTGACAGGACAGAGGCCCTCGTGTCGAAGAGGAAGAGTTACCGTGTTGTAGCGGACTTCGATGCTAAGACCTGCACTTATAAAGCAGCCAAATGTTGTAAGCAGTTTGTGTGCTATTGCCTTTGACATCGGTAAAATCTGTGCCATATGGAGTAGTCGTGATGAACGCTAACAAATCCACTCATTGTATCATATCTAACGCCTGCAAGAAAGCTCGTGCAGGTCACTTGAAGGAGATGCTTATAGGAAAGCGAGGCTGCCTGTTCGCTCTATGTCACGTGATCCCCAAACATTTTAATATGCCCAGTAATGGCAGTGGGGCCATATTCCCTGCGTGGAGACTTCTGCCTAAGATCATAGCACCAAGACTTCGTCAGATTCATGCGGCTTCCTGCAGAAGTCCCATATAGGTTGACCCATTCCAGCGCCTCTTGCACTTCACCCCTCCAGCAAACACAGAACAAGTCATCTGCGTATGCACGAGAGATGAAATCAAGCCCCTTTATTGTGATCCTAGTCAGTTGGCTCCATAAAGGGCGATGGCATGTAGAAGCATCTGCAGCAGACATCCAACATCCAGGGAAGGCATCCGTCGCAGCATGTCCCTAGAAATTGATGATTCAATCTATCAAAGGCGTGGTCGAAGTCTATTGTCACTAAGGTACAACGAATGCGACAGGATCCTGCCATGGCAATGTGATAATCACTCAGCGTCGTCTGATTCCTACTGTCATCACTAAAGAACGATTTATCCTCGGAGATGACTTGTGGGAGGTAAGAATGTGCGAATTTAAAGTGGTCTTCTGGGTTAAGGAGACATACGAACTCAGGTGGGAGAGGGTCAGGGTTCAACAGATTTTGATAGTTCATCAGGTCTTTATACATCTCAGTCCATCGTGAAGCCATAATGTACGTAAACGTGGGTGAAAACTAATACAAAGCCTTCAGGGCCTGGGGATCTGTTTGCTGCTCTCTTAATGAAGAGCATCAGCAAAGTCATCAGCATTAATAGTCGCTGTAAGACTCTCCCATCTGCCCCGTTGAGGGTTCCTGTCAATTCGTGGAGGACAATATTGTCAACGCGTGGAGGACAATATCCATAACTGAGGTATCTTCTGCTGCATGTAACTGCTTTTATTGGTCCACAAAGGTACCTGTGACATCTTTCTGGGACGTCAATCAGAAATCTTCTAGTATGTCTTGTTGCACAAATCGTGAAGTTATTTTATGATTTAGGTTGAATCTCCTGCTTTTCTTTTTTCCTAAGGCTGCTGAGTACATGAAATCTCCACTCAATATGTACAACAACACTTTATAATACTGTTCAGAGTATAGTTTCCTAGTCTATCATTAAAGTCTTAATATTTTCTTCCAGAGTTATAAGCATAGATTATCTTAATTGCTAGTATCACTTAAACTCTTCTTCTGACGAACAAGTCCATAGATAAATTACTTACACACTTATCTTCAATTCAGCTGATAGAACAGGACAAAAACTGAAATTCATACATATTTCTTCCTTTTAATAAACTTAAATCTACTGCCAAAAGCGCTTCAAATCTTGGTGACCATAAGTGCCTTTGTTCACACCCTTATGATTAGACAGAACATAACTTCCAGGATGAGGTATTTTCACTATTCTGAAAAGCCCTTCATATTTTAGTTGCCACTTTTTGTTTAACCTTTTCATGGCAAATGATTTCAGATGAGATCTTAACATAATGCTTTCCCCAACTCGATACGTAACAAGCGTAGTTAAATGTTTATCATAGTATGTTTTTCTTAACTTACTTGTTAGCGTGAGGCTGAAGCGCAGCACGTACTTGATTCAATAAGGCAGATTTGTCTCTAGGTACTGGATTATCCAACTTTGGTAATTTTACATTCCACTTGTTTGTTTAACAATGACCAAATAAGACATCATAAGGGGAAAAACCAGTGGATGAATGTGGTAACTAATTGTACACTTCTTCAAACTTCTTTAAATATTCTATCCAACGATAGTGTTGGTGAGGGACAATCTCATAAATCAATTCAGTTCTCGAAATACACGTTTAATGGGACTACTTTTTGGACTGAACCGAGAAACCTGAATATGGCTAATGCTTTCTTCGAGCAGACACTCTCTCCAGGACTTACACGAAAAATATAACGCATTGTCCGTTAATATGGCCTTCGGTTTCTCCACTTTAACAATGTATTTTTCTCTTAGTATCTTTAACATTGGTTTCACCCTTACAGATTTCAAACGGATACACCTTTACAAACTTAGCAAACAGATCCTAAAATGCTAATACATATTTAAAATTACCTTAGGACGCCTGCAGTGGAGCCATTATTTCACATGAGACTAAATCAAGAATATCATTAACTACTATAGGTTTCAGCTCTGTTTTCGTAGAAAAGTTAATTGGCTTAGATTTCTGGCAGATCGCACAAGGTTTTAATGTATTTTGTGCAGGCGCTGTGGATTGGGATAATACGCTTATGCTGTTATAAACTTAGCACACTTATAAGCACTTGCATGACCGCACGATAAATGTGTATGCCAAAGGAATTTTGCGCATAATCTAAGGGAATACAAAATTTCCACTATCGGAAAAAATCTTTATTCTCGTAGATAAGAATATTGTCGTGAAGGAAATATTTACTGTTTTGCTGGTTACTGTTATTTTCAGAAAGGAATTGCTTAATAATTCTCCATTTGGAATCTTGTTCTTGGAGTTTAACAATATTCTCGCACATGAATTTGATGTCCTTTTCGTACGGGGAGTTGTGAACTAACATGGTTCGGAAGTATTCGTTTTTGTTTCCTACTGCAACTGTTCCCGCGATACCACGCGGTAATCGAGACAACGCGTCGGTGATAAAATTATCTTTGCCACGGATGTGTCGTATTTCTAATGAATATTCCTGTAATGATAATGCCCATCGGGTTAACCGGGCGTGCAATAACCTACAGGTCATCAAAAAAATTACGGGTTGGTGGTCACAATATACAATGATTGGTTTTCCATAAATAAAATATCTAAATTTCTTTAGCGACCACACAAAGGCTAACACTTCCGGTTCTGTAGTTGTATAAAACCTCTCACAATTTGTGAGCGTGCGACTGGCCAAGCTTGCAATTTTAATCTTACTAATATCATCAGGAACGTCCATTTAAAATAACGTGGCCCCCAGACCAGTGTCTACATCTACATCTACATCTACATTGATACTCCGCAAGCCACCCAACGGTGTGTGGCGGAGGGCACTTTACGTGCCACTGTCATTACCTCCCTTTCCTGTTCCAGTCGCGTATGGTTCGCGGGAAGAACGACTGTCTGAAAGCCTCCGTGCGCGCTCTAATCTCTCTAATTTTACATTCGTGATCTCCTCGGGAAATATAAGTAGGGGGAAGCAATATATTCGATACCTCATCCAGAAACGCACCCTCTCGAAACCTGGCGAGCAAGCTACACCGCGATGCAGAGCGCCTCTCTTGCAGAGTCTGCCACTTGAGTTTATTAAACATCTCCGTAACGCTATCACGGTTACCAAACAACCCAGTGACGAAACGCGCCGCTCTTCTTTGGATCTTCTCTATCTCCTCCGTCAACCCGACCTGGTACGGATCCCACACTGATGAGCAATACTCAAGTATAGGTCGAACGAGTGTTTTGTAAGCCACCTCCTTTGTTGATGGACTACATTTTCTAAGCACTCTCCCAATGAATCTCAACCTGGCACCCCCCCTTACCAACAATTAATTTTATATGATCATTTCACTTCAAATCGTTCCGCACGCATACTCCCAGATATTTTACAGAAGTAACTGCTACCAGTGTTTGTTCCGCTATCATATAATCATACAATAAAGGATCCTTCTTTCTATGTATTCGCAATACATTACATTTGTCTATGTTAAGGGTCAATTGCCACTCCCTGCACCAAGTGCCTATCCGCTGCAGATCTTCCTGTATTTCGCTACAATTTTCTAATGCAGCAACTTCTCTGTATACTACAGCATCATCCGCGAAAAGCCGCATGGAACTTCCGACACTATCTACTAAGTCATTTATATATATTGTGAAAAGCAATGGTCCCATAACACTCCCCTGTGGCACGCCAGAGGTTACGTTAACGTCTGTAGACGTCTGTCCATTGATAACAACATGCTGTGTTCTGTTTGCTAAAAACTCTTCAATCCAGCCACACAGCTGGTCTGATATTCCGTAGGCTCTTACTTTGTTTATCAGGCGACAGTGCGGAACTGTATCGAACGCCTTCCGGAAGTCAAGAAAAATAGCATCTACCTGGGAGCCTGTATCTAATATTTTCTGGGTCTTATGAACAAATAAGGCGAGTTGGGTCTCACACGATCGCTGTTTCCGGAATCTATGTTGATTCCTACATAGTAGATTCTGGGTTTCCAGAAATGACATGATACGCGAGCAAAAAACATGTTCTAAAATTCTACAAGAGATCGACGTAAGAGATATAGGTCTATAGTTTTGCACATCTGCTCGACGACCCTTCTTGAAGACTGGGACTATCTGTGCTCTTTTCCAATCATTTGGAACCCTCCGTTCCTCTAGAGACTTGCGGTACACGGCTGTTAGAAGGGGGGCAAGTTCTTTCGCGTACTCTGTGTAGAATCGAATTGGTATCCCGTCAGGTCCAGTGGACTTTCCTCTATTGAGTGATTCCAGTTGCTTTTCTATTCCTTGGACACTTATTTCGATGTCAGCCATTTTTTCGTTTGTGCGAGGATTTAGAGAAGGAACTGCAGTGCGGTCTTCCTCTGTGAAACAGCTTTGGAAAAAGGTGTTTAGTATTTCAGCTTTACGCATGTCATCCTCTGTTTCAATGCCATCATCATCCCGTAGTGTCTGGATATGCTGTTTCGAGCCACTTACTGATTTAACGTAAGACCAGAACTTCCTAGGATTTTCTGTCAAGTCGGTACATAGAATTTTACTTTCGAATTCAATGAACGCTTCACGCATAGCCCTCCTTACGCTAACTTTGACATCGTTTAGCTTCAGTTTGAGAGGTTTTGGCTGCGTTTAAACTTGGAATGGAGCTCTCTTTGCTTTCGCAGTAGTTTCCTAACTTTGTTGTTGTACCACGGTGGGTTTTTCCCGTCCCTCACAGTTTTACTCGGCACGTACCTGTCTAAAACGCATTTTACGATTGCCTTGAACTTTTTCCATAAACACTCAACATTGTCAGTGTCGGAACAGAAATTTTCGTTTTGATCTGTTAGGTAGTCTGAAATCTGCCTTCTATTACTCTTGCTAAACAGATAAACCTTCCTCCCTTTTTTATATTCCTATTAACTTCCATATTCAGGGATGCTGCAACGGCCTTATGATCACTGATTCCCTGTTCTGTACATACAGAATACAGTGGCTATATAAAACTGTTTATCCATTTGTGCGTGGTGCAGTATTTGTGCATTCAACAAAGTAAACGGGGAATGAAAGTTGAAATTCAGATTCTCTGTGCTCATTGATTTTAAGAGCTGTATTAAAAAACTGTGTGATATAATTGTTTTATGGACTCTCTTTTAAGTCTAACTGGGGGTTCAGCACTTGAGTTTTCTGTCTAAATGTCTGTGTGTAGTAGAAGCATGAAAGTTTGTTCATTGGAATGGCACTACGTATGGCTGTAAGACCCAGCACCACCACTCCACTGCTCCATCAGTTCTGTTACCAGGAAGAAGCATATTTCGACAATTGGACTTACGCGAACGACATCGAGCCATTGTCCGTAATTCAAAGTACAATCAATATTTTTACAAGTTTCCAAAATGAGATTTTCACTCTGCAGCGGAGTGTGCGCTGATATGAAACTTCCTGGCAGATTAAAACTGTGTGCCCGACCGAGACTCGAACTCGGGACCTTTGCCTTTCGCGGGCAAGTGCTCTACCATCTGAGCTACCGAAGCACGACTCACGCACGGTACTCACAGCTTTACTTCTGCCAGTATCTCGTCTCCTACCTTCCAAACCTTACAGAAGCTCTCCTGCGAAACTTGCAGAACTAGCACTCCTGAAAGAAAGGATAATGCGGAGACATGGCTTAGCCACAGCCTGGGGGATGTTTCCAGAATGAGATTTTACAAGTTTCTTAGGAAAGCTTTCTAGAACACGCCGCGCAGTTGGAATGTCCCTGCAATGAGCAGCTGATGCGATGGCCTATTTTTAATACTATGGTCCCCAGTGGTATTGCACTTTATGTCCCAGTATTTCGAGAAGATGTACATGGGTTTCTCTACAGCTGCTGGAGCCTTTCATGGACTTCACTCGACAGTTGCGAACAAGAAAACGTATCTGAAACCATTTCCCTCCCTTCGTCTCCTTCTTTCTTGGTTTAGGCAGAAATGTTGGGATAGACGAACTTAGAGGCGAACGCCCGAAGTGGTGCATATACCTTTGGTCTTACGGCGGTGGAAAATCTATTCTTTTTTAAGGTTCCTTCATAATCAGGAAGGTGAAAGAGAAACGATAAAATATCGATCAAAGACAAAAAAGTAGGATCAACTAATTTTCAGCTTTTGTCGTTGCCCTAGCACAATGCTGTATGCGGGTGTAAGACACGAATTCCCACTCATCGCTCTTCTTTCTTTCCCCATTCTCTGTTTCGTACACAAGGTGTCCATAAAAAAAGGTCCAACTTCAGACCGCTGTAGAAAGAGGACCACTGGTCAGAATGATGTCATATTTCGACAGTATGTTTGTGATTCAAGGAGAAACGTCAAGAAACAAAGCAAAACTAACGAAAATTTGACAATAGATGGCGCTGAAAGCGTATTAACATCAATGGCGTCAGCTACAGATGATGGATGAATGACAATGCGACGGCTATGATGCGAGTTGCACATTACACCAGCTGTACTATTCAATTTGCATGACTGCACAAGTTTGGCAGTCAACAGTTCAAATGGTTCAAATGGCTCTGAGCACTATGGGACTCAACTGCTGAGGTCATTAGTCCCCTAGAACTTATAACTAGTTAAATCTAACTAACCTAAGGACATCACAAACATCAATGTCCGAGGCAGGATTCGAACCTGCGACCGTAGCGGTCTTGCGGTTCAGGACTGCAGCGCCTTTAACCGCACGGCCACTTCGGCCGGCAGTCAACAGTCGTGGCACTGTTAGTTAGGTAAGCCAATTCATCACAGCAAGGTCGTACCCAATCGAATGAGAAAATTCGGTTCAGTTGTCCTGAGACCAAAACCACATAACATGAAAAATGACATCGATTTTTAATTTTGAAGGTTTTGCTTTTCACATTTAACCAAATAAAACATTGATGATGATAATTTATGGCAATGATTGCCGACAAGATAAAGAATGCAACCTTTAACACTAGATTGCGTACTCACGGCAGTTCCCCTTGGCCGTTTTTTTTTTTTTTTTTTTTTTTTGGTACGACTTGGAAAGAGAGAAAAATTAATGATCACCGATGCGTCGGTTCTCGAGTGTATTCAGGTGACGTACAGATTGATTGCGCGAAAATAGTTTCTCAAATGACCTCTTAACCCGGATTGCTTTCACGCAATCAGACTCTTCAATGAAATTACCTAAGGGACCTATCTGAATAATAAAAAAAACTGGAAATGAATGAAAAACAGTGAAATATTGTAAAAAAAAGGTTGTTAGATCGGAAATTGAACACGCTAATGGTCTCCCAAATACAATCGAGACACCGCGATAAAGAGCGAACCTGTAACAAAGTTCATTTAAACATAAATATTATTTGTAGTTAATTTAAAGAAAAGAATAAGCATAGATTTTCTGTACAGTGAAGCATCAATATATTCTCAAAGAACAAAGGCGTTAAACTATGAACATTAACAAATTTACAATGAATACAAAACTTAGATTTTTATGTTTTTCTCATACATGGAGCAGTCCAACAATCGCTGCTTTTGTATGTGCGTTTTTTTGTAAAAATTAAATGTCCTGGCGTGCGCGTAAGTGTTTTTTATCGACACAAGGTTTACAAAAGCGTTTTTTTTTTCTTGGTGATAACGTGGATTTTCACACTAAATGAAATATAACTTGTAGCGGTGCTAAACAACACGTCTTAACAAGTCATCGACCAAACATCAAAGGTAATGAAGTACATTTTAACATATCGGCGACCAGAAGTACAACTAACTATAAAGACTCTAGAATTTTCCTAACAAATGATAAATTGTTCTTTCTTCTGTTTCGCAGCTTCTTGCTATCAAGCGCTGCGGCAATGATTTTAAATATCTGCGCCCAGCGAGTCATAGTGTTTAAAAGTACCTTTAAACGCTGGCCGCGCGTCTTGGTATAGGCGCACGTTATAAACAGATATCGTTTCTTTACTCTCGCGTTGTCATGCTTAGTATCATTACAAACTACAGCTCGATGGCTGTCCTTTTCTCATATGCAAAATGTCTGAAATCCAATAATATCACACTATGATACGAGTTGCACATTACACCAGCTGTACTATTCAATTTGCATGACTGCACAAGTTCGGCAGTCAACAGTCGTGGCACTGTTAGTTAGGTAAGCCAATTCATCACAGTAAAGTCGTACCCACTCGAATGAGAAAATTCGGTTTTTAGTTGTCCTGAGACCGAAACCACATAACATGAAAAATAACATCGATTTTTGATTTTCTTGGGGTCAAAAACTTCTTAAAAAGCATGATGTCGTCGGTCTGTGTCTTGGGGCCAATAGTTGCATAAAAAGCAAACTGAGATCGGTTTCTAATTTCTTCAGTCTGGCCTTAACATGTAAAATATGCTGTCCGCGTCGAAACCGAGAAACAGCATATTCCACAACAAATCGCAGTATCTCGGTGGCCCCTTTCAGAATACATTGCGCAAAAAGTGCCGTCAATTAAGCTATGCTCGTAACCGGAGCAATAAACTCACGTGTCAGACAGCGCCACAGCCAGAAGCAACATCAGGTGATCTAGACAATCAGTCCGCGTCATCTTGCAAAAAAATGAAGGTTTGGAGTGACGACGGTGAACAAAACACTGTTATAGCTTTTACCAGTGATGGTGCAGATAACAGGACCGGCAAGACTCCTTTCAAGGAAAATAATACAAGTGGCGTGAGCCCGCACGACACCAAATAGTTACCTTTGCAGAATGAGGTGTTACCGGTTGACACGCGTGCAATTTTTCCATATTCAGCAGTTCTGGATACTGAGACGTCCTTGGAGATGGAAATAGGCTTCATCTGTTCAAATAATGTTCGATGACTATTCATTATTTATTTCCATGCGAGCAAGTAATAGCAGAGCGAACGTTTGCGTTGCTGGCGAGTCAACAGGAAGCAGTTTTGTGTGAATAGCAGTGCAGGATATTACACGTAGGATTTCAAGCCACGTTCGGGCAATTCCCCATGCACAGCATGTTTGCAAACCACCGCTCGACCTCTTCTGCAATGCTTTGGCCAAATATTCGACCAACGTAGCGTGAACTGATTTGCTTCTTCTGGCGCACTGCGCTTCAAAAGAACCTTTCTTTTCAAATTTAGCAATAATTTTCTCTGGACCAATGCCTTATTTCATACCCTTGAGTGTCCGGAAGTTATGGAGGGCTACTAGGGCACAGTTACCTTTCTTGTAAAACGATTTTACCAGCAGCGAGCGATCCTACATTGGAGGCAGTCATGTTGCGTGTCTCGGCCGCATACTGAGGAACACACGCGCAACGCGTGTCTGTTGGTGTGAGCACTCTCACGCTTGCAGCACCTTTTATTGGTAATATTTTCGCAACTTTCCTGAAGAGAATGAACACAAGACATAGAATACCACTATACTAAGTATTGTTTGAAAGTGTTACAACTATCTACACGTAAAAGTAGAAGTCTAATTTTCTGAAGAGGTACTGGCGTGTTGCAGGTTAGTACGTTAACTGTGCTTGACTATTCGAAGCCTTCACAGATGGAATGACCACTGTGAAGTACCTCGGCTCCACTGGAGTCATTGCTCGACGACTTCACCGTCAAATACATGTAACTAAATACAACACATGTTTTTCTACACAACATGTACACGGTGAATCATCTAAAACTTGGACCGAAAATATAGCGGAAATGCAAAGTGCTTTGATATGCGGTTTTCACAGAATGTGTTGGTAGTGAGGAGTTCATATTGTTAGACAATCAACAGATTGTAGTATCTCTTAGAAAGTTTATTTTGTGTGCAGACATACACTTTTTTAAACGAGACCGTCCATTGACCTTAACAAACTAAATGTACGGTAAATCAGAATGTTAGTGGAGTTTGTTGCAGGATTCTCGTGCCAGTCGTTTACGCGATTTCATATTTTGAAAAGCTACCGCACCGGCACATGCACAACACCTATGGTAGCGCACACTAAACATTGCAAGTGCATACACGAGTTGCGTGGATTCTCACCAGTAACGAGACAACTGATCTTCCCAGATTGCGTTCAAAATTATCACCAGCGGCGGCAATACAAGCTTCCATATTGGTACGGAACGGCTGCTCCATACATGCTAGCATTTCAGCACAGACGTCCGAGTAGGCTGCCGTAATACGTCGTTGCATATCATCGGGTGTAGTTGGTATGCCCTTGTAGACAGTGCCTTTCAGCTTTCACTACAGAAAAAAAGGTCTGTAGGGATCAAATCATGGGAATGGTCCGGTCACGGTACAGGTCCTCTCCGTCCAATGTAACGATTCGGAAACTATTTGTAAAGCCATGCTGTAGTACATTGTGCACAATGGGCTGAACATCATTCATAATGTTACTACAGGTTCCTCCTAGACTTCTAGCGTCCGTCTGTGTTAGGAGGCTGCGATACTTGTGCGCGTTTATTGTTTCGACTATGAAAACCGGGCCTGTGAGCTGATGGTTCACTATCTCAAACATGTTACGTTTGTGAAAAACGGAACTACGTGCTCATGGGTCACTAGCCAACACCAGACGTTTACGCTCCATGAACTCTGACGTTCCATCTGACGAAGCCAGAGAGGATTGTCAACAGCCCACAATTGAATGTTTCGGTTATTTACCTGGCCTTGATTCGTAAATAGGCTTCATCACTAAACAAAGTATATGATACATCTTGAGTATTCTGTCCTTAAGCCCACGATTTTTTCCACACAGCTCATGATGGAGGGAAATCTGATGGAGATGGAACCAATGTCGATGAAGAATGCGTAGAACATGTTACTGACTCATGCTAATTTCTCGTCCAGCTGTACAGATCAAGTGCTACAGCAGCAGGAACACTCATTTCCCCCTCTTCTAACGTTACAAGTTTCCTTCTGTTAAGTTGTCTAGGCGTTATACTGCCACTTGCACGTAGCTCGTTGAAGAGGTTGGTAACTGCTAACGTGGCAGACGTCTGTTGGGAAATTTTACCGCATGCACTGCCCTAGAACGAAATTCACTCTTCCTACACTCTCCATACACCACGAGCTTGTCGACATTTTCTGCATTGGTTCAAAAATGGCTCTAAGTACTATGGGACTTAACATCTGAGGTCATCAGTCCCACAGATTTAGAACTACCTAAACCTAACTAACCTATGGACATCACACACATCCATGCCCGAGGCAGGAGTCGAACCTGCGACCGTATCAGCAGCGCGGTTCCCGACTGAAGCGCCTAGAACCGCTCGGCCTTAACCGGCCGGCCTGCATTGGTAAATACTGTCGTCCACTCATTACTTACTGCATGGACTGTCACACAGTAACTGACTAGTATCTAGAAATGCAGTCAAGGAGGACAAAAGCACACTACAGTCAAGCATAACATCGCACCTAGCAACTATGTAGGTTGAATGGTACAAACAATGTCGGTATGGAAACTTTTCTAAATACGATATCTCGAAAACGACTCGCACTAGAATACTGCAACAAACACGACTGACATTCTTACCCTACATTTAGTCTGTAAATATTAGTAGGCATTGATCCATTTAAAAGAATTTATATTTACACCAGAAATACACTTTCTAAATATTATTACAGTCTGCTCATAGGCGAACGATACGAGAACCTGAGCACCAGTCCTGTGAAAGCCGCACATCAGTAGCACTTTCCATTTCCGCAGTATTTGGGTTGCAAGGTTTAGGTGATTCACCCTTTATAGTAGTGCAAAACATGTACAACAGTTGATATACAAACATAGTCTAAGGATTCCCTATGTCCTGTCTTGATACGTCGTCACTTTTGTAAACCAGAAAAAATAGTTTTTATCTGTTTGTAGTTATCTGTTACCTGAAATGTAACTGCAGTATCAAAGGTAATGTCCTAGACAAGTACGCAATGTTCGTTATATGTAGCACTTAAAAAGCAGCTGTCCTTTCTGGTATTGGATTTCTCCAACTCGCCAGACTTAACCTTCTGCTGCCCGCCGTCTCGCTGCGAAGTTCGTCGTAGGCAACAACTCGGAATTAAATTAGACTGCTCGTAATACACCGATCGGAAGTTGTCCCACCAACGACTCGCTTCTAGATTAGAATCTGTTAAGCGTTATACATTTTATGGAAACCTCAGAAAGAGGAAGACGCTTTTGTGGTAAATAAAAATTCTCTCGGAAAAGTTCTAAGCTTATGCAAGCTCCAGGGTTACTGCCAAACTCCATTCGTTCGAACGTCTATTTCCATGTGCAACACGTCTGGAATCAACTATACTGCCTCACTTGAAATAAAAAATCGTCGTTACGTTTTCACATTAAAATGTGATGTATTGTCTCATGTTCTATAGATACAGCCACTATTGTCGTTTGTATCTAACTTATTACGACTTCATCAAATCATCATACTTTTAGAATTCCTGGTTTTAGAAGATGACTGACAGTAAATTAAGTTAGCTTCGGACAGATACTCAATACATGTCCACTCAATCGGAGAACTAGCCCCAGAGTGTCCTACTGCCGTTCGTTAACTGCTTTTTCGCCAAATCCAGTGAGAAGCGATGCGCGCCACAGAGCGTGTCGAGTCACCATGTGCTCGCTATATTGTTTGAAAACTCACACGGTGTCACCGGAATTTCATTCATTAAAATGCAAACACTGTCGCCTCACAGCTAGAAAATCATTAATGAGACACCATGCTACGCACCAACAATTTTTATTCTATCTACACATATCAAAAAAGTTTTGCGTCACCTCGGTTCCGGAACCTGTATAGAAAATTAGAATAAAGATCAACCTAAACATCATTTCCGCTATTTTTATTGCTCATGAAAACCACACATTGCACGTTCTACCACCATACAGCGAGACCTTCAGAGGTGGTGGTCCAGATTGCTGTACACACCGGTACCTCTAATACTCAGTAGCACGTCCTCTTGCATTGATTCGTCGTAGCATACTATCCACAAGTTCATCAAGGCACTGTTTAGCCTTGATTGTCCCACTCATCAACGGCGATTCAGCGTAGATCCCTCAGAGAGCCTGGTGGGTCACGTCGTCCATACACAGACCTTGGCAATCTACCACAGGCATGTTCTATTGGGTTCATGTCGGTAGAACATGCTGGCCACTCTAGTCGAGCGATATTGTTATCCTGAAGGAAGTCATGAAGACGAATGCCTTGCCAATATGCTGCCGATATGGTTGCACTATCGGTCGGTGGATGGCATTGACGTATCGTACAGCCGTTACGGCGCCTTCCATGACCACCAGCGGAGTACGTCGGCCCCACATAGTGACACCCCAAAAACAGCAGGGAACCTTCACCTCGCTGCATTCTTTGGACAGTGTGTCTAAATCGTTCAGCCTGACCAGTTTGCCTCCAAACATTTCTACGACGATTGTATGTTTGAAAGAATTTGCGACTCTTATCGGCGAAGAGAACGTGATGCCAATTCGGAGCGGTCCATTCGGCATGTTGTTGGGACCATCTGTACCGCGCTGCACGGTGTCGTGGTTGCTAAGATGGACCTCGACATGAACGTCAGGGTTGAAGTTGCGGATCATGCAGCCTATTGTGCCTGCACGAAAAGCATTATTCAACATGTTGGCGCTGCTGTCAGAGTTCCTCCGAGCGATAATCTTTAGGTATCGCTCATCCAATGCAGCACTAAGTAGTTCCTGGGCGGCCTGAGCGAGGCATGTCATCGACAGTTCCTGTCTCTCTGTATCTCCTCCATTTTCGAACAACATTTCTTTGGTTCACTCCGAGACGCCTGGACACTTCCCTTGTTGAGAATCTTTCCTGGCACTAAGTAACAATGCGGACGCGATGGAACTGCAGTATTGATAGTGTAGGCATGGCTGAACTACGGACAACACGATCCGCGCATCTCCTTCCTGGTGGAATGACTGGAAGTAATCGGCTGTCGGACCCCTCCGTCTGATAGGCGCTTCTCATGCATGGTTGTTTACATCTTTGGGTGCGTTTAGTGACATCTCTGATCAGTCAAAGGGACTTTGTCTGTGATACAATATCCACAGTCAACGCTATCTTCTGGATTTCTGGAAAACGGGGTGATGCTAAACTATTTTGGTGTGTGTAATTGAATCATTTATATATAGATTTTGCAGTATATTTAAATTTTTAAACCAATTGCTTGCTTTTCAGATAATTAATGATTTAGTTGAAAGTGTATCAGAAACATTCTCAAATTCGATCAGTCTCAGACAAATCAGTGATTCGAAGTCATTACTCCACTCCATAATTTCATTTAACAGTTGCTTGTTGTTTTTTCTTCTTAACTCGTTCCACAGCCATCAAATACTGGTTAAATGAATACAACCGCCAGTCGACGCTGAGGATTTGTGTACAATTATTCATCGCTATTGGCCAGTTTCAATGTCATGGACTATATCAAGCATTTGCCTATTAACGCAAAACGGACAAAAAAGAATCAAACCTGCAGCTCTGAATAAAAAGGTACACTATAGCTACAAAATCTCGGGTGATGCATTGATAATAACATTTAAAACGTGTTATTTACATATAAGTGTCATGCGCCTACTATTAATAGGCCATTAATAAAGTTGAAGATGTGTAATATTGGAAGGAATGCAGAGGCATGTTCCATCCGAAGTTGTAGAATCCGTTTTTAAATGTCATGACAAATGTTACGACGAGTATGAACTACCTGTGCGCTAAACTGTAGCACTTAATCTTGTTATTCTAACACAAATTACATAACATAGTATGCATAAGCTCGTAACTAATCATACCCCAGAAGTTACGTAGTGATACGCAATGAGTCATCCTGCCCCCAAAGTTCAAAAACGCTTTCTTTTTTGGTTTCAATCGTTGATTTGAAGGACACGTTTCCAATAAAGGAGAATATTTTATTCAGGAGATAACATTAGTTAAAGAACTCACTGTTACAAACAGCTAGAAAACCGATACAATTGGTAAAATATATGCTAGTGAGGTCATATTAGTAAAAGAAGAACTTAAGTTAGCTTTGCAGTCCTACCATACTGTGGAGGTTTGCCTGCAAGTATTGAACGACTATTCAGAAGTTTAAACATGCGAGTTGGTTGCTACACCAACAACTAAATTTGCAAAATGTTACAACATTCAACAGAAATGGTACGCCTAATTGTACACTCAGGTGTATTAATATATTAGAATAAAATGTGGGGCAGAGCATTAGATGCTTCAGTACGCAGACAGCACCCTAAAAAGTTAGAACCACAACCTTTAGTACACACCTGCCAAATAACAATCATGTAGTACGAGCCACTGACCACTCCTCGGTAATTCCACCTATAGTTAATAAGGGCAGGTTAATGAATGTATTAGAACAAATGGAAAGTTATAGATAATGTAATAAGCAGTCACCCGACGTCCAGATCTGAAAAACAAGGGATTGTAGAAGATTTCAGTTAAAGCCTTCTGACTACAGGCATCATTGCCCAACAGAAATTCCAGCTTTTACTCGCTTCATAAGCTGTACCGAGGTAATATGTCTATCGCAGGTTACTGCTCTCAACGAATACGTCCCAACTCTATACGGCCACTTATGATGTGTGAGTAATAGCTGCACTGTCGATTGGCGTCCACATTTCTAGACACCGACAGAGCACGCTCATATAACCACCTGATAAGAACTAAAGTTTGTAAACTTTTGTTCTTTGTGATTATATTCATTGTTTTTATGACTCCGTTTATAAAGTACACTCGACCTTAACATTTACACTAATGGTGTACTGCTTATTCAGGCATCGTACATACCTACGGTGATGTTAGAAAACGTTTACGTTGCATATACGGATCACTAATACATTTCTAAAATTTTGCTTATCAAGCTGTTAATGTGCATCATTCCTTTTTCCCCACCTCGTGTACAATGATATATGATATGTTATGACTAATGATACACATAGTAATGTCTGAATCCTAAAATGTCATGAGCTAGATTGTATATTGCTAGATGAAGTCAATCTGCCAATTATGTTTCAGTTCATCCCTATCTTTTCTATAAATCCTCTTAACATACATGTTAATAATTAGTGGCATATTTTGTCACAACATTGATTTTGATAGAATGGACACACTGTCTGACAACGCTGCTGTGATTTAAAGCTATGCACGCTACAACGGTGTATCTAAATTGTGTGCACGACTCTACATGCGTGGATGAATATTAATTAAGACCTGCTACAACTGACTGAAGTATACCTTCATGACTAAACATGACGGCTATAGTAGGTTTGAGTCACGTGTAACGCATATTGTAATCGCGTATCATTCTCTATGTATCAGGAAGTTTTGACACCGAGAATCCATACAAGATCTGTTACCTTTTATGAATGAGTTTTGCCTCCACAGTTCGCTTGTTGTGTAATGCATTTCTTTGCCTGTGCTCTAAATATATTGATAGTATGATTAAGACTTCTTTGCTACACCATTCATTTATGGGCAGTTGTTCGCTCAGTCCATGTGCGGAAACTAACAGCGACGTGCCGTTATCATAGTTCACATAACTGACCGAGCAAATCGAATGAAGCAATGAAATTTTAACTTTGCGGCAGTGTGTGCGCTGACATGAAACTTCCTGGTTGATTAAAACTGTGTGCTGGACCGAGACTCGAACTCTGTACCTTTATCTTCTATAGGTAACTGGTCTACTGACTGAGCTACCGAAGCACGACTCACAGCTCTTCCTCACAGCTTTACTTCCGGCAGTACCTCGTCCCCTCCTTTTGTAGCCCAGTCAGCAGAGTACTAGCCCACGAAAGGAAATGGTCCCGAGTTCAAGATTTAATCTTACAGGGAGTTTAATATCTGCACTCCGCTGCAGAGTAAAAATTTATTTCTAAAACAATCCCCTAGGCTGTGACTAAGCCATGTCCCCGCAATATTCCTTCTCCATGCAGTGCTAGTCTTGCAAGTTTTGCAGGTAGAGCTTCTGGGAGGTTAGGAAAGTAGGAGATGAGATACAGGCGGAAGTCAAGCTGAGAAGGCGAGTCGTGGGTCGTGCTTGCGTAACTTAGTCGGTAGGCACTTTCCCCAGAAAGACAAAGGTCCTGTGTTCGAATCTCGGTGCGGCACACAGTTTTCATCTGCCAGGAAGTTTCAGATCGAATGGAAGATGCTGACGGACTCTTTTCCCAAAATCTGAAAGCGGTTGGAAAATTCTATTCTGATGGAGATTGGTTGCCGGCAAAAGCAAAACAGAAACAACGTGTTTCTCCTTGGATAATGGGGAAATCTCCGAAAGTATACTTCAATAAAATGGTTCTCCACAATCAGTTCCATAACTACCTTGGCATCACACTGTATCGCACCCTTTGCTTTAGGAAACACCTGTAAGCAACGACTGCTAAAATCGGCACTCGTATCAGCAGGTGGGGACCATACGCCTATACACTGAGAGGTTGAGCCCCTGAACTCGTATTTTCTGTTGAGGAATAATGCTCCTCAGTGTGGTTGAAAACCAGATGCCAAACTGCCCAGCACAAACCGTATCATCCATGAATGCAATGGTTACCTGTGCTGAACGAATTGCCCTCCGGCAATTAAAAAGAATTCCAAATGATCCGTAACTGCAATTCCACATATACAACTTAGTCTTACCCGAGCAAATACTGGACACGTAGTCCGATCGGAGCAACTACTGGACACACATAACATCGATGAGTATTGGCCAGATGGAAGCGCCTATGATTTGATGGATCACTAGCCCAGTTCCGAGCTCACACAAGCGGTTACTGGTTTCAAACCTCTACACCGATAACTGAAATCTCTTTACTGTAATCCGAACTTCGCATGCGGTTTTCCAGGACCTTTTGTTTAAATGAGACAGATCCTCAAGTCTGCGCCAGACAGCAGACCATATAACGAGGGACTGGAATACATGAGTGCACTCGGGACAAGAGACCTCTGAAATAAAAGATATTGCAATTTCATGTATGGGTGGCTTACACGTTAATATTTTAGAACTATGCTTGCCATTCATCTTCCTTAACCCACTTTCAACATTTATAATGTAAATACATAACTCATTTTATTATTTATTTTATTGTTTTTTTAGAAGCTATTTTTTGTTCATTTTAATGTTCTTTTGTTACCGATTTTAATGTTCACTGAACTGACCTTACTGTTTGCTTTATGGTTCCTTTTATGTAAGACGCAATCGAAAAAGTTTCCATTTTAAGTTTTTGCTGCAGTGTATATGCAACCAGGTGCGACACCGATGGGGGTATATAAACATGGACATGTAGGTAAGGGTCACAATTGTCTTTGAACGGAAACTGTTTCATCGCCCCTTACTTTTACTTCTCATTTTACAGTCCATTGCACTGCACATTGTGGTGGTCTTGTTATTGTATACTTATACTTTTCTATTGCTATACACATAAAATTTGATGTACTTGTTTTCTCAGCTCCTCAACTGCAGGTATTTAAATTCTCCATGTATCATGCGTGTCCATGTGTTTATGCCAAACGATAAATAAATAAATAAATAGATAAATCAGACAGTTTGCACTAGGGTGCACCAATATTCCATAACAGCTTTCCACATATTATGTTATGTTATTTATATTATAGTGACAGAACTTAGTACTACAGTCGAACGAGTACATATTTCATACTCGTCTTTACAGTGGTCGTTCATGCGTTACAAACAGATTCGACAACGTTTACTGGACTGGACAACATCCGGCACCAACCGACTAGCTGTCTATTCCACTACTTCATTTGTTGCTATTGTTGGATTTAGATAGACTCATAGGGGTCATTCCCCAGTGCTCTGCATCTGTCCCTGTTAATCATTACAGTTTCTTCTGTGAGTGTGTGTGTTCATCGTCCTCTAGTTGCACCTCATAGCTTTCTTGTTGCTGCCTCCGTCTTGCTGTACGTCCGCCGTCGGCTGTCCACTTATTGCAGACTCTGTCTTGCTCTACATCCACCGCCGCCGCCACCACCTTCCAGCATTCATCTTCAGCCTCCTCTTCGTCTTCATCACCGCCGTCGTCACCAGCACCACCACGGCCGCCGCTGCAGTCTCCCGCCGCCTTCGTCTTAAACCCTAGCGTCGCCACTCCTCATCTGCCAACATTACTTCATCTCGGACATCCTCTACCATTTAGGCGATGCTCTGTTGCTGGTAAATATCAAGCAGACTCTTGTCTCCTCAGCCAACAATCTCTATCATTTACACCCACCTCCTGCTCCCACCACAGCTTACTCAGGCCCACCACCGTCTGTTCACCTACTCTCCCCACAGTTTCTACACCATCACACTCACATCAGCCTCCTCCTGCGACTCATACCCCTGTCTCAACTGTTTCTTTTACCTGTCCTCCACTCCCAACCTTTCCCACACTCCTCGCCAACCTGCTACACCTGCACGAGTTACATCTCATCGCTCCACTATCGCTACACCAAATGCCTCAACACCATCCACCAGCAGTGCTTCTGTTCCCACATTTCTCATGCAATTATTCACAGAGCATGAAACTATCTGGCTGATTAAAACTGTGTGCTGGACAGAGACTCGAACTCAGGAGTTCGAGTCTCGGTCTGGCACACAGTTTTAGTCTGCCAGGAAGTTTCATATCATCCTACACTCTGCTGCAGAGTGAAAATTTCATTCTTGATTAACAGAGCATGTTTCCAGCGTTGATGGCGTCCTTATGGACAGAGTCCTCATCTACAAACGTCATCACAAAGCTGAACCATTCAGATCCCCCCCCCCCAATCCTTTTCTCCAAAATATCCACCTCTCTCAACAGCCACATACCCTTCAGGAAGTCTCCCTTGCCATCCAATCAGTATTACACTTCAACATACAAGCTACATGCTCCTGAAACCAGGTCCACTTAATCTTCATCCATCTCGACACCTTCTCACAAGCCACTCCCCACCCCCAACCCCAAAACGAACTTCCTAAGATCTCATCATGGCGCGACATCACTGCAAAATCCAATATAGCAAAATCCACTCCATAACCAACAACAAGCCCCTTTTCATTCTACCCTATCTCAGCACATCGATACCTCTATCCTCAATAAAATGTTCCTCCAACCTCACCACACCATCTCTACCACTCTCGATATCTCCCACCATGCTGATAACCCCTTCTCCCTGGCCAGAGGTTGAGCAGAAGTTGGCCAGCATAGGATCATCACTGTTTGGCCAGATCTCTCACCCAATAATCCCACAGAACAGCCTCTTCTTCAAAACCCGAATCTTTTACCTGTGCTACCATCTACATGCAACCCAGTAACCTCGTTCCCTATGATTTACTCAACTACACTGACCATATCTTTTGCACCTATATTATTACCACTCACTTCAATATCCCGTGCACAACTGCAGCAGTGGTATCAGTTTACATAATTCCTCCTTGATGGCATGAACCCCATCCCACATCAAATACATCCTGAATGCAACACCAGTCCTGGTGTCATCGTCGCATTTCCCAACCTCCTAGGATGGCTCACTACAGAATTCCTTGATCCAGTTGGAAGTGACCATCTACCTGTCCTCCTCCTCATATTCTACACACTACACTATCCCTAAGTATCCCATCTCCATTTCTTCCAAGAGTTGTCCATGACTACTCCGATATCAAATGGGATGCCTACTGGGAATCCATACATAACCAGACTGGAAACCACCCCCTAATCTTCCAGGAAGCGAATGATATCCCCCATGCCACAACAGACCCTGTAGGATACCATCCCCACCCATATCCCTACTAAAGCCATGTATCCTCATCGCCACACTCTCCCACCAAAAGCTGTACACATTCTCTGTGATTGGGACACGCTCACAAGCGACCAGCAAATGCAGCGAAATACTAGACATTTACTTAATGACAAAAATCACCAGGACTCACTGCAAGTGGGCACCAGATTCAATGTTACAGTCCCAGTTAACTCTTCCAGGTACTAGAACCCATGTCATCCCTTACTACCTGATCCTCCACAACAACGTTCTGTTACCTGTCGACCTCAGCAAAGTAAATCACTTCGCATCCTATCTCCCGGACGTCTTCTACATGCCTGACGATCCGCACCATATCTACTCCCAATTTTTTACTGTCCATAAACACACAGATACCTTGCCACCTCAAAAAATGCCCTATATAGAATGCCATATCCCATTTCTCATCACACTTGCAACCCTGTATACCGCTATCCTCTCCACAAGCTACAATCCTGACCTGTGGAAAACCTCCAGAAGTCTACCTTTCCCCAAACCAAACCATCCCCTCTCTGATACCTCATTGTCCCATCCCACCGCCTCACATCAGTGCTTAGCAAGGTCTTTGAATCTATCCTCTCCCAATGCATCCACTGCCATCTGCACCAATACCATTTACTTCCTATTAGCCAGTGTGGCTTCCATCCCTCTGATGAATAACTCATGAACCTCACTCATCTCCTAGCCCCAAAACCTCAAAAAATATAAATGTGCCATCTCTATCTCCCTTGACCTAGAGAAAGCAAATGACCATTTATTGCATTCCAGTCTCCATTTCAAACTCCAGACTTATGCATCTTCAATCAAATACATTCGCCTTATTGCATCCTCCCTCTCTAGTCTCCAATCTTACCTCATTGTTAACAACACCAAATCCCATACGTTCCACGTCACAGCTGGAGTGGCTGAGGTTCCCTTTCCTCCCAACTTGTTTACCTCTTATTCACTGCTGTTATGCCCAAACCACGTCCTCCCATCCGCCTCCTTCAGTATGCTGATGACACCTCTTTCCTCGCCCTCTGATCTACGCTGCACAAATCCCAACGATCAGACCAAACCAACCTGAATCAGTTTAACATCTTGCTTAGGCAATGGTCACAGCATGTACAAATTTATAAAAAATACATAACACTGCACTAACGGTTTTGATAGGAAAACCATCACAGTTGTATCACACGTCGTACATCTATGATGTGTAATACATCTGCTATAATTTTCCTGCCATTGATGATGGTTTAGGACCGAAATCTGTAATAAAATAAAATAACATTATTACAGACATCACAGTGTCATGCAATTTTTTTACTTACTGGTGTAACCAATGGCTCATCAAATCAACCCTTCCAAAACTCAGGCAATAATTGTAGGACACACCACCTACATCTTCAGTCTCCATTTACCCCATCCCATCCATCTAACAGACACAGTAAAAAAACTTCAACAAACTTTCGAACAACTAACGTGGAAATATCCAACGCAATGCTCACAATAGACTAAAACTACTACAATTACTGACTGGCCGTATATGGAGACTACACCTCACCACTGTCCTTCACATGTACATATCCCTCATACACAACATCCTTTGCTATGCAAATGTTGCATGGATCTCCGCCATTCTTAAGTTCTAGGAGTCCCTTCGGATCCTCGAATGCTATGCTCTCTGCCTCGTTTTTCGCTTCCGCTTACTTTCCCCTACAGGGATCCTTTACCAGCTCACCAACTTCAAACTCTCCTCAGCCACACTCAACTCCTCTGAATAACCTACACCATCCGTAACTCGATTCCAACAATTCTAGTGTGTCTAATGTTTTTTATTCCAGTCTTTGATCGCAGTATCAATTCTTTAGACGATGACCAGTTTCAGTCCATAATGACCATCTCAGATCTACAATATACCAATATATACACCTAGTGTGCAGTGTGTCTTTCAACATAATACAGCAATATGTATTACAATATACTATCATACAACCAGGGAAATGTACAGATAAAATGAGGTAAAACGTACCTTTTTTACACTATGTCCTAAAGTAATAAGCCCATAATTGCACAGTCAAAACATGTAAATATAATCAGCACAGCATCGTCACATCGATCTAAAATAAGGTGTAGAATAGGCCACATCGTCCGCACGGTCATTATAGCAACTGGCTACTGAAGTACAGTAGCTACCAGAAATCTGTTTGCCTACATTCTCCCTAGATGTCGCTACTGTGAGCTTAGATGTAGTCAACATTTACGCAAGAAAATATAATCTCAAAAACACGTTAAGTAAAATACATGTAGCAGACTTTTAAAATTGATAACTATCATAGAAACCAATTGTGAAACATTAAAAGGCGAATACAGGTACCCATATAAAATTATTAAAAGGAAATATATCAAGAGAATAGGTCCGACCCTATTTATGGTGAATTTACGGTCAACAATTAATGTAAGTAATACATGGCATGTAGCAACCTATAAATTGCCCATGAAAGATAAAATGTCTGTATGACAGCTGAAAACAGGCAGATAAATGATCAGCGCCCTCTGTTGGGTCGGCCGCCAGGATGTTATGTAGGCGCACAGCGATCGTAAGAACTTAACCACTAGAGGGCTTTACATAAATCGTGATATGTCTCACACAGAAAACGTTTTAACAACATATTAACAGTCAATTAATAAAATTATATAGTCTGGCTATACATTGTTTGAATAGATAGGACATAATCAGTTACAGGATTAGAGCGACTATTGTGTCTGTCTCCTTTCGAATTCGAGAGCGCTGCCATGCCTCTACCTACCATCTTATTTACTCATCACCCTGTATGTCATCTCCCAGAAAAATTACAGCCGACTGCCTCTCCCAGACCACGAACTCCACCCCAACATATACCTGTCCCACCAACTCTGGATCCCTCCTACCCTATCCACCCACCAGAATATCTCTTTCTCCTCGCCCCCTACCACACCTGACTCTTTTCCCTATCCTGGTCGACCCTCATCCCCTTTTACTTTCCCGTCTGTAGCTCCCAGTACCATTTTCCCCTCTTTTTCGTCCCCCACAGCACCCCTGTCTTGTTACTACCTATTACCATTTCTCTGTCCTCATCACCACCACTCCCCTATTTCCCTTCATATCCACCTTTCTTTTCATCTACAAACCAGCGTCCCACAGCAGGTACTTTTCTACTTTTAGTGAAAGTGTGTGGTGCTCCGTTTTTAATGGTGAGCGTATCTTCTGTCGTGTTCAGTGTGTTTTAAACTGTTCAGTGTTCTTCAAGTGTTTCACCAGTTTTTAAACTGCGCTTTCCGTCCACAATTTTTATCACGGATTTTAAACGATTCATGATGACACTATTATATTATTTATAATTCTGCCACTCACGTCACTTTTTCAATTTATTTTCAATTCATAGTACATGCGTCTCCCTTTTTTCTGTTTTACCACCTAAGTTCGCATTAAGCTCTACTGGCTGAAGAGGGGGTTATTTATTCCACTCCCCTCCCTCCCTCCCCCTACAAGGGGCGAGTGGAAATGAAATGACAAAGGAAAAACTGGCTGGAGCGTACGTTTAACAGTCAATGACCACCACATCATTTGTACCTAATGTACATCTACGACTGGAGGAACTGTGCGACGTGCTTGGCCTCCACAGACATATGGAAGTTCGCATTTTCAGTTAAGTTAGCAGCAGCGACGGCGGCGGCGTCGGCGACGGCCGTGGTGGCTGGAACATACTGCGGCATTGTCTTCAGTCCTTACCTGTATAAAAGTGGGTGTCTCTTCGGAACACATGATCTCAAGAAGTAATGTCCGCGATGACGTACGATTTTTCTCAAAGTGATTGGCATTATCTGGAGCTGATTTGTAGCTACACAGTTTTCCCTGATACAATGTACTGGTTTTTCGAGAAAGATAACGCTGCAATACTCGACATTCATTATCTGCATGATGCCATTCCTGTAAGTGCCTGCATGTTGGTAGGCCTGTGTAACGGTTTGTTTAGAAAGTGAGTAGCGTAAACCATAATTTTCAAAGGTATTCAAGACAGAGGGAAACTTAACATCAGGCCTGATGAGCATGAAGTAGATGAAGTTAAGGAATTCTGCTACCTAGGCAGCAAAATAACCAATGGCGGACGGAGCAAGGAGGACATTAAAGTAAGACTAGCACTAGCAAAATAGACATTGCTGGCCAAGAGATGTCTACTAGTATCAAACATAGTTTTAATTGGAGGAAGAAATTTCTGAGAATGTACTAGGTCTACAACTTTGCTTCCGCCGTTTTTTCCCGAAGTTCGTGGCTTTATTGTGACAATCTTACAAATAAATTATGATTCACGGTATTTCCCATTCATGGCCACTACACTCCCCCATCTTTCGGATGGGGGAGATACGAATCCCGGGGCGGAAGAACTGGGCGTCTCTTGTCGGGATCCATGAATCGATTCAATTTTGCACTTGTTCATATGATCGGAAGGGCAGGTCAGCCAGACTGCATGCCAATAATCGAAAAAGGTGGTAGTCAGGGGGAGAAACGTATGGATAATACGGCGGGAGGGATAGGACTTCTCATTTCAGCGTTTCCATGTATATTTTGACGGGATTTGCGACATGGGGTAGAGCACTGACCCGCTGCAAAATTACCTTTACGTGTCTATCACTGCATTGTGGCCGTTTGTTGTTCAGTGGCGGGCTCGAATGCATCAATTGCTTTCGATAGTGATGTCCTGTGGCTGTCACCGCCATGAAGGTCTTCGACATCAAAATCACCGTTCTTAAGGCGTTTAAAACATTCTCTGCACGTTCTTTCACTAACAGTTCCCTCATCATTGGTCTTATCCAGCATTTTAAGAGCCACAGCCGCAGATTTCTTCATGTTAAAGCAGAAAAGTAAAACTTCCCGCAAATGGCGAGAAATGGGTTCGTAAGTTGACGTACTTAATAGAGAATAACCTTACGATGCAATCACAAATCGACTCATATTTTTATGGTATTAAGTTTACAGATGCCTAAGCTTATTATATTACACCTATGACCAAGTACCTGAACCCCACTTGCCGCTACTGCCGTCTATTGCAAAACGGCGAAAGCAAAGTTGTAGACCTAACGTCTGGAGCCCAGCATTGTATGGTAGTGAAACATGGTCTGTGGGAAACCGGAACAGAAGAGAATCGAAACATTTGAGATGCGGTGTTACAGGCCAGTGTTGAAAATTAGGTGGGCTGATCAGGTAATGAAGTAGGAGGTTCTGTGGAGAATCGGAGAGAAAACTAATGTGTGGAAAACACTGAGAAGGAGAAGGGACAGAATGACAGGACATTCATTAAGGCATCATGGAACGGCTTCCATGGTACTACAGGGAGCTGTAGAAGGCAAAAACTGTAAAGGATGACAGAGATGGGAATACATCCAGCAAATAACTTGCGGTGTTACAGGCCATTGTTGACAATTACGTGGACTGATCAGGTACGGAAGTAGGAGGTTCTGCGCAGGATCGGAGAGAAAAGTAGTGTGTGGAAAACACTGACAAGGAGAAGGGACAGGATGATTGGACCTCTGTTAAGACATCAAGGAATGACGTCCATGGCGCTAGAGGGAACAGTAGAAGGAAAAAGCTGTAAAGAAAGACAGAGATGGAAATACATCCAGCAAATAACTGAGGACGTGTGTTGGAAGTGCTACTCTGACATGAAGAGGTTGGCGCTTCAGAGGAATTCGTGGTGGGCCGCATCAAACCTGTCAGGAGACTGGTGACCCAAACTAAAAAGAAAAAGGCAAAATAATTAGTTTATTAGTTTATCCGACTGAATTAAAATTTAGATTTCTCCGTGAAAATAGCCATGCCTCTTAAACACGAGTCATTTAGGAGATCTACCGACCAGGCACGAAAGAGAAAGCGATTACGTACCTCTCAAGGATGCGATGCTCGCCAAGCACAAAACGATATCGCCGTAGGATCATAGGTATCACTAAGCAGTAAATCATCACAGGGTAAATGTTAAGGTTGAGTGTATTTTATAAACGAAGTCATGAAAGCAAAATATAATAGTTATCTGTTATTTCACGAGATGGAAAGACAGGAAATATTGTACACTAAAGCATTTGAATAAAATTATTATCATACACTGAGATGACGAAAACCATGTGATACCGGTACCACCTAAAACCGTGTCGGACCTCTTTTTGCCTGGAATAGTGCAGCAGTTCGTCTTGGCAGGTACTCAGTAAGTCGCTGGAAGTCCCCTGCAGTAATATTGAGCCATGCTGCCTCGTTAGCCGTCCATGAATATGAAAGTGTTGTTGGTGCACGATTTTGTGCACCTACTGACTTTTCGATTACGTCCCACAAATTTTCCATGGTATTCGTGCCGGACGATCTGGGTGGCCAAATCATTAGCCCAAACTGTCCAGAATGTTTTTAAATCATGAACAATTGGAATTAGGACCCGATGACATGGCGCATTCTAATGAACGATAATTCCATTGTTGTTTTGGAACGTGAAGTCTATGAATGGCTGCAAATGGTCTCCAGGTAGCCAAACATAGTCATTTCCCTTTCATTCCACGTAAATACAATCCTCACCCTTGTGGAGCCATCAGCTTTCACAGTACGTTGCTGCCAACTTGGGTCCTTGGTTTCGTGTGGTCTGCACCACGTTCGAGCCCTACCATCAGCTCTTACCAACTGTAATCGGTACTCATCTGACCAGGCCACGGTTTTCCAATCCTCTAGAATCCAAACGATACAGTCACGAGCCCAGTACGGGCGCTGCAGGCGATGTCGCGCTGTTAGCAAAGGCACTCGCGTAGGTCGTCTGCTGCCATAGCCCATTAATGCTAGATTTCACAGTACTGTCATAACGGATAGTTCGTCGTACGTCCCACATTGATTTGTGCTGTTGTTTCAGGCAGTGTTGCTTGTTTGTTAAGAATGGCAGCTCTACGCAAACGCCGCTTCTCTCCATCGTTAGGAGAGTGCTGTCAGCCATTGCGTTCTTCGTGGTGAGATGTACTGCCCGCAATTTGGTGTTCCCGCCAGACTGTTGACACTGTAGATCTCGGAATGTAGGATTCCCTAACGTTCTCCGAAATGAAATGTCCCAAGCTTCCAGTCACAATTACCGTTCCGCCTTCAGCAGCTGTTAATCTCTATTGTTCGCCCATAATCACGTCAGGAAGCATTGCGCATGAATGACCTGAGCACTAATGACTCCTCCGCTAGTACAGTGCCATTTATACTCTGCACACGGTATAGTACCGCCATATGCATCTGTATATATTGCTACATGAATCTTGTCACTTCAATGTATAACTCAATGATGAAGAAACCTTTCCTTTATTTACTTTCTACATACGTAAGTGTCTGCTTCGTTCCGGTGTGTCTCCTTCGAATAAATTGGAAATGAGTTGAAAGAGGAATTGCAATGCACGCCAGGGATTAGGTGGTATTACATTTTTTTCTCGTCATGTGTGGTCTGCAAACAGAACACATATAAGCACTTTCTCTAAAAAACACATTCTTTCCGTTAATTTCAAAGAACTGCCTGAGATATTACAACTAGGATCTATATTTTTAGTTAAAGTTACGTGTTTGTTTCACGTGTCTTTATTTAAACAGCTGCAAATAATTCGCTATGTTACACGATGTTCTGAGGCCTGTTTGCTCATTTGCCTGATTAAAATTCAGTTTTTTTGTCTTATATGTAGCGCTACAGATAAGAAGGTGGTATGCGGAGAGCTTTTGTATCTCGCGTGTCTGTCTTTATGCGAGAAGCGAGGGCTGTTCGGAAAGAAACTCCCGATGCAGTCTGATGCTCAGAGTCATTCCCACGTAGCTGCGTCGTCCAGTTCTGTAGGAATCTCGCACAGCCGCGGGGTACTTATCCACTCTCATTGAAAATCTCGCCAACTGTGAATTACGTGTCCTAATCCGTTTTTTGTGTGCGAAAAAATGAAAGCTGTGGTAATTCGTGGTGAACATGGTGTAGGATACGGAGAAAACATAATGCTGTACGAAAACGATGCCGTTGGTTTCGGGGAGGTGAGAGAAACGTTCGTGATGAGAAAAGAAGTGGTGAACCGTGACAGAATCAGACAAAATAATTGTTTCACGAATACAAAATTGCCAGTATCTTTCAAAAATTAGGAACAGCGTTGTACGAACTTTGTACTCATAATTTTAGTTACCAAAAATTTTGTGCACGGTGAGTCGCAAAGCTTCATAATTAGGTCCATAAAACGAAAAAGATGGGATCCGCATTAATATTTCTGCTGTGTTACAAAGCAGAAGTGGACGAAGTCTTCAATCACATTGTGACAGGAAATGAAACATGGGTTACATTCATCGAGGTGGAGACCAAAATGTCAGTCAGTAGAGTTTGGAAACACTAGTTGGCTACGTAAGCCATTAACATGCCACCAGACAGGTGCTACAAAAAATGAAATTTATTGGTAATCCCTCAGAAATCCGCTTAGTCGCCTAGAACAGACAGCATCACTTTCGTGCGCGATACCGCTTGGCCCATGATGCATGCACGTAAGCAAATGTTGCTTAAGTTTCAACTGCTCCTTCGTACAGCCCTGATTTGTCACCCACTGATATTTGACTAGATGAAAACATGGATAGTGCCGTAATGGTTTGAATAGATCAACGAGTTAAATGAAGGTGTCAGAATTGCAGCGCCACGGACCAAGATAGGAACCCAGTGCCTTGTGCAGGGAAGTGAGTAGCCTCGAGCAAACGCCACATATCGTCATATTAACCGCGACACAGTTCTCCGGGCAATGACCAGCCTTCAGGAAGTTTCCACACCACTGGAGTTTGTAGTTGTACTTGTTTTTCGCATTAACACGCCCGCTGTGGTCGTTTAAATATCCCTGGGCCTGCCGAGCAGGTCCTTCCTCTGCGAGACAATGAGATCCACTCTGATATTTACCCCTCCACCCAACAGTGTCTTCCACACCTATCCCAGTTCACATCATGACTCTCCTCTCCCTCCCCATCGCTCCCTATGCCCTTACTTTCGATAGCATTGCCCTACCCACACACTAATCTCTTCTCCACGTTCTGTCTTCCCACATTGCAACTGTACTCTTACCTTTATCTCTATTGCTTCCTACCCAACGAGCTGCTATATTTTTCTACCCACACCCGTCAACCCCTTCATAACATATTCTTTGCTCCCAACTCCTTTTCTTCCAGTGCAGGTCCTTCAGATTTTAAGGAAGAGTGCAGTTCTCTTTCTTAGAAAAAGGATAGGTCTCTCTTGTGTGTTTTTAAAATGTGTATAATTTTCTTTGTTAGTCTTAATGTTTTTGATGCAGCCCCCAGCGAAATTCATCTTTTTTACTGTTCGTAAAATCATGTGTAAGCTTTTCAAGTTCAATAATATTAGTTTTTCGCCTTTGCTATTTTTAGGGTTCTGTACCTCAGAATCCCTATAGAATCACTGTTATCTGTTCGTCTGTCCGTCTGTCTGTCTGTCTGTCTACCCGACTCTTGAGACTCCTTTTTCTCAGGGACGGGGGTGGCTGTATCAAGATCAAATTTATTTCACATGGTCCTTTGGATGTGTAGAAAATTTAAGGTTATAAGTCAATGCAATTAAAAGATACGGCCATTTTTGTCACATATTTTGATACTCGCAGACTCACTCAACAAAACCCATAGTGTAATGCCCGCTGACCTACAATCACGAAATTCGGCAAGAAGCAAGGTTGCACAGCACAAGTAAAGGAAGAAAATTCGAAAATTATTTAACTGTAAATATACCACATAAACATATTTTCTTGCCTTTAGAACTAGTATTCATCATCTGTCAAAAGCATTCTAGAAAAATATTACTGCAAAAAAACATAAAATATAAACTGTAGCCATGTTTCAGTAACTAAATGAAAAATA
Organism: Schistocerca serialis cubense; assembly: GCF_023864345.2. NCBI lineage: Eukaryota > Metazoa > Arthropoda > Insecta > Orthoptera > Acrididae > Schistocerca > Schistocerca serialis. Next base: position 399,788,199 of record NC_064641.1, on the reverse strand, counting down.
TCTTATTACATCTTCTCTCCCTATGTATATAAACTTATGTCACTGGTGTCTTATTTCTGTACTTCTGGGCTAGTCTCAATCTTCAATTCACTCACAAATCCCGGAAACTATAGCAGACATTTTGATACGATCCTCTAATTCCAATTTTCTTTTTATGTTCTTGGCTGAAGAGCGGAATGCTATACTACTGACAGCCCATCATCCCGCTCATATGGGGCGAAGTGGGATGAAATAATAAAGAAGAAGAACGATGTCATCGGCTTGGCAGCACTGTGTTGGGCTTTGTCATGGGGTCGCCGACACTACTGACACAGCTAATGTTGTTGCAGCCGGGTTGCGAATCTATGACCACTATCTGAAGCCCAAGCAATCATGTCGCCTCTCTCTGCCGCCGTCTCCATGAGACTGTCTGCCAGGGATTTTGCCATGATCTTAAGGTCAGAGGTAGTAACAGAGGTCCTCCCAGGCCATAACCACCATGGTTCGAAATCGCTGGGCGCAGCGTCTCACCCATCAGTCTAGGGTTCTTCGCCCTTTCGCTACACTGGGGCACGGCAACACCACGCCAGAAATCCTCACCTGTCTGCCGCCACGGGCCTTATTCTTTGTCTTCCGAGCGCACCGAACGATCTTGTTTTCGAAACGCATTTCGAAAGCGATGCCAAACGGTCCTATCGAACCGAAACGTTGCTGTCAGTTCCCCTCGCGCCAACAAAAGCAATCTGCCGCAGATCCGCTCATGCGCACTGCAGCGCCACAGCGGCACGAACTCCAAGCGGCTAGCAGTCGACACAGGCATGCCATTCTTCACAGTGCCGAAAGCTGTGGTTAGAGTACGTGTACTGTTCAATTTCCGCTGGTCACGGGCTTCCATGAATGCATGATAACGATAGAGCATTGACGGTGTTCTGGAAACTGTCGTAAATGTCACATTATGACATTTTATTCTCATTCACATCGCCTTGTTTTGGATTTTACGCTTCGGAATATGAGTTAGGAATGGAGTGCAATACCACATTGTACAAATACATCTACAGAAACACCCGAAAAATTCGTCATTTTTTCTGTTTTCCGTCGTTCCTTAATTGCTTCAAAATTCATGGAGGTACGTTCCTTCTATGCAACTAATTGAAGGCAGTTTGTTTATTGCCATACTCGTTTGTATAGACGGAACACATCTCCAAGAACCCGAAAAACTGTTTAAGAGAGTGTCAAAGAATAAGAAGATGCACAGAATGTGGTGATAGCTCGCTCCTAGAGACCCAAACGATGAAGTAGCATACCTTCCTATATGATACATCAACGATTTGGTTAATAAAAAATAAATAAAAAAATCGCCTTTTCGAGACAGTGTGGCGAGTGCAGCTATAGAAGTTCGTTTTAGTTTATAACATGCATCTGATGAGTCAAAACGTTTCATATACGTTGGTATAGTCCGAAAATATTGTGGCGGGAAGATTTCATCTCTGTCTACTGTTGTTCAGGGTCGCAGATAAATGCTTGTGACAAGCTAGACTATAAAGACGATTGCTGCTGGTTTCGTTCGCAGTAATTTACGCTGTGCTCTTAGATTCCTGTCTTGCCACACTCTTGTAAATCGCTACGTATTCCAAAAAAAATGGATTATTTGTGACAACAAGTAGTATAGATATCACTGCCAGTTGTTTCACCCACAGTAATTTCATCTTTCGTTTCTTAAACATATGGGAGTCACGAAATCGTAGATAACACGCTACGTAGAAAGCGCGCTCTTGAGTGTAAATTATAACCAATATTTCAGAAAAAATGCTTAATTTTGACGGTTAACGAAGTCTCAGAACGTGTTGCAAATGCGAAGAGGAAAAAAAATATTTTCGCTTCCAGCGGTAGAAAAAAATGGCTCTGAGCACTATGGGACTCAACTGCTGTGGTCATAAGTCCCCTAGAACTTAGAACTACTTAAACCTAACTAACCTAAGGACAGCACACAACACCCAGCCATCACGAGGCAGAGAAAATCCCTGACCCCGCCGGGAATCGAACCCGGGAACCCGGGCGTGGGAAGCGAGAACGCTACCGCACGACCACGAGATGCGGGCTCCAGCGGTAGACAAACGTACAGTGTTTGCAAAGGCAGTTCGTCGCCTTACGAACTTCGCTACTATGACTTAAATGCTATTGGACCTTTATTTTACGTAATTCCATTCCAGAGAGACGCAGGCTGACCTCGTTGCTGAATGATGCGGGCGTAAGCCGTAAATGCATGAAATTTTGGAAGTTTTCCTCTATCAGATTCACGAAATTCCTTTGCATTGATATTTAAAAGTTTTAACCGCCTTTCGATAGTTAATATGTAAACCATTTGCGGAAAAATGTACGCGTTGTCACTACCAATATATGTAATAGAGCCGATGTCTTCATGTTTAATTACCTTTAAACTCTTAATGGCATACAAATAACAGGTATTTTGAGAGAATATTTACCAAAACCTTTTTTTGAATATTTTTATCATTCACAGTAACAACCTAACCTAATAATATTTCTACCAAAGGAAAATTGTCTATCATGAACTCACTTTCCAACCAGACGCATCCTGTGGTGATTATTTAATAACACAATCGCTAAATCCAAAGCTAAAGCAGCTCAATATATTTACAACAACAAATTATAGGTTTAAATAAATCACAATTAGTCGAACGACAGGGCCATACCGAAATCCAAAACCTCTCGGTAGAGTTGTCGAAAAATCGGATTGAGGACCGTTGGGTAACAGGCCTCAGAAACTTACTGAATAGGAAACTCGGATAAAGAACCGAAAATGACGTCAGTACCGAGTCTAATCTACTGCACCGATATGTATGAACGATATAGAATAGAGCCCTAGCTGCCAACCACCGACCGACTTAGGGACTGTGACAGCCACTGCCCACTCAGCACTGGGTGCGTCAGCGTCGCGGAGAATGGCACTGTTCCCAGCAGTATGTGTAAACCCAGGGGGCATCTGCTGCGGAAACTGTAGTGATGCGAGGACATCGTGTGTCGAAGCCAGGCCGCACCCGGAATGAGGGCGATCACCTGTAGAAGTTCGCGCTTACTCGAATAATAATGAATTTACTCCTGTCTGCCTCACTATTCTAATCGTGGGAGAGCAAAAAGCCTCCTAACACGAAGTTTGGCTCCCACCCTGCTGTAGCGGCTATTGAACCTCCAACACAGACTATGACATAGCTCACTGGCGCCAGATTTCTATAACGAGGGTATTGCAAAACTTATTGAATCTATGATAATTAAGCAGAAAAATAGGTGACAGGTTATAGCGGAGATATTATATAAATCCTCTCACAGTCTGACACTTTTTTCATAAATAAATGGAGTTAATTTTCCTAACAATCCTTATAGAACCTTATAGAACAATCACAGCATTACTCTAGTTTTGAGGAAATGTTCCTCGCCATTTATATTTTATACACAGTAGCGGGCTTTCAAAAAAAAGTGACCCTCAACTACGTACCCCCAGACTCAGAGCTGAAATATTAAAAGTATGGCTGGTCTCGTTGTCCAGGGGCTGGGATACGTAGTTGACGCATTACACGCCAAATACCGCTGAGTCTACAGTACACAATATGAATATACACATGAATCGAATGGTCGAAGGTTCCTATCACTCGGCAATTGCGAATTTTGAATGTAACATGGAAATTTATAGATGAAAGATAAATAAGCTAGGCAGGTACTATTTTGAACAACTTTAAATGATGAGTACAATAGCAGAACTACCTTTGAGAATGCCGTTTATTACTGCAAAACAATTACTGGTGTCGATGGTCCAGCAACTAAATAAAATATAAGTTGAATAACAAGGAAACATTAGATTCCTACTTCATGTAATTAGTTATGAACAACAACATAGCTCGCGAGATATTCACTTCTAAATGTATACTAGATCTTCACTGTAGGAGCCACGGAATTCTCACAAGTGCACAAGTCGGCACTACGCACTATTTCTATCTCCCGCAAGCATGCGCAACTGCTCAACACTCTCCAAGTATTTCCTGCGACCGTCCGTTGCACCTTCCCGTCCAGCACTCCCCAGTATCCTCCACGACCTGATGCTTCTCTCTCACTCCCATACTGTCTCTCCATTGACTTCGGTAGTCGCCTATCCTAGTGACGAGCGCCGTGACTGACTAGAGATATCCCGTCATGTCTCAAAGCCAACGCACACTTACAAACATATTGAAACACATATGAAATACTGGATTTACATTTGAATAACTTGAAATTAAATAAATATTCCTATGGCTGGACCATAAACACGCTCTAACACACATTATTAAATACATAAACAAATTAAATAAACATATACCAAAGGAGTAGAAACAAAAATAGGCGAGTAGCCTAATGACTCTGTGCTTTCAAAAACGCAGTAAATATTAGACCAATTTCTTCATGAATTGTATATATCGGATATAAACAAATACATAGACGAAGAAATATATTTATAAGCATGCTGCTGCCGTTTTTTCGTGTAACTGTGGAGTACTTATGGCCTGACGTGATCAATAGTAATCGGCCACCATGACGTGCAATAACTGATGTACTATTCAAATTACATGACTGTAGTTGATACCAATTTAGGTTTACACTAATAGCTTTCTAAAGACATGTCGACAGACAAAATCAGATGAACGGTTTAGATTTTGGAAATTCGATGCTGGGTATTATTTGTATAATTTACAGTCAGATACTAAACTTTAAACTGAAAAAGATGATTAAAGTCTGACAACACAATCAGAATCTTCATGCAAATAATGGTAATGTACATGTTTCTTTTTGATATATCATGATTCCTCTGGCTAATATTAATTTCTACATGAACTGTGAAATGTCTGTCATTATGGTTTCACGAAGTCCGCCATCTTAGGCACTCTCACCATACAAATCCCCATCATCGGAACACAGCACATTCCAAGACACAGTGTCAACATGGAATTCCCAGTCATGTGGTCGGCCTGCACCACGCGCTGGGGTTACCCCTCTTGCTCCGGCTAATGTTCGGCACCACGTGGTTGCCGAAGAGCTCCGGCTTGCCGAGCGGCCCGTGCGGCCACGCCAACTCCGAACTTAGAATATATACTGGGCGCCACAACTCGCCCGTTATCTCACACAGTTTTATGTCCCATTTTTATTAATTTCACATCAGCTTTCCCCTTCTCCATCGGAACGTTATTATCCCCATGTTCATTCCCCAAGCAATGTTACACACCCACTCTGGTATTATCTTGTGAAATGTCATTATTTTCATTATCTGATATCGGGGATTCTGATCTTGTCTTCAAGAATAGAAAATAATTAAAGAAATCCTCGAACACTTGCACAGTGTTCTCTCACTCGTTATTTACTTTTCCGTCTGTCATTTAGTTTGTGTAATATGACGTCTACCAAAGTTTTCTTTTCTTTCATATCCTTGTCGTTTTCAGTTGATACTCTCCAAATTTCACTCCACCCTCTAGCAATGATTTATGGCGTCATTGATACCCAATAGCACATTTCAAAACAAAAGACCGAGGGTGTACAGGAAGAACGTTATTGTTACGTGAAAGGGTATTTAGACGCTTATGGAGTGATGAAATTAGCAAGATTTTATTACTTGGTGCACCACCAAATATATGACGTGTCGCGATTTCAGACCAGTTTTTCACAAATGCAACATGACTGATACTGAATAGTGTCTGCAGAGCTCAACTGGGCTGAAAATTCCGCACGAAGGCACGTATCCTCTTTAGAGAATCGGTTCGGAACACACATGTAATTAGTGGGGAAGTTTCACAACATCGCACAATATGCCGCAGAGAGAAAGGTTCATTCTATAACCTACAATCTTAAACGTGGCTGCAACTTCAGCAGATGTGTGACAGTAAACTTGGCGAAGATGAAAAAAAATCACCCAAACTGTTGCAAATAAAGGTTTCTTGAAATCAATGGCCTAGGTTTCCGACAAGCTTAAAATTGCCTTCCTCAGAAGCTGGCTCTGAGCACTATGGGACTTAATATCTATGGTCATCAGTCCCCTAGAACTCAGAACTACTTAAACCTAACTAACCTAAGGACATCCCACAACACCCAGTCATCACGAGTCTGAGAAAATCCCTGACCCCGCCGGGAATCGAACCCAGGATCCCGGGTGTGGGAAGCGAGAACGCTACCGCACGACCACGAGCTGCGGACTTCGTCAGAATCTGTAGTGGATCTTTTTACCTCAGATGCTCATGAAGTGAACTGGCTCCTGTCCTCGACACTTATTTTGAGAACATAAATATTCACGAGCCATGACTTAGGATTGCAGCACTATGGTATTATATTTGTGCAGATAAAATGCCAAAAGCAGTGGTCCGTTAGCATAAGGCTCTTATCGACGCAAAATTATACAAATAATCTTTTCAACCCCTTCAAGTTTACATACCATTTTAGCTATACTAACAAAGTCAAAGTTGTACTAGAGGATCGTCTTCAACATGTAAGTCGTAACCTACAAAACAATACGTTGTCTATTATACAGGCAACCTTTCTTCAACCCGTTCAAGTTTACATACCATTTTAGCCATACTAACAAAGCGAAAGTTGTAATAGAGGGTCGTCTTCAATATGTAAGTCGTAATCTAAAAAAAACACGTTGCCTATAACAGCGTATACGAGCCGTGAGTAATATCCAAACAAATAAAATTACCAGCGCATACACGGCGATGCGACAGATAATCAATTCATATAACTCAAAGTCCAGTGTTTTGCCACATTAATTATACGTCGTGATTCACTGACTTACAAATGACTCTCATTATGCCATTTATAACGTTACGGATATCTCGAAACTGTTCTCTGACAAATGGCAGCTAAATTCGAATTTCGCGTTCTGATGCAAATAGAGAACATTAAGCAATTACAAAACTGTTACCTAACGAATACGTGTACTTCAAGTACGAACTCGTAGGTTAAATGTACAAGTTGCATAAATTATGCTAAATGTGAGTTAACTCTGTAACGAAAAGAACGCCATATTTAGTATAAACATTTTACCTAGGTTGCCTTCAAGAAAAATAAAGTGGGAGAAATGTAAATCTTGTGTAATCTCTGTTGCGATAATCTCACTTAAATTGAAGGACAATTTTCTCTGAAAAATCATTAATTCTACATTTTCTACCATTTATTTCCTTTTTGTGGTTAAGTTCTGTAAGAGATGAGATGGGACAACGTATACTAACAAATAGAGTAGTATTAAGATATCCGAAACATAATACACTCCTGGAAATTGAAATAAGAACACCGTGAATTCATTGTCCCAGGAAGGGGAAACTTTATTGACACATTCCTGGGGTCAGATACATCACATGATCACACTGACAGAACCACAGGCACATAGACACAGGCAACAGAGCATGCACAATGTCGCCACTAGTACAGTGTATATCCACCTTTCGCAGCAATGCAGGCTGCTATTCTCCCATGGAGACGATCGTAGAGATGCTGGATGTACTCCTGTGGAACGGCTTGCCATGCCATTTCCACCTGGCGCCTCAGTTGGACCAGCGTTCGTGCTGGACGTGCAGACCGCGTGAGACGACGCTTCATCCAGTCCCAAACATGCTCAATGGGGGACAGATCCGGAGATCTTGCTGGCCAGGGTAGTTGACTTACACCTTCTAGAGCACGTTGGGTGGCACGGGATACATGCGGACGTGCATTGTCCTGTTGGAACAGCAAGTTCCCTTGCCGGTCTAGGAATGGTAGAACGATGGGTTCGATGACGGTTTGGATGTACCGTGCACTATTCAGTGTCCCCTCGACGATCACCAGTGGTGTACGGCCAGTGTAGGAGATCGCTCCCCACACCATGATGCCGGGTGTTGGCCCTGTGTGCCGCGGTCGTATGCAGTCCTGATTGTGGCGCTCACCTGCACGGCGCCAAACACGCATACGACCATCGTTGGCACCAAGGCAGAAGCGACTCTCATCGCTGAAGACGACACGTCTCCATTCGTCCCTCCATTCACGCCTGTCGCGACACCACTGGAGGCGGGCTGCACGATGTTGGGGCGTGAGCGGAAGACGGCCTAACGGTGTGCGGGACCGTATCCCAGCTTCATGGAGACGGTTGCGAATGGTCCTCGCCGATACCCCAGGAGCAACAGTGTCCCTAATTTGCTGGGAAGTTGCGGTGCGGTCCCCTACGGCACTGCGTAGGATCCTACGGTCTTGGCGTGCATCCGTGCCTCGCTGCGGTCCGGTCCCAGGTCGACGGGCACGTGCACCTTCCGCCAAACACTGGCGACAACATCGATGTACTGTGGAGACCTCACGCCCCACGTGTTGAGCAATTCGGCGGTACGTCCACCCGGCCTCCCGCATGCCCACTATACGCCCTCGCTCAAAGTCCGTCAACTGCACATACGGTTCACGTCCACGCTGTCGCGGCATGCTACCAGTGTTAAAGACTGCGATGGAGCTCCGTATGCCACGGCAAACTGGCTGACACTGACGGCGGCGGTGCACAAATGCTGCGCAGCTAGCGCCATTCGACGGCGAACACCGCGGTTCCTGGTGTGTCCGCTGTGCCGTGCGTGTGATCATTGCTTGTACAGCCCTCTCGCAGTGTCCGGAGCAAGTATGGTGGGTCTGACACACCGGTGTCAATGTGTTCTTTTTTCCATTTCCAGGAGTGTACATTAGCGGGTACCTGGATGAATGTTAATTGCAAACCTTAATCTTCCTTCTTTTACCAAGTGTTATGGAATAGAGTGTTGTTAAAATCTGGCGTGTATGTTTGACGAAGAAGAGGCAGTACATCGGCTCTAAGTGTCACATGTGTAGAGGGTATCATTTGAATGTCCCTCAGTACGATGAAATAATGAATAGAAAAAGCTGAGGAATGCACTTGGTAACACGTGGGTAACACGTGGGTAACACGAACAAAGGACGTTTCCAAAACATAAGAAATCAAAGATTAATTTCACACGGACAAGCTGTTTGAACACAGACTGTTCAATGTAATGAAAGATTACTGACTAAAAGACGAAAAGATTGAGCTGAAAGCCTGTTGAACGAAATGCGAATACATGAGACCAATAGGACAAAGCACGCAGACAGAGGATGCAACGAAAACTGGAGTAAATATTGAACTACAGGAAGAAAAAGAATTACACGCGCACTGAGACACAATTACCTACTCGTTCCCACAAGAGAATTCTGACGTAAACTTAGCACCTCGAGGTAGGTACACTACCATATCTCGAAGTTCCAGTTGAACAAAGTAAGTCCCCAAATAAATCAATAATTCATGAAGGTCCAACCATTGACTAATGTAAATAAATCACTCGACATGACTTCGAAAACAAAGCTGTAAAAGAAAATGATTAAGTACTTCAGTTACCAATCTCGCGCTTAACCGATGCTCGTCACTCACCAAATTCCAGTAGCAGTAGGAGTGGGTATGAAATCGCGTTTTGTTTCAAATCACAGTAACAGAGAAGTCGCAGAGATCACAATAAAAACTTTACAGAATCTGGCTGAGATCTCAATCACAACTAGAGGTCGCAAGTGGCTTTTAACATTCACGTCGCGTGCCATCTGTTGGCCTAAGTTCGTACTTCTTCTGTGAATCTTGTATCTTGCGATCTAGCTCTTCTGCTATTTCATAGAGAAGTCCCAATTAAAAGTCGCAAGTGGCAACTGATAGAAGCATTTAACGTTTAGAGAGCCTATATAGAGAGACAGAGAGCCCATTGGTGAAATCGCACGTGATTGGCTGATCGTCTACGACAACATTCATTCTTTTTCTTTTTTTGTCACGAGTCTCTACCGATACGTATATTCATACTGATTTCTGGAGATGGATTATTATTTTGAGGACTTTTGGGAAAATGTTCCAATCTATAAGCTATAATGTCTTTAAATTTCTGGCCTTTCGGTGGAAAAAATGGATCGAAAAATTTTGGACGCTATTATGTCTGTCGAAATGTCCCGTCTAGCTCAGTAAGAAGACTGAAGATTATAAATCGTGCTGTCGCCGGTTCGGCTCTCGTTGTTACTAAATTATTATTTGTACTTGTATTTGAACTGCATTTATGGAAATGAAATGTCAATTAATAAATTCTGGATAATAATATTTTCGCGTTTAGCCAGTAATCGCGTGAAACTGCGAGTATCCATAACAACAGACTTTCGGTATCGAAAATCAGCTATTGTGAAATTGTTTTACTATGATTTTATTCTTTAGCGTTTCTAAACATCATTACACAATTACAACTTGTCTATTTTTCCGGTACAAGACATTTCTTTAGATCCACGATGGCTGGGAAAGAAACATTATATAAAGCTTAGAGGCTAGTAAATTCAACAACGAATATCTAAGCAGGAAGCTCGGAAATCGGTTCAGAGCGTCTAAAATAATACAAACGAAACATTTTTTTTCCTTCTCCAGTCCCATTCTTTCCCTCATGTAATGATAAATAAAAAAACCAGAATTTCTTTTACATGTGTTAGTTACATGTCTTGTAATAGTCAACAACGACAGTATTTGCCGCACGAATTCCGGAAAAGAATAGCGGCCTCCTCTGCTTATTATCTGCGGTGTAACGAACATTGGCTATCTGTATTTGTATATAAGCTCTCTATTAACGTTCAAACTCCGAATGCCGTCTGTTGACCGACGTTCGTACGACTAAGAACCTTTTGTCTCACTCTATGTATGTATAACCTACTTCTGATAGAAGAAATGAACAAAGAAGCTAATTTTTCTCTGAGAAAAATATTTTACTGTGTGTTCTACCTGGCAGCAGCACATATAGTTTTGGCTAGAATGTGATACTGGACACCTCCGCCTCGCTTCCCACTAAAGATCGAGCTCAAGGTTAATTTGAAAGGGGATATCCGGTTGAGAGTTTATTGGCGAAGCCAACGAACGTGAATGCCAAATAAAGGTTGTGCTAAAGGAGAGACCATTATCGTAGGCTAATGTTTACGTTGGTGCAATATTTAAACGTACTTAACGCACGTTTCACCTTAAAAACTAAAACTGCAAGATCATTTCAGAAAGCATATATTAGGTAATGAACAAAGTTCCGCTGAGTATTATTATGCGTATTATGCTCGTATATGATACATAAACTCTTAAAAATACAATTAGGGGTTCCACTATGTAAATTTTAACAAAGTGCTTAACAACAGTGTATTTACAAGACGGTTTTTTTTTTCACACCACAATACACAGGCAAGCTAAACATTTGTTTGCATTTTGAAGTATTGTAGCTAAACTATCCCCGATATGAACATTTTAACTCAAAGATTAGTACTTGCCTACGTTTAACCTATCAACTTAGCTTAGACCTCGGCCTACGCTACTGGTCAACCTGCCATCACAACGAGGATTTCGGGAGGAGGGAGCGGTCGAATAAGCCACTAGCACCTCTTTACTAATAACTACACAGCAGAAAATTTTGGGGTATTGGACGACTGAGACAAGAGGAGAATGGAAATTTCGTTGTTCATTCACAGTGTATTTGCCATTTATTTTTTGTAAATAGTATAATGGTTTCAATGACTCACTGCTGCAATACTTATTTTGTACACTTATTTTTGTTAGTTTCTTAAGCTGTGAGCTTCACGAGTACCTCCCAAGATGTGGATGGATACGTTTAGCAGCCAGTAATCAAAGTGGGTACCGCATTCGGAAAATCATGAGGTTTATTGAACTTTTCTACTGGTACTAATTACTAGCAATATAATTCACAGTCTGCAACTAATATTTCCGCGACTGAAACCAATTGAGTGAGAAAGGTTTCACACAGTCTAAAGACCCTGTGGCAACTTTTCCATTTCTGCAGTCAGTGATGTTTCGAATTATCGCTATATAGAGTGACTGAAAATGTGGCGAACATAAAAAAGCAGATAGAATTAAAATTCTAAACAGGAACTCTTAAGGTACTGTGTGGCAATTCATTATGATTCTGAACATCACACTCTGACAAAAAAATTAAAGCCAGACGAAGAACAAATATAAAACATGCTTACTAGTAGCTAATTTATTGGGATGAAATTTTCTGTGTGGACAAATGTAACTTTCGGGCAGTGTAATAAATCACAGAAATAGCAGAATCGTAGAAACAGTACTGGTGTGAATTCGTTAACTGTGACAAATCGCACCTAAGATCGCAGTTACCGAAATGTAGCATTCACAGAAATCACTGATATCGGAAAGTTACACTTTACCCCATCTCTAGGCAGCAGAATGCTTGTGCACGCTTGCTGATCAGCCAACCACCCAGATAAACAGAAGTGTCGCCATCAACACAACAACAATTAAATTACTTACTCAGAGGGAATAAATTCTTTGCCTTGGTGAAGATACTCACCACAGCTACACTACTAACCGCCTCGGAAATAAAAAGAGGACGCGCGCACACACACACAAAACACACACATACGCACACACAGACACACACACATTTATTGTCTTTTTCACGCAAGAGGGGAGGGGAAGGAAAGAACATAGGAGTATAAGATACACGCAATATATAATAGAGGTGTGGGTTACGGGGGAAACAGGTAATAGTTATACACAAGAAAAAATGTTTTAAACTGATGCAAAACACATATCGCTTACATCGTAATGTTAACTGTGGTTGAAATTATACATTCCACTGTGCAATCTACTCCTGGGTTAAGTTAAGAAGCGCACTGAAAGACAGAGATGCCAACGTAAGACGCAATAACAAGGTAAACGAAGCAAAATACCATGGAATGATTCTCAGAGAGGCGTTCAAGTATCCATAAATGAGTGTTTGAGATAGATGTGTGAATGCCACTTTCCGTCCTGGGCAATTTCTTTGTGGGGGTGTCTTACCGTTGCATGTCCCCAAGCTGTTATTAAAAGTTATATGTGTATGCCATAAGCTTCTAGGGTGTCTTGGGTGAGAAAAGTCTTAGTACACCTGCTTATATCTGGGTGGGACTCTGTACTCAACAGCTGCCACGCAACGGCATGTAGTTGGCTGAAAATATTGCCAATACATTAAGATTCATATTATGAGTGAGTTGCCCCCTTTAGTTTAAGAATGCCAATGAAAAATTTTATTAAATACATGACAGTTTGTCACATCCCTATTATTGAGAAAAAATGTAAGCATAGTACTGGAGTTGTCAATACGTTCAATACTCTACTGGTTTTAACATATCACTAATAGTAATTCTATGAACTACAGTTTCACAATTTTAATAGAAACATAAGTGTATCTTACGTATTTCGAAGGGAAATGAGTTTCAACACCGCTGCCAAACTCTAAGAAGTCACATAGCTCTCCCTTCATCAGCACACTAAGCCTTCATATGTACTCAAATCCACTATGTCTCCCTGGAATTGAATCTTATTGCATCTCCGTGGGCAGTGAGACAGAATCTCGCGGAGTCGACACATTCTGCCACGCCAACACTTCTCAAATAACACAAAGTAATCATAGGACGTCCACGTCTGAACTCAGTCTACTTTTGTTGTTATTTCTAATATTTCTAATATGAAATTCTGATTTTCTTCTCTCAGTCTGACTTCTCTCAATCAAAAACTACTATTTCTTATTTCTTAATATTAGCATTAATTATTGCTGTGTTATTCGTGAAAGCTGGTCACCGTAAACAACTTTCACGTCATGTGTTCTTACACGACTTGCGAAGCACTTACACTAAAAGAACCAATAGTGAATGTTTCGATCTACTAGAGCAGCTTAATCTTTGGTTGAGAATTGAAACGGACAGTGAGTGTTGCCAGCAATCATTCACTAGGGCGACGTGTTTGACAGAAAAATGAATTTCTCGTCTTTGGCCTCCCAGGGTGAACAGCACTTCTTCCCTGGCTACAGTGAATGCTTGTTTATTTGTTTGTGGCCCACCATGATTTGCTCTATTCCTCTCCTATACCAAACTCTTCATCTCAGAGTAGCACCTGCGTCCTCCGTCCTCAGCAGTTTGTTGGATGTATACCAACCGCTGCCTTCTACAATTTTTACCCTCTACACATCCCTTTAGTGCCATGAAAGCAATTATCTGATACCTTAACACATGTCCTGTCATTCTGTCCATTCTTATTGTTAGAATCTTCGTTATCTTCGTCTCCTCGCTGATTCTTGGGAAAATCTCCTCGTTGCTTACCTTATGAGCCCACGTAATTTTCAACATTCCTCTGTAGCACCACACCTCAAATGGTTCGATTCTCTTCTGTTCTGGTTTTACCACAGTTCATGTGCTCTAAACATGCATTCTCAGAAAATTCTTCCTCAAATTAAGCCCTATGTTTGACACTAGTGGACTTATCTTTGACAGGGATGCCCTTTTTCCCACGGCAAGTCCGTTTTTGTTCTCTTTGCTCCGTCCGCGATGGGTTACTTTGCTTCCAAACTAGCAGAACATTAACTTTGACTACCTTGTGATCAGAAATGTTGATGGTAAGTTTCTCGCTGTTCACATTCCTGCTACTTCTCCTTGTTATCGTCTTTCTTCAGTTTACTCTCAATCCATATACTATATTCATTAGATCCTTCTTTCCAATCAACTGATCTTGTACTTCCTCTTCATGTTCTTGGGGGATAACAGTATCATCAGCGAATCTTACCACTGATATCCTTTGACTCTCAATTTTACTCAGGCGCTTGAAGATTTTTTTTTTCGTCATTGCTTCTAAGATCTATAGTTTAAACAATAGGAGCGAAAGACCATATCCCTGTCATACCTAATCTGAGCGCTTCGTTCTTTTTCCAGTCGATTTTCCTTCTTATTTCTTGCACATATTGTGTTTTTCAGGACTTTTCCTACAGCTTACTCCTATTTTTCTCAGAATTTCGTACATGCTAGACTATTTTACATTGCTGAATGCTTTTACTATGTTGGCGAATGCTATGACAGTGTCATGATTTTTCTTCAGCCTTGCTTCCATTGTCAAGGGCAACGTCGTGCTTGCACATTGGCGTTACCTAATAGTTCCTTAATTTTCTTTCTCATTCTTATTGTCAAAATCTTGATGAATGAGCGGTAGTTATAGCACTTACTTGCCCTTGCTCTCTGCGTAATTATTTGGTAATTTTTTTTCGAAATCCTGGTGGTACGTCGCCATTTTCATTGTTCTATATACAATTTTGTATAGTCGTTTGGGTGCCATTTACCCAATTGAGTTTAGGAATTCCCATGAATGTCATATGTCCCTTCTTCCTTAATTGATCTCATGTCATCCAGAACTCTTATAAATTCTTACCCTAATACAGATCTCCTATGTTTTCGATATCGACTCACGTTTCATCCTTCACGTCCCAGCCTAGTCCTCCTCCTCACAGAGTACTTCAGTGCTCTCTTTTCACCTATCAGCCCTCTACTCTGCATTTACAACCATTACCTTTAACTTCACCGAAAATTGTTTGATCTTTCTGTGCTCCCGACGAGCATTTCCTTTCTATATCTGCATTAACCATTTCGCTTAGGATGCACTGCACTTCCTGTTTACTTCAATCCTGACTAATTTATATTGCTGTTTTCCTGTATTTTTTTGAACATTTTTGTACTTCCCTCTTTTCTCGATCGGTTGAAATGTTTCTTCTATTACTCAAGATTTCTTCGAAGCAACGTTCCTTGTACCTGTGCTAGCCACCCAACTTCTATGATTTTAGAGACGCCAGTTCCTCTTCAACTGAACGACTTCCTTTGGCATTCAATATCGCAGTATTTACTCCTTCAGAGAATTTCAAGCGCATCGCGTATTTCCTCACTACTTCAGTGTCCTACTTCTTTCCACACAGATTCTTCCGTACTCTTCTCTTAAACTTTAGTATCTGATTTCGGAATCACTACCTGACCATTATCTAATCCACCTGGAACCTTTCCTTCTCTCCATGTCTTTTCCAAGTATATCTCCTCTTTTTGCGATTTTTGTACACCGCCGTTGTAATTAATAAATGAGATTTACTGCAGAACTCTGTTAGTCTCTCTCCTCTCTCATTTTTAATACCAAGCTCATATTCTACAGTAACATTTCCTTGTATTCCTACCCCTAAAACCGCACTCAAATCTCTAAGGTTGTTAGGTTTTCATCTCTCTTTACATAGTGAATTGCCCTTTCAATACACTCATATGTTTTCTGTATCCCTTTATCTTCTGCCTGCGACACGGCAAGTGCTACTGTTGACTTTACGCTGTATTCATCTGACCATAAATTCCTATCTTTTTTTCCGTCACTTCCTCGACTCCCCCCACCCCCCACCCCCTCCCATACTTGACTGCTTCTTGACATTGTCCTTTTCAGATTTTGAACAGTTCAGTGTTAGGGGTATCTTCATCAGATTCGACGACAAACCAACGCCGACAACAATAGTTCAGTTGCGCTTGCCAGTGTCTCAGTATGACCCGGAAAGGAATTTATTCTTCGATAAATTTTTAATGTTTGAATGGTATTGCTCCAGACTAGATAATATTGTTTCTTTTAAATATTCCAAATACGTTAAAACTCAAATTTCAGAAAAATGAGTTTCCTCTCTTATGCTAAAACTTAATTTGTTACGCTTTTCCTCTGATCTATACGACCCGGGGGTGGGGGCTAAAAAATTCACAGAAGTGCAAATATCATAATCAAGTTTTACTTCTATATGCCTGAGGTAAGGGCATAACGGTTTTTGTCACATAGTAAATATCTGAACCCTTATTTTTGCAATGTGCGAAGGTTAAAAAACATTGCAAGCCGCTGGTTACGTTCTGATTATTATATCAAATTATAATAGCGCATTATCGCTAACAGTGACATCTCATCAACTGCTATGTGAAAACGGAGTTCATGTTTCTATCGTTGTTGTTCCTGTGTGGCTATAATGATCCATGAACCATGGACCTTGCTGTTGGAAGAGAGGCTTATGCGCCTCAGTCTTTTCAAATAGCCGCACCGTCGATGCAACCACAACCGAGGGGAATCTGTTGAGAGGCCAGACAAACGCGTGGTTTCTGAAGAGGGGCAGCAGCCTTTTCAGTAGTTGCAAGGGCGTCAGTCTAGATGATTGGCTGATCTAGTAACGTCAACCAAAACGACCTTGTAGTGCTGGTGAAGCCATCGGATGAAAGCAAGGGCAAACTACAGCCATATCTTTCCCCTAGGGCATGTATGGTTAAATGACGGAGTCCTCTTTGATAAAATACTCCGGAGGTAAAATAGTTCCCCATTCGGATCACCTTATCGGGGAGATAGGTTAGAAAATTTAAAAATGGAAATGGCTAGGTTAAAGTTAGGTATAGTGGGGATTACGGAAGGAACAGGACTTCTGCTCATACGAATGGAGGGTTATAAATACAAAATCAAATAGGATAACTGAACAGTAAGTTTAGTAATGAATAAGAAAATAGGAACATGAGTAAGCTGCTATGAACGACGTAGTAAACGCATTATTGTAACCGAGGCAGACACAAAGCCCACACCCATCAGAGTAGTACAATTTGATATGCCAACTAGCTCCGCAGACGATGAAGAGGTTGAAGATATGTATGACAAAATATGTGATGAAATTATTCAGATAATTAAGGGAGACGAAAATTTAATAGTCATGGGGACTGGAATTCGATAGTAGTAAAAGGAAGCGAAGGAAAAATAGTGGGTGAAAGTGGACAGGGGGCAGGAATGAAAGAGGAAGCCGCCTTGTAGAATTTTGCACAGAGCATAATTAATCATCACTAACACTTGGTTTAAGAATCATGAAAGAAGGTTGTTTACGTGGAAACGACTTTGGAAACTGGAAGGTTTCAGACACATTACATAATGATAACATAGAGATTTCGGAGTCGTATTTTAAATTGTAAGACATTTCCAGCGGCAGATGTAGACTATTATCTCAATTTCCTGGTTATGAACTGTGTATTAAAACTGAAAGAACCAGAGGTTTTTGAGTTTTTCAGAGGTAGCATTAGGGAACGATTGACAAGAACACAGGAAGGAATCCAGTAGAAGAAGAATGGGTAGTTCTGAGAGATGAAATAGTGTAGACAGCAGAGGATCAAATAGGAAAAAAGATGAGATCCAGTAGATATCCTTGGGTAAAACAACAGGTATTGAATGTAATTGATGAAAGATTACAATATAAAAATGCAGTAAATGAAACAGACGAAAGGGAAGACAAACATCTAAACTATGAGATTGACAGGAAATGCAGAATGGCTAAACAGGAATGAGTAGAGGGTAAATTTAAGGACCTAGAAGCATATATCAGTAAGAAAAAGATAGATACTGCCTACAGAAAAATTAAAGAGGGCTTCGGAGGAAAGAATAGCTACCGTATGAATACCCAGAACTCAGATGGTAAACCAGTCTTAAGCAAAGAAGGGAAAGCTGAATGGTGGAAGGAGTACATAGATGGTCTATACAAAGGATATGTACTTGAGGGCAATTGGAAAAGGGTGTAGTTGAAGATGAGATGGGGTCACGATACTGCGAGAAGAATTTGACAGACCACTGAAAAATCTAAGTTGATATAGGCCTCGGGAGTAGAGAACATTCCGTTAGAACCCCCTGCTGATAGCCTTGGGAGAGCCAGTCATGACAACATTCTTCCATCTGATGAGCAACATACATGACACAGAAGAATATAATAATTTAAATTCCAAACCGAGCAAGTGCCGACAGGTGTAAATAGTATCGAACTATCAGTTCAATAAGTCATGATTTCAAAATACTAACACGAATTCCTTGCAGAACAGTGGAGAAGTAGAAGCCGACCTCGGAGAAGACCAGTTTGGATTCCGGAGAAACGTAGGAACACGCGTGGCAATACTTACCCTAAGACTTCTCTTAGAAGATTGGTTAAGGAAAGGCAAATCTACGTTTATAATATTTGTAGACTTAGAAAACCATTTCACAATGTTGTCTAGAGTACTCTCATTGAAATTCTGAGGGTAACATGGGTAAAATACAGGGAGCGAAAGTCTATCTACAACAAGACGATTAACAGTTTAGACAAGAAGATAGTAGAAGCTTCTGAAATGCGATGCTGCAGAAGAATGCTGAAGATTAGATGTGTAGATTACGTAACTACTGAGCAGGTACTGAGTAGAACTCAGGAGTAAAGAAATTTGTGGCACAATCTGACTAGGAAAGATTGGTTGGTAGAAAACATCTTGAGACATCAAAAGATCACGACCTGAATATTGGAGAGACGAGTGGGGGGGGGGGGGGGGAGGGTGAAAATGGTAAAGGAAGACAGGAGCTGAATAGAGTAAGCTGATTAAGAAGGCTGTAGATTGCAATAATTACTCGATGATAAAGAGGCTTGCGCAGGATAGCGTAGCATGGAGAACTGAATCAAACCGGTCTTCGGACTCAAGACCACAAAGACAACATCATGCCAAAACGAGTTCTCTCCAGTGAGCAATTGGAAGCATTAGTAAATGGATACGAGAGTGAGGAGATTTATAAAGAAGAAAATCACTCCGGTAATGACAAAATTTATCCTTCGTCTGATTCAGTATATACTACAGATACTGATACCTCAAATGACAATGCGCAAGTCGTTCAACTAATCCAGTCTCCAGACAAAATACAGGCTGATTATAATTAAAGTAGAACTTTCAAAACGCTGTAGAAAATAACACCACTGGTCAAAATGACGCCAAACTGCAACAGAATATTATCGGCGAAGGGGGAAAGCATATGGCAGAAGAAAAAAAAATAGTTTGAAAATTGATCAATAGATGGCACTGTATGTGTCAGAATACGTAAATGAAAACACCTGTCACGCGCATGACCTACTGAAGTTGGTGTAAACACGCCGGGTACGAGGCTTTTCTACCTTTCGCGTCTGAGATGTTCGCCATGACTGTCTCAATGCAGGATCGCGCTCTTACAAGAGTGATGACCGTGCACACGTCGCTATGAAGAAGTTCCGGGCACTGAAGGGCTTGAAAAAAGGCGTTGTTGGTCCGATGACTGCCGTGGCTATGAAGAAAATGATCGGAAATTCGAAAAGACGGATTCTTTTGGTGTGCAACCTGGTAGAGGAAGGAAACGAATTGATTCGACGTCAGTGGAAGCAGTGGTTACAGCAATGCAGGAAGAGATGAGTGGTGGTATGCAAACATGTACTGCACGGAGAATAGCCAGAACGTTCGACATTCACATGAGGACGGTGCGTAAAATCTTACGAAACATCCTTCTTTGCTATCCGTTCAAAAATACCCATGTGCACGAATTGCTTCTTGTTGACATGCCAGCAAGAGAGGCCTTTGCTTTAGAATTTCTTGCTCTCGTGGAAGTGGACAATGATTGGCTGTGGAAGATTTTGTGGACAGACAAAGCCCACTTCCATCTGACACGACATGTCAATATACAGAATTGTCGAACACGGGCAACGGAAAATCCATACGCAAATCAACCAGTACCGCTTCATCCTGAAAAGGTGACTGTGTGCTGCCGGTTTACGTCGTCATTTATCATAGGGCCATATCCTTTCGAAGAGACTGGTGCTCCCGGGCATGTTACCTGTGCCGTCACTCGTAAGCGCTGTCAGTGTCTTTTGCGCAAGCACGTCATTCCAGCTCTCCAACAGCGTGGATGTGTGGATGGGATCATTTTTATGCAAGATGGCGCTCCTCCGCACGTTGCAAATCAAGTTAAGCAGCTGCTGGAGCGCCATTTCGGAAATGCTAGAATTATCAGCCGCCATTTCGCTACAGCCTGGACATCCAGATCACCTGATCTTAATCCTTGTCACTTCCGGCTGTGGGGCTATCTGAAAGATGTTGTGTTCAGTGTTCCGATTGCAAACTTAGCTGCATTGAAGGTATGCACTGCGCAACACATTCTGAATGTGACACCGGAAACACTTCGATCAGATGTGGAACATGCTGTTTCTCGACTTCAACTTTTTTCAGGGAACGGAGGACAGCATATTGAACATGTTTTGCGCCAGTCACACGGAAACTAATAATCCGATTTGATATTGATTGATGTTTTTTATGCGCTTTTTGGCCTCAGGACAACTAAAGCCGATGTGATTGATGCTTTTTATGCGGTTTTTGGCTTCAGGACAATTAAAAACCGATTTTTCCTAGCCGATATGATATGACCTTGCCGTGGTGGATTGACTTACACAATTGACAGTATCACACCTGTACACCCATGCATACTTAGTATTACAGTTTGTTTAACGTCAAACGTACACCTTTGGCATTGGTGTATGATTAATTTGTCATTTGTAGTCGACCACCGTTAAATTATGATGCTTACAGCGCCATCTGTTGCTACATTTTCTAACTAATTATTTTTCTCTTGCCATGCGTTTTCCCACTTCTCCCATAATTTCCGTTGCAATTTAATGTCATTCTGAAAAGTGATGTTATTTATACAGCGGTTTGAAACTTTATGTTTAGTTGTAACCACCCCGTATTCACATCGAGCTTAGGACATTTTCCGCAGACTGGAAGAGCATCTAGTAAGAACATTCTGAAACTGACTCCTGGTTCGACAAGATACGATATCGCCAGATTAAGTGATATGAAATAATCTTTTAAAGTTATGGTGAGCGATAATAATCAGATATTGTGGTGCAAATAACTAACATTGAGAGTCGAAGAGGCAATGGTGGAAAGCATTAAATAAAATTACACTTGAAGCTAATTTTGGTCGGTTATTACTGGCAGGTGTATTTCAATCATATGGTGAATCAAGGAAGGGTCTGTTGGATCCAGAAACAGGTAGAGCTATCTTTCCTGCTGTAATTTCGCTGAAACGGTTCTATTGCATCTCACCTGAGTTACGTTCCGATGACAAGTCTGACCTAAGAGCACGAACAATAAATGACGGGTTGGCACATATTAGAGCTCTGTGGGAAAGTGGGTACAAATATGAAACTTCCTGACAGATTAAAACGGTGTGGAGCACTTGCTCGCGAAAGGCAAAGGTCCCGAATTCGAGTCTCGTCCGGCACACAGTTTTAATCAGTCAGGAAGTTTCATATGGGCGCACACTCCGCTGCAGAGTGAAAATCTCATTCTGGGTACAAATACTATCAAAGCCATGTTATCGTGGCACAAATGTAACCGTGGGTGAACAACTGGTGGTTTTCCGAGTCCATTGGCAATTCAAACAATGGATACCGAACAAACCCCCAAAAATATGGGCATTGTGTTGTTGTGATACTTTTGATGTTTTGAAGACACAAATCTATACAGTCCGAGCTAACATCCCAAAGATGTTCGGGCACACCTGCGGTTCCCCTTCGTCGAAATACCTTGGCTCTAACTCGTCTCTTGAACCACACTACATGCCCTTAATTACACACTTGTGACCCTTTGGTTAAATTTTCTGGCTGATGGCAAGTTTGCGAAATTGTATGAAACATGCAACGTTAATATAATTTATAACAACAGTAATAAAATATCTGGAGCTAAATTAACGACCCATAAATGATGTAGGTCACACAGTTGCGATTTGGTTAGAACAATGTCTATTCAGAAAGTAAACTAATAGCAAAATTGGTCATATTTGAATTACTATTCCACTTGAACTCATATCCATTTGACACAGTTCGATCATTCACAATCTCATCGTGAATTACAAGTCCAATACTACACCTCGTTAACTACGCGAAAAGATGGAGTTCGCACCAGGCTCTCGGCTGCTCACGCTCAGAGACCAAGTCCGGCGATACCACACAACACGAAATTTTCTAAGTCGTTTGACTTCCTAGCTACCTAAAGACCGACCGTCCGCTTTCGCGTCTCCACCAGCACTGTCCCTCTGCTCGTCCCCAGCCACGTTTCCCACGCGCCGGACGTACTCGCTCAACTGACTAGGGCAGTTCACTTTCCTCAAGCGGTCCATCTGATTGGCTACAGCTTATTCTACATTATTTGACATTGTAACATATTTAAATAATCAAAGCTTGACCACTTTCACGTTCTAAATAAAGTAACAATAATATCCATTACATAATTAACGTTAAATTCTTTTACATAAAACCAAAAAAATTTCCTTCTTCACTTTGAAAGTCATGGCCAGTAGCCTTGCACCAGTGTGCTTTCTGATAAATAAGTAAGGAACAAAAGTAACTGTTATGCACTAAACTTACAACAAATATTCTATTACCTAATGATTCAATAGGGTGTCATGCTGTCATCGTTCAATGTGTTTTGTGTGGAAGAAATGATGAGCTGACGCTTAACTGAAAATACTGATAATTTAAATTTGCTATATCTTTTAAACAAATGAAGTTACAGAGTTGATATTTACAGCAGTTGTCATTTCAATTATGCGCTAACGCACAAGTCACCGAAGTGGCGTCAAATCGAAAGACTTGCACCCGGCGAACGGTCTACCCGACGGGAGGCACTAGTCACACATATGAAATATCGATCGTTAAGATCGACCAATGCGTTCAGATTTTAGCACAGAGGTCTTTGTTACAAAACGTTTTAATTTCACTTTACTGTAAATCCCAAACTATTGTGGATATGATCAGCATTCAAGTTTTATTAGGATCCCCATTAAAATTTATGAATGATTGTGGGTTCATTCCATGAATTACTACAGAACTAAATAATTTTCATATAGGTTTCTCTTTATGGCTGATCTTAGGTCGGCCATACTTAAATCTGCTACGTCTCCCTGGCCACAAACAGCATCTACAGGGTTTCCCTATGACGTTGGTTCTCGTCTGTTTCACCTGCACACTACAGCACTTAGGCCTCCATCAGCACAATAGACGCCTGTGAATTTTCCCAACTCGTGGCGAATATGCGCTCTTTGTGACAGATGGTCCTGGACGACAGGGTTCGTTTCACAATTCCTGAAGGCTGACTCTTTCAGCCATATACTGAAACGAGAGTGAATTCCTCGTTAACTCACAACAGGAAAAGAGCCTGGACAAGCACTTGAGAAAAATTTGTGGATTAGAATTGTATGGATCTGACACATGAGCTAAAAGAACAAAATGTCACATCTGACAGTTTCTTCACATCATATGCATTAGGCCAAGAATTTCTTAAAAGACATCTCACAATGCTGGGGACGGAGAGCAAAATTAAGCCAGAACTCCCTAATAATACACCAAGAAAATAAGATGGTCATACTTCAAAGTTCATGTTATCTATTGATACCACAGTCGTACCTTACGTTCCAAGGAAGAACAAACAGGTCGTCCTGATGAACATAACGAACAGCGTAAGGAAATAAGCTACACTGAAGACATGACTCCAGAAATGATATTGGGCACAATGTAATTAAGGGAGCAGTTGACACACTGGATCAGCTTGTTGGCACCTACACGTGCAAAATTAAAACCAACCCCTGGCCAACGATCATCTTCTACAATATTAATGATACTTCTGTCTACAATGCTTTTGCGCTGTGGAGAGAATTAAATACAGGGTGAAAAAAATCTTGTTTATAAAACAAGCATATTACTCGATGAACTGGAAATACTCCTAGCTACTCCTTACACTAAAGTTAGAAAAATGCTTCCACGAAATGAACAGACAGTACCCAATGTTGGAACAATACAAACAGGAAGTCCATCAACATCAAGCGCCAGCAGTGGCAACCTGATCTGCAAACGTGCCATATGCAGATTCTGTCCATCATGTTGTGACAGGAAGGCACCAATGAAGCGTTGACGTTGCATTAAACATGTTTTTAAGAGTCACGTTAAATACCACCACCAAGATTGAGAAATTTTAAGTAAAACTCTATTCTAATTTTTCCTCTGATTGACAATTTATAAGCTAAGTAAAATTCTATTGTACAACAGCTCATTGAGGGTCAGAGCTTACATGTTGTTGACACTATCATCAGTTAATACTGTAAAATTTGTTTTCATTGCAACATGTAAAACCAACATTTAACATTATAATAATTTTTAAGAATTTATAATTCTCATGTCCTTTAAATACCACATCAGGTCATTATGACCCGAAAGCACATATGTGACTAGCTTCTTTTAAGGAAGGTAGCAGCGTTAATTCAGTCATTTTCACATGTCCCTTTGCAGTCCCTTCACAGATATCCGAATGTGGGTCTAATCCGCAATCTTGCCAACGGAGAGATTATTAGCTCAGTTCATTACAGGATACATGTCTAGTGGTTACATCTTATGCGTCTTTAATGCAATGGTTTCGATTGCCTTCTGCATCGTCATGCTATTAATCATTGCTAATTCTTCCGCCTTTTAGGGGCAATTTCTCAAGCCAAAGGCTAAAGAGTGCCCTGAAACTCTGTCCGCTCCTCTGCCCTCTTTGACAAATCTGTTGGCAGAACGAGAGCGACATCTTGTGCCTGAAGTTTTCAGCCGCCATTTCTGATGATTTTTATTCAAAATTTAAGCTGTGGCTTGAATTAAGTTATTAGTCAAAGATACTCCTGCATCACGGGTCCTAAACCGTGCAGAAATGTGATTGTACTGACTTAGATTGTTCGAACGCCTTGCGATATTGATATGGGTACACTGAGGCTACATTGATCTGGAATTTAATAAGATGGCTGCACGCTCGCACTGCATTTGCATCATGATACGTTAAATGATTTTTAATATTTATTTACCTAAAATATTTTGCAGTTGTGTTCCATGTGCGCAATCCCAGTGTATTCTCTTGTTTACAAATCGTGAATATGAAATTTATGTTCATCCCTCCGATTTGGGAGTAGTTTATCTCAGTATATCCCCATAAACTAATTAATTTTACGTCCTTATGTGTGTGAATTGGGTTGTTTTTTTGTCTTTTGCAAATTTATGGTTCCGTAAAGGCTTGTTGCCCGTTGAAGGACAATTTTATTCATTATTTGCGACGCTTCCGAACAATACAAAATTTTATTTTTGTTTCTCAAGTAATTCTAGCTTCTAACATAGCTATTTTCCACTCACATCCTAATTGTTCCAAAATTATCTACGTAGGAAAAGACAGATTGCTATTTGCAATAAAGAAGACACATCAAGTAGAAGACAGGCGCATTTAAAAGACATTCACATAAATCGTTGGCCCACAGCCTTCCTCAGTAAAACACACACACACACACACACACACACACACACACACACAAACGAGCGAGGACAGCTCACGCACATACGGTCGCCTACTGCACCAAATCGGGCCAGAATGTTGAAGTTGGCGGTCATGTGTGCATGCGGTGTACTTGCTTGTTTGTGTGTGTTTGTACGTGTGTGTATGTGGGCGTTAATGGTGTGTATGTGTCTCTCTTTTACCGACAAAGGCTGTGGCCGAAAGCTTAATGTGAGTGTCTTTTAACTGTGCCTACCTGCAAATTGATGTGTCTTCTTTACGGTAAGTAGCAGTGTCTTTTTCTACATTGTTGATATTCCTACCTGGAGTTTGTCATGTTTCCCTAAGTGTTAGCAGATTTTGTGACTGTGTGTTTTCGCACAGTAGTGTTGTGATGATTTTATCGCTGACAATAGACACTGCGATTATACTGAAATTAATATCTCTGTAATTGGATTATCTACGTAATTTAAACGAACAAGGACTCTCAACCTTTTGTTCTCTCTCTTCCTTTTCAGCCATTGTCTGGCAAGGTCATAAAATATATTGCTTTGTCTATGTTAAGTCGAGATTTTCTTATTTGTGCTCATTTTGCATAATAATAACATTGAATTTCATTGTGTTTGTTATTATGACTTATCATACCTTTTTTCCTCATCTTTTTTCATGAATTTGGTAATTAAATGTGGCTTACTTTGTGTGGGGATGTCTGTTAGTGAATGATCGCGTATAACGGCACCAATCGGTGTAATACGTTTGGTTTGCTTTCAGAATAGAACCTGCATCTAAAATTTCCCTTTTTAGCTAACGAATTGCGATAACCTTTAGGCGTAAATCACGTCCCAAAATTATACTCGCCAACAGACAGTCCCTGTAGAGAAGCCTAAGTAAAAAAAAAAAATCAATCGTTAATTATTATGTTGGTAAATGCATTCAGATTTAAATATTTAAAAATACTTTTACAGGATTTTTCAAGTACATAATTTTCTTGCTTTAATTGACGACTCATTTAGCCAAAGATAATTTTAATTTGGCTCAGACCGGCATTTGAGTTGAAACATTTTAAAAACCAGAATAATGTAAAATCAAATAATTTCAAAACCCAATAAATAATAATAATAATAAGCCACCATTAAAAGTCTCCATTGTTTGAAAATTATTTAAGCCTTCTTTTAAACCTTACCTTTGAAGGAACTGCAGTCGTGAGCAGTATATTCAAATATGAGAGCATACATGTTTGAACATCCTTCAGCAGAGATAGCATTTCCTATTCTAAACAAAATACTGCACGTAAAAATGTAAGGGTCATTCGCAGTCGATATTGAAGTCACGTATTTCGTAACGACGAAGCCGATGACGCATTGCCGGCCGGTGTGGCCGTGCGGTTCTAGGCGCTTCAGTTTGGAACCGCGTGACCGCTACAGCCGCAGTTTCGAATCCTGCCTCGGGCATGGATGTGTGTGATGTCCTTAGGTTAGTTAGGTTCAAGTAGTTCTAAGTTCTAGGGGACTTGTGACCTCAGATGTTGAGTCCCATAGTGCTGAGAGCCATTTGAACCATTTTTTGACGACGCATTACCATCTTTTTGGGTGTGCAATAAACAGTGCAGGTACATCTGCGTGCCACCAATCACTTATTCACCGACACTGATAGGTTGCATTAGATCAGTTGTATTGATTGACCGTAGGGGCGAAAGACAACATCCCTCTCTTACACCCTTTTTAATTAGAGCACTTTGTTCTTGGTCTTCCACTCTCTATGTTCCAACTTCACTCTTGCACGTATTACGTGTCACCCGTCTTTATAATTTACCTACATTTTTTCAGAATTTTGATCATCTTACACGATTTGACATTGTCGAATGCATTTTTGAGGTCGACAAATCCTATGTACGTGGAATATCGCCATTCTCATACATCTACACACCAACGTTTTGTTGCCACTTCCCCCAAAGCTCTTATAAATTGCGATGGCATCCCTTCTGCCACAATCGATCTGAAATGTTCCAAAGTGCTTTTAAATTCTGATTGTAATACTGGATCCCATATCTCTTCCCCGTCAACTTCTGTTTCTTCTTCTGTCATGGCATCGGACACGTGTCCTCCACACAGAGGCCTTCAATGTACTCTTCCCGTCTATTCGCTGTCTCCTCTGCATTTAACAGTGGAATTCCCAGTGCATTCTTAATGTTCTGACCCCTACTATTAATTTCATCGAAGGGTATTTTGACTTTTATATATTCTAAGCCAGTCCTTCGCAGAATCATTTCTTTCCCGGTTTCTTCGCGTGCTTTCATGCAGCAATTTCGCCTTAGCTCCCCTGCACTTAATATTTCATTCCTAAGTGTCTTGTATTTCTGTATTCTTGAATTTCCCTAAACGTTTTGGTATTTCCTTGTTTCACCGATCTGCTGAACTACTTCTTTTGTTACCCACGGTTTCTTCGCTGTTACCTTCCTCGTAGACATGGTTTTCTTCCCAACTTCTGTGATTTCTCTCTTGTAGAGATGTTCATTCCTCTTCAACGGAACTGCCCACTGAACTATTAGTTAGCGCAGTATCTATGTTCTCAGAGAAGTTCAACCGTAACTATTCATTCCTTAGTACTTCTGTATCACACACTTTTGCGTTGTGATTTTTCCTTACTGGTCTCTTGAACTTCAGCCTACTCTTCATCACTACTAAATTGTGATCTGAGTCTACATCTGCTCCTGTGGACGCCTTACAATACAGTATCTGATTTTGGTATCTCTCCCGGCCTTTACGAAGTTTACGTCTTCCTCCAGTAATTCTTGAACACAGCATTCGCTTTTACTAGCTAAAATTTACTGCGGAACTGTCTCTCCTTTTTCATTCCTAGTACCAAGCACATATTCTCCGGCAATCCTTCCTTCTATTCCTTCTCTTACTACCACTTTTCAGTCTCTCATGAGTATTACATTTTCATCTCTCATGACGTACGGCTGATCCTTTTCTTTTACAACCTGCCCACCTCGTCCGTGTGAGTTCATAGCCACTGTATAAGGAGCGGCGTTTATGTAGGAGTCGTGGTGGTGGTATCGCGACCGAGGAAGTGAGGAGTTGTGAGCAGGGGCCCCTGGTGCTTGGGCACCAACGACCTGCTGTCCCGGTGTCAAGGGGATCACGTGGCTAGAATCTGTGGTGAGCCATACTGACGATGGGCACTGTGAGGCTTGTATATGAACAACGGCTTCTTTACTGTTCAACTCACTCAAGTCTGATTAATGTGCCGAGTGGTAATCTACTTGCGCAAGGTTGCTGATTCGTGGCCGCGGAATCAAGCCCCCTTGTTGCTCGTTCGCCTAGTATGAATTTTTGCTCCGAGAAACCAATATATTCTCTGAAAGGGTAGCTCGAGCTTTTACTAGCGAGTGTGATGTCGCGGCTGTGTAAAAGTCTCACTGCCCCAACTGTCTCGTTCCCTGTACCTTTGTAAATTCGAATCCCATGATAGAGCTTTGGGGATGTCACTTGATATTATACTTCAGTTATAATATCCATTGACATGTTGATTGCTAAGCCATGTATTTTCCGATATTTCTAAACAGAAATGGTTACTGAAGGGTCAACGGAAGCGTATTATTGAACTTAAACTTTTGCCCCATATTAAAAATGAACTCGAGTGAAAGAACTTTTGGCGTGTTCAGGCCACCAATGAAACTATGGCTAGGTATATTCAACAAATTCAGACCGTAGGCTCTGTCTTGGAGTTGAAGGTTACCGAAAGTTGATAAAATATTGGTGGGTATGAGGCCGGCCGACTATTCGCAGCCCGCATCTCGTGGTAGTGCGGTAGCGTTCTCGCTTCCCACGCCCGGGTTCCCGGGTTCGATTCCCGGCGGGGTCAGGGATTTTCTCTGCCTCGTGATGGCTGGGTGTTGTGTGATGTCCTTACGTTAGTTGGGTTTAAGTAGTTCTAAGTTCTAGGGGACTGATGACCATAGAAGTTAAGTCCCATAGTGCTCAGACCCATTTGAACCATTTTGACTATTCGCATATCACCTTCGCTGAAAAATATTCCACCTTCTTCAAATTGGATGCCTTTGCTTCCGCGATTGAGGGGTTAGGTTTCACAGACCAACATCGTGGTGGTATGGAGGGTCATTGTCAGGACGTCCGCGTCGTTTCTAAACAATGCCAAGGTGATTCATTAAAAATGCGGAAGCGTAGGACATGAAACATGGCATTTGGTACGTGAGTGTCTTGTTGAGCGGAGAGAGAGACCGGACAGCTGACGCCATCGGACCCACAAGTGTGTAAGATACCCGCTCCCGAAATTCTATCGGTACTTTACAGCTGTGGTAGGGAGCTCTTAACTAATTTTTCCGCTCAGTTTGGCCAAAAACCTATTTGTCCACTTACTGATACTCGTAGTTCAGTTTCCTTTCTTGACCACTATTAGTACTTGTAATACAGGCGTATCTGTAAATTACCATGCTTACGCCCTTTCTCTCGGAGATGTCTGGCTGTTAATGGGCAGTTTTGGCCTCTGGTTGGGGAATTGCGAGCCAAGTTAAGCAATGGAAACCCTTGGTGACGATCGGTTTACTGATGGTCAATATGTCCGGCAATTTAATTTTGGGGTCAGATTTTATACAGAAAACTGTGTTAATGTTGGATCACCACGAGAGGTTCTTTATTTCAAGTTTCGTCCTGTTCAGAGATTTGCATTGTCTTCCTGTCATAATTCTTCGGAAGTTTGTAGTGTGTTGTTCCCTCTGGAAAGTTGAGGTCAGTCACGTGAGTCCAGGCAAGGCCAATCACTTGTTGCAGCTTCTTGGTCGTTTACCACAGTGACGGAACCTCACATAAATTGACATTTCGAGAAAAATTAAAAGGGTTTTTTGTGTGTTAAAAAACAGTGACGTGTGAACCATTAATTATTAAAAGACTACGTACGTGTGCGGTATGAATATCAAATATTAAAAAGTGTAGTTTATTATCTAGAAAGCTTGCAAACAGCGATGCATTTAACAAATAGCCTTTTGGATATACTATCTGTGTAATGTAGATGAAGAAGAACAGAGATAGTGTTTGTTGACTCAGATATTCTTTTCCTACCTTATTTCATCTACCGGAAGGCTACCATGGTATCACAGTCTGATGTTTAATGTAAGTCTATCTCTAAGTTATCAGAATATATGTTCAATTGTTATTAGAAAGTGTTGGTTATTAAAGTACTGAGCACTTCCCATAATAGCCACCATTAATTGTAATTAATAACTCTATTTCAGTACTTCGTGTTGCGGGGAGCTCTCTTTCCCTAGCAGAATTCGGTCGACCATCACGCTGACGCCATTTTTTAGTTAGAAATTCAATCTGCAATATGAAATGTAGTGCGGGAGACTTCTTTATTCTGATCTTTTAATAGCTTCGAAGTTAGTAAAGTAAAGACACATTCCATTCATTAACGTTTTCGTACTGAAGTAATTCAGTACGTTAAAGATTGGCCAATTAACCGCAGATAACGACTAGTAAATAAAAAAAATATTCTGTTTAATAAGCATAAAAAATATCTCAGTTTCTTTGTGAAAGTTGGTACATAAATGACCAGTAGCCCCTGAGAATCTAATTAATCATTACAGTTTGCGTAAAAGCACGCGTATTTTCTCCCCATAATAGCAGCGCTCACGTGAACTATCTGTTAGAAGGCGGTGAGTCGCGCGCTGTGTATAAAATATTATTTCGTGCGTACTTCGGAATAGCCGATGTCTGTATGTATCTTATTGGGGTATTGGGTTATTTCAGAGTCTCATGCTAGCCCACAATATTTAACAGAGTAAATAATATTGCAGTAATCAGTATTTATTTTTAATTAATAACTACAGACATAGAATTTAACAAAACTCCCAATCCCGAGCACCGCGATAAGTGGCGCCCACGAACGCGGGCCTCGAATTTTTATGTACCAAAGTTACGTAGATAAATATAGAATACAGAAAGATTAACTGAGATATAGTTGTGTTTATGAGAAAAACTTTTCAATGTTATTAGTTAAATATATTTCTGTGTAAATGTGATAATGTGCCTGGTACAAGAACTAATCCTGTATATGTAACATTGTTCCATGTACCCAAACATAAGCACTTGCACTTGAACGAGAACAGTACGAGACCGATTCAGTGAAGTTTTTGGACTTGCAACTGACGCAATATATACTATTATCTCAACCCAGATATATGCAGCAGCACGCAATACCAGTTAAGGGTGTGAGTGCGTGTGCTTCTGGACTGGAACCAAGAAGAGGGAGGAATCCGGGGGCCATGTACTGTGCTGACTGTGTTGGCACAAATTTGCCACAGTCTTGTATTTCAAGTAAAACTATAATCCTTTGCTACAGTGAATTTTAGTTAGATTCATTTGCTATAACTTGATACTTGTGAGTGGTTGGTTGGTTGGTTGGTTTGAGGAAGGAGACCAGACAGCGTGGTCATCGGTCTCATCGGATTAGGGAAGGATTGGGAAGGAAGTCGGCCGTGCCCTTTCAGAGGAACCATCCGGCATTTGCCTGGAGTGATGTAGGGAAATCACGGAAAACCTAAATCAGGATGGCCGGACGCGGGATTGAACCGTCGTCCTCCCGAATGCGAGTCCAGTGTCTAACCACTGCGCCACCCCGCTCGGTACTTGTGAGTGAATCAGTTTTAGAACTGCTAAACAGTGAATAGTGTTTGAGATATAGGTCACACAATCAGCTCTGTGTAGTTCAAATAAACTCATGTGCAATTAATTACAGGTTCACTTGTGTGTGTACTGACGTCAAAGTAATATTTCTGCATTGATAGATTTTTAGCAGTACACTATAATAGTAATGTGAAAGGTTTACACCATAAAGTCAGTGCAAAAGACTAGATTATAGCTTCACTTGAAATGATTGATAAGATTTCTTTAGGTTATAACAATATTTTGTGTATTTTTTGTATATTTCTTGTGTGTGTGACATTTTGGGGGAACCAGATTTCTTTGTATATTTCTGTCCAGATTGTGATAGCAGATTTCTGCAAACATGGTTAAGACACGCAAAGAAAAACTAGCAGAGAGCGAGAATATGTCTGGGTATGATACAGATAACAATGTACAGGGATTTTCATTAACTAATGAATCCGAAATGTTGTTGTTGTTGTTGTGGTCTTCAGTCTTGAGACTGGTTTGATGCAGCTCTCTCCATGTTACTCTATCCTGTGCAAGCTTCTTCATCTCCCAGTACCTACTGCAACCTACATCCTTCTGAATCTGCTTAGTGTATTCATCTCTTGGTCTCCCTCTACGATTTTTACCCTCCATGATGCCCTCCAATGCTAAATTTGTGATCCCTTGATGCCTCAAAACATGTCCTACCAACCGATACCCTCTTCTAGTCAAGTTGTGCCACAAACTTCTCTTCTCCCCAATCCTATTCAATACCTCCTCATTAGCTACGTGATCTACCCACCTTATCTTCAGCATTCTTCTGTAGCACCACATTTCGAAAGCTTCTATTCTCTTCTTGTCCAAACTAGTTATCGTCCATGTTTCACTTCCATACATGGCTACACTCCATACAAATACTTTCAGAAAGGACTTCCTGACACTTAAATCTACACTCGATGTTAACAAATTTCTCTTCTTCAGAAACGCTTTCCCTGCCATTGCCAATCTACATTTTATATCCTCTCTACTTCGACCATCATCAGTTATTTTACTCCCCAAATAGAAAAACTCCTTTACTACTTTAAGTGTCTCATTTCCTAATCTAATTCCCTCAGCATCACCCGATTTAATTTGAATACATTCCATTATCCTCGTTTTGCTTTTGTTGATGTCCATCTTATATCCTCCTTTCAAGACACTGTCCATTCCGTTCAACTGCTCTTCCAAGTCCTTTGCTGTCTCTGACAGAATTACAGTGTCATCGGCGAACCTCAAACTTTTTACTTTTCTCCATGAATTTTAATACCTACTCCGAATTTTTCTTTTGTGTCCTTTACCGCTTACTCAATATACAGATTGAATAACATCGGGGAGAGGCTACAACCCTGTCTCACTCCTTTCCCAACCACTGCTTCCCTTTCATGCCCCTCGGCTCTTATAACTGCCATCTGATTTCTGTACAAATTGTAAATAGCCTTTCGTTCCCTGTATTTTATACCTGCCACCTTCAGAATTTGAAAGAGAGTATTCCAGTTAACATTGTCAAAAGCTTTCTCTAAGTCTACAAATGCTAGAAACGTAGGTTTGTCTTTTCTTAATCTTTCTTCTAAGATAAGCCGTAAGGTTAGTATTGCCTCACGTGTTCCAACATTTCTACGGAATCCAAACTGATCTTCCCCGAGGTCCGCTTCTACCAGTTTTTCCATTCGTCTGTAAAGAATTCGCGTTAGTATTTTGCAGCTGTGACTTATTAAACTGATAGTTCGGTAATTTTCACATCTGTCAACACCTGCTTTCTTTGGGATTGGAATTATTATATTCTTCTTGAAGTCTGAGGGTATTTTGCCTGTCTCACACATCTTGCTCACCAGATGGTAGAGTTTTGTCATGACTGGCTCTCCCAAGGCCATCAGTAGTTCTGATGAAATGTTGTCTACTCCCGGGGCCTTGTTTCGACTCAGGTCTTTCAGTGCTCCGTCAAACTCTTCACGCAGTATCTTATCTCCCATTTCGTCTTCATCTACATCCTCTTCCATTTCCATAATATTGTCCTCAAGTACATCGCCCTTGTATAAACCCTCTATATACTCCTTCCACCTTTCTGCCTTCCCTTCTTTGCTTAGAACTGGGTTGCCATCTGAGCTCTTGATATTCATACAAGTGGTTCTCTTCTCTCCAAAGGTCTCTTTAATTTTCCTGTAGGCAGTATCTATCTTACCCCTAGTGAGACAAGCCTCTACATTTGTCCTCTAGCCATCCCTGCTTAGCCATTTTGCACTTCCTGTCGATCTCATTTTTCAGACGTTTGTATTCCTTTTTGCCTGCTTCATTTACTGCATTTTTATATTTTCTCCTTTCATCAATTAAATTCAATATTTCTTCTGTTACCCAAGGATTTCTATTAGCCCTCGCCTTTTTACCTACTTGATCGTCTGCTGCCTTCACTACTTCATCTCTCAGAGCTACCCATTCTTCTTCTACTGTATTTCTTTCCCCCATTCCTGCCAATTGTTCCCTTATGCTCTCCCTGAAACTCTCTACAACCTCTGGTTCTTTCAGTTTATCCAGGTCCCATCTCCTTAGATTCCCACCTTTTTGCAGTTTCTTCAGTTTCAATCGGCAGTTCATAACCAATAGATTGTGGTCAGAATCCACATCTGCCCCTGGAAATGTCTTACAATTTAAACCCTGGTTCCTAAATCTCTGTCTTACCATTATATAATCTATCTGATACCTTTTAGTATCTCCAGGATTCTTCCAGGTATACAACCTTCTTTTATGATTCTTGAACCAAGTGTTAGCTATTATTAAGTTATGCTCTGTGCAAAATTCTACAAGGCGGCTTCCTCTTTCATTTCTTCCCCCCAATCCATATTCACCTACTATGTTTTCTTCTCTCCCTTTTCCTACTGACGAATTCCAGTCACCCATGACTATTAAATTTTCGTCTCCCTTCACTACCTGAATAATTTCTTTTATCTCGTCATACATTTCATCTATTTCTTCATCATCTGCAGAGCTAGTTGGCATATAAACTTGTACTACTGTGGTAGGCATGGGCTTTGTGTCTATCTTCGCCACAATAATGCGTTCACTATGCTGTTTGTAGAAGCTAACCCGCACTCCTATTATTTTATTCATTATTAAACCTACTCCTGCATTACCCCTATTTGATTTTGTATTTATAGCCCTGTAATCACCTGACCAAAAGTCTTGTTCCTCCTGCCACCGAACTTCACTAATTTCCACTATATCTAACTTTAACCTATCCATTTCCCTTTTTAAATTTTCTAACCTACCTGCCCGATTAAGGGATCTGACATTCCACGCTCCGATCCGTAGAACGCCAGTTTTCCTTCTCCTGATAACGACGTCCTCTTGAGTAGTCCCCGCCCGGAGATCCGAATGGGGGACTATTTTACCTCTGGAATATTTTACCCAAGAGGACGCCATCATCATTTAATCATACAGTAAAGCTGCATGTCTTCGGGAAAAATTACGTCTGTAGTTTCCCCTTGCTTTCAGCCGTTCGCAATACCAGCACAGCAAGGCCGTTTTGGTTAATGTTACAAGGCCAGCTCAGTCAATCATCCAGACTGTTTCCCCTGCAACTACTGAAAAGGCTGCTGCCCCTCTTCAGGAACCACATGTTTGTCTGGTCTCTCAACAGATACCCCTCCGTTGTGGTTGCACCTACGGTACGGCCATCTGTATCGCTGAGGCACGCAAGCCTCCGCACCAACGGCAAGGTCCATGGTTCATGGGGGTTATGTTATGCTCTCAAATTCCTAGACAGTAAGGTGAGCAGCATGTGACCGAAAATGTATCAGGCAATGCTGATGAACAGGCTCAGATGAGCAAAGAAGCTCACTCAGCTGCTAGGATAGGTTAAGGTGATGCAACAGCATCAACAGCCGATGTTATGCAAGCACCAGCACCAACAGTTGATTTCTTGCTGCACTTATTGCATAATTAGATCTCAGAGGGAAGCAACGTGAAGAGAAAGACAAATTAGAACGCCTTGCTCGGGAACAGAAAGAAAGGCAAGCGTGCTCGATTCGCGACCAAGTTCTAATTTCACAAGTTAAAGATATTTTAGCTGTAGATCGAGCGAAGCGTGAGGAGAAAGATAAAGTAGAACGCTTTGCTGTTGAAGAAAGACAGGAATGCCTAGCTCGTCGAACGCAGGGAACAGTAGTGTGATGCTCAGTTTCTGGCAAAATTGAATGAAATTTTAGGCCAACGTGACAAGTTGATAGTGTCACATATGCCACAGGAGATCGGTGTTGAAAAGCAACAAGTCGCCGAATTAATTGAACAAAACAAAGGGATTACGTAACTGGGGTAACGCTTAGGCGAGCTCGTACATCAGTTGGACAACGCGCATAGCGTTTTGGAAACTCACATAAAGAGCATCAATGGAAAGCTTAATTCAATATCAAATACTTGGGATATAAACTGCGTAACCCAGGCTGTTGGTCGGCCGGGAGTTGAATGCGCAACTGTCGAAAGGTTTTTTTTTTTTTAACGGGGTTGTAGTCCGGGGTGATTTGTTACAATACAGCATCACCGGTCTATTGCGGTCTAACTGTGTTGGTGAGGCAGTAAATTTCCACACGTCACTGCAATTCACTTTGGAGGTGTGGCGGTGGGACTTGTAGTCCCGTACCACCCTCTGACGGTGATAGTACTACATGAGTCACGCAGAAGAATATTGCCTAACATGTGCAGGTGAAGGTGTGGGGGTAGTCCCGTACGCCAGGGCAGAGGATGAATGTCGAAAGGTTCTATGTACCACTTCATATTTACAGAGCGGGAAAATCAGACTGCGAGAGAATGCAGTCGCTCTCTCCTGTGAATTATCCATGCACTGTCGCTGCAACAGAGGCCGGAGTGCTACCAACAGTAGCACAGGTAAAGCAGAAGAATCTTTAATTAAGCACCGGCAATTTCAAACGTTTATTGATGAATGAACAAATGTACGTTCAATGATTTTTGTCTAAAGTTTTCGAAACGTGTTACCTGTGTCATGGACTAAACACCAGAATATTCAGTTAGTGATTTCATTTATTACGGGAGACGCGGCACTGTGGGCGATGGAGATTGCGGAACAGTGTCCGACATTCTCGGAATTTGAGAACAAATTCCTAGCCAGGTACTGGTCTAGGTCTGTACAGGAAAGACTGCGTAAACAGGTGTACAACCCTGAACCCTTTAACTACCGCTTTGGCAATCTGAGGAAAGACTTTGAACGGTATTTGAATAAGACGAGGTATTGGGATGAAGCCATTCCCGCGAGAGATGTTTTACGAATCTTAAAAGGAAAATTACCAACACCGATTCGGGAAAAATCAGTGCACGTCCGTGATACAGACCTAGAATTGTTCATGGCAACGATAGATTCTCTGGACTTGATACATGAGGATGCCCGTCAGAATGAGCAAGGTAACTCAGGGAACGGTCAAAGGAATAATAAAACAAGAAATCAGGGGAATGATAGCCCCAGCAAAAATGGTTTTGGAAAAAACAATGAATATTCGCGTGGAGAGAACTTCCATAACAAGGCGAACTTAAAGAATAATGGGCTGCCTGCGAATAACAACTGGAGTAGCACTGGTTACAATGCAAACCAGTACGCCAACATGAACCAGTCTCCCCAAAAAGGGGGTAGGAGAAAATTATAACCGAAAAAGGAGGAGGGAATGGGAGGTGGGGGTGGGAGGAAACTCAAACTTTGTAAATAAAAATATGCGAACAAACAGTGAGCAGTGGCAACGGACAGGGCCAGCGAACTGGCAAGCACAACAAGCCATGCCGAGAGGTCATGTGCCCGTTAACCACATCAACGTTATTCCGATGCCACCGCCCCCCCCCCCCCCCTCAGCCCCAGAACAGTCAGCCACATGTTTATGTCGCTCAGAGTACATCGCAAACTGTGAGTGAGGGGAGAGAATCACAAAAGTGACA
The DNA here is from genome assembly GCF_023864345.2 of Schistocerca serialis cubense. Classification (NCBI taxonomy): domain Eukaryota; kingdom Metazoa; phylum Arthropoda; class Insecta; order Orthoptera; family Acrididae; genus Schistocerca; species Schistocerca serialis. The sequence goes on along the minus strand of NC_064641.1, from coordinate 399,749,554 downwards.
GACCAAGTATCGGCAGAGTCCGACAGGCTGTCAAACTCCGGCCGACTTCTGTAGGCCCTCCCCAGACGGACGGCAAGATTAAAGAGGGGTGCAGGCGTCATGTGGGTGTGCATTTATTCCGTTATAATGAAGAATGCGATATGAAAAAAGAGTTAACAGTTGTTCCGCGATTGGTGGAACACAGGATGTAGGTCACGTGCAGGCTGCATTTATAGCAAAAGTAAATGGAATAGATGTGACAGTAATCCTTGATACAGGATTGAGCGCCTCTGTCATAGATGAGCAGTTATTCCAGTGTATTGACCGTGTAAAGAAGTGGAAAATTGTAAGGTCGTAGGTGCTCTACACGGCAGAGTTTATGTGATAAGGATCGCGTGCAGGCTAAGATCGCCACGGAAAAAGAAGCTATATTATGCTCATTGCTTGTGGTAATGAATCTTGCAGTGCCTTGCATCCTGGGACTTCATACGCTTCAGGAAATGAAGGCGAGAATTGAACACTCCAGAGCCACAAGCACTTTATACTATCGTAACCGGCAAATTGACCTGACACTGATTAGGACTCAGGACACATATAATTACTGCCGGAATGTCCGAGTAACTGTCAATGATCCATATACATTGTGTTGAATGACTGTACCATTAGCCAAACCAATAATGAACAGGAACCCGAATGGGAGTTGGAAGCTGTAACTATTTAAAAAAATAAAAGCGAAGAAAAAGTAGCCGAATCCTCTTACTTAAGCCAGCCACAACAAGCTGACTTAAGACATTTATTAATTCGTTTTGTGAAAGTATTTTCAGAGAAGCCAGGAATTATTAAGGGATATGAATTCGACATGCAGGTGAAGCCCCATCAAACATTCTGGCACTCTATACCGTGGACTAAAAGGCCAACCGTACGCTGCGTTGGCAGATAATCGAACTTTCAACGTCACCGTTTTCGCCCTTCGCAGTCTCATTCACAACAGCTCAATCACCGTTTGGTTTGAATGTCAGTGCGAGAGTGTTCATTACGACACTGGACACAGAATTAGGGCCCGACCTCTTAGAAAATGTAACGGTATATGTGGATGACATCCTAATAGAATCGGAAACCTGGGCTGAACATATGGATAATTTGTACCGTGTGTTAACAAGATTTACAGCAGTTGGAGTAACTGTCAACCTTGCTAAATCTAAATTTTGTTGTGAGGAAATAAAATTCTTAGGACACATCATTTCTCCTGTGGGAATTTTACCCAATCCCAAGAAATTAAAGGCAATAGAGGAGATGCCATACCCTAATACTAAAAAGCAATGAAAGACATTTCTAGGAATCCCCTCCTTTTTTAGGCGATTTCTACCAGCTCAGTTATTAAATAGTGAGGACTTATTAAGTCTACTCATAAAAAATCGACCTTGGATTTTTACTGACGAATGCAAAAGGGCGTTTGATCAAATCAAAGAAGCACTAGTAAATGCGGAGATATTGCACCATCCCGACATGTCACAAGGTTTTTATCTTGCGACAGACGCATCTTTTTGTGGCTTGGGAAGTTGTCTGTTTCAAGTAGATAAACATGGGCAACCAACTGAAATTAAAATAATAGGATTTGCAAGCCGTGTGTTAAATTCCTGTGAGCGGTCATATTCCGCAACAGAACTTGAAGTACTTGCAGTGATCTGAGCACTGAAGAAATTTTGTTATTACGTCTACGGAATAAGTGTAATAATATTTTGCGACCACCAGGCGCTTAGTAATGTGGTTACGTGCCGTTCACTGCACAAGCGTCTGACAAGGGAGATTTTGCTTTTGCAACATTACAACTTCTAAATCAGACACGTAAAGGGAACGGACAATGTGGTTGCAGACGCATTGTCTAGATTGCCTAGAGAATTACCCGAGTTCGTAGAACAGTCTACGGAGTTGCTTCAGGATCCCACCAGACGTAAGAAATATGTATATGTGTGCCATGAGATCACAAATACGCTGCGTGCCGATCCGTTATGGTACGGGATAATTGACTCATTAAATACCAATCCAAATGGAGATTTCAGCAAATTATATAAGATCAAAAATGACCTTTTTTATTACAAAATGAAAGAAACTTCGGAAAATTGGTGTGTTGGCATACCGACACAGTCAATTAACAATCTGATATTGTCCGGACATATGCAGCAAACCAACAAAGTAAGTGGGTTGAGTTGATGCTACATTTTGAGAGAATTCATAACAATATACCTCATGAATCTATGGGGTTCACGCCCTGTGAAATCATGATGCCAAATGTACCTGACGATGAGTGGCTGAAGCCTCTGCCACGTATCCCAGAAGTCATAACTAGAGAACAAAAGTTATTACAAGCCCTGCTTGTACTGCAGCATCATGCACGGGTAATGTATCACGAAGCAAATACCGTCTGCACTTGCGGAATGTTACGTTATATGATTGTGACTATTACAGCGCCATCTACCACAAAGTGAAGAAAGTGGTCCAACTAAAACATTCATATATCTTTACGTACTACACGAATATGTAATGAAATAATGGGAGTTCCTATTTTTAAAAACGCAGTTGATATCCGTTTGACCTATGGCAGCGCCATCTAGCGGGCCAACCATAGTGCCATCTGGTTTCCCGCTTCAAGCTAGACAAGTTTCGTTCTTTGTAGTTTTTTCGTTTGACGCTTATTTCGTGAGATACTTGGCCCGGTCACGATCAGTGGACCACCCTGTATGTATATGTTTCCTTATTAATTAATTCAATTGCTATACTATCGGCATAAAAGTAACTAGGATTATAAAAAGCTTGGATGTCAACAATCGGAAGGCTCCAGGTGGGGTTTTTGACCCGTCTTTCCTTACGCTTGTAACCCAAATGAGGGACTGTAAGTAAGTTCGTATTGATTCTGTAGGATTCCGGGTTGTTCACATTCTTGCTAAAAAGTAGGGTTTCTGGTATGATTTTTTCTTAGTAATTTAATTGAAAGCTTTGTTGCTTTGGTAAAAATAAAATTGGTTCTTTTTGTCGTGACAGAATAAATTACTATTAATCACACCAGATTTGTCGGAGAACAGCAGCAACATATGTAATTGATCCAGCTTTAAGAAATTCTATTACCTTTTAGCGGAAAATTCGTGCGGTACTCTCCGACGTTAGAAAAGTCGTGGTGTTCCGTTCGGAGCAGGAGGCGGCTGTCTTTTCTCATTCGCGATATCGAAAATTACTAAAAAATGAACAGAAATTTTTTTCCGGAGGAAGATCGCGCGGAGAAAACAGACAGAAGTTACATGAAAGAAACCTAAGGGACCAACTAATTGGATTTGTACGAACATATAAACGGAACTGAAAGAACTTGGAATAAATACTATAACGATGTCGTCACGACAGCCTCCTGTTCCGACAGAACACACGCTGGATCATAAGCTGCATAAATCTTTTAAACAGAAAAGATTATCACAAGTATAATTAATGAAAATATGGTTGAGAGATTTTCTTTGAAATTAAATAAACTTCACGGCTTCAAGTATTATATTATGAAACGGAAACTTACATTAACATGGCCACCCAATGTGGCGGTGGAGCGAATTTTCATGATACACATTCTCGCTTGTTTGTGGCTACATATATTTTTAATCACTTAAACTCTTAAGTTTACAATAAAATGATTATATCAGTATGGAGCACAATACTTTTGCGTCCGACTCGCAACACATTCACAGAAGAACAGCTAGAGAGCGGCGCGGCTCCCTGCGGAAGTAAAAATTGGCAATTATTATTTTGAAACATAAGTGCATCGTTTTTTTTTACTGATCGATAGCAGCGTATAACAGTTTATAGCTATCGCGATATTCTGCGCTTTCCAGGAGCGCGGCAAAGATATCTGGTTACAACATTCATTGGTATATGTTAAAAGTTCGCACATACTGACGCGAATACAGAAAAAAACTTTTACATTTTAAAAATCGCAGTGATAAAGGCTGTAATGTCACAATGCCTCCCATGTGAGGCATGATGATTCCGGAAGGATCATCAGGACTCACATGTAGTTTCAAGACATTACCGTGTTTTATCATCTGTTTACTTTCGTTCTAACATAAAATTGGAATGAGTTTGTCATCTAGTTATTTTATGCTTCCAGTACAGTTATGAAAACAAATAAAGTCTTTCAGTGTCGTTTGTGCGCTTCGGCACTTCTCTCAGTTCATTGCAAGGTGTCCTTGCACTGTTATCTTAATTGCTCTTACTGTGAAACAAAATATGACAAAAAACAATCTTAAGTCTAACACACACAAAGATAAATGAATAATACTCTATATAGAAAACAAAACATGGCAGTAGACAAACATACACAGATACATTGAAATAATTACTTAAACAGTCCTCTAAAATTGTCTGTGACCTGTTTGGTCTCGTAATGTTTTTTATCCGTTTCATTAGATTTTTTTAGAGTGTCGTTGTTAATCAGGACGTTTCACTTGACACTACACTGTACACTTTTATTTGTCACGCGCTCGCTTAACCGGAGTCTGCAACGTCTATTCTCGTTCGGTGAGCGGCGTCGTCCGAGAGGTCACGACCCTGGGTAGCGTCTTTTTTGCGTTCGCTCGTGTTGCCTCTCTAGTATCTCGCATCAAGCGTCATGTCGTTTACATGCAAATAAACAGAAAGAAACCTGTATTAGGTTCGTGCTATAATGTAGACTTACAGGTAAAGGTTTTATAGGATTCTGGACAGGATTGATAACCTTCCCTTCCAGTTAACGTTTCAGTGCTCAGTAATGCCTTGTCTTTATTTAACTATCTATCGCATAATATCCGACGTGACTGATTGAATGGTAATTAATTTGAAGCTAAGACTTCTCTTTTTACAGAATAAATAAAGTTCATAATTAAGTTTCACTGTGATAGCTTTAGCAATGTCTCTTGCGTAGTTGTGAGACGGAAAACATTCTAAGGTCAATGACACGCCTCCACAGCGCGCGCGTCGGTTGTGTTTCAAATGTTAATTGTCGAGTCCAATTGCAAGCAGCTCCGCGCTGTTGCAGGTTACTAGTCCAGTGCAACACACGCTTGTGTATGCTCGTATGAAGTTTAACGTGTGTCACTCGCGCTCTGCTAAAATGAGAACACGCGTAAAACACACGTCTCGTGTCCTTTCTCCATCGTCGATCGGCGTATCGAAAACTTGGGTAGAAAATACCACCGTCTGTTTCGAGGATTTCACACAACAGTCCCTGCGACCTGCCATGCTGCTTACACACAGGTAAGTGAAGCCAACGTTTTACATATAGTTTGCAAAATGCTTTGTTGTGATCGCTGTCACTACCTGCACTTGCGTGTACACATGTCACTGCACATGTATTTTGTACACTTTTATCACTCGCATTTTGTTAGAACGTCTTAGAGTGTCTGGAAATTCACATCTCCCAACTCACATTGTGATTTCAAAGTTCACAGTTCAAGTTACTCACAGGTAAATACACTCCTGGAAAATAGAACACATTGACACCGGTGTGTCAGACCCACCATACTTGCTCCGGACACTGCGAGAGGGCTGTACAAGCAATGATCACACGCACGGCACAGCGGACACACCAGGAACCGCGGTGTTGGCCGTCGAATGGCGCTAGCTGCGCAGCATTTGTGCACCGCCGCCGTCAGTGTCAGCCAGTTTGCCGTGGCATACGGAGCTCCATCGCAGTCTTTAACACTGGTAGCATGCCGCGACAGCGTGGACGTGAACCGTATGTGCAGTTGACGAACTTTGAGCGAGGGCGTATAGTGGGCATGCGGGAGGCCGGGTGGACGTACCGCCGAATTGCTCAACACGTGGGGCGTGAGGTCTCCACAGTACATCGATGTTGTCGCCAGTGGTCGGCGGAAGGTGCACGTGCCCGTCGACCTGGTACCGGACCGCAGCGACGCACGGATGCACGCCAAGACCGTAGGATCCTACGCAGTGCCGTAGGGGACCGCACCGCCACTTCCCAGCAAATTAGGGACACTGTTGCTCCTGGGGTATCGGCGAGGACCATTCGCAACCGTCTCCATGAAGCTGGGCTACGGTGCCGCACACCGTTAGGCGTCTTCCGCTCACGCCCCAACATCGTGCAGCCCGCCTCCAGTGGTGTCGCGACAGGCGTGAATGGAGGGACGAATGGAGACGTGTCGTCTTCAGCGATGAGAGTCGCTTCTGTCTTGGTGCCAATGATGGTCGTATGCGTGTTTGGCGCCGTGCAGGTGAGCGCCACAATCAGGACTGCATACGACCGAGGCACACAGGGCCAACACCCGGCATCATGGTGTGGGGAGCGATCTCCTACACTGGCCGTACACCACTGGTGATGGTCGAGGGGACACTGAATAGTGCACGGTACATCCAAACCGTCATCGAACCCATCGTTCTACCATTCCTAGACCGGCAAGGGAACTTGCTGTTCCAACAGGACAATGCACGTCCGCATGTATCCCGTGCCATCCAACGTGCTCTAGAAGGTGTAAGTCAACTACCCTGGCCAGCAAGATCTCCGGATCTGTCCCCCATTGGGCATGTTTGGGACTGGATGAAGCGTCGTCTCACGCGGTCTGCACGTCCAGCACGAACGCTGGTCCAACTGAGGCGCCAGGTGGAAATGGCATGGCAAGCCGTTCCACAGGACTACATCCAGCATCTCTACGATCGTCTCCATGGGAGAATAGCAGCCTGCATTGCTGCGAAAGGTGGATATACACTGTACTAGTGCCGACATTGTGCATGCTCTGTTGCCTGTGTCTATGTGCCTGTGGTTCTGTCAGTGTGATCATGTGATGTATCTGACCCCAGGAATGTGTCAATAAAGTTTCCCCTTCCTGGGACAATGAATTCACGGTGTTCTTATTTCAATTTCCAGGAGTGTACGTTACAATATTAAACAATGTCCATAAATTACATTCATACATACATACATTTCTTAATTTTGCTTACAGTCACAAAATTCTGTTAACCTTTTCAGTCACGCCACGCCGGATTAGCGTATTGAATACCACTACTTGTGCATCAAGGCACGATTATTTCGGTTATTCTCTCTCCCTTTTACAAAGGTAATTTTTTTTTAACAAATCTTTTAAGCAGCTTGTTATTTCGTTTCTCTTCAAAATTTAGTGTCACTGTTTATGTAGAGCACAGATTGAACAAATTCTGTCTCTACTGGTCGAGCATACTCATGCATTTCTCTCCGGAAGATTCATGCTTCATAAAGTTACTGGCTGCAAGTACTACTCGCGGACTGTATTATAATCTCTCAACATTGCTACTCGCGATACGCGATTAGAACAAAACTTTCGCTAACGGATCTCTCCCACAAATTTCGTTTCCACTTCAACCGTCTAAAGAGCACTCAGATGAGCCTGTCAAATCTAATCCTCACTTTTTTTTAATGGGATAGGATGGGGAAGTGGAAGAGGAGAGGATCAAATATGAACATAAATACACTATATACATATACAAATTCTAGCACAACTACACTAGGATATTTTTGTGACCTTAGATGCATGACATGCGTCACGTGTGCCTTCAAGTGGCTATTCTCTAATCTAATATCAGATCTTAGTTTTATTATTATAATGTGAGTCATATCTGGTGACAGCTTTCTAGTTTCTCACGCTTCCTTCTGGGCGATTGTCGGGCTTGGCTGTGAAATAGCTAATTACCTTAGTGCATCTTACATGTTTAAAGAAGAAACGTTTACCATCAGGAATACTTCAGACTTGTCAGTACGACGTATATGTTTCCATGTAATGGCACTCTCGACTACATGACCTAACAGCTGTTGTAAAACAGAATAAAGGAAATGCTTTGTTGCTTAGCTATTAAATCTTTATGAGGCTTACTGTTCGTAGATGATACTTTGAATCTGAGATTGAATCTCCTGAAAACTATCAAATACTACGTGATACTCTCTCTCTCTCTCTGTTATTTACTGCTTTTGACAGTTCAAACACTTGGCTACACAAATCTGTTTAATTCTGAAGATCGCGTTAACAAAAGGTATAGTTCATGGCGGTGTTACAATAACGCACAGTTTACACGCAATAGGCTGTACTCTGTACACTTAAAGACTAACATTCCATCTTGAAGGCTGAAAAAGAAATTGCTTAACCTAATATTTCACATACATATATATTCATTGGAGTTGGAAGGTGGCAATCTGCTACTTCCTTCCGTATCTCCTTTCAACAATAACGTCATTTCTCAATGCCAACAGCCAACTTGGACTGCTTACACCTATGACTAACTTAAAACAAACTGAGAATCTGTCCTCTCAAATGGAATGTGCTTTCCTTTTCGTTCGCCATAATAAATCAAATCTTCAATTACCTCCATAGTTTTTCGCCAAAGTGTGAGTACTCGTACTGGTGTGTGTGAATACCGAAGTGTTTCACAGGTTAAACCTTAGGCTAATGTTCCTTTGCTTGTTACTTTGCCTCGTTATACTTCTTGAGATCCTGGTGGTGATACAATCCTTTAATTCTGCCAGATGCTGGATCCGCTATTAGATAACATCCTGTATGTGGTTTTCTAATTACTACAAATGTTCCGTCGTACAATAGCCTCCATTTCCGATTTCTTTTCAACAACTTCCATGGCTTAAAATGCGTCCGTAGAAGCACCTTTTCATTAATATCATATGTAAGAGCCTTAGATACTTTCTTGTCATAAGACTTCTTGCGTAGATTCGCCTGTACAGCTAAGGATACCAATGCTTGCCTAAGTTTTGCATCTAAATCTAATTCTGGTTCTACAATTTTAGGTATGGGATCTAACCATTCATTTCTTTCCCGATGACTCGTCATTAATTCCGCAGGTGTAAATCCAGTTGAGAAGTGTGGAAGATTGTTGACAATCTGCTCGAATGAAGATACAAAGTCAATCCAACGGGTTTGTCGATTAGGTATGCAGGTTCGAATGAATCTATTGAACTCTTTGAAGATACGTTCGGTGGGATTAGATTGCGGTCTGAAACGAGATATAAGTATTTGTTTGATGCCATGTCTGGCAAGAAAATTGCGCCATTGTCTGCCAGTGAAATTCGATGCATTATCTGATAGAATGGCCTCCGGCTTGCCAAATCGAGGAAAATAGTCTTGTTCGATTCGACGGATGATCGGAAGTGCACTGGATGTTTTCACTGCATAAAGTCTCACATGTTTTGTGAAAAGATCCATCAATGCGACTAGGTATTTCACCCCTCCCCTCCCTTGCGGCAGGGGGCCGGTGAGATCAAGTGCGAGAACTTGATTTGGTCTCTCAGTAATAATTGGATTCAGAGGAATTAGGTTCGAATGGTTGAAGGGTTTTGCCTTCTGGCAGATAAGACATGTACTTAACAACTTGTGGGTTCGATGGTGCAAGTTTGGTACATAGCAATACGCAGAAATCTTTCGTTTGCATTTTTCAGGTCCATAATGGCCCCAGGAAAGATGTGTGTACCAGATAAGGTGTTCAACGTATGCGTGTGGTATACACACACACCATCTACCAGAGAGGAGAGAAGTTCGAATGGAATAAAACATCGTTGTGTAGTTTATAAAATTTGGACAAGTGGTGATCGGGTTTTGTTAGAAGAAGTTGTTTGACCTTACGCCATTTGGGATCTGTTTCTTGGAGTATACGCATCTGCTTGCAGAGCTGAAGGAAATACTTTCTATGTAGTGGGTCTTTCATTAGAAGAATTCGGTAGTTCGACATCTGCTCGATAAGTTCACTGGACTCGGGAACTCCTTGCGGCATGCGTGACAAAGCATCCGCGATAATGTTATTTTTACCCTTGATGTATACTATTTCGAAATCATACTCTTGCAAGGAGAGACTCCATCGTGTAAGACGAGGATGAAGAAGTTTACACGAGAGCAAGAAACTAAGAGCTTGGTGATCAGAAAAGACCATAATTTTCCGACCATGGATGTAGTAATTGAACCTTTTAAAGGACCATACAACGGCCAGAGCCTCCAACTCTGTCACCGAGTATGACCTCTCACATTCTGTGAGAACCCTACTTGCAAAGCTGATAACTCTTATCTCTTCTTTTCCATCAATTACTTCAATTTGAAACAAACAAGAACCAAGCCCCTGAAATGAAGCATCTGACGAAATACAGAATTCTTTATCCATGTCTCGATGGAACAAAATATTGCTGTTAAGAAGTGCTTGTTTAATGCGATCAAAATCTGCCTGACACTCTGGCGTCCAATGCCAGTGAGTATTTTTCTTTAGAAGATCATGCAGTGCTTGACTGTTCATCGACTGGTCCGAAATAAACTTTCTGAAAAAGGAAGTCATTCCGAGGAAGCCTTTCAACTGGCGTTTAGAAGAGGGCACAGGAAAGTTTTTTAATAGCTGCTAGTTTGTCTGGATCTGGGGTAATTCCCTGTGATGATACAAGATGTCCTAAAAATTTAATCTCGCTTTTACCAAATTTAGACTTATGTAGATTAGATGTGACTCCATAGTCAACAAACCTCTGGAAAACTTTGCTTATTATGCCTAAATGTTCTTCCCAAGATTTCGTAGCAATCAGTAAGTCATCAACATACACTGTTACTCGATCCAACAGTTCAGGTCCTAATACATGATCAAGTGCAGCTATGAATACACCTGAACTCACATTCAAACCAAATGGAACTACTTTGAATTGGTATGATCTACCTGCAAATATAAACGCTGTATATTTTCGAGACTGTGATGTCATCTTGACCTGCCAGTAGCTCGATCTCAAGTCTACCGATGTGAGGAATTTTACTCCATGAAACCTTTGTAATTGTTCATCCATAGCCTCAGGTCGAGTTCTTACAGGAATAATTATTTTATTTATGTTTCTTGCATCAAAAACTATACGTACACTACCATCCTGCTTCAAAACTGGCAATAACGGACTACTGTAAGGTGAGTCTGACGGTTCAATGATCTCCCACTTACGCATTTTACGTATTTCATTTTTCACAGCCTCGTGCCTTGCATACGGGACAGAGTACGTTGTCTTGCAAAAGTAGAATGGGGAACGACCTTCATGTCATATTCGTAGTCACGTATTACTCCAGGTTTCGAAGAAGAGACATGAAGATACCTCATAAGTAAGTGCAGTAAATCTTGCCTTTGTATGTAATCAAGTTCACTTGATTCGCTTACTTTATTCAAAATCTCTTCTCTAGTCGGAAGTCCGTCATCAGTATCAAAATCCGTCCAACTGTTACCCTGTCTTGTCATGTGTGCTTGGTTCAAAAACATTCGCTGTACCAGTCTGCGTACCTTAACTTTGTGCTCAGTGTTGACTATTTTGACCTTGCCGCGCAACAATTGCAGCGTTACCTCCTGTTCACCTACTCGGATTGTACAGATACCCTTTTCTATATCAATCACTGCCTTATTATTCCTCAGGAACTCCATTCCTAATAAGCATGACACTGACAAATTCTTAACTACTAGAAATACACACATGAAAGAAGTAGAATTAATCCTTATCGGTACCTGAGCTTGCAAATTGACTCGCTGTGATAAAGATCCTACCGCTCCTGTTACTGAACAACCTTGTACTGGTAACGTTAAAATTTTCATCCCTGCAGAAACTTTCTTAAACATGCATAGTGATAAAGCATTTACGTTTGCACCAGTATGAATAATAGCATCTATTGGTGTATTGGCTATGTAAATTTTAGTCATTGCTTGTACTTCGTCTTCCCATACGTCATTCAAGTCTGTCTCAATATTTTCCTTCAACAAATCGTCCCGCAAGTCAGTGTCGCGATCATAACGTATTACGTTAAGTCGTTCAAGGTCGAGTTTGCCCCCATTATGTCCCGCAGCATCCCCAAGGAGGCGAGAAGGTGCTGCCTTTAGTTTTCCGCTTTCTTGTGATGCGACTGATTTGATTCTTCTGTCACATCACTTGACCATTCTCGCTGGTTTTTTACCCATTGTGTGTGTTGATTTGTATCAAACCCTTGTTGGTACTGCACTTGGTTACCAGGCTGAAAAATCGATACATTACTTGCCTGCGTAAAATATACCGGTGGATTGTATTGTTTCCTTGGTTTATTGTTATTGTATCTAAAGTCCTGTTGTGGTGGCGTGTACTGTTGTTGTTGCATGAATGGTTGTTGCTGAGGCGTGTATTGCTGTTTTTGCTGGTGTTGTGGCTGCCCATAGGGTTGTGGTGGAGGTAGCTGACCTCCGCAATTTTGATTGTTGCAACGTTTACCCTTGTATTTGTTCCCATTCTGGTAGAAGTTACTACCGTTATTGTTTGATTGATATGGGGCATTCCCGTAATACTGTTGTTGCGTGTTGTATATTGGATTGTACCGTTGGTTGTCGTAATGCTTGTTTTTGTGTTTACCATTACGGTAACCATTGTTTCGGCCTCTATTGCGGTTATTGTACTGTTTGTTTCCGCATTGTGTTTCGTGTGAACCATTTCCATTACTACCGTTTCCATTCGAATACGTGCCTGCGTTGTTGTTCTTACGGTTAGCATTCGCACGCGCGTCTTCGTGTATAAGATCGAGCGAATCAAGGACGGATAAAAATGCGTCCTGATCTTCCTCTGACACGTTCACTAATTTTTCGCGTATGGAAATGGGTAGTTTTGACTTAAGAATCATAATAACATCTTTTGTTGTTATGGGAGTGTCCCAATATTGTATCTTTCTCAAGTACTTTTCAAAGTACCGGCGAAGTCCGCCACTGTTCGAATGGAAAGGTTCGGCGTTGTAGACCTCTTTGCGTAGGCGTTGCTGAACACCTGCGCTCCATAATTTGCTTAAAAAGTTCTTCTCAAACTCCCTAAATGTTTTGCACTTATCAACCATCTCGGTTTCCCATATAGCACTTTCTCCTTGTATGTATCCGGTAATGAATTGTATTCTCTGTTTGTCATTCCAGGCAGCTGGAAAGACTCCTGAAAAGTTCTTTAGGAAAACGACTGGATGAATATTTCGCTTTTCCGGTTGGAATGGTTGAAAAACTCTGTGTTTCAATACACTCTCCTCTTTCATGAGGGTTGTGAGTGTCAATTGTTCAGTGTTGTTGTTGTGTGAATCGTTAAATTCATTTTTCGGTCGCGGAATGTACTGTGGTGTGTTGTGTTGTCTGGTATTGATGTTCATCTGGCTCAGAAGGTAGTGAGTGTTTCCCGTCACTCTGGTTATCATACTGTAGTGTTTGAATTTGCTGTTTCAGGTCGGATATCTCATCTGTTACTTGCTTCCGCCATTCCGGCAAATCCCGGGTAAACACTAGTCTAATTTGGCCTAGTTCAGTACAAACAGTGTCTCCTGAACTGCCGGGTGCAGATAATATGTCTAAGGTTGCGGATTTAACAACATCTTTCAAGTCACGTCTAACCTTCTCCTCAACAAGTTTCTCTTGTACATCAATCCATTCTTTGTAATGTTCGGTAAGTGCTTTAGTGTGCGAAGCAACACTACTGTTAACTCTTTCCTCAATAGTTCGGTCCGAAATGTCATTCGCCATTGCACTTGCTTTTGATTCTACAGTGGCTACCGCTGTCGCTAACTCGTCTACCTGTCGTGCAACTGTTTTATACGCAAGTTTTACCGAATCGGTTTCTTTGCGACACGCTTCGATTTGAGTTGTGAGATTCTGACCAATGTTATCAATTTTGTTAATCAGAGTGCTTATCTGTGTTGTCAAAGTGGTTACTTGCGCCGTGACGTCACCCTTAACCGAATCTATCTGTGCTGTGAGATAGCCTACTTGCGTAGTGAGGGTACCTACTTTCGCATCAATGGTGGTATTTACGTCATTCCTAACTGAGTCAATCTGTGTTGTCATATCCGTTTTCAACTCTGATAAAAACTTGTCTCTGTCTTTCTCACGTTGTTCGCGATCACGTTCGCGCTGTTCCCTCTCCTGTCTGTCTAGTATCATTTCCTGTAACATTTTGACAATGTCAATTGATACCGTTATCGGGGAGGTGGGTGTTTCCTGCTGAGTGTCGTCCACGTTAACTACCTCTTGTCTGTCGTCTGTCCTGGCCGTCGTCGGTAATGTTTGTTAACAGTGCCGTCGCTGTCGTCTGCAGAGTTCGCGCTCGATTGTCCGTCCGCCATAATGAAATTCAACTATTGCCAACTTAAAATGGGTACTGCCAACTGAAATTCTGATTGTCAATTATTCTCGCCGCGCAAGTTAAAGTCGCGGCGCGTTCGTCAAATGTCTAATGTTACGTGGGTAATAAGTGACACACGTCTGTAGCAAAAAGACAAGATGGAGTCAATGCCGTTGAAACAATTGATTGCCAACGCTGTTACACAGAAAAGACTGAAATGGCATCCATCTTGAACTTACACGAGAATACTAACTACAGTATAAAACAAATGGTGAAGCAAAAGGTTACAAAAATGGTTCAAATGGCTCTGAGCACTATGGGACTTAACTACTGAGGTCATCAGTCCCCTAGAACTTAGAACTACTTAAACCTAACTAACCTAAGGACACCACACACATCCATGCCCGAGGCAGGATTCGAACCTGCGACCGTAGCGGTCACGCGGTTCCAAACTGACGCGCTTAGAACCGCACGGCCACACCGGCCGGCGCAAAAGGTTACAGAAAATGTTCAAATATTTACGTAGAAAAAAAGTGGTTTTTTACGTTAAGCTACAGAAAGGATAGAGTGAGGTCGAATTTGAAGGTCAAATGAGCTACTCTTTAGACAGAACTATGGCATACGAAAATTTGGTACTCACTCGGCGTTGTCTTCAAAACTGCAAATCTGCGTCTTGTTAAATCCCAAGATATTTGTGTAAATACCGCGTCCTTCAATATTGCGTATATTTATTGCTCATCCGTAATTTTATGCAGCATTGGGTTCCATAGAGCGATACATGAAATAAGACAGTCATATATTAGTACCGTGACACTTTCAATATTTTAGTCGAGTCCCTGTTCGGGCGCCAGATCTGGTATGATTTATTTTTATTTTTTTCTTAGTAATTTAATTGAAAGCTTTGTTGCTTTGGTAAAAATAAAATTGGTTCTTTTTGTCGTGACAGAATAAATTACTATTAATCACACCAGATTTGTCGGAGAACAGCAGCAACATATGTAATTGATCCAGCTTTAAGAAATTCTATTACCTTTTAGCGGAAAATTCGTGCGGTACTCTCCGACGTTAGAAAAGTCGTGGTGTTCCGTTCGGAGCAGGAGGCGGCTGTCTTTTCTCATTCGCGATATCGAAAATTACTAAAAAATGGACAGAAATTTTTTTTCCGGAGGAAGATCGCGCGGAGAAAACAGACAGAAGTTACATGAAAGAAACCTAAGGGACCAACTAATTGGATTTGTTCGAACATATAAACGGAACTGAAAGAACTTGGAATAAATACTATAACGACGTCGTCGCGACAGCCTCCTGTTCCGACAGAACACACGCTGGATCATAAGCTGCATAAATCTTTTAAACAGAAAAGATTATCACAAGTATAATTAATGAAAATATGGTTGAGAGATTTTCTTTGAAATTAAATAAACTTCAAGGCTTCAAGTATTATATTATGAAACGGAAACTTACATTAACATGGCCACCCAATGTGGCGGTGGAGCGAATTTTCATGATACACATTCTCGCTTGTTTGTGACTACATATATTTTTAATCACTTAAACTCTTAAGTTTACAATAAAATGATTATATCAGTATGGAGCACAATACTTTTGCGTTCGACTCGCAACACATTCACAGAAGAACAGCTAGAGAGCGGCGCGGCTCCCTGCGGAAGTAAAAATTGGCAATTGTTATTTTGAAACATAGGTGCATCGTTTTTTTTACTGATCGATAGCAGCGTATAACAGTTTATAGCTATCGTGATATTCTGCGCTTTTCAGGAGCGCGGCAAAGATAACTGGTTACAATATTCATTGGTATATGTTAAAAGTTCGCACATACTGACGCGAATACAGAAAAAAAAACTTTTACATTTTAAAAATCGCAGTGATAAAGGCTGTAATGTCACAGGTTACACCTGATAAATGTACAGACCGGTGATAATGAGGAGAGATCGAAACATGTCTATAACACATGAACTGTGTATGACACACATAACTGTGAATTGAATCCAGACGTACCTACCATACTCATGTGAACATTAACACTTAACTAATACTGTGATATGGTGGTGAGACTGTACATAAAAAGGTAAACAATGTTACGTACACCCTCAACAGGGGGCCCATGTGACGGAACGTCACATAAATTGACATTTCGAGATAAATTAAAAGAGGTTTTTGAGTGTTAAAAATAGTGACGTGTGAACTATAAATAATTGAAAGACTATGTCCATGTGCGCGAAGAATATCTAATATTAAAAAGTGTAGTTTATTATCTATAAAACTCGCAAACAGCGATGCGTTTAACAAATAGCCTTTTGTTTATAGTATCTGTGTGATGTAGGTGAAGAAGAACAGAGATAATGTTTTTTGAGTTAGATATTTTTTTCCTAGCTTATTTCATCTAGCGGAAGGCCGCCATTGTATCACAGTCTGATTTTTAATGTAAGTCTGTAAGTAGAAAGTGTTGTTTATTGAAATAGTGAGCACCTCCCATAATATCCACCATTAATTGTAATGAATAACTCTATTTCAGAAATTCGTGCTGCGAGGAGCTCCATTTCACTAGCAGCATTTGGTCGCCAATTACGCTGACGATGTTTTAGTTAGGAAATCAGTCTGTAATATGAAATGTAATGCGGGAGACTTCTCTATTCTGATCTTTTAATAGCTTCGAAGTTAGTAAAGTAAAGACAAATTCCATTCATTAATATTTTCGTACTGAATGAGTTCTGTATGTTTAAGATTGGCCGCTTAACGGCAGATGAGATTCTCCTCAGTTTTTGCCTTGCAGATAACGAATAGTAAATACAGAAAAATATTCTGTTTAATGAGCATAAAAAATATCTCCGTTTATTTGTGAAAGTTGGTACATAAATGACCAGTAGCCTCTGAGAACCAAATTAATCATTACAGTTTGCGTAAAATACGCATATTTTCTCCCCATAATAGCAGCGCTCCCGCGAACTATTTGTTAGAAGGCGGTGGTTCGCGCTCTGTGTATAAAATATTATTTCGTGCGTACATCGGAATAGCACGTATATGTTATCGTGGTATTGGGTTATTTCAGAGTCTCATGCTAGCCCCCAATATTTAAGACAGTAAATAATATTGCCATATTCAGTATTTATTTTTTTGTTAATCACTACGTGTATAGTATTTAACAAAACACCCAATCCCGAGTACCGCGATAACAGGTCCTATCTGACAAACTGGGATAACGAATAAGTTTCAATATAAGATTATCCTTACCGACGTGGTGAGAGTTCGTGAAGCTCCATACAGGCTATGTCCTCCGAAAATGAGCATCCTACGTTCCTTGATTTGCTGGAGTGTTACGTGATGGAGTGAGCAGACCCTCTATACCGCAGTATGCATCACCCACGTCTCTAGTAATTAAATCCAAGAGTGGAGACTTCCGTTCGTTGGTTGACTGTAGATCAGATAACCAAAAGTTTGAAACTTCCTGGTAGATTAAAACTGTGCGCCGGACCGAGACTCTAACTCTGGACATTAGTCTTTGGTGGCCAACTGCGTTACCGGTAGAGCACCTGCCCGTGAAAGGAATAGATGATGATGATGAGAATAACCCTGTCAGTGAACTGTACACAGTAACTGAATCTCTGCCCTACCTTTTCATTCATAACGAATCATACTTCTATCATACAATTTTCTGCAGCTGTTGATATTACCCTATACTCATCTGACCAGAAATCGTTGTGTTCCTATCACTTCACTTCTCTGTCCACACTATATCTGGATTCAGCCTTCGGATTTCCCTCTTCAGATTGGTTTAGACTTCTGACATTCGATGCCCCGATTCGCAGAACATTGTCCTTTCGTTGGTTATTCATCTTTTTCTCATGGTCACATGCCCCTTGGCTGTCCCGTCCTAGAGATGTAAATGAGGGATTAGTTCGGAATCTTTTGTCAATGGAGAAGTAATGTTTAAACTTTTTCAGTTGCTAGCAACATGCCCTGTAGATACACACTACGCCTATTGAAAGCATGGTTCCCATTACCTTCTGCATCCTCACCCGTTTATCATTGGTTATTTTTCCGCCTCTAGGGGCAGTTTCCCAACCCAAGCGCGAGAGAGTTCCCTGTCAGCTTCTCCACCCTCTTGGACAAGGCCGTTGGCGGAATGGGGTGACTTCTTATGCCGGAAGTTTCGGTGCCCATTGCTGATAATTTTTATAAAAAATTTTAGTCGTGGCGGGGTTCGAACCCGGAGCCACTGACGTTTTGATTGCAAATCAAAAATACTACCTTTTTCCATATCATTTTGTCCGTAAATTTTTGTTCTACTTGTTCGGGGCAGACGTCCCATGCCGCTTGTTCAAGTCCATCGTTGATCCATTAACTCACTTTTTTATTGCAGAGGGCAGCTAACCGTCTGACCGAACACGCTGAGCTACCCTGCCGGCGACTCCTCGACCACAGGTCCACCTCTAGATCTCGCTGTAGCCTGAATAAAGGGTTAATTTGTTATAATCGCCGCGTCGAGCCTGTAAGAGGTCCGAGCAGATGTAATTTCGATGTATTGCTCACGCGCTGCCTGCGATATGCAAGGTATAAGACAATCTCAGACCAGAGAGCAGTGTTGACTGCAGTTGGAACTGTGTAGCTGTAGGAGTATGTTGTTGCTAGGGAGCAGTCTGGTCTGGTGTATCGTGTTGGCTGGGCCGGTCGTGTTGTAGCGATGTCGGAGCCTGAGCATTATTGTATAAGGTAAAAGCAGCCTCGCGCATATTTAGTATTCTTATCTCAAGTCCCATGTAAATGTTTTAAAAATATCCTAATAATAATCTTTGTCATAAAAAGTAACTTTTAACAACCATTCATTTCAATTTAAAGAATTTACTAATTTCTCCAATCCATGATCATCCCGATTATTGCAAAAGAAAAATCAGTTGTTTCCTTTCATAAATGACAAATCTATCAGCCAGCATTCCACAGGGCTGTCCCAGAAAAATTTATTGTAAGTCCGGCGACTTCATTGAGGTAAGAGTTTTTCTTTTTTATTCAGAATGATCTTTCAGGGCCATGACGCAGCACTGCTGACGTCCAAAATTTACCAGGTTAAA
Source organism: Schistocerca serialis cubense (assembly GCF_023864345.2). NCBI lineage: Eukaryota > Metazoa > Arthropoda > Insecta > Orthoptera > Acrididae > Schistocerca > Schistocerca serialis. The sequence goes on along the minus strand of NC_064641.1, from coordinate 399,730,381 downwards.
TTCACAGTCAATTATTTAAAAGTTATAAGTGAGCGACAATCTCATTGAGAGGTTAGTTACGTTGTAATATTACCAGGATACTGAATTTATTTTTTTGTTGGGACATTACACAGAATGTGAACGACATAATTATAATTTTTACTTTTGAGAAGTTTAGGAATTTTTCTGTTTTGAGGTTACACTAAATGTGAAAGAATTTTGTGGGGAAGTTACACTTGGCGACAACCGGCCAGGATCGTATTTCTTTGTGAATTTCTGAGAAGTAGTCAGTTATAGATCTGCTCTTATTTACTCAATTTTAAATGTAGTTTGCATCTGGCGCAACGCATTTACTAACTTGTGACTCTATCTTTCACAGGTCATCGGCAATTTATTGCTCTTTGTTGTAACTGTATTTGTTCCAATGTTGCTTTGTCTTTGTTTCATTTTGTGCTTAATTTTGATTTGTGAAAATGCCGCGAAAAACTGTTAACAGTACATCGCGATGTGCAATGAGTGAAATAGCCGACTTGAATAATTTGACCGATCATACTAGCGACAGTCAGTGTAATAGTGATAATCCTCTAGTTACAGATAATCAGTGCGTGCCGATCACTAGTAATGATGTCGATCCTAATGATGAACGAACAAATTCAATTATGTCCACAGTAAATGTAACAATTGATGACGCGGCACGTTCCGTTACAATGAACGCTGCCCAGTTTAACTCATCCGATTTGCAAAATTTGCATTGTGAACAGATAAATTTTTCTCACGAAGATGAACAATGAAGTCAAAATACGTCTGATTTATTTGATTCCGAGGTAGTGACTAACAGTGCACATCCAATTGGCGAACCTTTTCAAGAATCAGACAATGACCAAATGGTTATTCAAAACGTGTCAAATGCAGATACACCAACACACAGCATAGAAAATAGAGTCACTACTATTAGCATGGATCAAGTTATGGCAGTATTGCTACAACTTAATAAAAAACTAGACAACAATTCCAAACAGTCGAAGAAAGAACAAGACGATAATTTCAAACGACTTAATGAACAGAACAAATAACTTAGTGAACAGATAACAGCCGTTGCGGTGCAATGTCATGATACTAAAGAACAATTACGTGAGGAAATTAAGGCTTGTGCTAGGAACAGTAGTGAAGAAGTTATATCTGTGGCACAAGAATTAAGTAATACACATGCAGCCACAACCGAATTACTTAGAGATGAAAATAGTGCAATCGCTAAATAATGTTCTGAAAACGCAACACAGTTACGCGACGAGTTTAAATTAATGTCATCAGAACTTTCACGCACACTGGATGCGAGAGTAGACACGAAATTTGACCAACAGAACAGAAAAATTGACGAACGTTTTAATCACCATCTACAAAACAGTGAAACGCGTTACCGTAAATTTATACAGGAACAGAATAAAGTAAAGATGCAAGTCATGGAAACAATTACGGCACAGAGACAGGAAGACAAGCGTAAGTTATTAACGAAAGCAAAAACATACGTAGACAACAATATTGCTACAGTATCAGACGAAATCAAACAGTTGAACACCGAAATGCATGATGAAATCTCCGATCTTAAAACAAAAACAGACACACACACATTAGACTTTCAGACAATGACAGACAGACTTGAAAAGTTGGAACTAATACAGGATCCCGATGCCATCAAAGCAGATGTTAAGAAATTGAACAAAACCACACTTAAAATACAAAAACAAATTAATGCTTATGATACTAAAAACGATGATCAGGTAAAAGCACTGACCGAAAAATATTATGAATTGGCCAGTCGCATTGATGTTATCGAAAATAATGACACCAAATCAGACGATACGTTACCAGTTTCGCTTAATCAAACACCCGAATTCCAAAATTTACAGCAGACGATCAGTGAGATAGGTTCGTCCAATAATACATTACGTAGAAAATTGTCTACTTTACAGCTCGAATTGACGAAGATGAAAAAGATTTCAGCCTTTAACACATCACAGCACAAGCCACTTTCCGAACATTTGTCAGACTCACAAAGCCAGTATAATTTAGGTAATTTACAGAGAGTACGTGTGTTAGATTCCGAACAGTCGCTGACAAACAGATTATCATACAACCCTGAACCTGCTCATACATACAGAGACGATAATTTTGATTATAAGCAATTTTTATCCGTAAAAAAATCTAAGGTATTTGAAAATGACAAAACACAAATACATCCTTTGGACTGGATATGACAATTTGCTTTTGTATTTTCATCTGCTTGGCCTGTAATGCAGAAACTAGAATTGGCCTGGATACAAGAATTTGTTTCTGAATTTTCACCAGCACTGCCTGTAACGCAGAAACTAAAATTTATTTGCAGCACGTAAGTGACCTCAGGGGATTCATTATACTTCGATGAATATGTGCCGTAGCGTGCACAGGGCCCCGAGCTGTAGTAGTGCTATTTCATATTTAGTTTTCTGCACTGCTGCCTTCTCTTTTTCTATCCTTTATATCTATCAAAACAGCTCTTCGACTATCGACCTATCTAGGATTAGAAATGAGTAAATAAAATCTGATATGACAAGTTTTACCGAAAGTGACAGTTTTCATTAGACACTCCTGAAATGACAAGCACTACCAGCGTAATTTTAATAAAAGACAGAAGTGTAATCATCAGTATCTACAATATTTTCAGCTATCGCAGACGCATTTTGGCAACAATAGAGGGTTTTTCCCGCAACAGCATCAAAGCCAGCCGGTTAGCATACCTAACAAACAATGTGGTTTGCAAGATCAACCAAGCCTTAATGTTTCGCCGTCTACACGTATAGCTTCGGCCACACCAAATAGAAACACACCGCAACAAGGAAATCACTACATACAGAAAACACATCATTTTAATCCCTATCGCAATGCGCCGTATAGCAATGATTATCATGACAGACGTAAAGGTAATGAGCACAGTTTTCAGCGTAACAGTCGGTCCTATTAGCAGCAGAATCATCCGCAACAACAGATTATCATGAATGAACCAGACAGTCGTTATCTTCCCGAACGTAATGCGTCAGGAAGAAATAACAGAACAGTTCAAATAGTTGAAATGCCACAGCATCCTCACGCAAATAACAGCACGTCAGAAAGAATTTGACTAGATACAGTACAGGTTGCATCTTCCAGCAACGTAAACCATACTTTTGATACACAGAATCTTGTTCACGAAAATGTTATTAGTTTTGACGACATCCGATACACACTTTTGCATGAAAGATAGAATCACAACGCATGTAGACGACATCGTTATCGCAGAAGCTAACTGGTCTGAACACAATCTGATTCTTGAACAACTGTTGCAAACTTTTCGTGCACAAGGACTTACAGTTAATCTCAGCAAATCGCACTTTGGCCAAACTTCTATAAAATTCCTTGGACATGTAATTTCAGCAAAAGGCATTGCGCCTGACCCGGAAAAACTTCAAGCTTTACGTGCCATTACTGTTCAAACGACAAAGAAACAACTACGCAGCTTTTTGGGATTAATTAATTTTTTCCGCAAATTTATTCATTACACTGCTTTAGACACCCCTAGATTATGCCAATTGACGGGTAAAAACGCTGTTTGGTCCTGGGATAGCCAAGCACAGTCTGAATTTGTCAATCTGAAACAAGCTTTGTTGAATGCACCACTTTTATCACACCCAGATGTTACTAGAAATTTTTCCATTGCCACCGACAGTTCCAACACCGCTTTAGGCGTACACATTTTTCAGGAAATTGAAGAAGATGGTACTACAGTAATTAAAAACATCGCCTTTGCATGTCGCATTCTGTCACCTGCTGAACGTAATTATTCTGTTACAGAACTTGAAACATTATGTGTTGTATGGGCATTTACGAGATTTGGGCATTTTCTTTATGGAAGACATACGACCGTTTACACAGATCATAGACCTATCCAGTTTTTACTTTCAGCAAAGTTTTCACATGACAGATTAAGCAGATGGAAACTTTATTTAAGGGAATTTAATTTTACAATTGTTCACATTCCCGGTACACAAAATATTGTAGCAGACGCACTATCCCGTTCTCTCAGCAACAATCAGCAAGACATCGCAACCAACTTCTGCCAACCAAATTCTAGCGCCATGTATATTCAACAAGTCGCATTTGAAAACTTCATTTCATCGTCATTACAAGACATAGCACAAGAGCAGAGTAAAGACAATGTATGGAAAGCAATTAAACACCTTTGGAAAGATAGGAATAATGTTACCATCAGAAACCATTACACTGTACGCAATAACATTCTGTTTCGCCGCTCTCACCCTGACAGCAACGATTGGTTACTATGCATTCCTGACGAGCTTGTTAACAAATTAATTTGGTATACTCATTTAAGTTACGCACATTATGGAGCCAGGAAATGTTTTCTTATACTGAGACAGAACTGTTATTTTGCGAACATGGAGAAACGTATTCGACGAGTTTTAGCGTCATGTAAAATCTGCCAGAAAGCTAAATGAGACACGACTTCACATATTCCTCCGTTACATCCCATTGTACCCGTTAAATTGAGACACATGGCCGCTGTAGACATTTTTGGTCCGATTACCAGAACTAATAGAGGTTTTTGCTACATCTTTGTCGCTGTTTAACTCACTTCGAAATTTGTTACCTTCACTCCGTTATGCAAAGCTACTGCTAAAACTATTTCGAATGCATTTGTAAAACATTTTTTATTCCATGTAGCACATGTATTGAAAGTAATTTCCGACAATGGATCACAATTTGGATCTGCTATATGGACACTTATGTTACGAACAAGAAACATTTCTCCAATCTACATATCCATGTATCACGCTTGTTCGAACCCTTGTGAACGTCTAATGAAAGAAATTGGCCAACTTTGTAAAATATACTGCCATAAAAAACATATTGATTGGAACACACATACTCTCATTCCAGGATGTAATTAATCCATACCAAACGAATCTACTATGCTATCTCCGACTGCTATATTGAAAAATGTTGAACCACCCAACAAAATTAAAGAACTAGTATCTTTTCCTACATCTCGTCGACTACGCCACCATGAAATAATTGACATTGCACTCAACAACATCAAACGTTCCGCAGAGCGCCGGAGAAGACAGCAAAAACAGGTTTGTACACACGCCGTGACCTTCACGTTGGACAGAAGATATTAGTACGTACACACTATTTATCCAACAGAGGAAAGAGTAGATGCAGTAAATTTGATCTTCTATACGCAGGTCCATATCGAATTCGCAGCATTCCTCACCTCAATGTGGTACATGTAGAAACTTTGAGAACCCGAAAAAGCAAAGGCAATCACCATGTCTCCAATATTAAACCCTTTATTGAATGAATATACTTTATTATTTATGACACTGTAATGCCATTTCCTGAATTTTATATGATCACTTATGCAATTATATTTATATGAACACTGATGATTATCATATTTTTTCTGGCAAGTGCCCAGCAAGGTAAGGTTAGCAGGTCGCTTTTCTTGTCGCTATATATCAGACCGTGCACATTTTTCATTTTTTGTGTATGTATGATTGTTTCCTATCGAAAGTACAATTTTTGTCTGTATGCACTATGTAATCTATAAGATAAAACAAACACCAGTTGACTTTGACATTTTTTCCTTATGATATCTCAATATCCTGCCTATTCTACATTTTTTACTACTGCATTATGATACTGTGTATACATTTTTTGCACTTGAAAACTGTCTATGTTTTTGACATAATACGTTTTCGGTCATGCTATGCTGTATTCTTAATTATATCACTAGACACAGATTTTCATTTAATGAGTATGTGATTTAAATGCAAGATATTAATCCTTATTCATCATTTTCAGAAAGCAATAATGTGTACAAGAAAGAAAATAAACAAACCACAGTCGTTTACTATGATGTGGGAATTTCACCTTCGGAATGAACGAAAGAAAATGCAATATCTTGTCATGAAGGGTAAATGGATCAGAATTAACAAGCATTAACCAGAATATACTATACACATCGTGTGATAGCTGTCTTGACAAATTATTTTTCTTTCAGAATAAGAGGCGATTGAGCAAGCTTTCAGACAGAACTACACGTGTTAGTTTTAGTCATGAAATATGCTAGAAGTAAGAAACTCTATACTATGAATAGTTGTATGAAGTAAATGGTAATTTGAATAATGAATAATGAAGTGTCAATTTTTTTGCAGGTGATAATAAATGACAATGAATAGTTATATGAAGAATATGGTAATATGAATAATGAAGTTGTTTCTTTGTAGGTGATGATAGTGATGAAGTTATGGTAATATGAATAATAAAGTTTTTCTTTGCAGATGAGAATAATGATGAAGTTTATATATTTCCTATTAGTTAAGGAATGCTGTGTAGCTATTTAAGTATTTGTTGCAGTTCCTTTTGATAGTACGTCTTATGTCGCATGGTATAATGACTGAATGTTTTGGAAAAGACAGCTAGAGTACATACATATTGAGTACACGTTTCATTACCTGTTAATTCGAAGTTCACTACTTTTCAGCATAATATGCGTTTCTTCTTTCAGCTCAATAATCCATTTTGTATTTTTTCCAGGAGAAGCTATAAGCAGTTAGTCATTAAACCTGTTCTAGTACTTGCATTTTTTTTATCCATTTGTGTGTATCATTCATGAATGTGATCACATATACTCTACTTGTTTCATAACCTTGCTACAGCTGACTCATGACGAATGACGTTATTAATCCTTATTTCCAGCAATAAGTCAAAAGCACATCTTTTCATGCCCCAACAATTATCGATCCCAACGCAATGCATTGCTAACACATACAAAAAAAATTTATTACCAGTCCCAACAATTACCAGTATACAACCAAATAATGCTACCAGTTTAGGATATACTTCTTGTCCTAAATATAATGCAAATTTCACAGATGTATTGAATCCATTACATCTATGTATTATTGGACCACAGACCTTGAGTAATAGTTACAGTGTGTTACATTTTAAATATGTCCTATGTCACTTGAACAATGAGTCCTGAATAATACTGAATGCCGTTTTGTAATAATGCATAAATGCTATGCCAATAATTTCTGTAAATAATATTTTTCTTATACTCTATAAATGCTATGCCAATAATTAACTCATTTTGAATGATGACTTCTGAATAATGCATAAAACAATGCTTTGTAACTGGCCAATGAGTGCCAATAATTACTATATTTAGATGACTTACGAATAATGTTCTGTAATACTCCATACATACTACTTAAATGCTGTGTAAATAGCCAAGGAATGCCAATAATTACTCAAATCGGTTGATAGACAAGTGTAATTCTCAATGATGACTAGCATAAGACTTAATGTCCTTCACCTTCTGACCTAATTACCAGAAATTACTACAATATCCGTTTGCCCTGTCCATCCTCATGATCATGGAGCACTATATTTGGTTTTTGCACTAATTCTACGTTGATGTGAGAGTATGGATTCTACAAGAATGTGGTGTTGACATATCAAGCTGTCCACCACCTTGAACGATGGAGATGTCATTATGGTCCTACTGTTTGGTGTACCTAATGTACTACCAAAATGATGACCTACATTTCAGTGTCCTGGCTACACTGATACATACTTCAGGTAAGAGAACTTCAGATTGTCTCACTTGGTGTTGTACTTCTGTGGAAAGATATGGACTTTCGGTGCAAGTACGTGCAACCTACTGTGCTACAACCATGATGCAACCCTTCCCATTACTTTCCTAATTCCTAAATATGCTAAAGACTTTTACAGTGCGTGTGCACTTCATTTCAGTTGTTAATATGATCAGTCGTTCTAAATATGCTAAAGAATTCTACAGTGCGTGTGCACTTTATGTCATTGGTTAGTATATTTTGTACTCAGTGCGTGTGCACTTTATTTCACTCCATGATATGTTGTAAAGATGCTAAAGACTTCTACAGTGCGTGTGCACTTTATGTAATTTGTTAATATATTTTGTATTCAGTACGTGTGCATTTTATTTCACTTCATGATATGTTGTCCCAAAAATGCTAAAGACTTATACAGTGCGTGTGCACTTTGTCATTTGTTAATATCTTTTGTACTCATTGCGTATACTTTTTGTCATTTCTTGATATATTCTGTACTCAGTGCGTGTGCACTCTATTTCATTACTTAATATGTTCTGCACTTATCAATAATATATATACTCTGACTCAGTAACTAAATAGATTTTAGAAAAATTTGTTGCTCATGGCAAGTCCAATTGACTCACCATGGCTGCCAAATTTTTGCCCGCCCAGTGGAGGGTTATGTAAGAGGTTCGAGCAGATGTAATTTCGATGTATTGCTCACGCGCTGCCTGGGATATGCAAGGTATAAGAGAATCTCAGACCAGAGAGCAGTGTTGACTGCAGTTGGAACTGCGTAGCTGTAGGAGTATGTTGTTGCTAGCGAGCAGTCTGGTCTGGTGTATCGTTTTGGCTGGGCCGGTCGTGGTGCAGCGATGTCGGAGCCTGAGCATTATTGTATAAGGTAAAAGCAGCCTCGCGCGTATGTGGTATATATGCGTTATCCGGCGACTTCATTGAGGTAAGAGTTTTTCTTTTTTATTCAGAATGATCTTTCAGGGCCATGACGCAGCACTGCTGACGTCCAAAATTTACCAGGTTAAATTCACAGTCAATTATTGAAAAGTTATAAGTGAGCGACAATTTCATTGAGAGGTTAGTTACGTTGTATTATTACCAGGTTACTGAATTTATTTTTTTGTTGGGACGTTACACAGAATGTGAACGACATAATTATAATTTTTACTGTTGACAAGTTTAGGAATTTTTCTGTTTTGAGGTTACACTAAATGTGAAAGAATTTTGTGGGGAAGTTACACTTGGCGACAACCGGCCAGGATCGTATTTCTTTGTGAATTTCTGAGAAGTAGTCAGTTATATATCTGCTCTTATTTACTCAATTTTAAATGTAGTTTGCATCTGGCGCAACGCATTTACTAACTTGTCACTCTATCTTTCACAGGTCATCGGCAAGTTTAGGAATCTTTCTGTTTTGAGGTTACACTAAATGTGAAAGAATTTTGTGGGGAGGTTACAAGCTTGAACCAAAGATTTGATTGCCCTTGGAACATGTTAGTCTCGTACTCCGTTATTTTCACGTTAACATTGTAGGTGGCCACTTGGGTAACCATAAAACCGTTCCTAAGGTTAAGGAACATATTACTTAGTCTATGCTCTATAAGGATATTTGGAGACTGATGGGACAGTGTGAACGCTGCAAGAATTCTAAGTCACGTAAGGAGCTTTTGTAGTCGACTAGAGAGGATTGTCCTGTGGAGAAAAATTTTATTGAGAATGTAGAACCCATCCCTCATATTTGTGCTGGGAACAGGTATGTCCTGGTTGTTGTTGATGCATTTTCCTGTTTTCTTTTTCTGGTTGATTTCGAACAACAGTGCTACGGCTCCTTCGGCCATCCACCACCACTTAGCATTTTTTCCACCTTTGGACCACCAAGGTCTCTTGTAAGTGATAATGCTCCAGCTATCACTTGTAAAAGGTTTTGTTTTGAGAACAACTCTGTTAACCATATCACCACCACTCTATACTGTCCACAACCCTCTCTTGCGGAGTGAGTTAATCCTAATTAAAAAGCAGCACTTATCATTTCTCAAGGGAATTATTTTGAATGTGGGATGTCTCCGTACCCTGGCTCAATTTCGCGTTTAGTGCGTCCCAGCATGATTCTTTTAAGCCTTCCCCGGCCTCACTTGTACCTGCTTCTGAAGTGAATTACCCTTTATCTTCCTTTTGGTCTGTTAATGATCTCATACCAGAGCAGGTTAACCTGGAAATTATTCAGTGGAATTGGAGGAGGGCAGGACACAACATCCAACACTCCCATCAGAAGTTAGCGAGGCATTATAGTCTTGGTCGTAAGTAGTTTAAAGTACGGATCATGTTTTTCTGTGGAACCGCAATGTCACGTTAAAAGCGCAGGCGCGGTGGAGTAGTAAATTCGCTCCATGGTTCCTGGGTCCCTGTGAAAGATAGTGCCGAAATCCTGTTAACTTTCTTTTGCGGGATCTCCTAACAGACAGATTCTTGGAGGCTCACTTGAGCCACGTAAATTTCCGTTAGTAAGTTCTATAAACAGTAGGGGGAGTGGTCAGCCGGCCGAAGTGGCCGTGCGGTTAAAGGCGCTGCAGTTTGGAACCGCAAGACCGCTACGGTCGCAGGTTCGAATCCTGCCTCGGGCATGGATGTTTGTGATGTCCTTAGGTTAGTTAGGTTTAACTAGTTCTAAGTTCTAGGGGACTAATGACCTCAGCAGTTGAGTCCCATAGTGCTCAGAGCCATTTTTGAGTGGTCCCTCTCTCCTTTTCTCTAGTTTTGGTGGGGAAGTTAAGTTATGTTTTACAAATTGTCCGCCTCACCCACGTGAGTTCGCAACCACGGTATATAATGGGCTGTTTTATCCAGGGCTAAGATTGTGGTGTGGCAGTTGGGGAAGCGAGGTCTTCCTGTGGGTATAGTAAGCTGGGACCACAACTTGAGCGGTGCTTGAGTGGCGACTTCGTCCTCTCTCGGTTCTCTCGGTGCTAGGGGACACGTGGCTCGAATTTGGAGCACGTGGCTCGAATTTGTAGCAAGGCATACTGACCTTGGTTGTTGGGAGGTTTGAATGTGTTCAACAGATTTCTTAGTGTAGAGCTCACACAAGACTACAGGAATTAATTAATGTGCCTTGTGGTAATGTAGTTGCGCTTGGTAGGTGATTCGTCGCAGTGGAATTAAGTCCGCTTGTTGCTTGTCCGCCTAATGTGAATTTTGGCTAGAAGAAATCCATTTCTTGTTTGAAAGGGCAGATCAAACTTTTACCAAAGAGAATGATCGTTCCGGCTGTGTAAGAGTCTCACTGCCCCACCTGTACCTTTCCCCAGGGTTTTCTTAAATCGGAGAGGAACCGAGCTGAGTTGCAAATTTCTGGCTGTTTAGGTCTCTTAGCACCTGATTGGCAATACTTCTGGATTTACTTTCCTATTCTACAATCATTTGTGGTACCTACAGTGCTGAGCGCTGTAACTGCGGCAGTGTTGAGCGTGTAGTGATGGCTCGGACATAGACACGCCTTTAGTCTGTTTCCAGTGTCACCGACAGTGTGGTATGCCGTCAATGGGACTCTTGGACCATAGTGTCTTTGCAGCTGCACTTCTACATGGCACACTGTCCTGCACCGTCTTCGACGAGGAGATCGCCTCTCACCAAGCTCTCACCAAGCTATGTAATTGTAATCTGTTTACTGTTTCATTTAACTGTAATTTCCTTCGTTCTAAAGACCTAAGCGGTCAATGGAGGTCGCCACTCGCTAACTTTCGTAACTGTAATCTAGTAGCTATTTTAGGCAACAGGTGTTTTTCTCTTTCTAATTGTAGAAGCGGTCAGTTATTTTATGCCAGCTTGGTACCACTTATTTTAACAACGTAATATGGTTTTAAACTTGGCCACGTTTCCTTACTCCTGCTGTTAACTGCTCATTCTTTTGGTTTAGTAGTTTATTCAATGTGGCGGCTCCCCCCCCCCCCCCCCCTCCCTTTTCTTCTTAACGCCAGAGGCTGTTACGGCACTGGCTTTAGTGACCTCGTTTTGTCATCTCATCGCCCTGTTGGATCTTATTTATTGTGTTTGGTGTTACGAGTCAGTTTTGTAAGAAGAAAGGCCTATAATCTGAATTGCATGGCTTAAGGGAATTATCAGTACTGAACATTTTGGCCACGGGTTGTCAATAGTGACTGATCTTACTTCATACTGAACATTTACCTTTTTTAAGAAAAAAACCGGGGTGTGTCATTGGGAAAGAACAGGCCGCAGCGGTCAAATTGAACTTTGTTTATTCAGTCATTGAATTCCAAAGCTAACCATGGTGGCAGACTTTTTTTTCTCGCCGGAGATAAATAGGTAGCGTCTAGTCCTGACATTTCATATTTTCTGTTTTTTTTTTCAGTTCTAAAATTAAGGCATTTGCGCCGTAGTTTCAAGTTTTTTTTAAATGACGAGTCAGCCCAGTGGGGCAATTTTGTAACGTTATTGCCAAATGTAATGGAAAACTTTGTTTAAATTATTTGTACCCGTTACTGTTTTCTTAACATGTGCCCATTGTTAAAACACATGGTTTAAATGGTGATAACATTTCATCGTGGTTTGACATTACAATCTGTCATAAATATACCCTTTCGGGACACTAACAACTCTGAACAGACTGACATCATCGTCATACTTCGTTCACATTCCAGCTTCTTTGGCAAAATATTTTTCTGAAATTACTAGAAAATGTTATACCGATGTACTTGTCTCTTCAGAAAGTATGTACCCTCTGATTAAAAAGCAAATAATTTAATTAACAATTCGTGGAAGGCAGACGTCATGTTCAGGGGTAAATTATGTTTGTGTGTCCATAGAGCACTACCTAAAATTAAAGAGCCGGAGACGCTAAGGGAAAGCACGAAAGCGACCTACGCCCACGACTCAGAGCCGTCGCAGCTGGAGGTCCCTGGATTAGACTGCACCGGTAAACGCATTTCCGCATAGAACTGAATCCAATCACACGGCTTCGGAGGAAAGTCAAACACAGCTCTCGCCTCAGAAGGTGGTGTTCGACACGGAAACATATCCTACAAATATTAAATATTGCCAGACGATGAAAGCCTTCAGATTTCTTTCCCGTAGCTACTGAATATTTCTTCAAAGAGGGTAGCACGAAGAAGCTAGGGCGAGAGAGAGAGAGAGAGAGAAGAGAGAGAGAAAGGCGGAAGGGAGCGAGAGAGAAGGTGGGAGGGATAACGAGACACGAGTAGTGGAGGGAGAAAGGATCTACCTGCGTGTTACATAAGAGAAAGAGGTTACTTGTATTTTTGGCTTAAATTTCAAAAATCATTTAATACGGTCTTGTTCTTTTGGCACCTACTGGCGGCAGTGTCAGATCCTAAGTCCTTTATACAAGAAACTTTTCCAACTTAAATTTAATTATATTGAGTAAAGAAGTAGTATTCACTTATTATCAGGTAACACCGATAGAAATTAAGTTAAAAAAAATATCAGTACTAATTTTGAGATATAAATCTATTGAAAGCCATGTGTGTGTGTGTGTGTGTGTGTGTGTGTGTGTGTGTGTGTGTGTGTGTGGTTAAAAAGACGTCGAGACTTTAGATAGCGAAACATAAGACCTAATATTTAGCAGATTCGCAGAACGTAAATTACTAACGCCCAGAGCAACAAGGTCCATAATGCGTTCTCACTCGTAACAAAACAGAAGGAGACACACAGCGCACACTTTCATAAATTCAGCGCAACAGAATGAAATGTTGGCCTGCTTATTTAATATGTGTAACCAGCACAGAAACGAAATTGTTTCGCGAACGCATCAGATGAGTTGGAACATGCGTTGCCTTTTCGCTTATAGTGTCCTGTTGTGGTATGGAAGTCTCCCTTTTCGTGTACCTACAAATTTAGAATCCAGAAAATAGTTAGCTGAATGATCAGTTGCATTCCTAACCCGTCTTGAGTCAGCTAATCAGCAAACGATGATCTACGTTTTGTCAGTATGATTTGCTTGTGAAGAAATTCGACTTATTATTATTTGTAATTTTTAGTGCCACATGTGCAGTTGAGGTGCATTTCCTCAGAGTAACTGTGACTCGTGTATGTGACTCATAAGGTGGCATCCCAATAGCGCTGTAAATTCAGGCAAATCAAGTACAAAGAACAACATGGTTCTGGTAAATGAAATCATGAGATATGATTTTAATAATGGATATATTGAATTTCGAAGCAACAGAAAAATTTTACAACCCTGCAAGGATATTCCAACCTACATTCTACTCTACGAACGAAAGCAACATCATCTGAGACAGGGAACCCTGGTTCCTGGAAATAGTATATTTTCACTGCAAATTAACGTCGTTGAATTTACAATAGCGCGTAACTGAAAAAGCAATCAGTGGGCTAATAATCAGCTTCCAAGTATTAGTAAGAGCATCTCTTAAGCGGCTTTTACACTGCGCAGAAATACGCCTGAATACCTACGTGCTGAGCACTTCTAACAAACATTCCTAAATTAATCTTGTTCCGTGTAGTTAACCCTCTTGTATTGCAGTGTCTGTTCAGTGGTGTGGATCTCGCCCAGACAAAAGCAGCTTCTCTCTCATCAGAAACACAGAACAAAGCGCTTCTTCGATTACATTACTCCAGTACCAAGCCAGAACTGACGGAGAGTAAAAGCAATGGCGAACTGCCTTCAGGCGAGACCAAAACACATGTTCCACACCCGGAAGCGAACACTATTGGTCGAGAGCAAACCGACTCGCCAAAGACTGCAGTTTGTCACAGCGATCGAGCAAAGAGGTGACTAAAGACTTCGTATCGATATATCGAAGTTGGTTAGACCAAGAGCTCATAGATTATAGTAAGTGTAAACCTCGTAACGTAAAAGAAATACAGAATATACTATGGGGAAAGAGAAATGCTGAGCAAGAGACCACTTTCAACACTGCATGCTATTAAACAACAATTTTAATTCAGTATTAAAATCTAGGAATACTGTATATAGACTTCTGCAGTTTCGCAAGAGAATCAGTTTACAAGTTAGTGTTACTGTGAAGCGACTGCACTCTTGTCTATAACGAAAGAAACACGTTAATTAAAAATATCACTCTCTCCAAGCATGTGATTCAATTCGCCACCAATTTCCTCTATTGGTTTCGTCACACTGGCATTTAAACTAAACGTTTCGACTGCTGAAAATTTTTATGGCCATTTCTCTTCAATAACGGAACTAACATTGGTTTTTCGGGACTTTTGTGTTTCTGTGAGACCTAATACTCTTCGATATTACTTCAGCAACACGGCAACTTGCTCTATCAACAGAAACGTTTACGTTTACTTCTTTATAAACCTATTTCGTTCTGACATGATCTTCAACTTAAAATTAGAAAATTACGGGCTCATGAACATTGACTAAAAGGGAGAAAAGCTTGTTCGGATTAGAGCATTTATAAACTCTGTTGAATTTACATTAATTCAAAGCAGACGACCTTCCGCACAAACGAAATCCGATGTTCTTATGTTGCCAGGTGAATCTCTGACCATTGCTGCCTGAAGACCGTGCAGTCATCTTCTGTCTCTAACTTGTTAGACGTCTCTGACGGAGACTTCGTTATTTTGCACACATTGAAACGAATTAATCATCTTGTGGTTGAAGCTCTTTTGTCCGTGTTTGCTTTAACAATACGTCTGTTTTTGGATGGGTTCCGCCTTTAGCAAAACTCAGTTTTGGTTTTTATCACAAACATATTTGAGTGCAGTTGCAGCATCATCAGTGTGCTACTATTTTATGGCTGTTAAACATAAAGAATGTTCTTTAGTGTTTCTATACATGTAAATATTAGTTTTTAAATTGTAATTACAGATTTTTGAAGGAACACATAAAATTAAGAATTCATACCTTTTTACCATATGGTTTGGTTTTGCTGATGTATTACGTTTTTGCAGTGACTGTTTTCTTCCACAGTTTGTCATCTGCAAATGTATACAACTTAATGTAGGCAAATAATTTAAGCAAAAATTACGATTATGAAGCTGTTATGGCTATGCCTAAAACTAATTGATTCTATGTGGAAGGCTTTGTGTGTGTGTGTGTGTGTGTGTATGTGTGTGTGTGTGTGTGTGTGTGTGTGTGTGTGTGTGTGTGTGTGTGTGTGTCTATTTACATTGTTTCACTTACGTTTTCTTTTTTCCTCATCTTCTTCACTGTGAAGTTCTATATATTGAGATGTAACTGGCTTTCTAAGCGTGTGAACCAGTATGCTGCAAGGCAAAGGCCGAATGGAGACCCCATTTCTAATCGCGTTACCGCACAGGCCAAAACATAAATGGTATCTACGCGCTACGCTTTGATGGACGATGTAAACACTACTTTATACTTAACAACTAATCACATTGGTTCACCAACCGTTTGTGAAGTATCTCTGAAGCTACACACATTGATCTTAGTGACCCAAAATCTTTCATATTTTCAAATATGGTGGCCTCATTTTAGTTAACAGCAAACGCACTGTTAACACTGTAGCAGATAAGAAACTCAATAAATATCCGAGGAAAAACGACTCTACTGTCGAATATTCCTCCTTCCTATATTGTCAATGGCCCAAAGACCCGTTAAATTGAATGGACGAGTTGTTTGACTTAGACATTATCTAAAGAGAAAATAGAAGAAGATAATAAATAAAAACAATAACTGTCAAAACTCGATACTACAAAGGAGGAAAATTAGTAAATTCAGTTATTGTGGAACGAAGACAACGATGTTAAAAAATGGGACTATGGAGGATACTCACAGAATAAACAAATAAGCAGGTAAACGTAGATGCTGCTGAAGAAACAATAGAGTCAGTAAGGATATAGTGAGTAAAGACATTCTTTCCCTATGAACTGAATACAAAATACGTGTACTCAAGAATACACACATATCCACGATATTTTACTCTTTTCTTCTGAGCGAGTCCACCGTCTTCTAATTGGTAGCATGCGGCCTGCTACGAATTCTCACCGACTACTTACATCCTAAGCTTTCAACTATTTTTTGGATGTATTCCAGTCTCTTTCTTCCTCTTCAGTTTTTACCGTCTACAGCACCCTCTCGTACCCTGGAAGTTATTAAGCAATTTAGTACCCGTGCTAGCCGTACATCGAGATGGATGCAGATGAGGAGGTATGGTTATAGCAGCGGAGTAGTAACTAAAGTTTTCATGGAGGGGAGGGCGAAACGTTGCAGGGCCATGGTCACTGATTCAGGTGAACGTCCAGTTCCGTTTTCTCCTCCGGGGCTCAGCTCCCGGATTGTCGTCGAGCCACCGTTGCATTGTATAGTTTACATTCGAGCCGATATTGTCGGTTCGTGGTATCCTGACATCTTGTACAGATACTAAATAGTTTCGGGTGGTCTTACATCTGTGACGCTCGTTTTCCTTTTTCATAGTGTTAAACTGTGGCCATTTAGGACCCGACATTTTGGCAATTCTTGGAGGAGAAGTTGCGCCTCCGGGAGCAGTAAAAAATGCTGGAGCAGGAACAGGTGCAGGAAATGCTCAAACTGAATGTGGAAATGCTCTCTATGCAGGCCCCACTGATAGCGGACCATTCATCCGCCGAGAAGTTTTCACCCCCGTCCCCGACCACATTAATGGGCTTCGAAGTGTGGACGGAAAGATGGGAGAATTACCTGCGCCGGTTCTCACTGCACTATTAAGTAAGACACATCGGTGATCTAGTTGATAAGGCTGCCCCCTATTTCTCCAATATGTCGGGATTATATGAAATTGTCCAGAATCTGAAGCCCTCTATGGCCGACAAATTTATCTTTGTCAGTTTCTCGAGCAGTGTTTTCATCATGAAATCCATGTAGTGGCGCCACGCGGTCCAGTAACATTAATGTGACCACCACCCTTGTTCGACGTCAGCATGCAATAACAACTCACAGACGGTCGGTGGCAGCACTAGCAGTGGAAGGTATATAAAAAGAGTCGGGAGGACGAAAAAAAAGTGCAGTTTTTGTCGTGATCTGGGACCAGAGCGATTTATCTGACGTTCAAAAGCACATGATCTTTGGCTTTAGGACCAAGGGTAGAAGCATTTACGAAACTGCTAAGTTTGTGAACCACTCGCGTGCTGTAATGGGTAAAGTACACAGTATACGACAAAATGGGGCTGTCCAAAACCGGCGCTGAGGCAACTGTGGTGGACCACGTGCCATTTATGAGAGGAGTGAAACACGGCTACGGAGATGTGTATGGACGAATAGACGTGCAACTGTTGAACGACTGATCGCCTAGGTCGACCAAGGGGCTACCAGCAGTGTCTCTCAAAGACGCTTCAACAGAAGTTACTTCGTATGGGTCTCCACATCAGGCGCCCGGTTCATTTACCCATATTGACTGCCGTTAATCAACGACAAAGTCTGGAAGTTGCACCCCAGTACCGCTGGCCTCTTTAGATGAATCACCTTTTATGCTCCATTGGATAGAAATAAATGACCCTTCAATAATTGTCAGGGCCGAGGTAAAGGAAGGGATCGTTATGGTACTGGGAATGTTTTCCTTGTGAGCAGTGTGTGGCTTGTGTTCGTGCCATATCTCAATTGACATCCTGTTTTTAGAGTACTACCACCTCGTTATGTTAATTTCAATTACTGGTGTTACCGAGTTGCCACCTTGCCTGCCCATGAGCGGCAGCATCGGCGCTTGTCTATATGAGCCCTGGCGTATTATCTTTCCTGACTGCTATTACTTCCCGGTTGACGTGTGTTGGGAGTGAGTTCGGATCTGCCAGTGAGTTGGGAGGCACTAGCGGTGCAGCTCGCACCTGGCAGTGTTTGACTTACGACGCGGCAGCAGTTCAGTTGGGGCGCGGCTGCAGTGAGGTCCGGACAGCCACATGGCGCTTGAGTGCGGACCGTCTTGGTTGGTCGTCGGTCGGTCGTCTTGTCGGAGGACGTGTGTGTTGGCCGGCGATCGCTTATGGGTTGCCTGCAAGTGCCGACTCGTGATTCGTCCTTGTTATTGCACAGTCGCTGCCGTTAGTATTGTCTAGTCCTTCTTTCAAGTGTTCGTGAAACCTTGTGTAGCTTGTGATGTCGACTGCTCAGTTATTTTAGTACTGTCTCCATGCTGGTGTGCAGGCTGTCGGTCGGTTGGCTTGGAGCAGCAAGGAAATCTCCGCGGGGCATAATTTGGCCGGGCCCGCTGGCGGTCTATACGCAGTGTGGGAGTGTGTGGGGTTGTTCCCATTGCTATGAGGACGGTGGCTCACCGATCCTGGACATGTAAGTTGAGTTTGGCTTTAATTTACCATCAAGTCAAGACTGTTCACATTGTGCCGTTTGATTATTGTTGTTGGGTGTTGGGACATTCGTGGGATCAACAATGTGTGTGTTCGAGTTGGAAAAGGTTTAGCCACCGTCCGGTGAGTCTAACTATATTTGCTTTTTGAAGTGCACCAGCGGAATTTTCTGCCTTGTGACCGTTAATGTTCCGGTTACCTGCCCTGACCGTTGACGTAAATTTAGGCAGTGTCCTTTCCTCAACGTGTGGTCGCTGTCCAGCACGATGTGTAGTTCAACAACTTAATGTATGCTTGGTTGTGGGCGTCCATGTCTTTTACGTTTGTATTGAACTCCTGGTTATGTGCTGGTCGAGTGGAGCGCAAGATACCTTGTTGGTGGGACCGTTGACTGTCTGTTGGTTGGGTTGTCGGATCGAGCATGGTTGGGCCTCCTGCCTGTCTTACCTAAGTGAAGGTTAGTATTGCAAGTGCTGGCCGACACCCGAAACTTCTGAGCGCCGTTAGCTGCACTGCCTTTTCTTATTTTCTGCTATATGTATTTCAATGCCTCATTGCCGATGGTTTTGAATCAAAGTTGAATTGTTTTAGTGGTGTTTTAAGTCAAGGGCCTTCAGTCAGTTTAAAATTAAAGTTCCTTGCTTTTCAAGTGCTAGATTGTTTGGGCCTTCAGCCGAATTTAGGATAAGGCTTTGTTGTTTAAATTTATTTTACCTTGAGTTTTAAGTCATGGGGCCTTCAGACTATTTGGGGCCTTCAGCCTAATTGAAGATAAGGCCTTCTGCCTTGTGTTTTTTTAAATTTAATTTTACCATGAGTCTTAAATCATCGGCCTTCAGCCGTATTTAAATTAAGGTTGTTGCTTTTCAAGTGTTAGATTTTTGTGACTTTAGCCACATTATAGAACTTACTTAACGTGAGGCCTTCTGCCTTCTAAATATTCCTTTTGGCGCCTGAATTTTGAGTTAATGGCTTTTAGCTGTTATTTTTTTTTTAATTTAAGTGGTTCGGCCCTTAAGGCATAATATAATGTGGCGTATTCCGCCGATAACTAAATTATAGAATTTGTACTGTAATATTTGGTCAAATAAATAAAGTTATATGTGTTCGAGTGTAACTGACAGCCGCTTATTTTGGCCCCTTTCCACAAATCCAGCTACCTGTCCTGTCCTGCGTGCTTAGCAGGTCGTTTCGCGTGGCTTCCCTGGTTCATCTCGTCTTTAGAAGGCACAATGGATCAACATAAGTGTGCATCTATCCTTGGGGATCATGTCCACACCTGCACCAGCTTGCAGCACAACTGCATCTACCAGAAGCACAATGCAATGTATCACACAGACTGCAGTGGACGTGCACGGTTCGATGGACACCAGGATACGTTTACCGTAGGCCACTGGTCACCAAACTCACTTTATTTAAACCCAATCTAGAATCTGTAGGATCAACTGGTTCGGGCAGTTCGAGTAGCTGTCCTTGTCACTGGAGTCGACTTGACTCCACATCCAGTCGGTACATTCCAGAACCTCATTGACACCCCTCCTACAAGTCTTGCAGTAGTCGATCCTGCAAAAGGTGGTTATTCAGATTTTTGACAGGTCGTGACTTTACAGTGGCTGGACAGTGTAGTTTAACCAGAGCCACAAGCGTCCAAAAGTCGCATGACTGTGGGTCGTCCATACGCAAGGTCTCTTGTGTAATCGTCGATCTGAGTGGTCCGGAGAGTGCTACCTCGTATATGAGCTTCGTTAACAAGGGTCCTAGGGCACTGGCCTTCTCTGGCCTTTCTTTAGCTGAATCACATGACCTTAGGGCACCAGCAACAGACAAACGACAGTTGGCAAAGGTAGACATGTGTGGTAAAAAGCGCCCAATGTCCCGTGGAGTGAGCTAGGTGACCTTCCCATGGACTCCATGGACGATAAGAGTGCAGTGAAGTGACGTTGCTGCTCATTGCTGCCCGCACTGAGTTCGGCAAGTATGCGTACGTCGAAGCGTGGTAATCCGCACTCACGGGTTTTCTGGGTTTCTTGGCGTTGCTTCCTTGCGCACCAGTTTCCGTACAGTGGGCAAGAAGGCAGTCCGGTAGTTTGGTACATATTCGACGGGACTGCCTGCACGCAGATGCCGTGTTTAGGGTATGCCGCAAAGTAGGCAGCAGTTTGTGGCAGGGGGTGAGCCGCTGGGCGGTCATCGGATATTCCTGTCTTTTCCCTGGTCTCGGTGCTAGCGCCCTGCTCTTGGGCTGCTCTGTAATTCATCGGCTATTACATCATGTTGTGTCTCATAGTAAAAAAGGCATTCCTCTGAGGCGACTGTTCTCCGTTTCTGCAGTTTGGAACAATGTGGAATGGCAACTTAAGTTGTTAGTATTTAATTCACTGTTGGTGGGATATATTTTTAGGAATGGACGTATTTTTTCCTTTTTGTGCTTCCAGACAGATGGCAATGCACAGCTGGGTTTCAGTCGGTTCCCTGCCAAGATTTGGACTGTCCACTGCGGTTATACAACGAGTTGTTTGGAATGCATTGGGGCAGGCAGAAAACTTCGAGACGCAGACCTCTCCGAAGCCATCTAAAACACTTAGATTTTGTTGTCCCTGCTCCGTTTCCTTTGCCGTGCACGACCAAGTCAGTGTCAAGTTGCAAAAAAATGTGCAAATGTGTGTGAAATCTTTTGGGACTTAACTTCTAAGGTAATCAGTCCCTAAGCTTATAAATACACATACCCGTGCCCGAGAGAGGACTCGAACCTCCACCGGGACCAGCCGCACAGTCCATGAATGCAGCGCCTTAGACCGCTCGGCTCAAGTTGCAGCTTTGGCAGTACTTGTGTGTTCTTTCCCCTGTATCCCCATGTCAGTTGGGCACACCTTTGGTGCTGAATCATAAGTCGGACTGCGCCGTGTACCTTTATTGTGACTTTAAATACATGATCATTGTGCAGTGTATCGTGGACTCGTTTCCGATTCCACAGCCAAAAGAGATGTTGGGGCAGTTGTTAGGGGACGAGTACTTCTCGTGCATCCGTTTGTGCGACGCATACCTGAAGTTGTGGCTGGAATCTGTTACTCGGAGGTTCTCAATGCTCAGTACCTTCTGGCTTCATTAGTTCTTCTTTTGGAATCATGTCTCTGCCTGTATTTGATCACCGAGTTTTGGAGCAGATGGTTCAGGAGATTCCTTGTTACATAAACTGCGTTGACGACCTCTCGGTTACGAGCTCCAACCAACAGGAACATTTACGGAATCTGCAAACAGTTTTCCGACAACTTCTGGAGAACAGCGCTCGTTGCAAATTGGAAAAATGTAGTTTTCCCACAAGTTGCGTTTCTTATGTAACGTGCTCAGCAAAGGTGACCTAGTCACTACCGACGAGCACATCAAAGCCGTCTTCAGATTGCCTGCACCAAACAACTTGTAGCTCCAGTCCGTTTTGGACAAAATTTTGTATTACGGTAAGTTCCGCTGCGCCACAGAAAGATATACTGGGCGAATGTAATTTTTTTTTTTTAAGTTTTGACCACCCAGCGCCGAGTCATTGCAAGGTAAGTTCGAGCATAGTGTCGCCACCGGACTGTCCAATAGACAGGAGAACCAACGCTGAAATATTGTGGCGCACAACGGAGACCATTGCCTCACTTCGACTGAGTGAAGTTATGAATTCAGCAAGATAGCCTCAATGTGGAATGAACACAGCGTCGTTTTTACAATGTTGTAAGGTACCGCAACAGAACGTAAATGTTGTAAAAGCGTAAATCTAGTACTGCGGCGCCCTTCAGCCTGTTATTATTGCAGAAAAGCACCAAGCTAAAGAACTGAAGGCCACTATTGGGACAGTAGTCCACATTTGGTCATTCTGGCCAAGTCACAATGTCATTGTCTCCGAGGGGCAGTTACAAATACTCTGGCTTCTGACCTCCTATACCATGCATTTGCAGTGAGCCGCATCGAGATAGGATCTGTGATATGCTTTCTACCATTAGCCAGATGACTCTTACTTTGGAGGCTATAGCCACCTGTTCTGTTGGGCTTAGCCTTCATGAGTTGTCAACCTCTGGTGGGAAGGTGCTTGATACTCTGCCACCCTGTCACTCACCTTAGTAGGTGCGCTACCTCTCCCGCCTCTTCTTTCATCTATGGGCTGACATAGGCATCCTTGGCATTCTAACGGCGCAATGGACATGCTACAGCCGGCCGGAGTGGCCGTGCGGTTCTAGGCGCTACAGTCTGGAACCGAACGACCGCTATCGTCGCAGGTTCGAATCCTGCCTCGGGCATGGATGTGTGTGATGTCCTTAGGTTTAATTAGTTCTAAGTTCTAGGCGACTGATGACCTCAGAAGTTAAGTCGCATAGTGCTCAGAGCTATTTGGACATGCCACAACTCTGCATTACCTTCGCCACCCCGTGAAAAGCTTCTGGGAACAGACTGGGGGAATACCTATGAGGTTCTATGAGGTTCTCGAGAGTACCCTAGTCAAAAAAGTCGCC
Organism: Schistocerca serialis cubense; assembly: GCF_023864345.2. Taxonomy (NCBI): domain Eukaryota; kingdom Metazoa; phylum Arthropoda; class Insecta; order Orthoptera; family Acrididae; genus Schistocerca; species Schistocerca serialis. Next base: position 399,706,971 of record NC_064641.1, on the reverse strand, counting down.
GACGGGTGTACTACCCTGCATGGCACTGCTACCTGCCGTCTCATTAGTGCCCACGGCATCAGACAGGCCCTCTCCACCTTGCCTCACGCTGCGTCATCCTGTATTAACGGTCACAGCCCGCCAAACCTTATAGATCATTCCCCAAGGCCACAGTCTTCTGCCATATTCTTAACTGGCTTCACCAAAAGGGCTTCAGATTTGCCTGTTAACGGAGTTTTTAGTCTTTCAACCAGTGCTTGAGTTCTGTTCCCTATTTGGCTCGCTTTACACTGGGTAAACCTGTTATGCTGGACTGTCATGCGACCCAGTATGGCACTGGTGCGGTCATGTGGCCTCAGTATCCAGATGGCACAGAGCAGCCCATCGCTTTCACTTCAAAGACGCTTTCAGTGGCACAAAATAATTATTCACAGGTGGAAAATGAGGCATTGCCTATCTTTTCAGAATTAAAATGTCTTACTCGTTGTATGAGGCATTTATTATACATAACTGATCACAATCCGCTGACTCCCTTGTTCTGTCTCGTTCCAAGCTGCCGGAGTGGTCTTCCTACCAACTGCAGAGGTCGGTGCTCTTCCTCAGTAATTATTGTTATGACATTCAATACCCGTCCACTAACCAGCGTGCAAATCCGGATGCTCAGTCGCGGCTGCAGATGACACCGGATGTGGAAGTCGATGCTCTCATTTCCACCTTCGACTCTGCCGCTCGCTGCAGACTTCGTTGCATTTTCCTTCGATGGCGCACAAGTTCACGGACATCAAGGCTGCAAACCCGCTTTTCTGGAAAATCGTTTCAGCTGTCCATATGGGGTGGTTAGAGCACACTGTTTCAATAGCGGCGGATTCGGAGTGACGTATGTTCTTTCTTCTACGTGATCGACTCAACATCTTCCAGGGGTGGTCATGCCTGCCACAGAGGACAAATGTTGTCAAATGGTCGTTCCTGCGGCATTGCGCCCTTGCATACTCCAGCTGCTGCATGCGTCACAGTGGATTATGACTTGTACGAAAGCTTTGGCTGCTCGTTATGTCTCTGACCTCCGATCGATAGCGATATTGAACATGTTGTACAGGCATCTGCAGCCAGTGCACTAGTTGTGATGCAATGTCAGTTTTACCCCCTAACGGTTGGAAATTTGTCACATGAGACTGTGAAGGCTTTCACATTTGCAATGGTTTCTAGTATCTGACTACCCAGCATATAGCTCATAGGTAGAAAATTTCGTATGTTCAAGGCTCAAATGAAAGGGATCATGTCTGGGGATGATGCACTGTAGAGTTTCCTGCCTACTTGCTGTGCAACCCTGTTTAACCGTTCTAATCTGGTGGAATGCTTGCATGGACGACAGCGACAGGGTGTCTTGAATTTGGTGTACAACGAATTACATGCTCTCGACCATCGCAGTGCACCGTGTTTCCCTAATGAGACTGCCATTTTAGCCCAGTCTTTAATTTTGGCAGCATTCTCAGCTTCTGCTGTCCGCACCACACACTTCGCAGATCAACATTTCACAAAAAAATAGGGTGACACCAAAAAAGTTCCTGCACCTACCACTGCAGATCCTATGAAATTAGAACCAGTGTGCTCTTTTCCCTGCTGACCAGCGGTGAAGTCTTAACTCTCGCCCTTGCTGATGGTCCAAACATTAACTCAGACCCGCAATCGGGTCGACACCGGGGGACATTGAGATGAATGCAGAGAGCTGGCGTGGTTATTCCAGCGGAACAGTACTGAACGCTGCAGGGCAGAGCAACTGACACCAGTATAATTCTGACTGTGGCAACAGGGTGATCCAGCAGTTCTAACGCAGATTTCAACGCCAGCGGACCTAGACTTTCTCTCGCGCATTGTTCTTGTGCTCAGCTGTAAATAATAGAGTTATATGACATGGGAGGCTGGCTCAGCTATCAGTTGCTCACACTGGTCGCATGTTATGTTTCCTCCATACTCGATCTCTACGCAGCGTTCGGATTCTCTGCTCCACCCTAGATTAATTCGAGAGTTTCGCTCCTCCTTCTAGGATTCAACTCCCAGTTTCACGTCGAGCTATCGCAGCATGTGTATTTTACTTTTGCACCGACAGTGACGATTTTTTAGGAAAAATTCATTTGAATGATTTGGCTAGTGAATTCCTTAGTATATTCTAGGTTCGTTCTGGTTCTTAGTTATACGTAAACAACGAACCGTATAATGTAACATATTTGAATCAATTTTTAATAAGTCTGTTCTCACTGCAGTTAAGTTTAGGTTGTTTTACATTACTATCAGGCCTTAGTATGGCCTGCGTGGATTTCAAATAGTTGGGGGCAATTAACAAGTTGGTTTTTATTACTTTTGTCTCAGTTTATCGTATCACCTAACTCTCGCAGTTAGTAAGACTGTTTGTCATATGGTCCTGTATGTCCATGTCATCCCCTCCCACAAGTTTCCTCTTTTGGCTCCTTCCGTCTCCGTTTCCCGCATATTCCCCCTCTTCACAATCGTCCCCCTTTCCCCTTTCTAGGCCCCCACCCCCTTTTCTCCCGGGAACTGTTCCATTCCTTGCCTCCTCCATGGGAGGCAGCTCCTCTTTACCCGTTACGGTTTCTAATATTTGGTTAAGTGTACGTGACAACCTAGAGCTTTGATTTTTGTTCTTATTTATGAAGTGTCGTTTAAAAGCATTTTAATGGTTATAAATTCTGTTAGGTTTGTTTCGGGTTATGTACTTTGCACACATGATGTATTTCGAAAGGCGATGGTGATTTTTCAGTGTCACAATATTTTCATTTCTTTCCACTCTATTTTATGGTCCACAATGAAGGATGTTATGTGTCACTACAGTAAACAACTTTGTTTTTATACGCCGTACGTGGCTCTGTTGCTGTTTACTTCGGTTTGCTGACGGCTTTGAAAAAAAATTATAAAGAGCTTAAGTTGACTTGTACCGATACTGTGTCAACTGCTTTATCCTTGATGATTGGAAATTGTAATAAAGACATTCCCTGCATACTGATCGAGCATCTCGTACCTAGGGTTTTCTTGCAGCAGCAGAGGAAGTAGACGATTAGTTATATGTTTGTTGTGTTACTGTTCGTGGTTAAATTTGACTTTATCATATATACGATGCGCATAATTGTCACGTTGTTTATACGGTATTTCGTTTTATCTATCTGGTACTCATCATACAGACCTACTATCGATGTAAATCCAACCTGGCGACAGCAGCATCACCTACCGAGAAATGACTGCTAGTCAGACACACGCACGGTGTTGGTAGCATCAGTGAGCCTTTTGTCCATATGGGGCAGAGGGATGGCTCGCGATGTATTTGAATCTGATAGAGGGCACATTGTGATGGCCCAGAGGCTCAGTACCAGCATTTCGGCCACGGCACGACTTGTTGGTGTTCGAAGAGTGCTGTGGTGAATGTCAACACGTGACGAGATCAAGATGAAAGCATGCCCAGACGTCGTGGTGTTGGGCGGCCGCCCCTTATTGAAGATGTCGGACGTCGTGGGTTGGGCAGACTGAAGAAAGAGGACAGAAGGCGAAATGTGTCAGAACTAAAATCAGACTTCTATGCCGGGCAGAGTTTAAGTGTGGCTGAACACACAGTGCACCGAACACTCGTAACTATGGGTCTCTGATGGCCCTCCGCTGTCGACAACCCATGCATATGCCAATTTTAACACCACGACATCGGCAACTAGGACTGTAATGGGCACGTTACCATAGGCACTGGACGTTGGTACAACGTCTGACGAATCCCGATAATTTCTTCATCATGTTGATGAAAGGGCGAGATTCCGCCACCTTCGAGGAAAACGGCCCCTTAGCACCCGTACTGCGGAAAGGAGACAAGTTGGCTGCGGCTCCATTATGGTCTCGGGAACATTTACGTGGGCATCCGTGGCTCCAGTGGAGCTCGTGCAAGGCGCCCATGACGGCCATGGAGTATCGCACATTGGTTGCAGACCACGTGCGCCCCTTCATGACGATCATGATTCCCGACCGCAGCGGCATTATTCATCAAGATAATGCGCTTTGTCGCAAGGCCAGGAGTGTGATGGAACGGTTCGAGGAAAACAATGGCGAGTTCCAATTGAATTGCACGCCCACCACTCGCCAGGTCTGAACCCAATCTAACACATCTGGGATGTGACTGAACATAGCGTCAAACGTATTCACACCCCTCCTCGGAATTTGCGGGAAGTCGATTACTTGTGTATGTTTGCAGGTTGTGAAATTCATCTACCAAATAATTGTTAAAAATCATGGTGAACCTTCAGCTGACTTTTATTTTGCACAATTCGCTAGTAGTTTCGGTCAAATGACCATTATCAAGCTAAGCTGACATAAACTGCACAATGTTATACCATATTCGTAATTTGAACAAAAGTAATTTGCACTTTTGAGCCCACCATAGTACCTAATACATTTTTTAAAACAATAACTGTGTTCAATAGTTTTCATGAAGAAGTAACATCCACATCGACAGGCAGGTGACCTGTGTGTGTAAATGTGTGCCATCTCCCTCCAGCGACCTTCCAAGGCGTCATTGCTTCCATGCTATGAATCGAAGCCGTTGTTATCCGTGCCAAAGGTGGACATACCATGTATTAGGTAGGTGGTGATTATGTTCTGGTTGATCAGGTATGTCCTGGTACGATACGTTCTGTATGCTGCCATATGCATTCAAAAATTTTGTAACAGTTTATTCTGTCTCGCAGAATGATTTGAAAATCGATTTAAGTAATCTAAAACTAGTCATCAATTAAATAAAAGGTAAGGCTTGCAACTTGAAACCTGATAGTCAAGGGAAGGCAGATTCGGTTACAATTGTGGACCGGGCTGTAATCAGTTACTATTGGTTTCCTTTTACAGTTACACACATTTAATTTTGAAACAGTAATTCCAGACTCAACAATAAATAAAAAAGTACCACACGCAATTGATGAAGGACTTAACAACTGTGTAAATAATAGTGTTTTCAGTGCGTTACAACTTAGCAAATCACCATAAAATTCAGATACACATAATGTTAAAAGAAACCAAGCCACTGTGATTACGGCTGAAGGCCTTACACACCAGAAACGGCAGTTATATAAAAAATTTAGAAAACTATTGTAAAACAGCAAATACAAATAAAGGTTAATTAAAAGAAACAAGCAACTGACTAGCAAACGAGGGAAATAAGATGATGGTAACCTTGTAACACAACCATTAGACTGCTATATTTATTGCAGAAGGCGATCGAAACTATTAAGTAGACATACATAACCTTTAATGTAGGCATTACAAGGTATGGTAATAAATAATACAATAATGAAACGCAAGGACCAGTCACAGATGGTACTCCAGGAATCGACCGCTGAGAAGGTCCGCCAACAGACACTTATGCGAGCGTTGAGATAGGTAGCCAAGAGATGCATTCACTTCACAAGACGGTAACTCAGTGGCAGTCTAATGAATGACTAATCATAATCTTGCCGAAGCTACCTAACGTCCAGTAAACCAAATGCAAGAATGGAACAACACGCCAAAGCCGGAACCGGCGGACTGCACTATGCCTCCAGGACACTGTGCTTAGAGTGCCCGAAACGAGAAAGGAATCACTACCACCAGAGTAGAAGAATCACAATAGGCCTACAATCAAGAAAGCTGTCAAAACTACACGCCTTACCGGACAGCAGCAGCAAGGCGAGGAAATGTACACTGCCGTTACACACACTAACCCCCAGGGCAGGTAACTGGGGAGTTAGTGGCCACCAGGGAGAAAAAATACCGCTGGTTGAACTTAATAAATAGAAAAAAAAGCTGTGTAGTAAACAATAATAAGAAGTCGAGGAAAGCTAATCAGATCGTCTTTCCCCAAGCACTCCACTCGCTGCTCTTCGCCTCTGCAACACTACGAGCAGGAACACAAACCCAAGTCATTGGAGAATCGCAAGATGTCACATTGGTGGAGGTTTCTGTACTTGAATCTTAAAGCCTGCAGAATCTGGTTTATGACGAGGTCGTGCACCCTCGGGACCACAGTCCCTCCACCCGGAGTTCATGCGCGCCGACAGCGGTTCCAGCGTGTTCTCGCACTGCGTGGACCTGGCTCCTCCTGAGTCCCCAACCGAACTGCCACACTAACACGACTCGGAAAAACAACGACGTCGTCCCAAAGATACGGCAACAGTTACTACATATTGATAACCACCACTGCTGCCACTAGCAGACAGGATAAGCTTGCGAAACGATTGGCGCCAGTCAATATGAGAAGAAGACAAACAGCCACAACCATGCTAACTAAAGGATACGGTCTGGCCTCCAAGAGAGGGGGGAAACCTACAAACAGCACCAACGCGAGTTGCAGCAAGGCTCAGTCTAGCTTCCATTATCAATCGCGTCAGAATTGTCTTTCTCATGCCCTAGCCAAACTTATCTAACAGATCCTCAGTTTTATTTTCCATTCATCTGCGTATTATTTTTTTCATATAAAAAGACTTGCACACGGCGTTTAGCCAAGCGAAATTATTATCTTGAGCTGACAGTAGTCATCGGATATCGCCTCAATGGTGTCGGCCCTCCTTTTGCCCTGCGTAGTGCTGCAACTCGACGTAGCATGAAAGACGTAGGAGGTCCGCTGCAGAAACACTGAATCATGCTGTCTCTATAGGCGCCCGTAATTGTGAAAAAGTTTCTGATGCAGGATTTTGTCAACGAACTGACGTCTGGAGTATGTCCCATAAATATTCGATGGGATTCATGTCAGGCGATTTGTGCCGCCAAAGCATTCACTAGAATGGTCCATAATGTTCCTCAGACCAATCGCGAACAGTGATATGACGCATTATCATCCATAAAAGTCAGATGGTGGTTGAGTACATAAAGTCCATGCAGTGGTCTCCAAGTAGGCGAACGTAACTATTTACAGTCAATGATCGGTTCAGTTGGACCAGAGGACCCAGTATATTGCACATGAACACCGCCCACACAGTTATGGCGTCACCACCAGCTTACACAGTGCATTGTTGACAGCATGGGTCCATGCCTTCGAGAATTCTAGGCCACTCTCGGACACTACCAACTGAAATCGGGACTCAGCCGACCAAGCTATAGTTTCCGTTTTCTAGGGTCTAACCAATATGATCAGGGTCCAGCAAAGGCAGGCGATGTCGTGCTGCTAGCAAAGGCAATTGCGTCAGTCGTCTGCTGCCATAGCCCATTAACACCAGATTTCGTACCACTGTCCTACGAGATACGTTGTCCATCCGGAATTCGATTCCCTCGACTTCTCGGACTGCAGGAACGCGGTTTCCTGCTAGACCGGACATTTTATTGTGACCGACTTGAATTCATGAGATGTAGAGATGAATACGCGACAGTTCTCGCACTTATCTGCACTGCGAGGATTGTTGGAAAGTCTGATGATTAGTCTCGAGACACATAGGCTCTATTCACTGATTAGAACAGTCCTTTGTAGCAAGTGCCCCCTATAATTTCAGGAATTCAAAAGGAATGCTACTTAGCTGCAGGTCTACAAAAGGTTTGTTGTCCTATAACTCTGTATCTTCTATGTCTCCCTTATCATCTCCCTTTTCTTCTGTCACGTAGTCAGACAAATCCTCCCCTGCAAATATTCCTCTGTAGCACTCTTTCCAGTTGTCAGGCTGTAGCCAGTCTCGTGTTTCATAGTTTTTCACCCAGCAAGTTAATTCCTTGTTATGTTGGGGCAATTTCTTCCGTGATGTCCCATGTGTCTGAAACATAGAACAGTATTATCTGTAGGAGTGTCTGACGATAGTTAAGGATTTAATGTTTTCGTTTGATTCTAAAAGTGCATGTTAACTACTTTGGTAGTTATCTGGGAGGGAAGTTGCGGCCCATGGGCTTCTGGTAACCACAGCAGGCACCTACGAAAGCGCGGAAGACACAGGTCACCTCCATAGACAGGTCATCACTCGAAAGTTTCGGGAAAGGGGATTTACCAGCGCTCGACATCTACCAGGAAGTGGCGACAGACATTCTGGGATACAGTTGTCAGAATATTTGTGATTCGGAGAATAAGGGATGTGGCCTTGATTTGGCTTAAACTGGAGTTTCCGTCGGGGTCAGACCATGAAGGAGCAGAGAGTACAAGTTCTCCACATTCCAGCTTCAGGCGTCGGAGATTCAGCATTCTTTTGAGAGACAACAGTCGAGATTCAGCATCAGAAATTCGACATTCAGCATTTAGCTTCAAGCATTCTGGTTAGGTCCTTGGAAGTGTCGTATGGCTTAGAGCCTTTGGAAGATTGTCTGGGGGACACCTTCTCATAAAGATTTACTGATGCAGAAGATTAGATAGGCCATGCCATGCCAGATTTCATCACCGCCTGTGACTTCACCAAACCTTGTCTCACACAACAGGCATAAGTTTCGCATCGAAGTGGTGTACGAGGATTGTACAGGACGATAGGCATTTTCTCGCATTAATAGCTCATTCATCTTTATGTGACCTCTGCTCTTTGAGGCTCTCATTCTTTTTATTCACAAACCAGTCAACACCGTCAAGTTAATTGCAAGACTAAAATTCAATTAGCGTACGTGGTCACAGTCCTTATTAATTCGTTTTATTGTGTTAGAGCATTTTCCCTCCCTCATTTACCAGTTACCCATGACTAGGACCCATTGCTATGTGCACTCATTACTTTTAATGAGTTACTTGAGTCTGTGTTTGTTCTGAGCACTATTATCTGAACTCTTAATCAATAAATGTGTGTGATTTATGACCCTCATTTCATTACAGTAGTTATTAGTCCCTCGTTACTTAGCAATTTATTACTGTTTATTGTGGCACACAGGTACAGTTCACATGGCAGGGCCACCCTTCCTTCCTTTTCCTTGCACACAAACGATTTCCATAGTTCTGAACCATAGTGGGTTACTTGCACCTCAAGTGGGGATACGCAGCGCACGTCAGTGATAAATTTGATTGAATATAGCCTAACCCCTGTGGCATCTTGCATAAATAATGGCCAGGCTCCTGGGATCTCACAAGTAGGTAATCTTTTGATTGAGTCAGATAGGCAAATATGTTATATTCATCAAATTTGCCATTGACATGGACGGAGTACCTCCTACAATGTCATGAGGTACATAAGTTTTCAGGTGATGATCACGTTCACTAACCGTGTTCATGAGCCTAATTTATTTTGCATGTGTTAAGCCGTGGGGCAATTAAATAGCTCATGGCGTTGTTTCACAAAAGTAGGAAGTAATTAAATATAAGCTGCTGAGCTCATTTTCTAATTTGTATCCTACTTGCAGTTTTGAATACAGGTGCTATTTGTGCAAGTTTTTGTTGTTCAGCATTGTTGGTTTATCAGTTCTGGAGGGGTTATTTAATTTGATAGGAAGATAGATCTGAGGGAAGTTGTAGTTGATCACAACGCAGAGTCAGACAAGACACTAGAGGGCTTTCTGAATTGGTAGTCAACCCCGGTAACAAAGGCATGGCAGTAGTAGGAGATTAAGTCACATTAGATGTGGAACCAGTTGTTCCAAACATGGGAGAGTCGGCATCCATTGTAGTAGAAGGCAGATCGATGATGGGTAGGATTGTGAGAATATTGAGAACTTAGATAGGACCATACCACACCCAGTGGACACGGTGGTCATAGTTAGGGAGTGTAATAAGGAGGAGGGCTTTGAGGTGACATCCATCACTGTCCCATGAAAGAGATGTGTGACGTCACCAATTTCGTCCTGCTCTGAAGTAGTGTTTGAAGGTGATCTTGGATCAGAAATTGGCAAATTTATGTGTATAGGTTAATGAAATAAATAAAATGCTATGGCAGTTCCCCATCCTTAAGAACCAAATGATGAACTGACAGAAAGACAAGGTGCAAGTGAAGGTCAGGTAAAAGAAACAGGAAAGTGGTTGGCAAAGGTGGAAGACAAAGTTCTTCAAACGGCCGAAAAAATTGGTCGTCAGTTGCGTGCAGCTAGTGAGAAATTAATGTCTCTAACCACGCTCTGGTCAGGAAAGAAATAAAGACCGGACATAGAAAGTGAGGGGAAATGAATGTTGCTCCGAAAGGCGAAGCTCCAGACGTGCACTCACTTATGACCTTCAAAGAACAGCAAGAGACCTTTAACGGAAAGCAGAAAGAGATGGCTACGCAATTAGCATCAGATATAGGAGCAGTACAGGTGCGACGCAATGAAGTAATGGAGGGACGTGTACTCTCATGAGTGCCATCAACTGTGCATCAATTATGCGAGAGCGTTCAACAGAATTAACACATGACGGACAGGAATCAGTAAATTGGTTCCCACCTTGTCAGAGGCAATCAAGGCTATCACTAGGCAGTGGTCAGGCCTTGGTTGACAATAAATGTTGGCAAGCGTCGACCATTTGGATAATGAACACTACTTAATGGCTCACAGATTTCAGACATTCAATGATAACAGTATTTCGCCTCACCCCAAAGCTTGGTTGGAACAATTTTATCGTTGTTTCTTGCCGTTGTGGTCGTTAATGCACTGGCTTCAATTTATATGTGTTCTGTTAGAAGGAGAAACGGCTGTGAGAATGCAGCCAGTTGTGCAGCATTATTCTACATAAAAGGAGTGTGTGACGTCTTACTCAGCAATTGCTGGTTGAAGGTAGTCCAAGAGACGGTAAGGACTGAAATTGTTGTAGGGAGAGGTTTCGAGCGGTCTGGAACGTTACGGATGGTGACGTTCCTAGAAATGCTGTTAAACAAGAACCAGTTTCTGCATTCACCATACAGCTCTGCTGGAATTATCTGCTTCTGTTACCAAAAATTGCCACAACATTTCCAACAACGCCAACTCGCGATCATATTGAGGTATTCAGATCCTCATGCAAGAACTGGCCCTCCCGCCGCCGCAGGTTCGAGTCCTCCTTCGGGCACGTGTGTGTGTGTTGTTCTTAGCATAAGTTAGTATAAGTAGTGTGTAAGTCTAGGCACCGATGACTTTTTTTTTTTTTTTTTTTTTTTTTTTGCAAGAACGTAGCTGGCAGGCAACCGTATTAAAACAGGCACATTTCCGTAGGTTCCCAGAGGCTGCATACTGGCAGAAGGAATGAGCGGTCATACATAAATGGAGGTGGTCAAAAGATACAGCACAGGCTACAGCAAAATGGTTGGAATGGGTTCCAACATCACAACAGGGACAGGTTGGATGAAAACAGAAGGGAGCTGGTGAGGCAGGGCGAAGAGATGGTGGAGATTCAGTCCGCCAATCCAAGATCGAAACCAGCTGCCACACTGTAATCATGACAGTGTTGCAAGGGGGGGAGGGGGAGGGAGTGGGGAGGGGGAATGGGGGAGGAGGTTAGAGGGCTTGCACATGTCTAAGAGAATGTTTGTCTGTGGCTGACCTCATGGTGATAAAAGTAAATTTGTTGGAGTAGGAAGATTTATGTGATATCCTATTAGAAGGAAAAGAAAAAATAACAATTCAAAGCGTGCATCCTGGAGTGAATGTACTAATGGGAACAGGTCCTCCTGCCATTATTGATAGTGCTATCCAGTTCTCGGTGATCACCAAAGACACAAGCAGTTAGTGTTGGCAGGCTAATAATAATAGGCCAACGTGAGCATTCAAAAAAGAAAAACACATTGTGCAGCTACTGGAAACATTGTGGATGTTAGACAACATATTCAGCTCAGGTCTCTGTGCCAACGGACGAAATTGGAATGGCATATGTTGGTTGTATCGAAATTAACTATTTCATTACTATTGGACATGGACATTTTAAGAGAACAAGATACATTCGTGGATATCTGTAGCGGAAGACGCATTTGTGAAAGCCAGGACGTAAACACATTCAGTCTGAAGAACAAATTCTATGGAAGGAAATTCGTGTGCCTGTTTAAAATTATATTATGTGGTGAAACAGCTACAAGCTGAAACAAGCGATCGATATGAAAATAAGAAAGAACTTCCGTCTGAAATATCACAAGTTTCCATGGATGAAGTCTGGCAGAAGATATGAGAAAAGGTCGCGGCAATACAGAATGCAAGTTGAGAAGAAAAGGAAGAACTTATGGAGATTTTCATCTGAGTTATAACGAAGGTTTGCGGTTATTAGCGTTTTCTATAGAAACTGCAAGTGATGGAACACCGTAGGAAATTTATTGCAATGGCTATAAGAAGTATTCGAGTGACGGGACAAAAGAGTAAAGAGAGCCACTATCAAGTAGGGAAAAAGGTGCTTATTACACCTCACAAGTGATCCACCAAGCTCAAGGGCTTGTATCGCTAATTCTTCCTGCTTTAAAATATGGGTCACTGTGTATTCAAGTTTTATTTACGCCAGCGTTACTGGATCGAGTCCATAAAATTACGTAGATCACGGAGTACACACCATTTTAGTAGCGTGAAACACTTTTTGTCTTAGACTTAAGCAACGAGCATTCGAAAATTAATTTTATATGAATAAATGCATGTTCAGTGGTAAAAGAAGCTTGATTCTGAGTCCCTTAGCATCTAGTGGTTTCTGAGCTTCCTAAATGTTGTGTATGGTGGGTGTAGCAGGATGCAGCAAGTGTAGCATTGCCCCGAGTGTGGCGAATTGTAGAGTCTCTTGCCTGCTGGAATCATATAGTGAAAGTATGCTGTAATGTATCACTTAATGACACTTTCAAACCACCATCTTTGCGGCGCCAGGGACCCTCACATTCTTACACATTGTATTCAGACTGTATATTACCTTTGGTTACCTATTCACGAGTCCCAAAGAATCTTCTCACGATGGATTAGGATACGAGGACCAACACTTGGTATATCGTTAGTAGTGAAGATCATGTCACACATCTCTGAGCAGAAACAGACAGTATGTTTGCCAGTGGCGATGCATGTGCTTTCCAAAAGATGTACTTGCTTCCGTCTGCTAACATGATTCAGATCCAGTCTATTCTATTCAGTTGTTCCACGTACAGGTATTTTACGTAGTAAACGGTGGTGAAGTAGTGTATCCAAGGTTTTTCGGGTTTTATGGAAGACGGTGTTAACGTGGACTCTGACGTTTATAGCCTTTAGGATACAGGGATGAACAGAGCTGTATTTCGCAGCATCGATGCTTGCGAAATCGTTAATGATTTGTAGTGCTGTGCTATTCGGTGTCCCGAAATATAATGGTAACAAGCACAAAATACGCTACATAATGTTACAACTAACGATAATTGCTTGGAGCCACCATCTTACATATTTGTCCAGAGAGACATCACAGCCCGCATCTCGTGGTCGTGCGGTAGCGTTCTCGCTTCCCACGCCCGGGTTCCCGGGTTCGATTCCCGGCGGGGTCAGGGATTTTCTCTGCCTCGTGATGGCTGGGTGTTGTGTGATGTCCTTAGGTTCGTTAGGTTTCAGTAGTTCTAAGTTCTAGGGGGCTGATGACCATAGATGTTAAGTCCCATAGTGCTCAGAGCCATTTTTTGAACAAAGAGTACACTATAACAGCCCGTGCTCTTTCCTGCATCGAGCGTTCTCAGTTTCAGCCGTCGCGATACTAGTCCAGTGTCATCATTTATGCTCTGTATCGTTCGATATTTCACACTGTGCGATGAATTGTTACCAGAAGAGTGCAGTAACACGTAGGTGTGGCACTAGTGCATATTGGTCACCAATAAAAGTCATGTGTGTAGAAAGCAGTAGCTGTGAGTATCACAGCCACGCGGGGTAGTCGCGCGGTCTCAGGCGCCATGCCATGGTTCACGTGGCTTCCCCTGTCGGAGGTTCGAGTCCTCCCTCGGGCATGGGTGTCTGTGTTGTCCTTATAATAAGTTAGTAAGCCTAGGGACCGCTGACCTCAGCAGTTTGGTCCCATAGGGTTTTAGCACAAATTTCCAAATTTTATGAGCATCAAAAACGTGTGATTTCTACCACTCAATTTCCAAATGGAAATTCATGTGAGCCAGAACACCATTCACACACAGGTATTGTGTTGCTGTTCTGTAATACTCTGAAATTATTACTGGTGAAATCGAAGGCCACAGACACTGATTTCACACGCATCCAGACAGGCACGGAGCCGGCTGGAATGACCGAGCGGCTCTAGGCGCTTCAGTCTGGAACCGCCATACCGCTGCGGTCGCAGGTTCGCATCCTGCTTCGGACATGGATGTGTGTGATGTCCTTAGGTTAGTTAGGTTTAAGTAGTTCTAAGTTATAGGGGACTGATGACCTGAGAAGTTAAGTCCCATAGTGCTCAGAGCCATTTGAACCACAGGCACGGAAAGAATAACACATAACAGTACTGTCTTTGTCTAGCACAGGTTGTCTTTCTAGGCGTAAGATCCTAATAATACACTCTTCATAAATGATGAAACAGTATGAGCCATTAACTTACTTTTTTTAATACTTTCAGTCATTCAATGAACAGTTCAGCGTAGCTGTCTAGTGAAAATCAAGCTCACGTTATATTTCACTGAAATGCATTGTGTTTGGAGGCGAAGCACCCAAAAGCATCCAGCACTTTCTTACTGAATGTGTTACGTTTCTTCTGCTTAGGCTGTTATTTATTTAACCTTTCTTTCTTTCCGCAAACTGTTTTGGCTTAAGAAGCCACTGACTAGTCAGACTCTTAGAATTTGCCTAATGTCTACATTGTCTCGATACGTGTCGGCTTACAAAGTGCAACCTTTCTCAATTTTTTCGCAGTTTTGATGTTTGGTGTGTGCAAATAATGCGGGAAAGATGAAATAAGTAACAGCCTAAGTAGAACAGTGCCACTTTCAAAACTGGCTCTGAGTACTATGGGACTTATTATGTGAGGTCATCAGTCCCCTAGTCTTAGAACTACTTCAACCTAACAAACCTAAAGACATAACACACGATGCCCGAGGCAGGATTCGAACCAGCGACCGTAGCAGCAGCGCGGTTCCGGACTGAAGCGGCTAGAACCGCTCAGCCACAGCGGCTAACAGTGCCACTTTCATTCAATAAATATTTGGCTGTGGTAGCCACTACAAAGGAGATGTGTAGCACTTTCTCACTTCCACAGAATCGTAGAGTTGTTTCGAATGAAAATCCCTTAGTGCGATGAGAATTCCGAACGGCCTGTGTAACCACTATAGAGATCAGCCCCCTTCGTAGTAACGTCGTATTAATTCAACATCAGAATGCATTAGCTTGCAATTGTCACTCATTGATGCCAATTGGAGAACTTTACTATTTGTTTGCAGCTACAAATACATATAGGCACTACAGCCATTCCACACAACAAACAGTAATTATCTGTATAATTCAATACAATAAATATATCTGCTAAAATTAATATATCTGCCTCATATGAACTGGCACACAGAGGGAATGTAGCCCGGTTTCTTCCTAGTTACAGAGTCCATGTAAGTCACAAAGCGGGTACAGTTACGGACTCGCTTCGTGACTAACATGGACTCTGGTAAGTAAGTGAGAATCAGAAAAATTAAAATATAGCATCATGTTTTTTTCTGTATTTGTTCTGTAAGTATTTTAGGAAACTGAATTCCGCTTCGAAATGCGGCAGTTACTTCGCATACCGAAGACTCTGTATCGTGAAGAGCTGTTTACATGTTACGTCACATGAACTTTTTAGTCCTCTATTGTTCATCGTCGACTGCGTTCCGAGCGAAACAACTCACGTATCGGCAAATGAGTGACAGTAACAACATTAAATTCAGCTGCAGTACGCTCGGCATTTATCAGCAGCTGGAACAGAATTATTCCGCTGAAACATGGAGTAAAGCAATCACCGCTGCTCAGCTCTAGCGCTCTACGTTCCTGGTATGTCAAAAACTGTAAAGTATAGTTTTGTAGAAGCGAACTCGAGATCATCATTTGTTATTAAAAGGTCATGATAAAGCAACGATGAGATGGATCCCATCAGTTAACAATTAAGAAATAAAATCGTTAAAAACACGCGTTGTATTACCTGTAACATGGCTTCTTCGCAAATATCGTATGTAATGACAGGTAATAAATGATTGTAGTAACGGTGTAACGATATTCAACAGCACGATTAGCGTCTATGATGGTTTTAGGAACACGTAAATACTGCTATTAATAACCATTGACAGTTCCAGAAAAGTTATGTACTGTATGACTGAATCAAGTGTTACATGCCGCCTTTCCCTGAAAATTAAGTTCTAATCAACTACTGTCACAAATTTCCTAATAATTTAAAACTGTCTGTCATTACCGAGTTACAACTCGGGAAGTTGCCTGTCGTGGGAACTGCTCTTCTCATATTGTCCAGAAATGACATAAAACTACCTCACAGCTTCCCTTCCAAAGATTTAACCTTACAAAGGGTACACAGCGAAATCCTATTTCCTAACACTGAGACTCCAGAGACGTACGGGAGATATAATGAGAAGTTTTGAATGTAATAGAAGGTGCTGGCAGATATAAGCTGTGAGAAGGATAAATTAATTTTTGCATAGCGAAGTGGGTCACGAACATTACCCGCGAAGTGCAAGGGCCGCGAGTCGAGTCGTAGCCTGCTAGACAGGTGCCATCTATCGCAAACTCTCACAACTGAGCGAGTAATTCATTCTCTCATCCCGCATTTCTAGTTCAGATGAAATCAAGGGGAATGGAAACTCAACAGTTCCATTTAATAAGGCTTAACCCAGGATATCTCTTTCGAAAATAAGTAATTCTTGCGCCAATATGAATAATGATAATAATCATATAAAATCACATTTATAATTACTATGAAATACTATTACCAATGCACTAAGATATCTTTATTGCTCATCCAGTAGGCGAAAACACTTGTATCTTTGCGGTTACAATCGTAGTTTCATAAAATTATTTTCTCACTGAGCGAAATGCTGGATGTCATTCTATTATTGTGATAACGTATGTGGATATCTCGAGATACACGTGATTTCTGAGCACTTAGTTTTTAATAAAATTCGCAGTTACTAAGGTGTGTCTGCAGTTAATTTAAAAACTACAGGATGACAAGGGAATAAGCAGTTACAGGTAATCATCAGTTAAAAAGTCTATATTGACTATATAAGTTGCGTTTTCTGAGACGAGGAATGTGCTGGTACTAACCGGATGTTGGTGTTTCAAATTAATTTACTGGTCGCGACCTCACTCATATGAGAGGAATACGAGATTTTAATCACCTTCTGCTGTTGAGGTGCGCGAACATTTTGGCAGTTAGTGACGTTTGGCCCTTGGAACTAAATGAGGCAGTTGCCTTAAATAACGATATCGTGGGTTGGGATGCGCGCACATTGCCTTTTATGGCCTGTCAGCCATACAGGTCCTTTCCACTCTTAGTTCCAAGTGCTATACAGCATTTATCTTTACCACATATAATAAAATTTTGTCCAGAAGCAAAATAAAAAATATATCTGGTAAATAAAGGTTGATTAAATACCACGGGATATTAATCAGCTTGACTGAGACTCTTCTAACTCTTCCTAACGAAGATATGGCCAGCAACAGGTCTGTTTCGAACAGCTACCTGTATTCTTTATTCGATAGTCAACCTCCTCTCAAGACCTGTTCAAAAACTTAATAGAGTGTAGCGCTCAAGCAAACATGACGTTATTAATAACGTAACAGAAAAATGACCGTCTCTCCTGCACTAGAACACCTCGCACGTGCCGATGGTAACATAGCTTGTCCAATTTCTGTAGTTGACAACAGACAAATGGAAAAACTGTCGTAATGCACACTGGTCATTCAGTGAATCGCCTTCAGTTGAAGGACTGTGTGAGTACATTGTACCTCATCGAGGAGTACAAATGATATTCATCTACAGAGAATGTGTAAGTCAGCACAACAGTGATGCCCAATGTGTATTCTCATTGTGTTTGCATCTGTTTAGTGTCATCTGCAACATGTGGACGGTTACATTACCCTTAGTGACTACAATATGTGCTAGTAAAGGAGAGCCGGCCGGTGTGACCGATCGGTTCTAGGCGCTTCAGTCTAGAACCGCGCGACCGCTACGGTCGCAGGTTCGAATCCTGCGTCGGGCATGGATGTGTGGTGTCCTTAGGTTAGTTAGGTTTAAGTAGTTCTAAGTTTTAGGGGACTGGGACCTCAGATTTTAAGTCCCATAGTGTTCAGAGCCATTTTAATCATTTGAGTAAAGGAGAGTCAATAACGATTATGTGTTAGGTTTCTAATAATGTCACGTTAACGTGAATGATACACAGTGACATCTCTTTCAACAGCTGCTAAAGAGAGAGACTGGATTACCGAATAAAAAAGTATAGGATGCTGTTTAAATTAGACGTACTGCTGTTTAAATATTCGTAATGAGCTATGTTAAAGGAAGTCAATCGCGCTGGTTAATGTCCTCTTATAGCTAAACAACATTTCCTTGATAATTTTTTTTAGTTTTCCTTCCAAACAAAAACTTATCTAATGTATAGAAAGTTTCAAATATGAAGGTTTTATTGCCATCATCGAAGTTAGGTACGCTGCGTTAGTAGTTTCGACAGGGCTAAGCTGCCATCTTCAGATCCTCAGTGTAGAGGCTGTGAAATGATAAGCTGTACACTGTGGATCTGAAGATGGCAGCTTAGCCCCATCGAAACTACTAACCCAGTGGATCTACCAGCGATCAAGGCAGTAAAAACTTCATACTCGAAGCCTTTATCACATTGGATTCATTGATCGTACTCCAGCCGAAAATGTCAGATATTTATAAAAAGTTGTTTGGTGTCCTATAGATAAATGAGACTTCCTGTATGTTGGCCATTTAACTATCTTGACGTGTCCGAATGCACTGAAACCGAATGTAAACAGATGGTCGTTTTTCATTGCTTCTTCTAGTAGAGGTCCTTTGCGCGATTGAAACCAAAGAAAGAGCATCAAAGTTCCAGACTGCTTACAATCTATACATGAAATGAATTTGCAGTTGCGAATATGGACTACCATCTGGTTTATAATGGACTGGCGACAGTGATAATGTGTGCCGGACCGGGACTTGAATGGTGGTTTCCCGCTTATCGCGAGCCGTCACCCGGCAAACCCAAACTCCCATATGTCGGCAACCACGCGTCTACAAGCTGCACTCTTATATTCATCGTGTATATCCTCGTACAGGGGAGACAATTTAACTGAAAGTCGCTTGCCCGCTGTCGGAGCAGTGTCTGTGTTATTCAGAATTACGAAGGCACATTACGTCGTAATTCGAAACAACACAGGCACTGAAAAATCGAACTTATTCGCCGACAAATAACAAGCGACATTCAATTGAAATGTCTCCCCCTTTCGAGGATATAAACTTAGTGAAATATGAAATATGAAAGTTTGAATGTGGCCGGGGGGCGATTCGGAGAGCCTACTCTTAGGGCGACCGCTAGCGATAAGCGGGAAATCCGGGTTCGAGTCCTGATCTGGCACAATTTTTCATTGTTGTCTTTCCATTAAACTGCTGATGTTAGTCCATAGTCGCCACTGCGAATACTTTACATGCGTTTCATAGCGGATGTAGTCGCTGCAGTGCCTGTTCTTTCGAACGTGCATGCGTGTCTGGAGGAACACTGCATCGTAATTCTAAACAACACAAGCACTGCCCTATCGTAATTACAGTCCTGTCCGTTCTGCACTCGGCCCGTACTCGACTCGTAACTGACCCCGACTCTCCTTTACTAGTTACCCAGTGTAACTGCGTAGATCGGCTCCCGATCAAACTTTTTTTGTAGTCATCAATCGTCAGTCTTACGGCTCATTTGATGCGGCCTGCGATGGATTCCTCTTCTCTGCCGATCTCTTCATCTCAGAGCAGAGTACTAGTTGCACCCTTTGTCTTGAATTATTTTTTGCATGTAGTTCAAACTCTGCCACCCTTTATGGTTTTGTACCTCTGCAGTTACCAATAGTACCATAGGCGTTATTCCCTGATCTATTACCACGTATTCTATCATCCTCTCCCTCCTCGTTCGTTGCTTTATCAGTACATCTAATTTTTAACGCATTTCTCCAGCAGCGCATCTCAAATACTTCGATTCATCGTGCCCGCAGAACTGGAAACGTATGAAAATAGCACCTTTCACTTACAGGGGGAGGCCACGACGTTTGCAACGCGGATTTACTTCGTACACTAGTAGTACTCCATAAGGACAAAAAAATGTGTAAGCAGTAGCGCGTACTTCTCAAGCGTTGTTGAGAAAATCGCAGGATAATTCGGTCGTCAAATATATACCTACGCGTGGCCATTTCTACTGTGAAGTGACGGCAGCCCAGTGGTTCACAGTACGCTATTAGCAGCGGTGGGGCAGGGACGTCGTGCCTGTGACCCGCCAGTTAGCGTACCGCGCGCGACTGTTCTCCCGTTTACCTTCCGCTGCGGCGAGCATAACGCGTACGTCTCCCGGTAGTGCCATGGCATACTCGTACCGCAAGTGCACAATTAAGATAACATTTCAAGCGGACAATGCAAGACCTGTAACATTTGAAATTGGACGATTCGTCCAAGAAGAACTTCATATTGCACCTAAAGACATCATTGTAATCCACTTTTCTACATTACTGGCCATTAAAATTGCTACACCAAGAAGAAATGCTGAAGATAAGCCGGCCGGTGTAGCCGAGCGGTTCTAGACGCTTCAGTCTGGAACCGCGCGACCGCTACTGTCGCAGGTTCGAATCCTGCCTCGGGCATGGGTGTGTGTTATGTCCTTAGCTTAGTTAGGTTTAAGTAGTTCTTAGTTCTAGGGGACTGATGACCTCAGATGTTAAGTCACATAGTGCTCAGAGCCATTTTTGCAGATGATAAACGAGTATTCATTGGACAAATATATTATACTAGAACTGACATGTGATTACATTTTCACACAGTTTGGGTGCATAGATCCTGAGAAATCAGTACCCAGAACAACCACCTCTGGGCGTATTAACGGCCTTGATACGCCTGGGCATTAAGTCAAACAGAGCTTGTATGGCATGTACAGGTACAGCTGCCCATGCAGCTTCAACACGATACCACAGCTCATCAAGAGTAGTGACTGGCGTATTGTGACGAGCCAGTTGCTCGGCCACCATTGACCAGACGTTTTCAGTTGGTGAGAGATCTGGAGAATGTGCTGGCCAGGGCAGCAGTCGAACATTTTCTGTATCCAGAAAGGCCCGTACGGGACCTGCAACATGCGGTCGTGCATTATCCTACTGAAATACAGGGTTTCCCAGGGATCTAATGGAGGGTAGGGCCAAGGGGCGTAACACATCTGAAATGTAACGTCCACTGTTCAAAGTGCCGTGTATGCGGACAAGAGGTGACCGAGACGTGTAACCAATGGCACCCCATACCATCACACCGGGTGATATGCCAGTATGGTGATGACGAATACAGGCTTCCAATGTGCGTTCACCGCGATGTCGCCAAACACGGATGCGACCATCATGATGCTGTAAACAGAACCTGGATTCATCCGAAAATATTGCGTTTTGCCATTCGTGCACCCAGGTTCGGCGTTGAGTACACAACCGCAGGCGCTCCTGTCTGTGATGCAGCGTCAAGGGTAACCGCAGCCATTGTCTCCGAGCTGATAGCCCATGTTGCTGCAAACGTCGTCGAACTGTTCGTGCAGATGGTTGTTGTCTTGCAAACGTCCCCATCTGTTGACTCAGGCATCGAGACGTAGCTGCACGATCCGTTACAGCCATGCGGATTAGATGCCTGTCATCTCGACTGCTAGTGATACGAGACCGTTGGGATCCAGCACGGCGTTCCGTATTACCCTCCTGAACCCACCGATTCCATATTCTGCTAACAGTCATTGGTATTCGACCAGCGCGAGCAACAATGTCGGGATACGACGTACCGCAATCGCGATAGGATACAATCCGCCCTTTATCAAATTCGGTAACGTGATGGTACGCATTTCTCCTCCTTACACGAGGCATCACAACAACGTTTCACCAGGCAACACTGGACAACTGCAGGTTGTGTATGAGAAATCGGTTGGCCACTTTCCTCATGTCAGCACGTTGTAGGTGTCGCCACTGGCGCCAACCTTGTGTGAGTGCTCTGAAAAGCTAATCATTTGCATATCACAGCATCTTCTTCCTGTCGGTTAAATTTCACGTCTGTAGCACATCATCTTCGTGGTGTAGCAATTTTAATGTCCAGTAGTCTATAACAACCAGTGTCGTGTACATAAAACTGATCAATGAAGAGGCGTGCACTGATGTATGTGCCGACACACTCATGAACTTAAGTTTAAGCATCCTGATGGATACATAGGAACAGCGATCGACCACGCTGGATCAGGCGCTCTGAGGGTCTTGGAGCTGCCATTCGAAGTCCCACCACATGTTGTGATGACAACTTTCAAACCGTACGACAACGTGCTAGCCACCTGGCTGAATAAAGGAAAACGTTTGCGACACACACCGTCTTAAGCGGAGTGCGACAAATTAAGATTGCACTGATAAGGCATGTGCCATGCTATCTAGTAATGGGAGGCTGCAGAGCCATTCTCATATACGAAGGAGAACCGAGTACTTGGACCGGTTGTGGCCAGGAAGGACATGTCCTATCGGCCTGTATGCAACGCCGACTGACTCAGACACCGGTTGGTGAAGTTCCATCCCCAGCGGCAACTACTTCATTTCCCATCACGTATGCAACGGCCGCAACCGCAACAGCTGTTCCTGCTCAGGATCGAAACACCATATTGCAGTCATGGTCGACGACAGTGTGGCGGACACCATACGTCCATCCATGACGTCATCGGCTGAATTACCTCAAGACCTCGATCAATTGTGCTACCAAGACGAGCCTAAAGAGAAGATGGAGGTAGAAACAGAAATTGTCCCAGCTTCTGCCTTCCTACCAATGGAGACCGCACTCTGACACAGAACAATATGTCCGTAAACAACGGTCCCCGTGAAATCGCAAGAAACGGCTCTATACGCCATCCAATGACTGCCTGCTTCGGATGTGTGACCCGTACGAAGATCCCGCGTCGGATGACAAATAGGACTCTACCAGCACAGCTCACCCTTCCCATCACGATGCTACGGCGATTACAGTTCCTGAGCCTCAGACTGACAACACCACTTCTGCTACTGAACATGCACGTGAGCGCTCTAATGACAGCACTAATCAACAGTTACCACCTGCTGCATCTGATTCTTGGCCAGATGATGTCGAGGATGAGCCACAGCGCCCGGAGGATGCCTAGGGCAGAGATGCTCCCTCGGCTGTACCCAGCTCCGACCAGCCACAGTGACTACGGCTGTACCGTCAGTCTCTGTGGGGCCGCCCCTGCTACTCACACCTGACCTCCTAAACAACCCAGTTGCCGACCTGGCTGTCAAACATACCGTATAGCAACGATCAACATCAATAACATATGTGCCCGACATAACATAGCCATGGTACAGGATCTGCTCAATGCAGCACACATCGAAATTGCGCTCCTTCAAGAGGTGTATGTCTACAAGGAACCCTGTGGCCACAAGACTTGGGTCTCACATGCGTCGACCAATGACAGTGGTGTTGTGATCCACCTCCACAAAGGTATACCCGCAGAAGATGTCGAGTATCTCCGTGATGCCAGACGCATGGCTCTTACTATCCAAGGACTCAAACTTATTAACAACTATGCGCCGTCGGGTTCTGGTCGACGTCGCGAACGTTCCACCTTTTTCGCTCATATAATCACCCTCTTTCTGGGCTGTCAGGACGCTATGATATTAGGAGCGGACTCTAAATGTAGCCAAGCACCTAAGGATCAGTTACCACACCATTCTCCCTGCACAGAATTTGCGACAGTTGTAACTAATCTTCAAATGGTGGACTCGTGGGTACATGTTTGTGGCGATCGGTCCGGATTTACGCACTACACCAGCCATTCCTCCAGCCGAATCGACCGGACTTACATCTCGCGCTCCATAGCCGCGGGGACGAGAGCTGTCGAAGTTTGGCCCACAGCGTTTTCTGACGACAAGGCTTACATCTGCGCCGTTACCCTCGGCCGCCAGAAGGTACGGCACAGCCGTGGTCCTTGGAAGTTGAACGTCGCCCACTTAGCCTCTCAGGAATGTCGATGCCTTATACAGAGCAAGTGGCATTCCTTTAGTCGCCGGCGTGGCACCTACCCGTCTACTCTGTCTTGGTTGTTACTCTGCGCCAAACCAGCCCTCCGGAAGACCTTGATACCCTACGGTCGAAATGTAGCAGCATTGAAGAGACATACCATGGACTTTTATTACAGCATCTTAAGGGAATGTACACCATTGCCGCCCTCACCCGCTAGGCAGGTGACGGCGAACCGTGCCAAGGCACAGATGCTCAGATTTACACGTTGCCACCTTGAGGGTGCGATCGTAAGAGTGCGCACTCAAGACAGAGTGGCTCAGGAGGAACCGTCCATGTACCACGTCATTGCAGAGCGATGGCGCCGACGCAGGACACTCATCCAAGCAATCACGACGGAAGCCGGACGACGTCTTGATACCCAGCGCGATATAGGAGACGCCCTTCATGCTCAATACACTAGGAACACCGACATGCCCCCAGAGGTGATCGCCGTAGTCTCTCACTTGTGGCACGATCTCTCCGACAGCGGCAGAGGATTTGACTGCAGATGTAACGGAGGAGGAAATCATTGAAGCAATACAGGCGAGGGCTGCTCATATGTCTCCGGGACATGATGGCCTTCCTCTGGAATTTTATCGGACCTATCAGCAATTGCTGGCACCAGCATGGACTGATATTTGCCGCGATCTTACGTCTCCCACGACGCATATACCTGGAGCGTTCCTAGAAGGACTGATTGTGCTCATACACAACCCACGAGGCGGATCCAGACTCAGTGATTATCGCCCCTTGACCTTACTTAACAGTGACATGAAGATATTCGCGCGGCAGCACGCCTAAAGCGATCGGTACATTGTGTTGTGTCGCAGAACCAGGCATCGTTAGGAGGTGAACAGAGTATTCGCACTGCACTACGCCAATATCGAGATATGATCGCGCTAGCCAACGCTCGCGAAATGCCGGGAGTTTTGGCCTCACTCGACTTTAGCCAGGCCTTTGACAGAGTTGACCACACATCTTTGATGGAGGTACTGCCTGCCACACATCGGGTATGCGGACATCATAGTTGCGGTACTGATGCGTCTCCTACGCGGCGCGACGTCCAAGGTGTTATATAATGGCCGTCTCACGCCGCCGATACAGAAACAGCGCTCGGTGCGACAAGGCTGCCCTCTTTTGGCGATGTTGTGCGCCTGACTGTGATGTCCCTTGGTGGACACACTTTTTGCTGCACTGCCTATGCTGATGGTCTGGCACTCCTTCTTCGCAATAATGACGAT
Source organism: Schistocerca serialis cubense (assembly GCF_023864345.2). Taxonomy (NCBI): domain Eukaryota; kingdom Metazoa; phylum Arthropoda; class Insecta; order Orthoptera; family Acrididae; genus Schistocerca; species Schistocerca serialis. Next base: position 399,681,696 of record NC_064641.1, on the reverse strand, counting down.
GTTCTTGAAGTACTGGCGTGGGTAGCGACCTACGGCGCGGCATCGGGGAGCAATCTCAGTGTCCACAAATCGCACGCCCTGTCTATAGGCAGAGATCTATCCAACGAAAGCTTCGCACCGCTACGAATCAGTGACACAATCCTCTGTCTTGGCATTCATTTCACATCTCACATGAAGCACTCGACAGTCCTTAACTACAGGCGTTTATTGAATCAGATGAGAGCAGGAATAAGTGACCACCGTCTTAGAAATCTAGACCTCCTGCAACGGACGCGATATGCTAACGTCTATTTGGCGTCACGCATCCCCCATTTCACACAGATACTCCCGATACCACCTACTCAGCCTCACCGCATGTTAGTGGTTTTGGGATCCTTTGTTAGTACGGGCGTATTATTTAAGATTCGTTACGAGTCCCTAACCCTCCCGAGGAGCAGAGAGGGTTAGGCCTTTGTCATGTTCAGGAGCGAAGGCCCTGTTCGTCAGCTGTCACCTGCACCTGCACCTGCCCGACACGCCTCACAAGTCTATTACTCGAGGCCTTACGACCCACCTCACTCACACCCCCTGTAATGATATCGGACATCCCAGCACCTTTCTTCTACATTAGCCAGTACTTCCTTGAATTAAGCTACATCCACACCGCTCTACTACCCACACGCTTAATGACGACGAGGGTGATATATACTGCCATGCAACTGAACAGGACGCAGAATGTGATTGAAAGCAAACACCCCACTACAAAGTGGCGCGCTGTGTGGCAGGCAGTGCATACCATCACCCTTGATACTGTCGTGCAGTCTGCATGGTATATAACTGATAATGGGAAACAGTTGTGCCAGTCCCGCTTAAATCACATCCGCCTGGCCGCCTCACCCTTGTATTCCACATGTCAGGTGATTGACACGGATGGACATCGTTTCGAATGCGGGTCGGTAAAGGACGTTTGGTATTTGGTGCGTCACATATTGGCTTTTCTCATACGCTTGACTCCCGACAGGGTGCCTACAAGATCACTTCTTTTCCCAGATGGGATGTATTTTCCAAGAGCCAAAATGAACTCTGTTACGTGGATTAGCGGCCACGCGGTTCACTACCTATTCGGCAATGGCGACAAGACAGTGCCCGATTTTTTGTACTACCTCAACGAACGACATTGTGGATCGTCAAGAAACCTAAGTACAGACAATATTTTTCTAATTTTCATAGCAGCGAATTCCATAACCCTCCTCGCAGCTGGATTATCCATGGCATGAGAAGATAACCTTCGAACTTCTTTTCAGTTCCTTTTGTTAATTAGATTGAACAAACAACGGAAGCAATACAGCGACGAGACGAAAGCCATGCCGGCCGGAGTGGCCGTGCGGTTCTAGGCGCTACAGTCTTGTACCGCGAGACCGCTACGGTCGCAGGTTCGAATCCTGCCTCGGGCATGGATGTGTGTGATTCCTTAGGTTAGTTAGGTTTAAGTAGTGCTAAGTTCTAGTGGACTGATGACCTGAGCAGTTAAGTCCCATAGTGCTCAGAGCCATTTGAACCCATTTGAACGAAAGCCATCGGGAAATCCGCAGCGGGCTATAGCATGGAGCCTCCTTAGGTCGTAACGGAACGACCTTTATTATTCTAGTTATGTCGGCGAAGAAGAACGGCCTTCTTTTATCCATTTGCGTAAAAAAAATAAAAAGGTAAGTAACAAAAGTGGGGAACTGCTGGCTGCGGTTCGATTGCCACTCCTCCCAACACTCTTTTTCATTTTACTTTATTCCTCGTGTTATAAAACAGTAAAAAAAAGCGGCTAGCGTTCAAGCCCCGTAATCGCTGGATCGATGGATCGAGTCCCGTTTGTCAGTTTTTTCTTTTATTTCTAACACAGTCATTTCCTTTACTATTTATATTACAATTGATATAAGGGGGAAATACGTGAAATCGGATGAACTTTTATTAAATTTACAATGTTATTTGGCAGTCCAAATTTTTACTATCACAAATAATATAATATTCATAACTATCGACTAGTAAACGACCAAACGGAGAAAGTGATACTGAAAATGTATGCTTGTCCGTGGTTTGAGAAATCCCTTATACCTGGAAGGAGCCCGAAACGACTTGTTGCCCCCAAGTTTTGACCGGCACAGACGGCTTTCGAAAGATGTACAATTAATCGTCGCTTTCGACATTACAAGTTGCAGGATGGTATTCTTCGTAAAAACATGGAAAACGTAAAGTTAAACGACACCAGCTGCATTGAAAAAATGTTATGTTTCCGCAAACGCAAGGTCTTTTGAGATTTTCCGTGGAGAAACAAACCTCGTTACCATTTTCAAAAACGTGTCTTTCAGACTATAATTTGGAAGCAAACCATGCATTACGAAGCATTTCTTTAAATATCGGCACTGATAATTGGTCATGCAGTATCGACTGTATTTTAATAGCGTTTTCACGAGAAGCAATTTCTCGTTCTCTTTCGATTAAATACGAACAATTTTGAAGACACGGACAAGCATACATTTTCAGTATTACTTTATGCGTTTGGTCATTTACTTGTCGATATATCTTCTGGTAAACCTTGCGGGATGTAAGGTCGTGGTCCATGAAACTTTTCAGCTCCTAACGTTTCGTCCAGTGCTTCGCTGGACATCTTCAGAGGGGTGTTTCTCCTCCGGTGAGTCTTGACCCCTCTGAAGATGTCCAGCGAAGCACTGGACGAAACGTTAGGAGCTGTAAAGTTTCATGGACCACGACCTTACATCCCGCAAGGTTTACCAGAAGATATGTCATCCGGTCGTGAAAGCCTTCATACTACTAGTCGATAGTTGTGAATGTTATATTATCTGTGATAGTAAAAATTTGTAGACTGCCAAAATTGTAAATTTAATAAAAGTTCATGCGATTAAACTTGTTTTTCCCATTATATCAATTGTAATATAAATAGTAAAGAAAATGACTGTGCTGAAAAAAAAAGAAACTGACGAACGGGACTCGATCCAGCGATTATGGGCCTTGAACGCCAACCACTTAGCTTTTTGTTCGGTATTGTTTGTTGCCGTTGGTCTGGGCGGACGTCACAAGACATCCGTTCAAGTTGATCGTTGATTCCTTTACTCAGTTTTTTTTATTACAGAGGGCGATCAGCTTTCTGACCGCACACGCCTTTTCTTTTTTTTATTTATTTATTTATTTTTTTTTTTATCATTGTGTTTGGTCGTTGCGGGCGTCACATGACATCCGGTCAAGTTCGTATGTTGATCCTTCCACTCAGTTTTTTATGACAGAGGCCAACCGGCTCTCTGACCGAACACGCTGAGCTACCGTGCCGGCTGCCACTCGGCTGTCGCCGTTTCATGGTAAAAATGGCCACGCACAGGTATATATTGACCACCGAAATTATCTTGCGATTTTCTCAATAACGCTAGAGAAGTACGCGCTGCTACTTACACTTTTTATTGTCTTCATGGAGTACTACGAGTGTACGAAGTTTACAGTAAATCCGCGTTCCAAACGTCGTGGCCTTCTCTTGTTAGTCACTTAGACAAACAAAGTGGCCGGAGTATACACATTATGGTAGCACTTACGCGGATGGCTTGATAATGGGTTACGGTCTGCAACTGAACACCATTTGAATAAAACAAACTTTTGCCCAACTTCGTATTTTCATTGAAACATAGCAAGTCTTCGAGAAAATGGCAAAATGAATTTAACAGCCTGTCTCCATCCCCACGCTATTTGTGGAAAAACCAAAAATACCACATGGTTTTAGCGGACACGGAACAAGCAAGTCGCTAAAGTGGCGTCCAATAGAAAGACTTGACCAGGCCACCGATCTACACGAAATTATTGCTATTATTATTAATCATATACGTCATTAAGTTTCTACTGAACCCTCAGAACGGTACATACACTTTTTTGCGTTTTAGTTCCACTTTATACTGACAAACAGACAGTCCTTAAATTACAAACAGTGAAGATCATATGATAAAACACGATTTAAATGAGTGGCCTACAGTTGCTTGCTCAAAAAATTTCCGTTTCCGGTGGTGGCAGTTAGTCGACTTGGAGTTCACCTAAACTAGACAGACTGAACAACATCGGGGAGAGGCTACAACCCTGTCTAACTCCCTTCCCAACCACTGCTTCCCTTTCATGTCCCTCGACTCTTATAACTGCTATCTGGTTTCTGTACAAATTGTAAATAGCCTTTCTCTCCCTGTATTTTACCCCTGCCACCTTTAGAATTTGATAGAGAGTATTCCTGTCAACATTGTCAAAAGCTTTCTCTAAGTCTACAAATGCTAGAAACGTAGGTTTGCCTTTCATTAATCTTTCTTCTAAGATAAGTCGTAAGGTCAGTATTGCCTCACGTGTTCCAGTGTTTCTACGGAATCCAAACTGATCTTCCCCGAGGTTGGCTTCTACTAGTTTTTCCATTCGTCTGTAAAGAATTCGTGTTAGTATTTTGCAGCTGTGATTTATTAAACTGATAGTTCGGTAATTTTCACATCTGTCAACACCTGCTTTCTTTGGGATTGGAATTATTATATTCTTCTTGAAGTCTGAGGGTATTTCGCCTGTTTCATACATCTTGCTCACCAGATGGTAGAGTTTTGTCAGAACTGGCTCTCCTTTACTAGTTACCCAGTGTAACTGCGTAGATCGGCTCCCGATCAAACTTTTTTTGTAGTCATCAATCGTCAGTCTTACAGCTCATTTGATGCGGCCTGCGATGGATTCCTCTTCTCTGCCGATCTCTTCATCTCAGAGCAGAGTACTAGTTGCACCCTTTGTCTTGAATTATTTTTTGCATGTAGTTCAAACTCTGCCACCCTTTATGGTTTTGTACCTCTGCAGTTACCAATAGTACCATAGGCGTTATTCCCTGATCTATTACCACGTATTCTATCATCCTCTCCCTCCTCGTTCGTTGCTTTATCAGTACATCTAATTTTTAACGCATTTCTCCAGCAGCGCATCTCAAATACTTCGATTCATCGTGCCCGCAGAACTGGAAACGTATGAAAATAGCACCTTTCACTTACAGGGGGAGGCCACGACGTTTGCAACGCGGATTTACTTCGTACACTAGTAGTACTCCATAAGGACAAAAAAATGTGTAAGCAGTAGCGCGTACTTCTCAAGCGTTGTTGAGAAAATCGCAGGATAATTCGGTCGTCAAATATATACCTACGCGTGGCCATTTCTACTGTGAAGTGACGGCAGCCCAGTGGTTCACAGTACGCTATTAGCAGCGGTGGGGCAGGGACGTCGTGCCTGTGACCCGCCAGTTAGCGTACCGCGCGCGACTGTTCTCCCGTTTACCTTCCGCTGCGGCGAGCATAACGCGTACGTCTCCCGGTAGTGCCATGGCATACTCGTACCGCAAGTGCACAATTAAGATAACATTTCAAGCGGACAATGCAAGACCTGTAACACTTGAAATTGGACGATTCGTCCAAGAAGAACTTCATATTGCACCTAAAGACATCATTGTAATCCACTTTTCTACATTACTGGCCATTAAAATTGCTACACCAAGAAGAAATGCTGAAGATAAGCCGGCCGGTGTAGCCGAGCGGTTCTAGACGCTTCAGTCTGGAACCGCGCGACCGCTACTGTCGCAGGTTCGAATCCTGCCTCGGGCATGGGTGTGTGTTATGTCCTTAGCTTAGTTAGGTTTAAGTAGTTCTTAGTTCTAGGGGACTGATGACCTCAGATGTTAAGTCACATAGTGCTCAGAGCCATTTTTGCAGATGATAAACGAGTATTCATTGGACAAATATATTATACTAGAACTGACATGTGATTACATTTTCACACAGTTTGGGTGCATAGATCCTGAGAAATCAGTACCCAGAACAACCACCTCTGGGCGTATTAACGGCCTTGATACGCCTGGGCATTAAGTCAAACAGAGCTTGTATGGCATGTACAGGTACAGCTGCCCATGCAGCTTCAACACGATACCACAGCTCATCAAGAGTAGTGACTGGCGTATTGTGACGAGCCAGTTGCTCGGCCACCATTGACCAGACGTTTTCAGTTGGTGAGAGATCTGGAGAATGTGCTGGCCAGGGCAGCAGTCGAACATTTTCTGTATCCAGAAAGGCCCGTACGGGACCTGCAACATGCGGTCGTGCATTATCCTACTGAAATACAGGGTTTCCCAGGGATCTAATGGAGGGTAGGGCCAAGGGGCGTAACACATCTGAAATGTAACGTCCACTGTTCAAAGTGCCGTGTATGCGGACAAGAGGTGACCGAGACGTGTAACCAATGGCACCCCATACCATCACACCGGGTGATATGCCAGTATGGTGATGACGAATACAGGCTTCCAATGTGCGTTCACCGCGATGTCGCCAAACACGGATGCGACCATCATGATGCTGTAAACAGAACCTGGATTCATCCGAAAATATTGCGTTTTGCCATTCGTGCACCCAGGTTCGGCGTTGAGTACACAACCGCAGGCGCTCCTGTCTGTGATGCAGCGTCAAGGGTAACCGCAGCCATTGTCTCCGAGCTGATAGCCCATGTTGCTGCAAACGTCGTCGAACTGTTCGTGCAGATGGTTGTTGTCTTGCAAACGTCCCCATCTGTTGACTCAGGCATCGAGACGTAGCTGCACGATCCGTTACAGCCATGCGGATTAGATGCCTGTCATCTCGACTGCTAGTGATACGAGACCGTTGGGATCCAGCACGGCGTTCCGTATTACCCTCCTGAACCCACCGATTCCATATTCTGCTAACAGTCATTGGTATTCGACCAGCGCGAGCAACAATGTCGGGATACGACGTACCGCAATCGCGATAGGATACAATCCGCCCTTTATCAAATTCGGTAACGTGATGGTACGCATTTCTCCTCCTTACACGAGGCATCACAACAACGTTTCACCAGGCAACACTGGACAACTGCAGGTTGTGTATGAGAAATCGGTTGGCCACTTTCCTCATGTCAGCACGTTGTAGGTGTCGCCACTGGCGCCAACCTTGTGTGAGTGCTCTGAAAAGCTAATCATTTGCATATCACAGCATCTTCTTCCTGTCGGTTAAATTTCACGTCTGTAGCACATCATCTTCGTGGTGTAGCAATTTTAATGTCCAGTAGTCTATAACAACCAGTGTCGTGTACATAAAACTGATCAATGAAGAGGCGTGCACTGATGTATGTGCCGACACACTCATGAACTTAAGTTTAAGCATCCTGATGGATACATAGGAACAGCGATCGACCACGCTGGATCAGGCGCTCTGAGGGTCTTGGAGCTGCCATTCGAAGTCCCACCACATGTTGTGATGACAACTTTCAAACCGTACGACAACGTGCTAGCCACCTGGCTGAATAAAGGAAAACGTTTGCGACACACACCGTCTTAAGCGGAGTGCGACAAATTAAGATTGCACTGATAAGGCATGTGCCATGCTATCTAGTAATGGGAGGCTGCAGAGCCATTCTCATATACGAAGGAGAACCGAGTACTTGGACCGGTTGTGGCCAGGAAGGACATGTCCTATCGGCCTGTATGCAACGCCGACTGACTCAGACACCGGTTGGTGAAGTTCCATCCCCAGCGGCAACTACTTCATTTCCCATCACGTATGCAACGGCCGCAACCGCAACAGCTGTTCCTGCTCAGGATCGAAACACCATATTGCAGTCATGGTCGACGACAGTGTGGCGGACACCATACGTCCATCCATGACGTCATCGGCTGAATTACCTCAAGACCTCGATCAATTGTGCTACCAAGACGAGCCTAAAGAGAAGATGGAGGTAGAAACAGAAATTGTCCCAGCTTCTGCCTTCCTACCAATGGAGACCGCACTCTGACACAGAACAATATGTCCGTAAACAACGGTCCCCGTGAAATCGCAAGAAACGGCTCTATACGCCATCCAATGACTGCCTGCTTCGGATGTGTGACCCGTACGAAGATCCCGCGTCGGATGACAAATAGGACTCTACCAGCACAGCTCACCCTTCCCATCACGATGCTACGGCGAATACAGTTCCTGAGCCTCAGACTGACAACACCACTTCTGCTACTGAACATGCACGTGAGCGCTCTAATGACAGCACTAATCAACAGTTACCACCTGCTGCATCTGATTCTTGGCCAGATGATGTCGAGGATGAGCCACAGCGCCCGGAGGATGCCTAGGGCAGAGATGCTCCCTCGGCTGTACCCAGCTCCGACCAGCCACAGTGACTACGGCTGTACCGTCAGTCTCTGTGGGGCCGCCCCTGCTACTCACACCTGACCTCCTAAACAACCCAGTTGCCGACCTGGCTGTCAAACATACCGTATAGCAACGATCAACATCAATAACATATGTGCCCGACATAACATAGCCATGGTACAGGATCTGCTCAATGCAGCACACATCGAAATTGCGCTCCTTCAAGAGGTGTATGTCTACAAGGAACCCTGTGGCCACAAGACTTGGGTCTCACATGCGTCGACCAATGACAGTGGTGTTGTGATCCACCTCCACAAAGGTATACCCGCAGAAGATGTCGAGTATCTCCGTGATGCCAGACGCATGGCTCTTACTATCCAAGGACTCAAACTTATTAACAACTATGCGCCGTCGGGTTCTGGTCGACGTCGCGAACGTTCCACCTTTTTCGCTCATATAATCACCCTCTTTCTGGGCTGTCAGGACGCTATGATATTAGGAGCGGACTCTAAATGTAGCCAAGCACCTAAGGATCAGTTACCACACCATTCTCCCTGCACAGAATTTGCGACAGTTGTAACTAATCTTCAAATGGTGGACTCGTGGGTACATGTTTGTGGCGATCGGTCCGGATTTACGCACTACACCAGCCATTCCTCCAGCCGAATCGACCGGACTTACATCTCGCGCTCCATAGCCGCGGGGACGAGAGCTGTCGAAGTTTGGCCCACAGCGTTTTCTGACGACAAGGCTTACATCTGCGCCGTTACCCTCGGCCGCCAGAAGGTACGGCACAGCCGTGGTCCTTGGAAGTTGAACGTCGCCCACTTAGCCTCTCAGGAATGTCGATGCCTTATACAGAGCAAGTGGCATTCCTTTAGTCGCCGGCGTGGCACCTACCCGTCTACTCTGTCTTGGTTGTTACTCTGCGCCAAACCAGCCCTCCGGAAGACCTTGATACCCTACGGTCGAAATGTAGCAGCATTGAAGAGACATACCATGGACTTTTATTACAGCATCTTAAGGGAATGTACACCATTGCCGCCCTCACCCGCTAGGCAGGTGACGGCGAACCGTGCCAAGGCACAGATGCTCAGATTTACACGTTGCCACCTTGAGGGTGCGATCGTAAGAGTGCGCACTCAAGACAGAGTGGCTCAGGAGGAACCGTCCATGTACCACGTCATTGCAGAGCGATGGCGCCGACGCAGGACACTCATCCAAGCAATCACGACGGAAGCCGGACGACGTCTTGATACCCAGCGCGATATAGGAGACGCCCTTCATGCTCAATACACTAGGAACATCGACATGCCCCCAGAGGTGATCGCCGTAGTCTCTCACTTGTGGCACGATCTCTCCGACAGCGGCAGAGGATTTGACTGCAGATGTAACGGAGGAGGAAATCATTGAAGCAATACAGGCGAGGGCTGCTCATATGTCTCCGGGACATGATGGCCTTCCTCTGGAATTTTATCGGACCTATCAGCAATTGCTGGCACCAGCATGGACTGATATTTGCCGCGATCTTACGTCTCCCACGACGCACATACCTGGAGCGTTCCTAGAAGGACTGATTGTGCTCATACACAACCCACGAGGCGGATCCAGACTCAGTGATTATCGCCCCTTGACCTTACTCAACAGTGACATGAAGATATTCGCGCGGCAGCACGCCTAAAGCGATCGGTACATTGTGTTGTGTCGCAGAACCAGGCATCGTTAGGAGGTGAACAGAGTATTCGCACTGCACTACGCCAATATCGAGATATGATCGCGCTAGCCAACGCTCGCGAAATGCCGGGAGTTTTGGCCTCACTCGACTTTAGCCAGGCCTTTGACAGAGTTGACCACACATCTTTGATGGAGGTACTGCCTGCCACACATCGGGTATGCGGACATCATAGTTGCGGTACTGATGCGTCTCCTACGCGGCGCGACGTCCAAGGTGTTATATAATGGCCGTCTCACGCCGCCGATACAGAAACAGCGCTCGGTGCGACAAGGCTGCCCTCTTTTGGCGATGTTGTGCGCCTGACTGTGATGTCCCTTGGTGGACACACTTTTTGCTGCACTGCCTATGCTGATGGTCTGGCACTCCTTCTTCGCAATAATGACGATGTTCTTGAAGTACTGGCGTGGGTAGCGACCTACGGCGCGGCATCGGGGAGCAATCTCAGTGTCCACAAATCGCACGCCCTGTCTATAGGCAGAGATCTATCCAACGAAAGCTTCGCACCGCTACGAATCAGTGACACAATCCTCTGTCTTGGCATTCATTTCACATCTCACATGAAGCACTCGACAGTCCTTAACTACAGGCGTTTATTGAATCAGATGAGAGCAGGAATAAGTGACCACCGTCTTAGAAATCTAGACCTCCTGCAACGGACGCGATATGCTAACGTCTATTTGGCGTCACGCATCCCCCATTTCACACAGATACTCCCGATACCACCTACTCAGCCTCACCGCATGTTAGTGGTTTTGGGATCCTTTGTTAGTACGGGCGTATTATTTAAGATTCGTTACGAGTCCCTAACCCTCCCGAGGAGCAGAGAGGGTTAGGCCTTTGTCATGTTCAGGAGCGAAGGCCCTGTTCGTCAGCTGTCACCTGCACCTGCACCTGCCCGACACGCCTCACAAGTCTATTACTCGAGGCCTTACGACCCACCTCACTCACACCCCCTGTAATGATATCGGACATCCCAGCACCTTTCTTCTACATTAGCCAGTACTTCCTTGAATTAAGCTACATCCACACCGCTCTACTACCCACACGCTTAATGACGACGAGGGTGATATATACTGCCATGCAACTGAACAGGACGCAGAATGTGATTGAAAGCAAACACCCCACTACAAAGTGGCGCGCTGTGTGGCAGGCAGTGCATACCATCACCCTTGATACTGTCGTGCAGTCTGCATGGTATATAACTGATAATGGGAAACAGTTGTGCCAGTCCCGCTTAAATCACATCCGCCTGGCCGCCTCACCCTTGTGTTCCACATGTCAGGTGATTGACACGGATGGACATCGTTTCGAATGCGGGTCGGTAAAGGACGTTTGGTATTTGGTGCGTCACATATTGGCTTTTCTCATACGCTTGACTCCCGACAGGGTGACTACAAGATCACTTCTTTTCCCAGATGGGATGTATTTTCCAAGAGCCAAAATGAACTCCGTTACGTGGATTAGCGGCCACGCGGTTCACTACCTATTCGGCAATGGCGACAAGACAGTGCCCGATTTTTTGTACTACCTCAACGAACGACATTGTGGATCGTCAAGAAACCTAAGTACAGACAATATTTTTCTAATTTTCATAGCAGCGAATTCCATAACCCTCCTCGCAGCTGGATTATCCATGACATGAGAAGATAACCTTCGAACTTCTTTTCAGTTCCTTTTGTTAATTAGATTGAACAAACAACGGAAGCAATACAGCGACGAGACGAAAGCCATGCCGGCCGGAGTGGCCGTGCGGTTCTAGGCGCTACAGTCTTGTACCGCGAGACCGCTACGGTCGCAGGTTCGAATCCTGCCTCGGGCATGGATGTGTGTGATTCCTTAGGTTAGTTAGGTTTAAGTAGTGCTAAGTTCTAGTGGACTGATGACCTGAGCAGTTAAGTCCCATAGTGCTCAGAGCCATTTGAACCCATTTGAACGAAAGCCATCGGGAAATCCGCAGCGGGCTATAGCATGGAGCCTCCTTAGGTCGTAACGGAACGACCTTTATTATTCTAGTTATGTCGGCGAAGAAGAACGGCCTTCTTTTATCCATTTGCGTAAAAAAAATAAAAAGGTAAGTAACAAAAGTGGGGAACTGCTGGCTGCGGTTCGATTGCCACTCCTCCCAACACTCTTTTTCATTTTACTTTATTCCTCGTGTTATAAAACAGTAAAAAAAAGCGGCTAGCGTTCAAGCCCCGTAATCGCTGGATCGATGGATCGAGTCCCGTTTGTCAGTTTTTTCTTTTATTTCTAACACAGTCATTTCCTTTACTATTTATATTACAATTGATATAAGGGGGAAATACGTGAAATCGGATGAACTTTTATTAAATTTACAATGTTATTTGGCAGTCCAAATTTTTACTATCACAAATAATATAATATTCATAACTATCGACTAGTAAACGACCAAACGGAGAAAGTGATACTGAAAATGTATGCTTGTCCGTGGTTTGAGAAATCCCTTATACCTGGAAGGAGCCCGAAACGACTTGTTGCCCCCAAGTTTTGACCGGCACAGACGGCTTTCGAAAGATGTACAATTAATCGTCGCTTTCGACATTACAAGTTGCAGGATGGTATTCTTCGTAAAAACATGGAAAACGTAAAGTTAAACGACACCAGCTGCATTGAAAAAATGTTATGTTTCCGCAAACGCAAGGTCTTTTGAGATTTTCCGTGGAGAAACAAACCTCGTTACCATTTTCAAAAACGTGTCTTTCAGACTATAATTTGGAAGCAAACCATGCATTACGAAGCATTTCTTTAAATATCGGCACTGATAATTGGTCATGCAGTATCGACTGTATTTTAATAGCGTTTTCACGAGAAGCAATTTCTCGTTCTCTTTCGATTAAATACGAACAATTTTGAAGACACGGACAAGCATACATTTTCAGTATTACTTTATGCGTTTGGTCATTTACTTGTCGATATATCTTCTGGTAAACCTTGCGGGATGTAAGGTCGTGGTCCATGAAACTTTTCAGCTCCTAACGTTTCGTCCAGTGCTTCGCTGGACATCTTCAGAGGGGTGTTTCTCCTCCGGTGAGTCTTGACCCCTCTGAAGATGTCCAGCGAAGCACTGGACGAAACGTTAGGAGCTGTAAAGTTTCATGGACCACGACCTTACATCCCGCAAGGTTTACCAGAAGATATGTCATCCGGTCGTGAAAGCCTTCATACTACTAGTCGATAGTTGTGAATGTTATATTATCTGTGATAGTAAAAATTTGTAGACTGCCAAAATTGTAAATTTAATAAAAGTTCATGCGATTAAACTTGTTTTTCCCATTATATCAATTGTAATATAAATAGTAAAGAAAATGACTGTGCTGAAAAAAAAAGAAACTGACGAACGGGACTCGATCCAGCGATTATGGGCCTTGAACGCCAACCACTTAGCTTTTTGTTCGGTATTGTTCGTTGCCGTTGGTCTGGGCGGACGTCACAAGACATCCGTTCAAGTTGATCGTTGATTCCTTTACTCAGTTTTTTTTATTACAGAGGGCGATCAGCTTTCTGACCGCACACGCCTTTTCTTTTTTTTATTTATTTATTTATTTTTTTTTTTATCATTGTGTTTGGTCGTTGCGGGCGTCACATGACATCCGGTCAAGTTCGTATGTTGATCCTTCCACTCAGTTTTTTATGACAGAGGCCAACCGGCTCTCTGACCGAACACGCTGAGCTACCGTGCCGGCTGCCACTCGGCTGTCGCCGTTTCATGGTAAAAATGGCCACGCACAGGTATATATTGACCACCGAAATTATCTTGCGATTTTCTCAATAACGCTAGAGAAGTACGCGCTGCTACTTACACTTTTTATTGTCTTCATGGAGTACTACGAGTGTACGAAGTTTACAGTAAATCCGCGTTCCAAACGTCGTGGCCTTCTCTTGTTAGTCACTTAGACAAACAAAGTGGCCGGAGTATACACATTATGGTAGCACTTACGCGGATGGCTTGATAATGGGTTACGGTCTGCAACTGAACACCATTTGAATAAAACAAACTTTTGCCCAACTTCGTATTTTCATTGAAACATAGCAAGTCTTCGAGAAAATGGCAAAATGAATTTAACAGCCTGTCTCCATCCCCACGCTATTTGTGGAAAAACCAAAAATACCACATGGTTTTAGCGGACACGGAACAAGCAAGTCGCTAAAGTGGCGTCCAATAGAAAGACTTGACCAGGCCACCGATCTACACGAAATTATTGCTATTATTATTAATCATATACGTCATTAAGTTTCTACTGAACCCTCAGAACGGTACATACACTTTTTTGCGTTTTAGTTCCACTTTATACTGACAAACAGACAGTCCTTAAATTACAAACAGTGAAGATCATATGATAAAACACGATTTAAATGAGTGGCCTACAGTTGCTTGCTCAAAAAATTTCCGTTTCCGGTGGTGGCAGTTAGTCGACTTGGAGTTCACCTAAACTAGACGAGAGGTACTCAGTGAATCCGCTACACGTTAATATTTCGGCAACAGGTATATGAATTTGAATATTAGATACATCTCGTACTAATATGATATTGCCTTTATAAAAATGTAGTTCCCCTGCTGCTGCTGACTGAGCTACACCTCCCCTTGCGTCTATTGGGCCGGCGGAACACCAGCAAGTTGAACACAAACTACTTGTGCCGGCCGGTGTGGCCGTGCGGTTAAAGGCGCTTCAGTCTGGAACCGCGTGACCGCTACGGTTGCAGGTTCGAATCCTGCCTCGGGCATGGATGTGTGTGATGTCCTTAGGTTAGTTAGGTTTAATTAGTTCTAAGTTCTAGGCGACTGATGACCTCAGAAGTTAAGTCGCATGGTGCTCAGAGCCATTTTAACCAGAGCAAACTACTTGCAACTTATTCGTTTTTCCGCATGTTGCAGCTGCCTTCCAACACATTGTAATCTAATAATCGGAGTCTATACAAGCGGTGTCTGTTATTTCAGACATGTGTGCACATTGAATGTGATACGTGCGTATCGATTGGACCTGCCAATCGGCCGTGTAATTGTATCGATGAGGCTAAAATCAGAGGTCGTACTCGTCCCGAGAATAGAAAAAGCCCTCTGCCCGTGCGCTTCAACAATGAGCTATGCGCGTCAGTGGGAGAGGTTCCCTGTAACGAGATTTCATGGAATCACGAGCGGGGGACGCGGCCCCGCCTCGGCAGTCGGCATTCGCCAATTGTTTTGATGTACCGGAGAGCCTCGAAACCGGGACAATGAGGCACCTGTATTCGACAGGGAATGCACCACTAGACTTTGAATCGTTACTGTGTTCTATCTGCCACGCTAACTGCATGTTGAAAATTTTGTTTGCTCGTACCTTGAGAAGTGTGGTGTGAGTTGTCTTTCATGCTCCGGTGTGTATTAACGTTCTTTCTGTGATGTGTTGTAGGTACAGGAAGATTTATATGTAAGCAACGAAACGTCCTTAGTGTGGTGCTTGCTTAACGTTATCAGCTGATGAGTTGTGTTTACCGACTCCTGGTTTCTACGCTAACAGCAAAACGTGCTGGTAAACCGTCTGCAACGAAATGGGTAATGTAATATTGGTTACCGAGTGCTGAAAAGGTGGCTTTCGGCTCAAGGTACTCTGTGTGATCAGATATTCTTCTTCCATGTTTCCATGAATAATATTATGGGTTATACTCTCGGTTGACAAGAGTAGGCGGACAGAGTATTTTCAGCGCTAAGTAAGATTATCGAAGATGGCGGCGATGACGTCATCCAAGATGGCGGAGTAACGTCACATGATGACGTCGGATTCTGGCTTGAAGATAGGTCAACTGGGCTACCTCCACTAACCCAACACCCCATCCCCCCTCCCCCAAGAAAATGGCAGAATGTGTAAATTCCATCAGGACATTGCAACACGCCACAGCTACCTCTACCAACCTAAGAAAATGGCGGGAAAATAGGTTACTTGGGCTACCTCCACTAACTTAAGTCAACCGACTGCCACCACTTCCTAGAAAATGGCGGGAAGAGGACTTGGCCTGTGCTAGACATAGGTCTTTATTTTGCATGCACTATTAATTTAAACAATTAGAGGCAGTACCACCATCAAATGTAGTCGCCATGGGGTCCAGAGTCCAACTGACCTAGTACACAGTACTGCCACCATCATCAAACTGATGATGGTCGAAGTAGAGAGGATATAAAATGTAGACTGGCAATGGCAAGGAAAGCGTTTCTAAAGAAGAGAAATTTGTTAACATCGAGTATAGATTTAAGTGTCAGGAAGTCATTTCTGAAAGTATTTGTATGGAGTGTAGCCATGTATGGAAGTGAAACATGGACAATAAATAGTTTGGACAACAAGAAAATAGAAGCTTTCGAAATGTGGTGCTACAGAAGAATGCTGAAGATTAGATGGGTAGATCACATAATTAATGAGGAGGTATTGAATAGGATTGGGGAGAAGAGAAGTTTGTGGCACAACTTGACCACAAGAAGGGATCGGTTCGTAGGACATGTTCTGAGGCATCAAGGTATCACCAATTTAGTATTGGAGGGCAGCGTGGAGGGTAAAAATCGTAGAGGGAGACCAAGAGATGAATACACTAAGCAGATTCAGAAGGATGTAGGTTGCTATAGGTACTGGAAGATGAAGAGGCTTGCACAGGATAGAGTAGCATGGAGAGGTGCATCAAACCAGTCTCAGGACTGCAGACCACAACAACAACAATTATTACAATGAAACAAAACACATGCTCTACACCACACAGCCTACAGCCCTGCAAGCTACTCGTAAATTACCTAAATAATGCATATATGATGCTGTGACAACATGCTCACAACACTTAAATAGCTGGAAATAATGTAGTCCACAGACACTCATTGCACGTAAAAACACATTCAAACGATCGTCAACAAACCGGACAATCAGATGGCATGGTCTGGAGATGTCCTATTGCCACAGTGCGGATGAGTGATGGCATCCCCATCAGAGATGGATGGTCTGCTTCAGCTTGTCTCTGAACACTTGCTTTCCGAGAACATTCTGTACATACCTTTCCTACATCTTGTTCAAATCAGTTTGTAGACATTCCTAGGTCCTGGCACAAAGGTTGTCTTCTTAATGAATTGGGTATTAAGACTGGCTCTTATCGAATTTCTGATGCCGCCAGTGGGGAAGCACCGTCTGGCTTTTCTTTGTTTCTGCAAACTAGACTTTCAGTGGCAAAAAACTATTTTACTCACATTGCCATATTGCAATTTATACCCGTCCCCTTATGCTAGCTGGAGTAACAAAATGATTTACATTGTGCAACGTCTAGTTTTCTGCGAGAGGCAAGGGATCAGAACATGTTAATGTCAGTTTAGAACCTGACAAAAACCTGGAAGACGTGGCAGAAAAACAAAATGTATGGCAGTGCACAAAGCGTGTTACAGCAGAAAATAAAACAATGGTTCAAACAATGATACAGGGTCACAGGGATCGTCTCGATATGGCCATCCTCCCACAGTACAGGTGATGAAACTTTTAACTGGTCTGTGCAGTGGATCAACACCGGTATATTTAATAGGAATGTCAAATGTGCTCGATGCCGGCAGGTATGCAGTATTTGTTTTTGACATATCGGAGGAGAGAGAGATACAGTAAAAATCTTATCGAGTTCTCTATCGAATGAAGTTACTCTTGTAGTTGGTAGTTTTTTTTCTAGTGGATGGAATACAATAACGATGATAGAATGTTGGGGTGATAGACATGAGTGGGCCCTGAGGGATGTTGATCTATAGTACATACTTGTAGTTTGGAGAAACACCACAATGCAGTAGCAAAATCCAAGTCCGTCCCACAGTTTCCATACTGTCTTTTATAATACCTCGTGTTCCAGGAGCATGCTTCGTTTCTGTCGAATGGTCACAACATAGTTCTGCCACAGTAACTCAGCTTCGACTGCTTCTACATGGGTTGCAGGAGGTGGTAGATATAGCTGCAGGGTTGGTAGTGGACAGTCTGAGGGGGCAGTTGCAGGATGGATAGGGGCTACCTAAAACGAGGTGGGAGTTTTACTGTAGCAGATAGGTACGAGAAAGGTGACTCATTTCGAGGTATGAGAGTGCCAGAGGTATGATTCAGTAGTGGTCGTAATCATTAAAAGACTTCTCCATAGGATCGAACGCAAGTATGTGGTTGAATGGGTGACCTTGATACAAATCCCAGACCGCATTATAGCGGATAGCGTAGCACTAGAGACAAGAAAAAACTAGTGTACATTTCTTACTACCTCAGTCATCACACCATCTACTGTTTGTGATCCTTCCCAATCAACCATTGCTTATAGTCCAGTGGATATATCACCGACCCTCTGACATTGCATCGACACAGAATGCGTTACGAACATAGGAGAAATAACTAGTGATGGCGGCTTCAGGCAGTTGCAAATACTGGTTTCATACCACGCTCCTTAGCTGAATCACTTTTAAAATTCGGTAATTTTATTACGAGGGTGCACCGGCGGCGACATGTAACCGCACTGCACCTTTTATATTCAGTGTCATGGTATTTGACAGGAAGAACCATGTCATTCGTAGGCTATGCCATTCATGGATTTATAAATCTGGTATAGCTTTTAACTTGGGTACTTGTGTGTACCTGTAGAGCCAAGACCACTTGCGATGGAAATTGGTTGTGTTTTTCCTTAACATATAGTGGTTTGTAACACACGGTGGTAGCACTCGCAAGAAAAACATATGAGACATGTCCACCCATCATTGATTTTAGGTCAGTATTATTTCGTATGACCAGCAATAGGGGCGGCGTGATAGGTTCACCTTGTGCATCAAGCTTATAAAGTACGTGTTTGTGTTCCAACATGCGAAAAGGAAATAACTATGTCCAGTCTTAAGGAAGGTTTGGATTTGATGTGGAGTACTGTGATGGCAAAGGGAAGAGTATGTCAAGTCATAATAATGGCGCCGGCCGTAGTGACCGAGTGGTTCTAGGCGCTACAGTCTGGAACCGCGTGACTGCTAGGGTCGCAGGTTCTAATCCTGCCTTGGGCATGTATGCGTGTGATGTCCTTACGTTAGTTAGGTTTAAGTGGTTCTAAGTTCTAGGGGACTGATGACCACTACAGTGAAGTCCCATAGTGCTCAGAGCCATTGGAACCATAACAATGGTACAAATATTTCTATTTCGAGAACCATAGCCGTCAGCAGGGTGTATTTCCGATACTTTGCTCATTGTCGAATGTCGTTCAACTGAGACTGCAATCGCAACGTTTAGTTGTAAGTTGTTGTTCTGGTCCTCAGTCCTGAGACTGGTTTGATGCAGCTCTCCATGCTACTCTATCCTGTGCAAGCTTTTTCATCTCCCAGTACCTACTGCAACCTACATCCTTCTGAATCTGCTTAGTGTATTCGTCTCTTGGTCACCCTCTACGATTTTTACCCTCCACGCTGCCCTCCAATACTAAATTGGTGATACCTTGATGCCTCAGAACATGTCCTACCAACCGATCCCTTCTTCTGGTCAAGTTGTGCCACAAATTTCTCTTCTCCCCAATCCTATTCAATACTTCCTCATTAGTTATGTGATCTACCCATCTAATCTTCAGCATTCTTCTGTAGCACCACATTTCGAAAGCTTCTATTCTCTTCTTGTCCAAACTATTTATCGTCCATGTTTCACTTCCATACATGGCTGCACTCCATACGAATACTTTCAGAAATGACTTCCTGACACTTAAAAAAATACTGGAGGTTAACAAATTTCTCTTCTTCAGAAACGCTTTCCTTGCCATTGCCAGCCTACATTTTATATCCTCTCTACTTCGACCATCATCAGTTATTTGGCTCCCCAAATAGCAAAACTCGTTTACTGCTTTAAGTGCCTCATTTCCTAATCTAATTCCCTCAGCATCACCCGACTTAATTCGACTACATTCCATTATCCTTGTTTTGCTTTTGTTGATGTTGATCTTATATCCTCCTTTCAAGACACTGTCCATTCCATTCAACTGCTCTTCCAAGTCCTTTGCTGTATCTGACAGAATTACAATGTCATCGTCGAACCTCAAAATTTTTATTTCTTCTCCATGAATTTTAATACCTACTCCGAATTTTTCTTTTGTTTCCTTTACTGCTTGCTCAATATACAGACTGAACAACATCGGGGAGAGGCTACAACCCTGTCTAACTCCCTTCCCAACCACTGCTTCCCTTTCATGTCCCTCGACTCTTATAACTGCTATCTGGTTTCTGTACAAATTGTAAATAGCCTTTCTCTCCCTGTATTTTACCCCTGCCACCTTTAGAATTTGATAGAGAGTATTCCTGTCAACATTGTCAAAAGCTTTCTCTAAGTCTACAAATGCTAGAAACGTAGGTTTGCCTTTCATTAATCTTTCTTCTAAGATAAGTCGTAAGGTCAGTATTGCCTCACGTGTTCCAGTGTTTCTACGGAATCCAAACTGATCTTCCCCGAGGTTGGCTTCTACTAGTTTTTCCATTCGTCTGTAAAGAATTCGTGTTAGTATTTTGCAGCTGTGATTTATTAAACTGATAGTTCGGTAATTTTCACATCTGTCAACACCTGCTTTCTTTGGGATTGGAATTATTATATTCTTCTTGAAGTCTGAGGGTATTTCGCCTGTTTCATACATCTTGCTCACCAGATGGTAGAGTTTTGTCAGAACTGGCTCTCCCAATGCCATCAGTAGTTCCAATGGAATGTTGTCTACTCCGGTGGCCTTGTTTCGACTCAGGTCTTTCAGTGCTCTGTCAAACTCTTCACGCAGTATCATATCTCCCATTTCATCTTCATCTACATCCTCTTCCATTTCCATAATATTCCATAATAGTTGTAAGTACAGAGATAAAATAAATATAAGGACTGTTTTTTTTTTTTTTTTTTTTTTTTTTTTTTTTTTTTTTTTTTTTTTTTTTTTTTTTTGCTAGGACGACTCTGTCTATGTGGCAGGAATGATTCACTTTTCCGGTTAACTGTAGGAGCCGTCTTAATGCAGAGACCTGTTGGAGTGTAGGAATGTGGCTGGCTTAACCGTGTTGTCCTCTAGAAGGAAGAATAGTGAACTAATACATAGTAAGTGTTGGACAGCTTCCGTGATCGCGTCGAAATTGGAGAAGATTCAATATGGATGAGTGTTTAAGCTGGACTGTTATTGCTTCAAAAATGGCTCAAATGGCTCTGAGCACTAAGGGACTTAACATCTGAGGTCACCAGCCCCTAGAACTTAGAACTACTTAAACCTAACTAACCTAAGGACATCCATGTCTGAGGCAGGATTAGAACCTGCGACCGTAGCAGTCGCGCGGTTCCAAACTGAAGCACCTAGAATCGCTCGGCCACCACGGCTGGCTCGTTATTCCTCCCCATGTAAATTGTCCAGTTGACTGCTTCTGTGCATTTCATGCCTTTATTTAGTTGAGGGAGAATCGAAAGTGATGTGTGCATCTAGCAGGTGAAACACATGTTTGCTGGTTCTCTAGATATGAGAAAGACCTTAATTGACTTTGTAAATTATTGGGATGATTTGGAATCTGCTACATCACCGACATCGGTACTCACAAGTGGAAATATCAGTTACCTCCATATTTTTAGAGTTCTCACATAAAGGTCTTTGCTGACGAGGTAAGTTTCTAGTTATTCATTGGTTTACAGCACGCTACACCTCACCTAAGTTTCGGGTTTGTAGAGTAATAATTTTCAGCCTATATCTTCGGAATTATGTTGCACAAGCGATCAGTAAGTTACTGCTGTGTGTTTGATATGGAGAAGTACCGCGAAAATGGTACAATATTAAGACAAACCATGCGAAAATACATGTGATCTTGTAATCCCAGAGTCTGGAGATGGGTGTACAAAAGCACATGAGTAATCAGGTCTTAACCAGAAACACTAACATGTTTGTGCCAAGGGGAAACCAGCCCAAATTTGTTGAACAGTTCTGAGAGTGACTTTGGTCCACTGAGGGCGCTCTGGTCACTTGTCAGGAATGGATGACTTGTGTCCATTGGCTGCAAGAAAATATCTATTGCTGCAAGGGTAAATATGGTGCTGTCTGTCTTCACGGTATACGTAGGAATGATGTTAAAGGGGCGATTTTGTATGGAACAGGATATGATCTGTATGTTTACAACATCCACACAGTACAGGGTGATAAATTGCTGAGTTGGAGATCAGTTTCACGCTATAATATTCAATCTTCTGTCCTCAATGGGAGAGCAATGTAATTGAGTAAGAGTCTTTCTGTATTTGATGATATGTAGAGGCACTTTGTGGGGTTAAATTATCGGTGCAATATGGAGATCTGTGTAAAATAGTTTTTTGCCACTGAAAGTCGCATCTTCGGAAGGAAAGAAAAGGTGGACAGTGCTTCAACACTGGCTGCATCAGTAATTCGGAGAGTAAATTCGATAACAGCCATCCATAATGCCCGATTGATTCTGAAGACATCCTTTGAGTCAGGACATAGGAATGTCTACAAACTGATTCGAACAAGATGGAGGCAAGGTATGCACAGAAAGTTCTGAGAAAGCAAGTGTCCAAAGACAAGTTGAAGCAGACCATCCATCTCTGGCATGGATGCTGTCATTCATCCGCCACTATGGCATTAGGACATCTCCAGACTAGTTGCTGCAGGATATGGAATTTTCGCGCCATTTTTCTCTTCTGTAAGGCAGTGCTTCGAATTCTGTTTGCATAATTGTTCTGATTTCCCCCATCTGCACTCATACAGTGTTCTCTTTCCAAACAACAAGAATGCTTTTATGAATAACGGTGTTTTCACGAGTGTGCACAGAGATGATGAGGGCTTTTAGTGGTGAGAATGTTTAATGTTCCTGAGATGTATATTGACAACAGGACAAACATTTCATGGTGATGTGTCAGTCACCCTGAGTATGCATACATGGCTAGACAGAGCTCGCATGTCTCGTTAGGATTGCTAGGAACAATGTACCTTGTGCCATTCTGTCAGAAACAGTAAACACATGACCTGTCCAGAGGCGCCTCGTGTATGGGTCTGGCGTGAGAACGCCTTGCAGTTCTGTGACGTCAGTATAACACTCGAAGAACTCTAACTGTATACTCGATAACAGATATGAGTTTCACCTGCTTCCTGTAGGCAGCAGCAGCCTGAGATTGATGGTTCGCACAGCCTTGCATCCGGCAGTGGCTCGCAGTGGCGTCAACGCGCCCGCACCCGTTGGAGTGTCTGATATGTTGACGATAGTTCGAAAGCATTTTTATGTGGAATGAGTGTCTGTGAAAAATATTATTTCGGGCTGTTTAAGCGTTGTGAGCATGTTGGCAGAGCGTTATATATACGTTATTTCAGTGATTTACGAGTAGTATACTGGTCTGCACATCAGTGTTTCGCTGGACTGCAGGTAGATAGAGGGATCACACCAGCAGCAGTGAGCGGTACACAGTTTGACTTAGCGTTTATTTACACAGGATGTCACATCAGTATAACACTCGAAGAACTAACTGTAGACATGACATTCACATGCCATCAGCAGCAGTGCGACAGCAAACGAGTAGCGTTCTGGCGCTGGCTTGTGTCCCACTGGCCCTGCAAAGTAGCCATGGTGTGTTGCATTGTCTTGATGGAATTCGAGCTTCCCGCCATTTTCAGGGAGAGGGGGGCCTGGTTAGTGGAGAAAGCCCAACTGACCTATTTTCCTGCCAAAATCCGCCATCTTGGATGGCGTCATCAGATAGCGTCACGGCCGCCATATTGGATGATATCATCGCCGCCATCTTTCATAAAGGTACTTGGTGGAGAACGTACTATGTCCTCCTACTACTGAGTACGTAATGCTGAAATTTAAGTGGTTAAATTTTAAGGGAATCAACAGTTGGTGGTTGCTCAATGTGGTTATTGATTTCAAACTGAAATTATCTTTACTCTTGTTACTCACGTAACAATGCTGAAGGAAACTGGCCTACTAACCTGTTGTTTATACTGATTGGTAACAGAGTTTGAATAATCACGTTGTGCCATAGATTCGGGCTGCTTTAGGGAATATTTCAAGGACGGCTAGTACCAGAAGTTTAAACCTTTTAGAGTCTGCATCTACAAATGTTTGTTGTATTTGTCTTGATTCAATACGGCCATGTTGTTTGTAGTTTTAAGAAGGTTAGATCCCAGGTCATTTGGGAAAAGCTTCTAAATTTGCGATTTTAATTTTATGTCGTTGATTCCCAAGAACTAGTGTCCGTCTCATACAGTTTTGGCGTAACAGTTTTATTTGTGGTAAACAAACTGTGTTCAAACTTCCTATGCTTTGCTGGAGGCGCTACTGCCCATGTTGCTCAGTTAAATAATAAATTTTAAATGGGCTACAGTTTGGTGCTGTACAGCCACTGTATTGCGTACTTGTTATCTAGTCGCGTCGACTACTGGCTGTTGGTTTTGCCTTAGGTTGAAGATAATGTAGATGGTGGCCACTTCGCAAATCTGAAGCTGTACCCATTGGCTTTAGATGAAGATGTCACTGAATGTTTTTATTATCTTGTTTCTTTCGCTTTTTTAAAAATATATGTAGGGCTAGTTCGCGAAGTAATTAAAGAAATCATGCAAACTTTTTGTCAAGAACCTTTTATGTGCCTTAGTTGTTTTTCCTTTATTTGAGTAAAACAAGTCACGATTTGGAATCGCGATATAAGTAATCCTGTTGAATGCTTTATGTAACAATGTATGTTCCTTGAATGATGTTAATAAATGTTTTGTAGATCTATCGTCCAACAGCTTTCCACTCAAGAATCACTGTATTCAAGCTATCCTGCTCTAAATGCTGCAAAAGGTTAATTAGTTCCAAAGTAATTTCGCATACCTTCGCCAATCCGGACCCCCTCCCCCTTTCATACCGGTAGTTTTTGCTAGGTGGTTGCATACCTTGGTACTGAGAGTTCAAAGTTTGCTGTTAGTTAGATACTTACGCTAGTTAAGTACTTCTATATTTTATGTATAGTATAAGAAAATGTTACTGTCACTGGTGTGTTTGCAGTGTTCTCAACAATGACAACTAGGGCAGTACTCAGTTCGAAGTATTTATTCAAAGGCAGCTTGCAGTGGCAGTTCCGAATATGCGAGGGATGGAGGAGGTGAGTGTGGTTGAATTGTGTCATCGGTTAAGTGGCGCGTTACATAAACCGGTCACACGATCACAACT
Organism: Schistocerca serialis cubense; assembly: GCF_023864345.2. Classification (NCBI taxonomy): domain Eukaryota; kingdom Metazoa; phylum Arthropoda; class Insecta; order Orthoptera; family Acrididae; genus Schistocerca; species Schistocerca serialis. The sequence goes on along the minus strand of NC_064641.1, from coordinate 399,656,618 downwards.
GAAACCGTTGGAGAGGTGAGTACCGCTCGCACTGCGTGTACTGCTCTGCTTGGTGTAGCTAGAGAAGGTGGTGAATTGTTAGAAGGTGCTCAGCGGTCTCGGACTCAGTTATTGCGGCCACACGCGATGATGGACCACGTTGTCAACGGGGTTGGTGACATTTGTCAGGTGTACAGAGATCCCAGAGCAGTGTCACTGCAGTTATACAGGCCATGGACGGCGAAGTTATTTCTGCGCAAAGGCTATTAGCAACCTTGAAGTGGCGGGAAGGAAGCGAAGGTGATGGCGAGATAACACTTACAGAGCAAGCAGTCGCAAGTAGAGTAGATAATTCGTCAAGTCAATTTTATGAACTTCCGAACCCTCTGCTGGCACTAATTCAAGGTTATTAGTGTTCTGTAGGTCAAAGACATTCTACATATTAATGAAGTGTTATGACCCATTTTTAGGTTGCTAGAATAAGCCCGTCTCTTGCAAATATCAGATGAATTGGTGTAGCAAACGATTTATCCTCTAGTTGAGGGATAAGTAAGAAGGTTAACTGTCCAAGTAATGATTGAAAAAGGGTCCTGTTTATGTCTAAGAGAGCGTAGATGGAGAGATGTGGTTGAGGAATCCTTTTATAGGGTGCATATTGAGAGATATGGTTGAGAAATGCTGTATTAGGGTGCAGGATGAACCTGAAGTATCAGCCGAATATGTTGAGGGAGAAGGAATGACTATGTTGGCTTTATGTATGGATATTTCTAAGGGGAGGCGGTGGCTATCACACTTCAAGGATTGCGTCTGCAAGATCGATCACAGGTCATGTTTACGGACAAACATAAGTCATTTGCTGACCTTTACAGTTTGATAGTCAGTGTAGGAAACGACAATTGCAGGGATGAATTAAGGCAAAGTTTTTGCTCGTCCGCAAAGATTAAGCAGGCTGATCGCTGTGGGAAGCGAGGCATATGTTGGCGGCGCGGAAGCGAGCGCCATTTTGTTAAGGGTTGCCGGGGACCTCATTGCAATGCGGTACGGATAGCCGACACCACTCTTGAGGACAGAGGACTCACTTGCCGCCTCACGGTTGCCGTAAGATATGCGCAGTTGACACAAATTCATTGCAATTGTATGAGAACAGAACGGGTGTGCACATTGGTTGATTCCGGTATCGTAAGCATAATGATATTGCCGGCCTGCCGCCATTGCAAAACGTTAAAGAGGGGTGTCGTTCTACCGCAGGTGACGTGCTGGAGGTCAAAGGTCAGACCAAGGGGAAATTGAGGCTTGTAAAATTTACGTGGACATAGAAATTTTCGGTGGTTAACAACCTCATGGTGAAATTGAGTTTGATTTTTTAGCTCACGTCACTGTGCTTTAGTGCTCTAAAGAAGAACTGTTTTTTAAAATTTTGTCCTCAGGGCATGTTCAATTGCCACTGGCTTTTCCCCAGTATTTGTCATGCTGACAATTCTGAGGGGAGACCGGATGTTAAACATTTGTCCGTGGGTAAGTCTAAACGACTGTTGAATTTGTTAAAACAAATTGCTAAGGTTCTTACCGAAAAGTTGGGTGTAACGGGCAAAATAAAATATGATATTTGACTGATCAATTTCCAATAAAGCAAGCTCCATATCGATTATTTTCTCCTAAGATGAAACGGCTGCGGGAGATATTAGGTCTTTTATTGAAGGAGGGGTAACTAGGCCATCTGTATTTCAGTATGCGTCTCCAACATTTTTGGTTCCGAAATCTAAGGGAGACAGGTTCCAGCCAGTAGTAAACTGCATGGTTCTCGACCAGAAGGTTGTGGTAGGATCAGTAACTCTACCCGATCTTTACAACTATTTCACTTGGTTTGCGAGGACATGAGTGTTTACCGTATTAGATTTAAATCAAGCATATTACCAGATACAGATAACTGAGAAATCTAAACAGGTAACCGCCCTTTGTATAGAGCAGCAACTTCTATGAGCATCGGGAACATCTCAGGGATGATCTGACTCGGCTGGCAAAGCAGGCCACACTGTCAAGACTAGCAAGAAAACTGTATCAATGCACAAGATACACTTTTTAGGGCACTTGTTGGCCGAGCATGGAATAAAAGTCGATCAATGAAGGACTAGTGCCTTACATAACTTTCCTGTACCTTGTAGTAAAAAGGCTGTTGCTCGTTTTGTCGGTTTGGCAAATTTTTTTAGAAAATTCGTGCCTAATTTTGATGGATTAGCATTGCCCTTAATCAGCTAAGACGTAAGTGAATGGAATTCGAGTGCGTAGAGAGCCACCCGGCGGCTTTTGAGTCGATTAAGTAGGCTGTGAGTAAGTCGCCGGTGAAAGGAATTCCTGATTTTAATTCTCCATTTGTTGTGCAGACTGATGCGTCGAACTCGAGCGTTGCAGCTGTGCTAATGCAAGAACAAGGCGGGGAACATAGGCCTCGGGCCTATACAGGCTGATTTTTGTGATCCGTGTACAAACTCTAAGGTTCGATCGATGGGGAGATATGGAACAGAAAGGGTATAATGAACTTATGTCCGTAAATTCATGCTTTCCATGCAGGAGACCATTAATTCAACCACATATTGTTACATATACTGAGGTCTAATACGCATTGTACCATGCAGCTTCAGTTGCAGTATATGTTGAAAATGGTTTCCTTGTGTCTCAAAGCATGTGTGTACACACCGTAGCATGTTCCGTTCCACACGTTCGCTTCGGCCAGGTTGCATCCAGACAGTGTCAAAGGCAGCGTGAATACGCTGCTCCAGTGTCTCCACATCTGGAATGGGCTCTGGATACACGACACTTTTGAGATGGCCCCATAACCAGGAACCACAAGTGGTTGCTGAACGTGCAGGCCGTGCAACGTGACCCCCTCATCCGATCCATCGGCAGGAAAGACACGAATGAGATATGTCCGGACGTTAACGCTGAAGTGGGCTGGAGCACCATCATGTTGTAGTCACGCAACCCTTCGAATCTTCAATGGCCCTTCTTCCAGCAGGGCAGGCAAAGTCACCACGAGAAATGCCGGTATTTCCGGCCTGTTAGGTGACGTGGAGGGAAGACTAGTCCCGAAATACGGTCGCCAGTCATCCCGGCCCACACATTCTGGCTGCGCCGATGCTGATGATTTGCCATCACCATACCATGGGGGTTCTGCATACTATTCCACAGATGACTTATTAAAGTTGAAGATCGTGTGAAGGTGGCCTCATCTGTAAATGGTATGGATGACACACATCCCGGAATCGGTGTTGTGTGATGAGGCAGCCAGTGACAAAACTGCTCCCGATGTGGAAATTCTGTCGATAGTAAGCCCTGCACACGCTCTAAAGGGTAGTAACAATGCAGAGAATGTTCGACATGACCGTCAGGTTTACCCTTTACTGGTGGGCTAATTTTCTGGTACTGACATGGCGGTCGCCTTCTACAGTATTTATGAGGGTTGTCCAGAAAGTAAGTTCTGATTGGTCGCGAAATGTAAACCACAGTGAAAATCAGAAATGTTTTATTTGCAAAAGTTGCTCCAACTTCGAGTTTCGTCGTAGTGTTGTATCAACTTTCCAATATCCTCGTCATAGAAAGCAGCCGCCTGTGCTTTCTGCCAGTTATGTGCACGGGTCTGCAGCTCGTTGTCTGTGGAAAAATTTTGTCTTCATAGCAAGCGGTTCTTGTGAGCAGAGATGAGACTCAGGGGGAGCCAATTATGGACTGTATTGTGGGTGATCAAACACTTCTCATCGGAAACGCTGAAGGAGTGTCTTCATTGCCCCTGCAGTGTGCGGCCGAGAATTGGCTTGAAGAAGGAACTGCTCGACAGTTGCGTTCTGTGGGCTGCATGACTCAGACGAAATCTCTAACCAGGCCGTCATAGCTGGCGGAAGACGCTATTTCCTATGCATCGTTACGTGGTCACTGTTCACTCAGAATTGAAAAGAGTGACACGATCGACGGGCATACTAGAGACTCTGTCCAACACATCTGTGCAAAGCTTTACCGGATTTTCCCAGTGGTTTCCATTTCGCGACCGATCGGAACTTACTTTCTGAACAACCCTCGTACCACATGTTCCTCCAAGTCTGGTATACGAACACTTCTGGTACGTCCTTCATGATTTCCTTCTTCTTGAAATGACGCTGTCTCAGACAAACGGCGAAACACTGTTACGAAGATTGTATGCTGTAGTTGTTGTCGCCGGGAATACAACCTAGGTGTCCACCGCCCGTTGCCCGCTGCCGTTTGCCTTTCCGTAAGTAAAGACCATTACGTCAAGCTCTCGATTCGAATACCGAACCATTGAATACAAAGCTGCATCACATCCACTACAAAGTGAGTCAGGCAGAGAAGTGAATCGGACACAAAATTACCAATTATTATTGCAGGAGAGGACGCTAGGGCATGACGTGGGAGAAACAGTGCCACCCTTTAGGAAGAAACAAACATTCTGTAACTGTGGCTGCATGTTACGTTGCGTATTAGACCGCAGCCTCTGGTGCAAAGTATTACTGAATAAATGGTCTCTAGCATGGAACCCATGCATTTCCGGACATAGGTTCATTACACCTTTATTTGTTCCGTATCCTCTCATCGATCAATCCCTAGAGTTTGTACACGGCGGAAAAAATTACCCTGTATTTCAAGGGCGCTAGCAGATCCCGAATTGAGGTAGTCTTTGTATGAACTGAAGGCACTTGCTGTGCTGTTTGCGTTAGAGTGGTTCAGATTATCTCTGGAACATCAAAAGTGTACGTTAGAAACCGATAATCAGGCACTTAGTTGGCTCCTGGCATGGTCTTCTAATACTGGCAGGACAGCTCGCTGGGCAGTACGTGTGTCAGCCTTTCCGTTTGACGTAAAATACATCTGGGGTACACAGAACTAGGTGGCAAATGCGTTAAGCCGTATGTTCGAGCAAGGGACTGAAGAACCATCTCATGTCGATGTTTAGGCGCTGGAAGCTACGGAGGATGAAGAAGATCTCCCTAGTTATGTGGCAGTGGCTATCTTAGGCGAAACAGCGGCAGTATTTCGAGACATTCAACAATGATTTTCGGGACATTCCGAAGGAGCTCAAAAAAGGGCGACTGGTACAGGGATATTCTGTCGAAACAGGGGCCCTGTGCTATCGAAACAGATGTAACCGTAAGGGAAGAATCTTTCTGCTTCGCAGTTTGGTGCTGGCAATATTTAAATATTTCCATGAATCACTATCTGAAGGTCACCTGGGGGCGCATAAGATTAAAAGGTGAAAATCGGCGAACAAGTGACGTGGAACGGAATGGTTACAGATATCAGACAACTGGTGGGTGAACGCTAGCGGTGTAAGCGGAGTAAGTACGACAAGACCGTAAAAAAGGGACTGTTGCAGTCCACCAGGGATTTCTAGTCATTAAATAAGCTTTTCGTTGATTTTCTTATCTCCTTCCCGCGCAGTAGCAAAGGTCACAGACTTTCTGGTGGTGCTGGACTCTTTCATGCGTTTAACATGGTTGATTCCGAGTAAAGGAAACACCACGGGAATAAGCAAGGGTTGCTCTCATCGGTATTCGCAAATTTTGATTCACCTCGCGTCCTGGTAAGTGACAATGCTGCGGGATTCACTTCACTTGAATTCCTCAGATTTTGTTTTAATCAGGACGTTAAACATGTGGGCACTTCAACACACCGTCCGAAGCCGTAGTTTGCTGAACGCATTAATTGTAATCTGCAGTCGGCTCTCATTAAATATATCACTCCGGGAGTGTCTTTAGCTTTTAATATGGCCTATCATGAGACTCATAAGACGATGCCAATGGAGGGCCACACTGAAGAATATCATCCATGTCCATCGAAGAGAGGCTCGCAAGTACAACCTGGTAGACACGCGGTATCCATGATGGTGGATGATACGGAAAATGTCCGGAATGCCTGGAGGCAGAGCAAAAAAGAATAGGAGTTGACAGAAAAATGACTACCGCGGTATATAGGCCCACATCCCTTTGTCAGGGTTCTCTTCCCAGTCAATTTATTGGTTAAGGACCTACAGACATATCGGCGGGTTAAAAATTTAAGCCAGATTAAGCTCAGTGGAAAGAAAAGGTGGGGGTGGTAGGAGAGTAATCCCGGAAATCCTTATAAATTTCCCCCCGCCCTTCCGGTCCTCGTCTTTGGGGAGGGGGGCGGGGGCAGGCTGATCCGAGCATATCGACTGGGCCTGTCAATCGGCCGTGTAGTTGTATCGATGAGGCTAAAGTCAGAGATCTTACTCGTTCAGTACGTAGAAAAAGGCATCTGCCTATACGCTTGGAAGGAGGTTTCACGGAATAACGTGCTGCGGTCGCGGCCGCGTCTCGGCACTCAGTATTAGGCAGTTGTTTTAGTGTAGTAGTAGTAGTAGTAGTAGTAGAGGGGTTTTGTGGGCGCACGACAGCAAGGTCTTCAGCGCCCGTGTAGTGTACCGGAGAGCAGAGGAAACGGGACAGTCAGGCGCCTTTGTCCGACTGAGAGTGAACCACGAGTGTTCGAGTTGTTGCTGTGTTCTGCTTCGACCCACCAAGTTAACTGCATGTTAAATATTTTGTTTGCTCGTGCTTTGAGAAGTGTGGCGGGTGCTGTCTTTCACGCTCCAGTGTGGATTTTATTATGTGTTGCAGAATCCGTAAGGGTTATATGTAAGCAACAAACGTGCTGAGTGTAGTGCTTGCTTAACGTTATCAGCTGTTAACCGACAGTTTTCTACGCAGACTGCAAAACGCGCTGGTAAACCGTGTGGAACGGTATGTACAATATAATTTCGATTGCTGAGTGCTGAAAACGTGGCTGTAGGTTCGAGACGCACTAAGTGGTCACGTATTCTCTTTTCATCGTTTCCAAGAATAAAGTTGTGTGCTATTCTCTTGGATGACAAGTACTAAAATCTCAAACTTAAGAGGTTAAATTTTAAAAGGAACAGACATTTGTCGTGTTGCTTATTCGGGTTGTTGAGCTCAGATTGAAAGATCATTCTCTTTAATGACAAAAAACTCAAATTCTACGAGCGTCGACTCTTGTTGTATTGCTCATTGTGGTTGTTGATTTCAAACTGAAATTATCGTTTCCTTTGTTACTTATATAAAATTGTTTAAGAAAAATGGCCTGTTAGCCTATAGTTCGAACTGGCTGGTGCCAGAATTTGAATAACAATACTGTGCCATAGATTTGGGCTGCATTGGGCAAAGTTTGTCACTAACAGTCAGTACCTAAAAATGTGTGTTGTAATTTGCCTTTTGTCGGTATCGGTCATGTGTCATGTAATTTTGAAAAGGTTAGATCCCACGTCATTTTGGAAAACTTCCTAAGTTTGACATTTAACTTTTAGGACATTAATCCCCATGGACTAGTGACCGTGCTAATGCAGTTTTGGTGTAAATTTCTTTTCGTCGTAAGTAAATTGTCTTTAAACTTCCCGTACTTTGTTGAAAGAGCTGATTCCCATGTCTTGTAGTCTTTTAAATAGGCTACAGTTTGACTTTGTGCAACGATTGTAGTGCATACTTTTTATCTACTCGCGTGGGCTAATGGCTGTTGGTTTTATCTTCGGTTGCGGGTGCCACTTCGCAAATTTGAATCTGTACCCTGTGGCTTTAACTCAAGATGCCACTGAATGTTGTTAGAACCTTCTAAGTAACTTGGTTAACTGTTTTCATTCTTTATTTGGTTAAAACAAGTCATGATTTGGAATCCCCATACTAGTAATCCTGTTGAATGCTCTGAGTACCAATGTATGTTCCTTGTTCGTTAAAGGAGGTTAATAAACGTTCTGTAACACAGTTTCCAAGCTATTCCATTCTAAAGGTGTTAAAATGGTCGTCAGTTCCAAAGTAATTCCATCTACCTTACCAATCCCGATCCCCTGCCCCCCTTCCTACCAGAATGATGACATGATCGATCAGTGCAGAGCGTTCTTCGACGCGACCTCGTGTAGGACGAGATGCGACGATGAAAAAACGGCTATGGCGCGCTCCTTTGGTAGCGCGCGGCAAATGAGAATTTGGATTGAAAGGGGGAGGCGTGCTTGAGTACTCCGTGCAGTTTTGTCTAACTGCTGCCCCAAGATGGTGTAGATGGTTAACGCATCTAACAGACAGAAAACCTGGGTTCCAATCCTGTCCTTGGTACAGATTTCCATTCGTCGCAATGAATTCTTTCAATGGTCGATTGCGGCAGAGATCGGAACTTACCCTTTCTGGACATAATAATCAGATTGTTTTAGTCCTTATAATCTGTTTTACAAATCTAATCGCCGGCCGGTGTGGCCGAGCGGTTCTAGGCGCTACAGTCTGGAACCGCGTGACCGCTACGGTCGCAGGTTCGAATCCTGCCTCGGGCATGGATGTGTGTGATGTCCTTAGGTTAGTTAGGTTTAACTAGTTCTAAGTTCTAGGGGACTGATGACCTCAGATGTTGAGTCCCATAGTGCTCAGAGCCATTTTGAACAAATCTAATCATCTTATTATATTGTTTAGTTTTTAGTTCATGGGCCACAGTTTTGTTATTTACTGGAAATTTGCAGATATAATACAAAGTACCCTTATAATCGCAAAATTATGTCAAGCCCAAATGTATGTAATACTGGGGTTCATGTGGCTGTTGCAAAGACATTTTTGCATAGTAGATTCAATGAATATTTGTTGTCAAGTTTATGTGAAAAGCACATGCTTACCTTGTAAGTGTCTGTTAAGTGAACATTTAAAGATATTTTTTAACTTTTTTATGTTTTCGTCTTTTGTATCTTGATGTTGTTGCTCCCCACGTTCCTTTTATCTAAACTACAGAGACCTGATGACGGCAGTAGACGAAATGGCATAATAAATAAATTTGTTCAGCGATCTAAGGATTTCGTTTGCAAATTTTTCACAGTGATTGCAGTTTCTTGCAGGAAATTTAATGCCTTTTTTAAATAAAAGTTAGTTGTCTTGTCGCAATAAATTAAAAATTCACCAAGTGAATATGGTTCGGAACAAAGGGCTGCCATACCAATAAAACCTATACGAGGTGTGGAAGTGCCAACTAAGGCATATTCATGTCATTTTATTTTCAGTGAGTCAATGTTACGACAAAATTTGAAAATGAATTCGTGGGCCGGCCGAAGTGGCCGTGCGGTTAAAGGCGCTGCAGTCTGGAACCGCAAGACCGCTACGGTCGCAGGTTCGAATCCTGGCTCGGGCATGGATGTTTGTGATGTCCTTAGGTTAGTTAGGTTTAACTAGTTCTAAGTTCTAGGGGACTAATGACCTCAGCAGTTGAGTCCCATAGTGCTCAGAGCCATTTTTTTTGAATTCGTGAATATGGACTCGAAATTTGAAATTATGTTTTGTGGTTAGTAACGGTAAGTTTAACAGAACTGAAAGCTGTGAGAACGATCAGTTGGAGAGACTGAAAATTACACTCGTTAAAATGAACAAGATGTTTGCTTCCGAGTTTTTATATAGTTGAAGGGAATTTGAGGCGATGTGTGGAAGAGAATAAGGTGCAAGTGACAGTCGAGAGAAAGAAATTAAGTCTGAGCTGCAAAATCTTGGTGCTGAAGTTGTGCCGATTTTAAAGTACTGACTGACACTTAACTGAACTATACGAAAAAAACGTAAATAAATTTATAAACTATGGCGGGCACACACTTTATTCAACATGTGAAAGTCACTACAGATAATCAGATTTAGGTTATGACATGTTCGATATGCCTGCCATCATTGGCGATGATGTGGCGCAGACGAAGAGCGAAACTCTGCATGAGCGGCTGAAGTGTCGGAATATCGATACTGCGGATTACCTCCTAAATGGCTGTTTTCACCCAGAACTGATTTTGTGGTTATTGCTGTACATCTTGTCTTCAGTATAGTCCCACAGAAAAGGAGTCACATGAGTTCAGATCTGTAGAATATGGCTTCATATCAAGGTCGATGCCAGTGACCTCTGGGCAGCCCAGAAATGCAGTCCCAAAAGTGCTCCTCCAGGACATGAAACACTCTCCATCTTTTACAAGATCAAGCTCCGTCTTGCATAAACCACATCTTGCCGAAATCAGGGGCCCTTTCTATAAAGGGGATGGAATTACGTTCCAAAACCTTCACGTACCCTTAGGTAGACAACGAGCCATCGAAAAATATCGCACCGATTGTTCCGTGCCTGGGAATTGCACATCATACAGTCACCAGTTGAGGGTGAAGATACTTCTCAATCGCGAAATACGGATTCTCAGTTCTCCAAATGCACCAATTGTGCTTATTGACGAACCCATCCAAATGAAAGTGGGCTTCGTTGCTGAACCAAACCATGCATGCCCATACTAATTTCCATTATGTCCAAAGTCAACTGCGCGGTTTCAACGTCCTAACACAAACCGTTCAGAAGTGATGACGATTTTATTTCATTTACTTCAATAATTGTCGCCCAGTACCAATAACGTCCATGAGAACATAGTGCCATCCAAAACCGACATCGACGCGGCTATCATGCAGTACGGGCCAGTGACGGCAGCTGTGAACGACGGCTGCGGGGATATATAAGGGTATTTGTGTAACTGTTGAGCAATTAACTGCCCAAATGAACCAAGGGGCTACCGCCAGTCTCTCCTCAACGACCGTTCGGCGAACATTGCAGCGTATGGGTCTCCATAGCAGGCGCCTCTTTCAAGCATCCACGGTGAATGCTGTTCATCGGAGACTAAGGCTGAAATTTGCAAGCCGATACAGCAACTGGATCTCCAGTGAATGGTGACAAGTAGCCTCGTCGTATGAATCCCATTTTAAGCTACATTAGACAGGTGGTCATTGCTTGTATGATGTGGAACTTCTGAATGCAAACACCATGCAATAATCATGTCAAGTCCCTGACCAGAGGATGGAGCGTTATGCTCTAGGAAATGTTTCTGTAGGATTACATGGGTGGTCACGTTCCTCTATAAGGCACAATAGATCAACGTAGGTATCCTCTATCTTTAGGGATCGTGTCCATCTCTCCATGCAGTTTCTTTATCTTGGGCACCGTATCATCTACCAGCAGGACAACGCAACATGTCACACAGCTCGCATTTTATCTGCTTTGTTCGAAGAGCACCAGGATGCGGTTACAATTCTCCCCCAGCCATTATACTCCCAGCCGAGAATCTGTGGGGTGGCCTCGATCGCACTCTTCGCACCATGGACCATCAACTATGAAACAAAGAGCAGAAATCCATGTCACTATGAACCGTGGTACTACCCAATTCTTTAGAAAATCAAATTTACAATCTCACCACAGTTATTTAAAAGAAATACGAAGCCCGGGATCACGGGTGATGGACTAGCCTGTGATTGTTTTACAATTTTAATTTGACTCAGAACAGACCTTTTTATAAACTTCAGTTCGGACATTTTCCCTCTTACTGGTGCAATATACAGATCTTCACTTTGACTGAATTACATAAACACGAATAAGAATCATATTATTTTGCGTCCGCAACCAAAATCATTGATATTAGGTACGGTGAATAAACAATAACAATCGTTCTTGTTTAACCAGGTCTGAAGATACTAATAACCTTATATACTTCCAACCAAAGTTACACCCACAGCCACATAATACCACAACTTCATAAAGAACAAAGAGATCTTAAAGCTTAATAAAACTGAAGTGCCCACATAATGGTCCACATTTAAATATGCTTATACTAAGAATACAAAGTGGGCCAACCAAGGTCGCAACACTTGCACACAGGAATGATAACAAATTGCACGTTCATTAAAGATACACAAACCAAGAACATAAGTGTTAAGTAAGAAGGGCTAGTAATAACGCAACCAATAAAATGACTTACAGAAACGCCAATATTAACAAGGTGCCCTCACTTCATTAACGGACATAATGACTCAGAATTATTCCCAAACTGCACTTAACTATAAAGAACAGCGTTAAGGCCAGTAGCAGTGTTTGCAAGCAATAACGCTACGGCCGGCAGCCAATACGAGCGTTCACTCCCCACGGCTTGTGCACACGGCCGAATATTAGGCGGTATATATTTATATATAATCCGACCGGCTCCACAATGAGCGCTCCTGGCAAGAATCCATAGCCGCGCCGACGGCAGGGAACGAGCAGTCTTAATAAATGTATTGCATCACAAATAGATTGCAATGAAAATAAGGTCAAATCACAGCCACACTGGAATATATAATAAGCACGCCCCCCAAATTCTTAAGCAGCAGTACTCTAACATTACCCGTCTCCCAGTAAATTAGCAGGGAACTTATAGATCACTTCCAGTTGCCTTAAGGCACTTTCAACATTAAAAAAAAGATACCAAATGCTGCGGTGACAAATGTTTACACCATCAACTCAACGGCTGCCGGGCACGTACACAACCGCAGCCAGTCCCAAAACTGGTCAATATGTCTCAAAACAAGTTAAAATTTGCATGAAAACCACTTAAAACACACACTCCGCGGCTGATGAAAACGGAATGAGGAACATCAGCCTCCTTAAAATAGCCACTGTGGAAACAAGTTCAGAAACATCGCCGGCCGGAGTGGCCGAGCGTTTCTAGGCGCTACAGTCTGGAACTGCGCGGCCGCTGCGGTCGCAGGTTCGAATTCTGCCTCGGGCATGGATGTGTGTGATGTCCTTAGGTTAGTTAGGTTTAAGTAGTTCTAAGTTCTAGGGGACCTCAGCAGTTAAGTCCCATAGTGCTCAGAGCCATTTGAACCCATTTTTACGAACCATCTCCGGCAGCTACCCATGCCACAATTAGTTTCAATAGTCTTCTTAGTTAAACACAGAATAAAAGCCATACGTAACTTGGAGCTTGCAAATTACGAGCTGGCAAGCTGTTCAGCATGAGACGACGAGCCCACCACAATTTTGCACGTCAAGACGCCCAATGATCGGCACCGTACATCCAGAGCGCACCAAAAAACAGGGGCGGAGAACACGGCGAGGCCCATGCACCACTGTCAGGGGCGCAGGCTTGTTTTCAACACAAGTTGGTTCGTTGTACGCCGACCGGAGACTCAGTCGTCACTCGTTCACCCGTAAAACCCGCCGGAGAAGCAGTCAAAGATAGCAGGACTACCGAGTATCGATATCAGCGATGCACACTAGTCTCGGCATTAGCTCCACATCCCTGTTGTCGCCTTCCAGTAATTACTTAACCTACTCGAGGAAATGGAAATTTAAGTACACGAAAAATGGCAACGGGAATTACTGCTGAATGAACAAATTTATTTTAACTTAAACGCTTATTTTGATGTATTCAGAAACCTAATAGTTTGAGCATTGTCGAACGCCGCATCAGCTTGGCGTGCGGGCTTTTGCGCCGGCCAACAGCGACTATCGGGCTTCTTCCGCAAGCTTCGTCACAGAGAAACAAGAACTTCATGCAAAGAAGTCACTTGGCGGTGCCACTGAGATTCTTCTCTGAGTATCTCATCAACTAGAGGGGATTTTAATTAATAATCACATTTTTTACTACCTTTTACACAATTGTGTGTTATTTTCTTTGCCAAGCTAGGAGCTCCCCATTATTCCCTTAATACGTTTCATACTGGTTTCAAGTATGGACCTAATTCCACATATTATATGTCAGTTCATGACTTATGTTCAGACGCTAATTTTGCCGTACTAATTATTTTTAATTAGTGATTATGCACACTGCTTTTTAACTAACCCACGTACCGCCACCATAGAGCCTTCTGCTGGCCGCAGTTATTTGTAGAACAACTGGATGCATTCTGGCCATCATCAGCCCTTACTATGTACTTACATACAAAGATGTTGACGTTGATATCTACATCAGAATATTTTATGGTACACATTTTATGGTATGCATTTGTAGATTTAGAGAAAACTTTTGACAATGTTGACTGGAATACTCTTCTCAAATTCTGAAGGTGGCAGGGGTCAAATAGAGGAAGTGCTATTTACAATTTGTACAGAAACCAGATGGCAGTTACAAGAGTCGAGGGTCGTGAAAGGGAAGCAGTGGTTGGGAAGGGAGAGAAACAGGGTTGCAGTCTATCCCCGATGTTGTTCAATCTGTATATTGAGCAAGCAGTAAAGGAAACAAAAGAAAAATTCGGAGTAGGAATTAAAATCCACGGAGAAGAAAAAAAGCTTTGAGGCTCGCCAATGACATTGTAATGCTGTCAGAGACAGCAAAGGACCTGGAAGAGCAGTTGAACGGAATGGACAGTGTCTTGAAAGGAGGATATAAGATGAACATCAACAAAAGCAAAACGAGGATAATGTATTGTAGTCGAATTAAGTCGGGTGATGCTGAGGGAATTGGATTAGGAAATGAGACACTTACAGCTGTAGATGAGTTTTGCTATTTGGGGAGCAAAATAACTGATGATGGTCGAATTAGAGAGGATATAAAATGTAGACAGGCAATGGCAAGGAAAGCGTATCTGAAGAAAAGAAATTTGTTAACATCAAGTGTATACTTAAATGTCAGGAAGTCGTTTCTGAAAGTATTTGTGTGGAGTATAGCCATGTATGGAAGAGAATCATGGACGATAAATAGTTTAGACAAGAAGAGAATAGAAGCTATCGAAATATGGTGCTACAGAAGAATGCTGACGATTAGATGGGTAGACCACATAAGGAATGAGAAGGTTTTGAACAGAATCGGGGAGAAGAGAAATTTGTAGCACAACTTGACTAGAAGAAGGGTTCTGTTGGTAGGACATGTTCTGAGGCATCAGGGAATCACCAGTTTAGTACTGGAGGGCAGCGTGGAGGGTAAAAAATGTAGAGGCAAACCAAGAGATGAATACACTAAGCAGATTCAGAAGGATGTAGGTTGCTATAGGTACTGGAAGATGAAGAAGCTTGGAGAGCTGCATCAAACCAGTCTCTGAACTGAATACCACAACAACAACAACAACAACAACAACATGCATGGCTAGTATGCATGGCTATTAATCATGTAAATATCTTTTATTTTAGTTATGTACCCCTAGGCCTTTTTTAGATACTACATTAGCTGATTAAATTTGTGGGAAGTTCCTATGGGACCAAACTGCTGAGGTCATCCGTCCCTAGGCTTATACATTACTTATTCTAACTTGAACTAACTTACGCTATGGACAACACACACACCCATACCCGAGGGAGGACTCAAACCTCCAAGGGGGGAGCCGCATGAACCGTTGCAAAGCGCCCGAGACCACGCGGCTACCCCACGCGGCCTGAGCTAGTTGATGGTTACACCACCGTTTTTGTATTTGTAACGGATCTGAGGATGACAGTAGCCGAAACGGATAACTGTGACATCGCTCTAGTCAAGACGTTAAAACCACGTTATGGTTTTAAAGTCTTGACTAGAGCGATGTCGTTCATATTTTCCTTTTAACCACATGTAAGGTAACATATTTTTATGAACAACCGTTATCATTCGAAAGTACGTGCGACTCAGCCGTGGAAGTGTAACCCCACATGTAGCAGAGCTACGTATGGCTCCCGTTGCAGGAAATTGTCTGCTTGGGAACGATTATCACCCGATTAATTTATGAATTTCACATGATTCTTATCTGTAGGGCTATACCACACTCACCTTGCTGATGCTGTGAGTTCTTGTTGCAGTTTTATCGTGTTAATAAATGGAATACGTTTTCTAAAATAATTTCTACAAAGCACAGTGTTTGAACTTTTATTTTCTTACAAAAATGTTACGTTACCTGTATATCGTGTAGAGCTCTCGTTTTAATTTTGTACTGCATTAATTTCAAAATTGAGAGTATACAGCTTGACGTGCTTTAATGGGTTTTATGGTTTGTCACAATGTTACGTTTTCGGTAGTGCTGTACATAGTGGCTTTGTTTCTTTGTGGGTTGCTATTATACACACTGACAATCACACCTTTATCAATTCACTCTCACCCACTTTCACACGTTTTTATACGTAAAACGAAATGTGAAGAAACATATTTCACCTCACTCACCAAAATTACCACACAGCTCATGATTAATTACAATTTGAAACAACAACGTGCTTGATTTTTGTGGCTTTTATTTTAGGACCACCTATTTCTTTCAGTAGTTTAAGACGTGTGTAAACCTGTTGGAAGGGACTGCCAAGCCGCTCTGCCTGCTTAGCGAGATATCTTCATTAAGTGACAATCTCGCTAAAATGAGTTGTCTGCGGTTCTTTAACTGAACAAACGACTCCTTTGCTTGAGTGATGATGCTCCCCCATCCATAAACATCTTTCGTTGCGCTTCTTTATGAATCGAAGCTAAACCTACAAAGGGCAGCAATATGGGAATCCTTTCCTGGCAGAAAATGGCAGAAGTTGACATAAAAACGGAAGTAGAAATTTCCAGAACGCCTAATTTCGGAACTCGTCCTTTGTCAGTTTTGGAGTAAATGAAAATACGCGACCCTCTGTGTGAATAGACGCCCCTCTGCTGGGCCAGGAGCGAAATGAATGGGAGAGGGGCGGCACAGAGGAGATTACCTTCAGCAGTGCTCTAGTGCTCCAGTGAGGAAGGCAAAATAAGGCTCAGTGAATTCCAGGGAGTTTCAAACAGAAATATAGAGCAACCAAAACGTATGGAATGCAGAACTGTACATCTGTAGTGAACAATCGTAAAACGGGCATGTAACACAGGAGAAACCCCAGTTGTAGATGAATATGCTTGGCGGTCTGAAGTGAACTACTTTCGCGAAGATTTAAATATTATGAAAGAAGAATTTCGTGTCGAACGCATGTTTTCACACCTACGAATGTAAGAATATATTTCTGTATACATCAATATTCCATATTCAATCATTTATTTCGTAAAAGCTTTATGGTTGCTACATCGAATTAAAAATAAATGTGCTTCCTGATTTTGGCTGTATTTTATTTGTTAGATGAGTTTTTGTGATCTGCATTTCATTTTCAGTTATCATTTAGGCATTTCGCAAACGTAATGTCTCAATTTTATATGGCTCGGCTCTTATTTTGAGTCCAAAGAACGGCAATTTTATGATCTTCGGAACGAAAACTAAAGAAAATTGGATTGCGACCAACGAAATTTAGTAAAACTATCCATTATTTTTAAGAGAAGTAAGAAAATGGAAGTTATAAATTTATAATTAGATTTGGGACCTATCTTGTGGTTTTATAAAGTGAAAAAAATGAAAACTTTGTGCTTACTTTCACCCCACAGAGATGTGTGAATAGAAACAACAATTTTTCTGTTAATTTGGGGTTAACAGAGACGTGTCAAAATCTGTTTTGGCTCTAGGTGAATAATAAACAAAATTTATCTGGTACAACACACCTGTAACTCAATACAAATTCTAAACGGTTACATGAATTGTGATTTTTTATTCTATTCTCCAGAACAAATTGTTTTATTTTTGATTACTTTATTGTCCGATGAATTTGGTTTCTTTGTTAGTATATTAAGTCACTGACATAATATTTAAAAGAAAAGTCTTTAAATCTACGAGTCCTACCCGCAGAAGTATCGAATTTCATCTCCTTGTCAGACAAAGAAAAACAAAAGTGGCTCTTCATCTGTTAACGTAAATGTATTTAGTACCACTACATTACAAAAATCGACATTACCTTACACTTAACAAATTTTAAGTGCGTAAAATCTACATTATTGCTTACTACTTTCTTATAATCACAACAATATCTCCAAGATTAAAAACAGTGTCAGTTTCGTTCTCCATTTCCGTTCTCCATTTGACCTCCTTCTTCTGACGAAATACTGACGATCACTGTTTCTGTGCACTTCACATAGTACGTAACAAAGTCCCACATTTTCAATCAGCCGAAACATAATTCACATTAAGGTGTACTTCAAAACTCAACTTTAGGTTAATGAAACGGCATTTCATATTTGCTTATGACGTACTTACATTAAAACAGAACACAAATATCGATACATCCAGCGTTTGTCCTAGAATGAATAAAACATCAGCTGAAGTTGCTGGCAACTTTAAAATACGTAATTCCGCTGTTAGCCTGCTTCACTTCCAGTCTAGACAAACAACTCTTTGAATGATACCCCTGTTTTTCTTTAAACACTATTTAATGAACCATTCGGGATGTTTCGTTTCTATTCTCCCCATTGTTTCAATTCATCACGTTTTACAGTACACGGGTATAAGGCACTCCGTCTTCAGGCCACAAGTGGCCCTTCGGGACCATTCGACCGCCGTGTCATCCTCAGTTAAGGATGTGGATAGGAGGGGCGTGTCGTCAGCACACCGCTCTCCTGGTCGTTACGATTTTTTTTTTTTTTTTTTTTTTTTTTTTTTTTTTTTTTTTTTTTTTTTTTTGACAGGAGCAGCTATTATTCGGTCGAGTAGCTCCTCAATTGGCTGAGTGCACCCCGAAACTCGCGAATGAGGTACAGAAAAATATGATCAGTGCTAGTTGGATCATTATATCTGTCCTTCGTTGATCTATTAAAATGTCGATGGAATTCTCATCAGATTTTCATGTCATGTAACACCAAAAGAACAGATGTAGTCAATTGTACTTAACTTTTGTTAACAACACACGTTTTAAATATGTACTGATGAATTAGTACAGTACAGAACCTGAAAATACCTTTTAGCACAATCTTAGCAATATCAGCTCATTTTCCGTAATGTGTATAGCGAGGGGAGCGGCAATTTATGACCGTCACAAAAAATTCAAAAGATGTGACTCACACAGTGGTTACGGTTACTACAAGCCACACCACAAGTTGGGAAATGGGGCCAAAATTCTAGTAGTTTAATGTCGAGTTGAGATTTTCACAAATGTTTTATTCGTATCTTACAGAAACTAGCAGTACGGCAATAAACAGCCTTTTAAACACGCCGCTAACGGCAATCAAAGTAATTTATAGCAATACAACAATTAAAAAAATTGAAGAACATTAATAAACAGGCTACTAAAGTAAATACAGAACTTAGTTAATAAAGTACGGTGAGGTAGTGAAGCTACCAACACCGCCATTAAAAAAAGTTAAACAGGTCTCAGCAAACATACGATTAATGGAACTAAAAGGACTTTACAAACTTGGAGGAATTTAAAAAAAAATTTAAACAAGAGTGTCCTGGAATATCATTAGAATAAAACAGGTATGGCGGACCCATATAAGGCGGCCACAAATCACCCACTCAGGGATGCTCAATCTAGACGGAATACTGAGCAATTTAAATACGCCCGTAAACACAATTTCCACTTTCAGGCTGGTCACTGCACCGACTTTTAGCCAGCGAAAACTTATTATAAGATGGCTTAACTTGCTGACAGAATTACAGCTAACCTCATGCAAGGAAATATTACACCACACAGTCCTGAATGAGCGACCACATGATTAACCAACAAGAAGCATGAATTTACTCATAAAACACGACAGAATAACGAAACAAACTGCCAAAACTACACTTCCCATCGGTCAATAACGAGAGGAGGAGAAAAGATCACTGTCTTCAACTACACCGGTGCCAGGGACAGGAAATCCGGTCGCCGGAGCCACAAGGCAGAAGAGACGCTGGTTACACAAAATTATTACTTAATGATCAAACCTTCCACGAACTTAACTTGCAATTATGCTCGAACAGGCAGTACACGACCTACGATGGCAAGGATCCACACATCCGACCGCGCACGAGTCGCCAGCGTGCCCAACACGCCACGGTCACGCGACAACACGCTCTGTGACCGGAGTTCACGTCTTCTCTGCAACGTTGACGGGTAGTGACCGCTCCATCATGTTAGGTGTCTCCTTTTAAACTCCAGTGTTGAAACAGAGGATTTAAAGAAGCTTGTTAACGTCCCACCAAAGCGAAATGAACAGCAACTACTCGTGTGGCGATTCTGTATACAACCAACACGCTGGGAGCTCTTCCGCCAACTCGACCCGCTCATTACACACAACCGACATACATCACGTGGCGACTCGGTACAACCGACCACGCCTGCTTCGCGCTGGAGAGCCACACTGCCCTCCTGTGTCCACTACACTCACTCTCTACGCGCAACCCCCTACTTCCGCGCCACCACACGAGGTTACAACCGGTCAAAGTTCTCACTTCCTCCATAGCAGTTTTCCCGGAAGCAAAAACGCAGATGTCGATAGCAGAGGGAAAAGACAACCAAGCAGCCACTTAATGACAGACAACATATCAAACAAAGCTGTCAGGGGAAGGCAAGAAAAACCAATGCAATCTAAACATAAGGTGTAGCAC
This sequence comes from Schistocerca serialis cubense, assembly GCF_023864345.2. Classification (NCBI taxonomy): domain Eukaryota; kingdom Metazoa; phylum Arthropoda; class Insecta; order Orthoptera; family Acrididae; genus Schistocerca; species Schistocerca serialis. The sequence continues at coordinate 399,636,450 of NC_064641.1, read as the reverse complement.
GAATCGATACACGGCTCAAGATGAATCTGGTGTAAGCAATCATTAAAAACAATAAATATATTCTCCAAACTTTTAAAATATGAAGTTCATTATAATAATACAATAATTTGAAAAGGCGGGCATAAAGTACCCCCTCCCCCTTTGGTACTGGGAGTAAAGGTGCACTATCCAAATGTACCCACACAGAGGAACAATGGAATTCTGTTGTAAACATTTGAAAGACGATTTAAATGTACGGAAAGAAATGGTTAAACGTTTCGTCCGCTACGGTTCCATTAAATACGGAGCACTCGGTTTGACAAAGTCGCAGAAGAAATCCTACCGCTGAGTTACTAAAGAAACAAACCTGGTCTTCCGCTGAAAACATAAATCGCCAGCTCTGAGACGAACCGACAGAGGAAAGGAATTGGTAGGAACAGTCGCCAGTGGGCTTCAGTAAACATCTTTTCAGATACTAGGTTATTGTTTCATCATGATTCCACAACAGGTCCTGCAAAACACGGTTCATTCTCTTATCAACAAAGCTGTTAACGGACAGCTGAATACCTAGTAAAATGACGAGTAAGTAGACGGCCAGATGTGATACTAACTATTGCCACGAATGCTTTTCTGTGAGTGCGTGAATATGGCCAGTAGTGCAGCTGTGTCGAAGAGAGACTTTCCTCTGACAAATGAAAAGGTGTGTAGCAGGAACGACTGCCACCCAGTGCAGTCTTTTGACTGTGTCATAAAAAATACCTTTTACTTTTCTGACGGTAGATTGAAACTACAAATCATCTTATATATCACAAAGGTCATCTGATCAATATTGAAATTACTCGTCAATTAAACCATATCAAACTAATTTGCAGCATACACTTGCCTAACCGGGGCACTGTTGTCATTCTGGAGCGGATTTAATTATCAATAGTAATTTGCAACATAGCGAGCAAACACAAAGTCTGTTCGAGCTGTGACTTGTATTCCAGACGACAGCTTCGCGGCGGAGGGACGCCAGTCTGTTCTTTCCTTTTCGCCGGATTGCCATCACTTCAGGGAATCCAACATCGGTACGGTGAGACCAGACCTTACGGGCCGGAACAAAACCGTCACTCTGCTTAGGTTGCCTACGGCCTCCTCTTTTTCCCGGCGGAGGCTTACTGGGTTGCGATACCCTCTGTAAGAAGACTGACGGGACAGGCCCTCTCGCCCTGAGTAGTTGCAGTTGTTAGTTGGAGTTGGTCGAAGAATCCGTTTGTATGTCATTGTGCTTGCTTACTGCTCTCAATAGCAGTCATGGGCCTTGTAACTTCGCATTAAAGGTAATTCAACCGAAGTCATTTAAATCGTGAGCCATCAGAAATGCAACGGTTTGCCAGTCGATCGGTAGGCTCGAAAAGTTAGCTATCGTTACGCGAAGGCGATTTGTGCTGTGTAAGGGGGCACCCGTTTCTAACATAACCATTTGTACAGAAGTAGCCGATACCCGGATTAATCCCGAATCTTGTATAGGTGAACATTCTCGGCTGTTTTACTGAAAGGATTTCATTTGATTTTGTATACGATCTACTAAATTTTAGACTAAAATGTATAGAAAAAATTAATTTGTTACACTCTATATAGACTGCTAAAATTGTTCTTCTTTTAGAAATATTTGAAATTACGAAATTTCTGGCACATTTCAAATTCCTATTATTAATTGCACAACCCAACGCTGATTATTAAATTTATTTCTGGATTCATTTATTAGATAAACTTATGTCTTGGTGATGATTGTTCTTTTGTCAAAAAAGTTTGTAAACTCTCTTGCTTTGTAAACTCTTTGGAATAGTGTGAGTACCACAGAATGTAGGTAGCAGTGGGCATGCGTCTGACGGAAGCAGACGAGTTTTTGATTGTCACTAAAAATTTAATTTGTAGTGTGATAGAAGTGGAATTTGTAAAGATGGTGTGATATTGAAAAATGTGTCAAAGAATAAAATTCAAGAAATATACAGGCAGATCTTAATCAGTTATTTAGTCGTCAAGAACCCCCTTGAAAAACTGAACACAGATCAATCGAGAAAACAGGAAGAAGTTGTGTGGAACTATGAAAAATATAAGCAAAATATACAAACTGAGCAGTCCATGTGCAAATAAGCAACATCGGCTTTAGTCAGCCATAGTGCCAGTAGTGCCAGTGTCGTCGTAACTGCCGTCTGCTTCACATCTGCTGTGCAGCGAGCTACCTTAATTTAAGTATTAACTGTATTTTTCTTACTTGTCACTTCATCTTCCGTGTGTTTTTGCTTTTAGGAATCTTTAATTGTCGAGCGCTAGTAATAGTGTTCCATAGATTTCGTGTTTGTTTTGAATACAGTCAGAGAGAGTCCCTTTAGTCAACCATAGTGCCAGTAGTGGTAGTGTTTGTTTTCAATACAGTCCAGAGACAGGTTGTGCTATTTTCATTGTTTTCTACAAGAAGTGGCTAGCAACCACAGTTTAGTCAACAATCAGCCGCCTTTAGTGAATTAGCGGTCTAGTTAAAAGTTGATTAACTCTCTTCAGTAAATTGATTCCTTAGGATGGATAGGATATGTGACTGCTGTGTACGGACGCAGGGGGAGCTGGCCAATGTTCGTGAACAGCTGAACGTGTTGATGGCGGCGGTCAGCCGTCTTCAGGCTGCTGCCTCGGAGTGTAGCGGCAGTGGGGAGTCTGGTGCGTAGCATGGTATACCCCAGGGTTTACATGCTTCACCCACCGTCCCTACTGTCGAGACATCTTCGCGGGTACCGGGAACGGTTGGGCCACCCTCTCCCCAAGGGGAGTGGCGGGTTCAGCGGCGTTAGCGGCGCACGAGGCGAAGGGTCAATGTGGAGGCTGGCCGTGTGGCATCGCCCGCTCTGCCTGTGAGTGGACATGTGGCCGCTCCTTCAGCAAGGTCCGAGCAGGCACACGGGGGCTGGGGTTTATTAGTTATTTGGAGCTCCAACGTGATGGAGCCCCTTAGGGAAATAGCGGAAAGGTCGGGGAAGAAGGCCAGTGGCTGGCTCTGAGCACTATGGGACTCAACTGCTGTGGTCATCAGTCCCCTAGAACTTAGAACTACTTAAACCTAACTAACCTAAGGACAGCACACACATCCACGCCCGAGGCAGGATTCGAACCTGCGACCGTAGCAGCAGCGCGGCTCCCGACTGGAGCGCCTAGAACCGCACGGCCACCGCGGCCGGCAGGAGGCCAGTGTTCACTCTGTCTGCTTGCCGGGGGGTCTCATCCGAGATGTGAAGGAGGCCCTGCCGGCGGCGATGGAGAGCACTGGGTGCACCCGACAGCAAATTGTTGCTCATGTCGGCACCAATGACTCCTGCCGTCTGGGTTCAGAGGTCATCCTCACTTCGTACAGGCGGTTGGCGGAATTGGTGAAGGCGGAAAGCCTCGCTAGCGTGGTGGAATCAGAGCTAACTATTTGTAATATCGTTCCCAGAACCGATCGCGGTCCTCTGGTTTGGAGCCGAGTGGAAGGCTTAAACCAGAGGCTCAGACGATTCTGCGGAGATCTGGGGTGCAATTATCTCGACCTCCTCTATCGGGTGGAGAAATGTAGGGTCCCCTGAATAGGTCAGGCGTGCACTACACGCATGAAGCGGATACAAGGGTAGCGGAGTACGTGTAGAGTGCACACGTGGGTTTTTTAGGTCAGAGAATTCCCTCCCTAGGCCCGACAAGACGCCTCCTGAGACGCGGCAAGGTAGGAGTAGGCAAAATCCAACAGGGAATAACAATATTAATGTGCTAATAGTAAACTGCAGGATCGTCTATAGAATGGTCCCAGAACTGCTCTCATTAATAAACGATCACAACGCCAATACAGTACGAGGGACAGAAAGTTGGCTGAAACCAGACGTAAACAGTAATGAAATCCTAAACTCAGATTGGATTGCATACCGCAGAGACAGGCTGGACAGTGAAGGGGGAGGCGTGTTTATAGCGATAAGAAGTGCAATAGTATTGAAGGAAATTGACGGAGATCCGAAATGTGAAATAATTCGGGTGAAGGTCATGGTTAAAGCAGGCTCAGACATGGTTATTGGATGTCTCTATAGGCCCCCTGGCTCAACAGCTATTGTGGCTGAGCACCTGAAGGATAATTTGGAAAATATTTCCGGTAGTTTTTCCTACCATGTTATAGTTCTGGGTAGAGATTTTAATTTTCCGGATATAGACTGGGAGACTCAAACGTTCATAACGGGTGGCATGGACAAAGAATTCAGTGAAATTTTTTTAAGTACTTTATCTGAAAACTACCTTGAGCAGTTAAACAGAGAACCGACTCGTGGCGATAACATATTAGACCTTCTGGTGACAAACAGACCCGAACTATTTGAAACAGTTAACGCAGAACAGGGAATCAGCGATCATAAAGCGGTTACTGCATCGATGATTTCAGTAGTAAATAGAAATATTAAAAAGAGTAGGAGGATTTTTCTGTTTAGCAAAAGTGACAAAAAGCAGATTACAGAGTACCTGACGGCTCAACACAAAAGTTTTGTCTCAAGTACAGATAGTGTTGAGGATCAGTGGACAAAGTTCAAAACCATCGTACAATATGCGTTAGATGAGTATGTCACAAGCAATATCGTAAGAGATGGAAAAGGGCCACCGTGGTACAACAACCGAGTTAGGAAACTGCTGCGGAAGCAAAGGGAACTTCACAGCAAACATAAACATAGCCAAAGCCTTGCAGACAAACAAAAATTAAGCGAAGCGAAATGTAGTGTGAGGAGGGCTATGCGAGAGGCGTTAAATGAATTCGAAAGTAAACTTCTATGTACTGACTTGGCAGAAAATCTTAAGAAATTTTGGTCTTATGTCAAAGCGGTAGGTGGATCAAAACAAAATGTCCAGACACTCTGTGACCAAAATGGTACTGAAACAGAGGATGACAGACTAAAGGCCGAAATACTAAATGTCTTTTTCCAAAGCTGTTTCACAGAGGAAGACTGCACTGTAGTTCCTTCTCTAGATTGTCGCACATATGACAAAATGGTAGATATCGAAATAGACGACAGAGGGATAGAGAAACAATTAAAATCGCTCAATAGAGGAAAGGCCGCTGGACCTGATGGGATACCAGTTCGATTTTACACAGAGTACGCGAAGGAACTTGCCCCCTTTCTTGTTGCGGTGTACTGTAGGTCTCTAGAAGAGCGTAGCGTTCCAAAGGATTGGAAAAGGGCACAGGTCATCCCCGTTTTCAAGAAGGGACGTCGAACAGGTGTGCAGAACTATAGACCTATATCTCTAAGGTCGATCAGTTGTAGAATTTTGGAACATGTATTATGTTCGAGTATAATGACTTTTCTGGAGAGTAGAAATCTACTCTGTAGGAATCAGCATGGGTTTCGAAAAAGACGGTCGTGTGAAGCCCAGCTCGCGCTATTCGTCCACGAGACTCAGAGGGCCGTAGACACGGATTCACAGGCAGATGCCGTGTTTCTTGACTTTCGCAAGGCGTTGGATACAGTTCTTCCCAGTCGTTTAATGAACAAAGTAAGAGCATGTGGACTATCATACCAATTGCGCGATTGGATTGAAGAGTTCCTAGATAACAGAACGCAGCATGTCATTCTCAATGGACAGAAGTCTTCCGAAGTAAGAGTGATTTCAGGTGTGCCACAGGGGAGTGTCATAGGACCGTTGCTATTCACAATATACATAAATGACCTTGTGGATGACATCGGAACTTCACTGAGGCTTTTTGCGAATGTTGATGTGGTGTATCGAGAGGTTGTAACAATGGAAACTTATACTGAAATGGAGGAAGATCTGCAGCGAATTGACGCATGGTGCAGGGAATGGCAACTGAATCTCAATGTAGACAAGTGTAATGTGCTGCGAATACATAGAAAGATAGTTCCCTTACCATTTAGCTACAAAATAGCAGGTCAGCAACTGGAAGCAGTTAATTCCATAAATTACCTAGGAGTACGCATTAGGAGTTATTTAAAATGGAATGATCATATAAAGTTGATCGTCGGTATAGCAGATGCCAGACCGAGATTCATTGGAAGAATCCTAAGGAAATGCAATCCGAAAACAAAGGAAGTAAGTTACAGTACGCTTATTCGCCCACTGCTTGAATACTGCTCAGCAGTGTGGGATCCGTACCAGATAGGGTTGATAGAAGAGATAGAGAAGATCCAACGGAGATCAGCACGCTTCGTTGCAGGATCATTTAGTAATCACGAAAGCATTACGGAGATGATAGATAAACTCCAGTGGAAGACTCTGCAGGAGAGACGCTCAGTAGCTCGGTATAGGCTTTTGTTAAAATTTCGAGAACATACATTCACCGAAGAGTCTAGCAGTATATTGCTCCCTCCTACGTATATCTCGCGAAGAGACCATGAGGATAAAATCAGAGAGATTAGAGCCCACACAGAGGCATACCGACAATCCTTCTTTCCACGAACAATACGAGACTGGAATAGAAGGGAGAAACGATAGAGGTACTCAGGGTACCCTCCGCCACACACCGTCAGGTGGCTTGCGGAGTATGGATGTAGATGTAGATCAAGGATAGTGTGAGCTCAGGACCGCCGTGGTCCCGTGGTTTGCGCGAGCAGCTGCGGAGCGAGAGGTCTTTGGTTCAAGTCTTCCCTCGAGTGAAAAGTTTACTTTTTCTTTAATTTTCGCGAAGTTATGATCTATCCGTTCGTTCGTTGACGTCTCTGTTCACTATAATAAGTTTAGTGTTTGTGTTTTGCGACCGCACCGCAAAACCGTGCGATTAGTAAACGAAAGGACGTGCCTCTCCAATGGGAACCGAAAACATTTGATCCCAAGGTCATAGGTCAACCGATTCCTCCACAGGAAAACACATCTGATATATTCTATACGACACTGGTGACGTCATGTGCGTCACATGACAGGAATATGTTGTCGACCCACCTAACCTATACACTTGGCGAATGGGTAAAAAGATTCTTCTACCTTGCCCGATTTAGGTTTTCTTCTGCATGTGATAATCACTCCAAAAAAAGTGATGAAAACATAAGAGTTTGTCACATAAACTGCAACAAATGAATGTAACAGTTTCACAGTCGCACAGTTTTCCCTGTGCTCAGTCAAAACATATGTTTTTAACGTTTTCAAATTTTTCCGTGTGTAGACCGTCAAATCTTGCATATGTCCAAGTACATCTGAACATGTTCTGGAATTTTGGAGAGCGAAGTTGATTATGTGTGAGTGCCTGAACTTTGATAATTGTCTGAAAATAAAAAATTAAACTTTTCACTCGAGGGAAGACTTGAACCAAGGACCTCTCGATTCGCAGCTGCTCACGCTAACCACGGGATCACGGCACTCCTGAGCTCAGCCTATCCTTGATGTTGCCTGTCTTCCACACGGACTACTCAGTTTGTAAATGTTGCTTATTTTTTCAAAGTTCCACACAATTTCTTCCTATTTTCTCGATTGATCTGTGTTCAGTTTCTCAAGGCCTGTGCCAACTTATAACAAAACTGAGGGGGGTGCGATGGGGAAGTTCCCTTGTAAGTTCCACAATGAACGCCGAGACGTGCGCAAACGCTGGAATGATGCTACCGACCAGGACCGGTGGAAATAGGGGCCATTGCGCTAGGACCGCAAGAACATGGAGCGTAATGGAAAACTCGACACTGTACCAATGTTTATACACCGTAACCATGTAAACTGCTGCTACACAACAGCATAAGTTCGTAAGACTAAGCCCTCCTGCATGCGGAGGGCGAGTAAATGTCTGACAGAGTACTTTCAAGATGGATCCAGCCGAATTCCGCTTGAATACAACGTTCTTTCGTAATCGACATCCATTCTGGATGCAGCATAAGCTGCAACACGCTGCAAAGAATCTACGCGCCGTAGGGAGTTATGACTGATCATACGGGTAATTCGCAAAACTTAACGAAAATTGTCCGCCGCTGTACTGCGCGTTGACGACGTAAAGGTGATCCCAAGATAGCAGATACGTTGGACACACGGCAGGGACGCCAGATCTTCCGGGGATAGACCGCGACCAATAGACAGCGCCGTGAATCTGCGCACATTCATCACACTTCCATCCACTCTCCCATGAGCCGTGACGGTGTCGAGGATCCGTGAGACCTCCTCCCGAGAACGAACCAGCAGCAGGTCACCTACGTATCAGCGACATCGCAAGGTGAGTCCAGACACCTAGTCCGTGAGCAGGCCAATGGGCGGCTCCAGTACCACTGCATAAAGATACATGGATAGGGGGCAGCCTTGCCGGATTGACCAGTGGATCGGTAGTGGACTCGTCAGAAGCTCATTGACCTGGACCAAAGAACGCGCGCTGCTAAAGAGTCGCCGAAGGCTCTGATGAACCGGGCAGGGAAGCCCATCCGTTGTAAGATAGGATATAGAAATACGCGCAGTCAAAACCTATGTCTAATATCGCCACACGAAGTCTGCACGTCCCTGCCAGCGCAGTCACATCACGACGGCCTCCAATGTCTGTTTCGTTGTTAACTGTGTCGCCTGGCCGGGTGGCTCAGTGAAGAGGATACGTGGTAAGTGGGTCCACTGCGAGCCTATAATAACCTTGCAAAAATATTTTAATGCGTATTTAATAAGGTAATAAGGCGGTAGTGGGCAGCAGTAATTCAAGGTGTCGGTTTATGAACGGGAACAATAATGCCCTCGACGAAAGCTTGTGGAATCGAAGTTGCGGAAGTGGTTCATTATACATCTCCGCCCATCGTGTAGACATGAGACCACAAAACGTACGAGCATATTCAATGTGGAGTCCGTTGATGCCTGACGCACCCATGAAGGTAGCTGTAGTGACCTCCTCGGAGCTTAAAGGTTCCATTAATGTAACCCACTTGTCAAGCTTGAGGGTGCGTGGAACGTCCACGGCGGCAGGGTCGAAATGCAGGACAGCCACATCACTGTCACGGTAGACGTGCCGATAATGTTCGACAGAGCTGTCGACTATGTCCGCTTGGCAGATGACCAACTGTGCGCCGTGATCTTAGAGTTGTCTGCGGTGTCAGTGTTAGTGACCAATATGATGCATAGAGGGATTTTCCCGCCTCACGACATCATTTCTATGGGCACGCACCATAGTCCCTTACAATTTCAGGCGAGTGAACACGGTTTTTTTTTTCTTTTTGAGTCATCAGTCCTCTGACTCGTTTAATGTGGCCGGCCACGAATTCCTCTCCTGTACCGACCTCTTCATTTCAGAGTAGCACTTGCAACCTAAGTCCTCAGTTTTCTGCTGGATGTATTCCAATCTCTGCCTTCCTCTACAGTTTTTGCCCACTGCAGCTCCCTCTAGCACCATGGAAGTCATTCCCTGATGTCTTAACAGATCCTGCCTCTTCTTCTTGTAAGTGTTTCCACATTATTCCTTTCCCCCACGATTCTTCGTGGAACACCCTCACTCCTCATCTCATTAGTCCACCTAATTTTCAACATTCGTCTGTAGCACCACATGTCAAAGGCTTCGATTCTCTTGTGTTCCGATTCCTCACAGTCCATGTTTCACTACCATAAAATGCTCTACTGCAAACGTACGTTCTCAGAAATTCCATCTTCAAATTAACGCCTACATTCGATACTAGTAGACTTCTCTTAGCCAGGAATGCCCTTTTTGCCAGTGCTAGTGTGCTTTTGATGTCCTCCTAGCTCCGTCCGTCATTAGTTATTTTTCTGCCTAGACAGCAGAATTCCTAAATTTCATCTACCTCGAAACCATCAATTCTGATGTTAAGTTTCTCGCAGTTCTCATTTCAGCTACGTTTCATTACTTTCGTCTTTTTTCGATTTACTCAATAGACTGTCTGTTCCTCTGCACTGAATGATCATAGTTGCCTTCACGGCGCGTATATTTCTGCAGGAGATGTTAGAAAGAACAGACGAGATTTCGGAGTTTGATCCCGCGGCCGGACAAAGAACATATTCGGAAATAGGAAATTATGATCTTCGTCGCATTCGAGAAATGAAAGAAATCATTGGCGACAAATGAAAATTGGCACAAATGCCGGGAGTTGAACCCAGAATAGGTAGATGCGTTAACCATCTACGCCACCTTGACATGGTGGTTCAACACGTGTATCGCTTGAAACCGTCTTCGTGTTTGTATTTGGCTTAATACAAAAGTCCGATTGAAAAGGTCTGTTTCAGCTGCTTGGTATTCTTTCAGAAACAGGGGCGTGAAGAAAACGCGCCCCTAATTCAGAACAACTAGGAGGTCTTGTTGTGAAGGCACTGGCCAGTGTCCGCTTAGGCACGGAAAATAGGTCAATATTCAAGGGCGTCCACACCCAGAGGCAAGGGCGAGCTGCCCCCCCCCCCCCCCCTGCCACCACCTCCACTTGTTTCTCACAGAGTGAGGAAATACAGTGTAGTCAGGTGATCGTCTTTCAAGAAAATGAATTGAAAGTTTAATGAAGATTAACATGGTCGGAATCGAAACTTTTGTTTTGTTCTTTGAAATTTACATTCGTCTTCCAAAATATTAAAAATACTCCATACCTCCAGGTCTAGCACATCCTCACTCTCAACCCCAACAAACTATAGCATTGGCGCCCTTGTAACTATATGTCATCCATCATAAAATTGCATTTAGTTGCAATACTTTATTTTGTTCTCCACTTAATGATATTTGGTGTGATACCTTAGAATATTTAGCGTCAAGAAATGCAAGTGATAAGCTATCAATAACCATGGTTTGGTGAAAATTGAATTTCTGTTTGAGTGGCCACTTTACACCCCCTCCCCTACCCCATCCGCCCCCTCCTATGTGACCTGAAGCGTTGCCCTAAAATGTCAGTATCGGCTCTTAAACAAAAAAAATTGATGACCATTTACATAAAGTATTAGGCCACTAATTATTATTTTGTGGTCTAATCCGTAAGTCTGCTTCATGAATTTTAGACAGTTAAGTTATTCCCCTACTTTATAAATCAATATTACTGTGGAACCGGTGGGCACTTAGAAAATTTTACTACTAACAGATACGAAAGTGGGTAACAGATAAAACAGGTTGAATAACACAGAGTTAGACATTGCCGAATTGGTGTGTAAATTGCGTTACACTTCAGCTAATGCTTTGTTGCATGGCGGCTTGAATACTGTGAAGGATCGGATGGAAGTATTTTTATATAACTTTTCTGTATGCACAAAGAAGTGAAAAGTGCTATTACCGGCAGTGTCTATGTGCACACGATCATAATTTATTATCGATATATTTGTGACCGTATCTCTGAGAAATTTCAGTAACATTGCTAAACTGAATTGTTAACATGAATTGTCTAAACGTGTTTACTGACTGTACGATACCAGGACTTACGAGCAGAAACTTGACTCCACTTCCTCGTACAGTAATGAACAATGGAGAATTAGTTACGGCCACACACGTGTCATTGACCACTGTCACATGTATAAAGTAATCCGTTATATCATTGAAGGGTTTTAAAATATACGCCCATATATTTTGAAGATTGCCATGCGTTATTCGCCAGTCGCTTTGCTACATACATAGATAGCAATTTCAAGTATGGGCTGTTGCAATATGAACAGTCAGTAGTTGCAACCTATGTACTGTCGAACAGTGAGTGGCACATATAAACTGTATTCTGTTCTTGTTGGACGTTTGTAAACATACAAATGCACTACGAGACTTTGGTTTTGGTAATGCGCTATGTGTCGGTACAGGGAATGCGGTCAAGTATCACTAATAAAAACGGTAATGATGTACCACTAATTTCAACAGGTGCATACAACCTCGCATCATGCCTTTAACTGTGTAGTGAGGAAAGTTGTGTCTGGTGATGAGCGCAAGATTTGCCTCAGTAATGTAACCGTCGTTTCGGAAATACGTGACAGAGTGAAACTTAGTGCGTGACAAGTACTCGAGCCTGCGACCTTCCCTCTTTGCACGTAAGTGTCTGTCTACTCCAAGCGCACTCACGATTCGTCTTCACAGCTTTATTTCCGGCAATAATTCATTTCCAACCTTCTGAACTACGTAAAAGTTCTCCAGTATCCCTTGCATGAATACCAGTCCTGGAAGAAGGATAATGAGGAGACATGACTTAGCCACAGCCTAGGAGATTCTTCCGGGAATTAATTTTCACTATAAGTGGAGTGTGCGCTGTTTTGAGATATCTTGACAGGTCAGTAGTAACGGAAGGTTTGCAGGAGAGCTTCTGTGAATTCTGGAATGAAGGAGATGTGGTACTGGTGGTAGTAAAGCTGTGAGGGCGGGCCATGTGTCGGTAGAGCACTTGCCCGCGAAAGGCTTATATCACAGGTTTGAGACCCTGTCCGCCATTCAGATTCAGTAATCTCACAGTCCGCTGCAGAGTGAATATTCATTCCGGAGTCTGTTTAAGAAGACTAGGGACGTGAATCAAACAATGACACACAAGTTATCTACTCATCGTCGTATGGAGAAGGGGGGGGGGGGGGGGATAATAGCAAAATTGCTCGATCAATGTAGGCTGTTTCTTGAGAGGAATACCGAACGGTATAGGACGTATAGACAATTCTTTCGGCTCCTTCCGTAAACTTACTCCTGTACAGACTTTCCGCGATCCTTTGTTTCAGCGCAGCTGAATGATGGACGAACATGTTCACTGATCTGTATGTAAAAGATTCGACGGGATAGCTTCTGACCTTGTCTGCACTGGCAGCAACATCCCGAGCCCAATTACGTTAGCAACATTTGGAAACATTGCTGTACTATCTGTCCAGATTACATCCGCCACTTCTATAATTGCTGTTAATCTCGATGACTGAACAGCATTGGAGCGTAGGAGACGAGGTACTGGTAGAAATGAAGCTGTGAGGACGGGTCGTGAGTAGTGCTTGGGTAGCTCAATTGGTAGAGCACTTGTCCGGGAAAGTCAAAGGTCCCGAGTTCGAGTCTCGGTCCGGCATATAGTTTTAATCTGCAAGTAAGTTTCAGGGCAACATAGTGTCTGGAAGGAGCTCATACAAAGTGCTGAATTTGTTATGCAAGAAAATCTGTCCCGTGGGTATGAACCTCCGGTTTTGGCCATATGCAAAACGCAGTCCGTATAACATTTGTACAAAAGTTCATCAGTATTAGACAACTGCTCCAGAATCATTTTTATATTCGACTGACGTTTATACTGTAGTGCTGCAACTGCTGCTTTTATTATGACGGGGCTACTTGGAGATACGCCGTAAATATCGTCCAATATGGAACGGGACGGGTCGAGCCATATCGTGCACCGGGAAGTGTGTGGACGGAGGAGAATCACCGTCTATTCTGGATCGTAGCAATGAGTCACGTGCTTAATGAGCGACCTTCAGACTACTTACGCCACCCACTTCTGTGACGTGTCGCTACCATAAACAGGCTAAAAGTCTCTCCATAAACACATGCAAGTGAGGAGAGGCGGTTGTTCGAATACGGATTGTGGCTGTCGATATAACTGCCACGTAAGTCACGGCTCCCGCTGCTGTTACGGACCGCTCTATGTCGACCGAACGGTTGACATCTGTCAGCCTTCTACTCTTTCGCATGGCTTGTCAGCGTGGACAAAAGCTACTGGTGCACAATTCAGTCAAATATATTTCATCATCTCACAGAGCTCAGACCAGAGAATTCTCCGTGTAGGCCTACTGTCAGTTGTTTTAGATGGACAAATACATTTCATTCGTAGTGCACATTATATTTCGATAATTTGTCAGTCATAATACTGTTATTGACAGGTTAATGACAGTTTCATACATGTGCATTGAAGGTAAATTAGTATTTTATTTGTAACAGCTTTCGCATCGGTGCGATGTTTAAGATCCACATGAAAAAGTATATAAATAAATAAAATTACACTGCTCAGTGGTGCAACACATAAGCATGCGCAACACATACAGCTACAAAATCATAAATTACAAAACCATAGCTATATAAACACATCAAAAAAAGTTTTGCATCACCTCGGTTCCGAGAGTTCCGGAACCTGTACAGAAAATTGGAATAGAGATCAACATAAACATCATTTCCGCTCTCTTTATTGCTCCCGAAAACCACACATTGCATGTTGTACCACTATACAGTGACACCTTCAGAGGTGATGATCCAGACTGATGTACACACCGCTACCTCTAATACCCAGTAGTGCGTCTTCTTGACGTGATGCATGCCTGTATTTGTCGTGGCATACTATCCACAAGTTCATCAAGGCACTGTTAGTCCAGATTGTCCCATTCCTCAACGGCGATTCGGGATAGATTCCTCAGAGTGGTCGATGGGTTACGTCGTCCATAAACAGCCCTTTTCAATCCATCACAGACGTGTGCGACAGGATTCAGGTTTGGGGAGCATCTAGGCCACTCTAGTCGACCGATATCGTCATCCTGAAGGAAACATTCACAAGATGTGCACGATGGGGGCGCGAATTGTCATCCATGAAGACGAATGTCGCGCCAATATGCTGCCAATATGGTTGGAACATCAGGGAACATCCACCTTGCGGCACTCGCTGGACAGTGTGACTAAAGCCTTCAGTCTGACCGGGTTGCCTCCAAACACGTATCCGACGATTGTCTGGTCGAAGGCATTTGCGACACTCGTCGGTGAAGAGTACGTGATGCCAATCCTGAGCGGTCCACTGCCTATTGTGCACAGTTTCCTCCATCTCCGAACATCATCATCGCTTTGGTTCACTCCGAGACTCCTGGACACTTGTTGAGAGCCCTTCCTGGCACAAAGTAACAATGCGGATGCGATCGAACCGCAGTATTGACCGTCTAGGCATGGTTAAACTACAGACAACAAGAGCCGTATACCTCCTTCCTGCTGCAATGACTGGACCTGATCGGCTGTCGGACCCCCTCCGTCTAATAGACGCTGCTCATGCATGGTTGTTTACATCTTTGGGTGGGTTTAGTGACATCTCTGAACAGTCAAAGGGACTGTGTCTGAGATGCAATACCCACAGTCAACATCTATCTTCAGGAGTTCTGGGAACCGGGGTGATGCAAAACTTTTTTTGATGTATGTATTATCCCCTTTTGTGACCAAGCTCTACCATTACAGTGATTTATACAAAAGGAACATACGTAATAATTCAAAACTAGTGGAAACTTACTTGCTGAGCAGAGATGTAATGAACTTGTTAGAGACACCCCATGAAAATCTTAGTCTATGCCGTTATTCTGCTCTATGTATATGAATATCAGATTGGTCTAGCTTTGAATGGTTTGACTCGAGTTCTGTCTGAAAAGATATTGATTTCTGTACTAACCTGTACATAAAACTGGAAAAAACTGTGAGAAGAAAGCAAGTGAAGAATTACCCCAGTGTTGTCTAATTAATTATTTGGATTCAAGAAATGAATGACCAATAAATTGTCAATTGCTGATAAGGAACATTTTAGTTCTACCCTTACTGATATCATTAAGTAGTAATAAATGTTCAGATCGAGGACAAGGGCGCGATAAGGTGACGCGGAAAAACTGGCAGCACAAGGGCAACTCTTTTCCTCCATACTGTCACGAGAATGACGACTTACATATAGGGACATACATAACACTGTGTATACTCCATCTGTCGAATTAATCTATTGCAGGAACATCATGAAAATTGGCTTATTCACTAAAAGAGTAGTAAAGGTAGGGTATTTTGACTACATACATCACTCATGCTGAATACACAAAATTTGCACTACGAAAGAATTTAAATACACTACTGGCCATTAAAAGTGCTACACCAAGAAGAAAGACAGATGATAAACGGGTATTCACTGGACAAATATATTATACTAGAACTGACTTGTGATTACATTTTCACGCAGTTTGGGTGCATAGATGCTGAGAAATCAGTGCCCAGAACAACCACCTGTCGCCGTAATAACGGCCTTGATACGCCTGAGCATTGAGTCAAACAGAGCTTGGATGACGTGTACAGGTACAGCTGCCCATGCAGCTTCAACATTATACCACAGTTCATCAAGAGTAGTGACTGGCGTATTGGGACGAGCCAGTTGCTCGGCCACCATTGACCAGACGTTTTCAAGTGGTGAGAGATCTGGAGAATGGTGTGCTGGCCAGGGCAGCAGTAGAACATTTTCTGTACCCAGAAAGGCCCGTACAGGATCTGAAACATGCCGTCGTGCATTATCCTGCTGAAATGTAGGGTTTCGCAGGGTTCGAATGCAGGGTTGACCCACGGGTCGTAACTCATCTGAAATGCAACGTCCACTGTTAAAAATGCCGTCAATGCCGTGACGAGCAAGAGGTGACCGAGACGTGTAACCATTGACACCCCATACCATCAAGCCGGGTGATACTCCAGTATGGCGATGACGAATACACTCTCCCAATGTGCGTTCACCGCGATGTCGCCAAACACGGATGCGGCGATCA
Organism: Schistocerca serialis cubense; assembly: GCF_023864345.2. NCBI lineage: Eukaryota > Metazoa > Arthropoda > Insecta > Orthoptera > Acrididae > Schistocerca > Schistocerca serialis. The sequence goes on along the minus strand of NC_064641.1, from coordinate 399,620,079 downwards.
TGATGCTGTAAACAGAACGTGGATTCACCCGAAAAAATGACGTTTTGCCATTCATGCACGCAGGTTCGTCGTCGAGCACACCATCGCAGGCGCTCCTGCCTGTGATGCAGCGTCAAGGGTAACCGCAGCCATGGTCTCCGAGCTGATAGTCCATGCTGCAGCAAGAGTCGTCAAACTGTTCGTGCGGATGGTTGTTGTCTTGCAAACGTCCCCATTTGTTGACTCAGGGATCGAGACGTGGCTGCACGATCCTTTACAGCCATGCGAATAAGATGCCTGTCATCTCGACTGCTAGTGATACGATGCCGTAGGGATCCAGTACCGCGTTCCGTACTACCGTCCTAAACCCACCGATTCCATATTCTGCTAACAGTCATTGGATCTCGACCAACGCGAGAAGCAATGTCGCGATACGATAAACTCCAGTCGCGATAGGCTACAATCCGACCTTTATCAAAGTGGGAAACGAGATGGTACGCATTTCTCCTCCTTACATGGGGCATCACATCAACGTTTCACCAGGCAACGCCCTTCAACTACTGTTAGTGTGTGAGAAATCGGTTGGAAACGTTCCTCATGTCAACACGTTGTAGGTGTCACCACCGGAGCCAACCTTGTGTGAATGCTCTGAAAAGCTAATCATTTGCATATCACAGCATCTTCCTCTTGTCGGTTAAATTTCGCGTCTGTAGCACGTCATCTTTGAGGTGTAGCAATTTTAATGGTCAGTAGTGTATATTGTAGTTGATGGTCACTACATCAAAATATATCAAAATGGTCGTTGGTCTTTGAGAAGCAAAACAGTTCAGTAACACATGTCAGAATATTTGAGACGCGTAATTAGTCATTCACCTTGCCTACAAAGTGAAGTATTAAAATCGGAAGAACAAGATATACTGACGGAAAAAATCCGCAGCTGGAGAGAAGGAGTTCTTTGACATGAGCGAAAGTTGGTAGAAGTTTTGTACTTGTGAAAGATGTCTACTCAAATTTCGCCCCAGTCGAATAAGAGTGGCGCTACTAATGCCACTATGAAAATGCAAATCAGGTCTGGTGTAAATACACACTGTAACGGTCGTAAATGTTAGCTACCTTTAAGATTGGACGTGGTGAGTTGATGTTAGTCGAGAGTGGCTTTAAGGCGACAAAGGTGTCGTTATTAAAATCTCACCGAGTTTGAACGAGGTCGTGGAATAGGGTAACGAGAAGCTGGATGTTCTTTTTGCGGTACTGGAGAAAAATGTAGCCACTGTAGATGATTGTTGGCAGCGGTGGTCACGAGAACGTACGGTCGCAAGGAGACCGGTCTCCGTACGGCCACATTGCAGTCCGAGAGCGAAGACAATCGTGCTCGGCGTATGGCTATGGGGCATCGTACTACATCTGCAGCAGTATTTTGACCTCCGGTTGGTACCACTGCGACACAAAGAACTGTTGCGAATCTGTTATTTCAAGGACATTTCCGAGCCAGATATCCTGAGGCGCGCGTTCCGGTGACCCCACACCACCGCCATTTGCGAATTCAGTGGTGTCAAGCGAGAGTTCATTGGAGTACAGGGTGGAGGTCTGCTGTGTTTTCTGATGAGAGCTGGTTCTCCATCGGTGCCAGTGATGACCGTCTCTGGGTTAGAAGGCCACCTGAGGGCCTGCAGTTAACCTACAAGCGTACTACACACACTGGACCTACACCTAGAGTTCTGGACTGCATTGTGATTTCGTAGGACATCACGTGCACTCTCATGGTAAACCCACGCACCCTGACTGCAAAATTGTGTATCTATCTTCTGATCCGACCTATTGTGCTGCCATTTATGAACAGCATTCGCCCACATACCGCTGATGTAATCCAACGTGCTCCACAGAGTGTCGACATGTTGCCTCGGTCTGCTCGATCGCCAGATCCGTCTCCAATGTGGCGGGCATGGGACTCTATCGGACGACAACTCCAGCGTCATCCACAACCAAAGATAACCGTCCCCGTATTGAATGGACCAAGTGCAACAGGCATGGAACTCCATCGCACAAACGGACATCCGGCCTCCGTACAACAAAGTGCATTCGCGTTTGTATGCTCGCATTCAACGTTCTGGTGACTGCACCGGTTATTAATGTACCAGATTTTACATTCTCTTGGGCTTACATTAACCTGGGATCATGCAGTGTTAATCAAGTACGTAAGTTACCTAGAAACGTATATTCCCGTGATTTCATTATTCTATATTAATTATTTTTTCGTGTTGCGATTTTTTTCCCGTCCCTACGTTGCTTGTTATGAAGTATAAAAGCAAAATTGCCTCTTCCCACAAAAATTGCTTGATGTGTTGATGATGTGCTTTATTTTATGGGATCAGGCCCAGAGGACAGTGCACAGCTACACGGCTCCTCTTCCATTGGGTTCTGTTTTGTGCCTTCTGTCGCCAATCACACTCTTAGCCGATCTGCAGCATGTCCTCAAGCAATTCCGAAAGGAGTAAACTCCGTGGATTTTAAAGGCCTTCGGTGTTAATCCATCCGAGCAACATGTCCTGCCCGTATGATCGCTTACTTCTCTTCAGGAGTACAATATTTGGCCTGTTATAGATTTCATCCACCTCACAATTATGCCAGTGCCCCACTCTCCAATGATCTTATTTTGCGCCTTACATCTTCTCACACGAAAACGAGAAGGCCATTTAAGTCCCTTTTTCGGATGCTCCAAGTTCCGCAACCATACGGCCCTGCGGAGTGGATCATTGTTTTGTACAGATTAAATTTGAAATACCTTAAGTGACTGCTAGCCGACTAAGACTGAAGTATAATCGGTTTGGGGCTAGGATATTGGCTTTGATTTCTGCCTCAAACGATGTGTCCCTTGTAAAACTATAAACGCTTTTAGTACGATCGGGTTCCGATTACCAGAGGCAGCCGTTGGTTTCTTGAATAGGTGTGAGTCCTGCTCATCACCAGACACTTGGTCTTTTATTGAATCACTTCCAACCAGTTCTTCCTTAGATCTGGACAACAGGGCCACATCTGCGGAAAATCCGAGATGTGTGGTTCCTCACGCTCTTCCTCGATCACTCGAAGTTCTTACGTAAAGCTTCTCTCATTCTTTTCGAGTTCCAGGTTGATGAATATCGGTAACACACCATCTCCTACAATATTAATCTAATGAATTCTAAGTAGGCTGTTTAGGTTTTATATTGGTAACGCCACGTAGCACTCTGTATGAAAATCACTGGCTGTGCTGTGTGCAGTCTGTGGCTGGTTGGCATTGTTGTTGGAATATTCGCCATCGTAGTGTTGGGCACTTGGCTGTTGACAGCGCGTAGCGTTGCGCAGTTGGAGGTGAGCCGCCAGCAGTGGTGGATGTGGGGAGACAGATGGCGGAGTATTGAGAGCGGATGATCTGGACGTGTGTCCATCAGAGACAGTAAATTTGTAAGACTGGATGTCATGAACTGATAGATATATATATATTTTGACTTTTTAACACTATTAAGGTAAATACATTGTTTGTTCTCTATCAAAACCTTTCTTTTGCTAACGATGCCTATCAGTAGTTAGTCCCTTCAGTAGTTAGAATCTTTTATTTAGCTGGCTATAGTGGCGCTCGCTGTATTGCAGTAGTTCGAGTAACGAAGATTTTTGTGAGATAAGTGATTTGTGAAACGTTTAGGTTAATGTTGGCCACGGCCATTCTCTTGTAGGGATTATTGAAAGTCAGATTGCGTTGCGCTAAAAATATTGTGTGTCAGTTTAGTGATGATCAGAATGAGTAAAGAGAGAAATGTCTGAGTCCGTTCAGTTTTGCTCAGCTGTTTGAAAATCAAATAACGTAAGGGGTTTACAGCACAGTAATTCACTAATTTTTCTAAGGGGACGTTTCAGAATCAAATGCCGGCCGGAGTAGCCGAGCGGTTCTAGGCGCTGCAGTCTGGAGCCGCTCGACCGCTACGGTCGCAGGTTCGAATCCTGTCTCGGGCATGGATGTGTGTGATGTCCTTAGTTTAGTTAGGTTTAAGTAGTTCTAAGTTTCAGGGGACTGGTGACCTTAGAAGTTAAGTCCCATAGTGATCAGAACCATTTAATTAATCAAATTAAGGCACATATCAGTACATGTATAAAAATTTAAGAGAAACCGGAAGCGGAGCCTCCTCGCAGAAGACCAACTCCTCATCCAAGTCATGGGAGGTGAGCAACCCCACAAAGGTTGTGGTGACATACATGGGTGAAGAACGGTGGGGATTGGAGCAGTGGCTGTGAGGGCTGTGTAGGATCTCCGAAAAGTGGTTGCTAACGGGCTCTGGTGAAGCTGTGATAGGTGTAGCTACCCAACAGTGAATCAACAACCACCTTTCAACGAGGGAACTAGTCTCGGAAAGCTCGCGGAGTAAGGAATGGAGGTGAACAATTGAAGAAGGTGGAGTGTTCGAGTACTTGGGAAGTGTGATAGAGGAAAATGGAAAAATGAGAAAGAGATCAGTGAACGTGGCAGACAGGCAGAAACATTTCTGAGAGGAGACTTGTTTGGAATAAAGATGTCGTACAGAAAGGCAAAGAAGTAATAGACGTTACTTCATCCCATTAGTGATCCTTGCATATGAAACACGGGTAATGAAGAAAAGACACGCAAGCAGATCACGGGCATGTGAAATGTGGTTCCTCGGAAGTAGGATACGAGCAGCAAGATGAGAGGATCAGGAATGAATGGTTTAGGGAAATACTGAAATAGATATCCTTGCTGAGCCGGATAGAAACATCAAGGTAAAGATAGTATGAGCACTTAGAGAGAATGGAAAACCAGAGGGTGTAATAGGAGAAACACGAAATGGATCTGCCAGGGAAACGACCAAGACCAATGGCTCGTAGACGGCTGAAACGTATGGAGTAGTCTGTTGGAGAAAGAGGCGAAAGCAGGACCAGAAATATGATGGAAAAACAGGATAAGATGGCGAAAGTTATGTTCCAAACATATCCAGCGTTGGGTTTGGAAATGATGATGATGATGATGAAAATGTTGAATCGAGTGGACAGGATATGTAACTCGAACAATGTTTATACTCAGCTTTCCTTAAGTGACACTTGTGTTTTGTGCAGATATTGACGACAGAGATTTCAAGTTTAACATATTCGTACTACCGGTAGTGAGAGTTGGCCTATTGCAAACTTGGCCTGCGTCGCAACCTGTTATTCGGGCTTTTCTTGTTGGTTTCCTTCTGTAAAATATCTTGAGCCGTTTGGTGCCATTAAATGGCATTCATGGTGTGTGATTCGCTGGTTATTTAACGATAACGAAACCCTCGCTGGGGTAATTTTAAGTATAGTTGCTGTGTATCTGACTTAATATGTTATTATGTTGGATGGGGTTTGCTGATCTTTCCTAGTGCGTTAAATATTAATGCATGCAGCTGACTTCAGCTTTATACACTACAGTTTACTTCCTATGAGACTTAATAAAACTTCAAACTTTATGCTACCTCTGTATAGTATTAATACCACTTCTCTTTTAGATGGCCATTTAAAAGTAACTGGCCCTGTCTTTGTTAAGAATAGTATTAAAATTTGATTCTAATCTCTGGCAGTGCTCACAATCCATTGGTTTATATGGAGTTCCCCATTCCAGATGTAAGAGTGAGTGGGAGATGTATATTGCTGAAATCTAGCCTGCTACAAGACTTTAATAATTGCATGCAACTGTTTTACAGGATTATTAATTATTGTAATAACTGTCCCTAAATTTACTGTGTGTAATTTAGTTTGGTTTTTGATGACCCTTTCTTGATTGGTAATGGACTGTGTAGTGTGTGTTACTATGTGTAATGGGGTTCAGATTGGGGATTTGTGTAGATGTGGGGCTCATCCTGGCGGCACCAGTACCACATAGCCAAGAGCAATACCGCTGGCGCCAGGGTAAACAGCCGTGCCGTTCGGCAAGGCACAACTTTAATTGTGAAGGTTGTTTTCCAATTAAATTATTGCACTGAGACATATTCAAAAACAAATGTGTAATGAAAGGTGCAACCAGAGTGCAAATTAGCTCTGCTCACCACATTCATCTACATGGACACTCTGCAAATCACATTTAAGTGTCTGGCAGAGGATTCATGGAATTATCTTCACAATTCTCTATTATTGCAATTTCGTATAGCTCGCGGAAAGAACGAACACATATATCTTTCCGTAGAAGCTCGGATTTCCCTTATTTTATCATGGTGATCGTTTCTCTCTATGTAGGTCGGCGTCAACAAAATATTTTCACATTCGGAGGAGAAAGCTGGAAAATGGAATTTTGTGGGAAGGAAAACGCCTTTGTTTTAGGGATGTCCATCCCAAATCCTGTATCATTTCAGTGACACTCTCTCCCCTATTTTGAGGCAATACAAAACGTGTCACCCTTCTTTGAACTTTTTCGATGTGCTCCGTAAAACCTATCCGGTAAGGATCCCACACCGCGCAGCACTAGTCTAAAAGAGGACGGACAGGCGTAATATACGCAGTCTCCTTAGTAGATCTGTTACATTTCCTAAATGTCCTGCCAATAAAACGTAGTCTTTGGCTAACCTTTCCCACAACATTTTCTATGTGGTTCTTCCAATTTAAGTTGTTCGTAATTGTAACTCTTAAGTATTTAGTGGAATTTACGGCCTTTAGATTTGACTGATTCATCGTGTAGCCGAAGTTTAATGGATAACCTCACACTTTCCGTCATTTAGGATCAATTGCCAATTTTCGCACCATATAGATATCTTTTCAAAATCGTTTTGCAATTTTTTTGATCTCCTGACGACTTTACTTGTTGATAAACGACAGCGTTTGGGTTGTTGTTTTACTATCCTAGCGTTCGGTTGTGGTATTTCAATTCCCGGGCCTCATTTTGTACTGCTGACAATTCTACTCAAATGTAGCCTATCCCATGGTCTACGCCTTTTTTTCATACCTTACTGTATAGTACTTTGTTACCATCTAATTCAGCAATTTTCCACTCTGAAAATCACAACTTTAATTTCCTGACTGATACAAAATAATATTATAACTACTGAAACATTCTTCTTCTCCTCTGCCTCCTCCTCCTCCTCCTCCTCTTCAGGTAATAGGCGAAATTGCCTGTTACGGTACCCACCGTTGTCGGGTCTTTCTCCGTCTCTTCTTCCTTGGCACTTGTAGTTTCTAGCCTTTAAAGGGAGTCTGTCAATCTCCATTCTTTCTAGGTGTTCGTTCCATTTTCCCCTGTAATCTAGAACTTCATAATTTAAACCAAAAAATTTTGGTTATTTTCTAATATCTTGATTTCTTAGTCTGTCTTCTATTGTGGAACAAATAACTCGTCTCAGGAATTTCATTTATTGTGCCTGAATACGGCTTTTTTGCTTTTGCTAATCACTCAGGTCTCGCTTCCATACAGCATTGTGGGAACTGCAACTGTTTTGTAGAATTTTATTTGAGTATCTTTCCTAGTTTTGTTTTTATGGCTTCTGTAAATTTTTCCACTTACCCGTCTGAAGTTATTAAGCTTACTTTCTCTATCATACTGTAACCAAACTTCACTGCACATCCTAGGTATCTGAAGTGACTCACTCGCATCAAATGCCGGCCGGTGTGGTCGTGCAGTTCTAGGCGTTTCAGCCTGGAACCGCGTGACCGCTACGGTCGCAGGTTCGAATTCTGCCCCGGGAATGGATGTGTGTGATGTCCTTAGGTTAGTTAGGTTTAAGTAGTTCTAAGTTCTAGGGGACTGATGATCACAGCAGTTAAGTGCTCAGAGCCATTTGAACCATTTTTTTCTCTAAATCTTCTGATTTACAACGATTTTGGTTCTGATGGCCTCTCCCCCCCCCCCCCCCCCCCCCCCAATAAAAGCCGTTGTCTTAGTTTTTTCTGTTAAGATCTCTATGCAAAAATTCGCACTTATTTGCTTCAGTAGGTAAATTTCTTTCGATTTCACCTACATAAATTAAACAGAGTTGGGTAGATACAGCAGCCTTGTCGTACTCCTTTCTTATTTGGCATCTCATTTGTCATTTTCCTTTGAGATCTAGAGTCACAGCCGTGTTCTGATACGAACTTTTTATCGAATTTATTATATGTTTTAGGTATCAGCGATTCGTCATTATCACCCAAAATTTCTGTACATTGACATTACCAAAACTTTTTCGAAATCAGTGGAAGCAGTGAGTGTTTTTTATTATATTCTCAGTGTTTTTGTGTTATCTACTGTAAAACAAAAACTGAATCTATCTTACAGTGTCCTTTCCTAAAACCCATTTCCTCCTCATGCAATACCACTTTCATTATGTTTTTAAATCTTGTGTTTAAAATCTTAGCACATATCTTGTATGCTGAATCTAGTAAACTTATTCCTCTGTAGTTACTGAATAAAAACTGATACCGCTCTAGGAATCTTCCAGTCTTTGGGGATACTCTTGCTATTCCAACAAGTGTTTGAGAGATGTAGTAGTGCCAAATAGAACATCATTCCTTCATACTTTACCAATTCAGCGTTAATGCCATCTGTTCCCGCCGTACCATCTTTTCCTGCCGCTTTTCTGTTGAAACAGATGCTGTTTTGTCGCACTGTATTTCATCTAATACCTCCTTATCTAATGTTTCAGTTCCAGTTTCCTGAGCTGTGTCATCATACCATAATCCTTTCTAATAATGATTCCTTTGTAATAACGTATCCATTATTCTTCTTCAATATCGCTGACTTGTTTCTTCCATTTTTCTGGCTTGTGTAATGTATTTAAAACATTAAAAGCCATTTTCTGTCTCTCATGAACATTACTCTCCATATTAGGAATAAATATATCCCCATGTTCTTGGTGTCCTTCCCTCACTACACATTTAGTAATATTGCTTCTCTCCATAGAGGACTGCATCTTTTCATCTATGGGATTGATTAAGAGTTTTGTATATGAATCCTATTTATTTTGAACAACATTTCTTATAGTCTCATTCCTAATTTTAGGCCCTTACACTTCTTATTTTTCCCTTTTTACTGAGAGCTTCTCCTGCAACTCTGTACGTCACATTCTTTTAATTTTGCCATTCTTCTTCTATATTACCTTCAGTTTGCAAGTGTTCTAACTCTTTGTTTAATCCGGTTTGGTAAAGATGTTTGATGCTGCCCTATTCAAGAAAGAACATAAACGCTTTGATCTTGTTGCTTGCTTAGTTATTTGTCATTTCCTTCCATTTCACGAAAAGGTCTATTTTGGAGATTACTAGAGAATGAAGTGATCCTTTGACTTTTCCTCTTTCCCTTACTTGAGCCGCTAATTTATTAAATTAAAATGTAGTCAGTTATTGGTCCAAGACCACTACTGGCACAAGTCCACTAACGTATATGTTTTACTACAAAAATGAATTTGTTGTTTATAGGTTATTATAAGTACCAAAGTCTCACAGAATTTTTCAATTTTCATTACACTCCGGTTCTCCGAAGGGACATATAATATTCGTTACTGATATATTTCACATTCTGGCATTGAAGTCATACTTCATAATAATCTGGTTAGTAGCACTGCATTTGTTCCAAGTCTTCTTTAATTCTTCACAGAAGTTTCTAGTAGATTCATTGTTCTTTTCCTTTTTCTGGTCCTTATACGCTTATAATGGTGGCCTCAGTTTGTCTGACAGTGAGTATTCTTTCGCTTGTGAATGTGCAATCTTTGATCCCTTGTTTACATCTCTTATTCAGAAGTAATGCTACACCTTTATTTGCTCGTTCATTTTGTTCGTCTCCACTACAGAACATAGAGGAACTGCGTACATATTTATTATCTCTCATTTCATTTTAGTTGCAGTGACTGCCACAGCATCGATATTCACGTCATTTATTACATTTGCTATTTCGATGTCTTTTCGGGAAATTACTCTAACATTCCACATTGCTGCTTTGATATATCTGTTGATCCCTTTTCGTTGGATCTTTTTCATAGCTCTGTCGCTAGTCTCTAGGACCATTGTGTTTCCGAGGCTTCTTGGGCTAACGGGAGTAATACATATTTTACGAGAGTAGGTTTCCGACCACCCACTCAGTCTCATTCTAGAAGGACCAGGATTTTCTTTCGGGGTTATCTCTCTTATCCGATATGTTCTGGTTATTTAAAGACGCCGGGAAACACGCCTCTCATACTCTCCCGTTAACTACATGACGTAGAGCTGTTGCACGCCATTCATTGAGTAGGGTTCACGTAACTCATGTCTTCCTGGACGTGGAAGTAGAGTTTGTTGAATTCTTCAAGGTCGAATTTATTCATCAAATTTCAGAGGACGTTTCTCAGAGTTATCGTTATGAGTAGGTATCCACAGCCTGAACAGACTGTAGGATCGATTGACAACCTTTGACCGTTGGGAATAGAAAAGGAAAATGAAAGACACACACGGCCTCGTAACCTAATACCTTCAGGGATACGAAAAAAGATGAGTTTCCCAAGGGATGCCGATAGAGAAGAAAAACAGAAGGAGCCTGATGTAAGTAAGCGGATGTAATGTTAGTCTTAGCTAAGAATCCATGTAGCTGCCCTAGGGGTACTACACTTCGTCTGAAATCATACCAAATGACCAGTCTGGCACAGGTGACCCTGCAGGCGCGTTGCTCCCACCAGCATAGCTCAATGGATCATTTAAACACAGAAACCTTCCCATCAACGTTACAATGGTAGCTCATTTTTTCATTTTAGTTCTTTTAAAAAGCAAATTTGGCACAGTAGTTACTTTTACAGTATTTGAAATCACTCTGTTTTGAAGCCTGTTCCATTTGCCTCACCCGCTCAGTTGGCGGTACGTTCTGTCGTCACCCTATTTCCTGCTTCAAGAAAATGATGGAGTCGTTCTTAACTCATGCAAGAAATTAAATGTTCCTAAAGGAGACACTCTAAAAGCTCTTCCTGAAAATACATCTAAAACGTCAGTAATGAAACTTCTGTTAGCCATGTGGCGGAATATCCCAGGCCAAGGAACATTTAACCTAAGAATATGACACTGTTTCTAATAATGAACATTCGCTTTAATGCCACAGGTGTAATCTGTGTCTTTTATGTCATGGTGTAGTTCATACAGCAGTTCGCTAAAGACTCAGGGATAGTTTCGCAGCATTAGTAACGCATACCAACGTCAGCAGCGTGTAATACCCATATTATACATGGTGTTGGGATAATCCTGTCACAGACTTCCAGGCTTTGTAGAGGAGAATAAGTACATTATGCTTTAAATAGGACCCATGTTCGGAAGCGTACTATTTCCGCTGAATAATGGTTCCACTTCACATGTTTAACTCATCCACTTCTGGTTGATGAATTGAATTGGGCGTGACGCTGTAGAGTTACTAGGTACCAATTCGAAAGGTAACGTAACAAAATATCCACTTATCGCCAAAGCACATTTGTTTGTACGTATTTACATTATTCCAAAATAAAAAATAACCCAGCGTACTGTACGCACAGAACGTTAATACGAACACATTTGCTTATGTAATAAATGGATGGTTCGTTACATTTCATTTTGAATTGTTACCTACTAACTGTACTGCGTCACGACTAATTCAATTCCTCAACCAGAAGCCCGCATCTCGTGGTCGTGCGGTAGCGTTCTCGCTTCCCATGCACGGGTTCCCGGGTTCGATTCCCGGCGGGGTCAGGGATTTTCTCTGCCTCGTGATGGCTGGATGTTGTGTGATGTCCTTAGGTTAGTTAGGTTTAAGTAGTTCTAAGTTCTAGGGGACTGATGACCATAGATGTTAAGTCCCATAGTGCTCAGAGCCATTTGAACCATTTGAACCTCAACCAGAAGTTGACGAGTCAAGTATTTGAATTGAAACTGTCGCAGAACGGAAACGGTACGTTTCTGGACATGAGTTTCTACTCAAAATATTAAGTATTCATTCTGATCTACCAGTCCTAGAACTGTATAACGGGAATTGCCGAACACTCGTCCTTCAAACAACTAGAAGAGGTACTATTAAATGCTACACCAAAAATTTGCTTGTTTTAATGTAATACGAACTACCCGCTTAAATTTCAGTCAATACTGCCGCCATCCACCGTATTTTGGATCAAATCATATTCCTAGAATGACAAAGAACTCATAATAACAAAGGTTTTCCTACTTTTAAATATGTTACTATACGAGAAAGAGGGTTCAGCCTATGCATCAAAATCTAAGTTTTGCAGCATTTATTGCTGAATCCAACTTTCAGTTGCCAGGTATCAATGAAAGATATTTCGAAACAGAGTTGAGTGAGTTATCGTGTACTTCGATTTATGCAAAAGCTCTTGCCCTGTGCCAATCGACAGTCAGTAAATAATAGCTGTAGGCTTTCACTGCTGCACTGCATTCTGATCTACGCCATGAAAACAAACGACGGCTGCTGCATATTGTTTATCAAGTACGGAGAGATTTAAATGGGTGTTTTGCTAAACATTATTCTTCAATATATTCTCTCTCTATCCCTCTCATCTCATCTCTCTCTCTCTCTCTCTCTCTCTCTCTCTCTCTCTCTCTCTCTCTCCCTCCGTTTGAGTTTTTTTTTTGTGTGTGTGTGTGTGTGTGTGTGTGTGTGTGTGTGTGTGTGTTTGTGAGAGTGGGTGTGAATGAGCATATTATGGTAGGAATATGATACCCAGAAAATTTCAGTTAACCACCACGTCTGTTGTTTCAGCCTTCGTTGATGTTTGCAGAATGATAATCTATCAAATAGCTGCTGAAGTATGCGCCGTTAATGTAACTGAAACCAAATATTTTATAAATTTTCAACCAAGTCCTCAACATTTCCCATCATATTAGTACTGCACAGAGAAAATGAGTTGCTGGAGTGGAAGTGACGTGTTTTTAACTGGTCTGGACGTTTCACATGTCCAGGTCAAGTACCCAGTAGGATACTGAGAGAAAAGGCGAGTTTGGCCATCGCGGAGGCCCTGCCAACGGCTTCCGGCAGGTCCTTCGTCTTCTTAACGACAGCAGGACGTTCGAAGTGGGGCGTTACGAACTCCACCAATAGCACTCTCGCCGCCTGTGACGAGAATACAAGTGGAGTATGCTACAAATAGGTGTGTGCGGAAGTTATTAGTATCTTCGTGAGATCTCTCTACGTCACGGTCACACAGGACGGACTTTCAATAGTTATTCAGATATTTTAGTTGCAAAAGAGCCCGCACTTCTTGAAAGAAATAAGCGTCCTGCTTTGCCTGTATTTCATTTCCATTTCATTTCTGTTTTGTGTTCTAAGAATGTATCACTCGGCTATAGACCAGTGGATTGTGCCGCTGCCCATAAGGGATTGGGGGAATGAAATCACAATAAAGAAAAAAAAACATGAACTAGAACTCCATGCAAAAACACGTTTTTTTATTATATTACCTCTCAAATGTCATAGAAATTAAAAATGACCAGTGATGAAGAAAATGGATTTACAATTTAGTTCGAGCGGGAGTCGATCCGTCGTCTACTTCTAGTTCCTTTTACGAAGCCCGAACGCCAATCACTTGACCAGTATGAACTCTAGCTCCCCCACCTGAGCACAGATAATAGATTCGGAAATCTTCTCTTGAGATTTTCTCGGAATTGCCAGAGCAGTACACCTTACTACTTGCATATTATGTTGTTTTAATGGCGTACTAAAGGTGTGCAAAGTATGAAATCTGTGAATCCAGCGTTGAAGCCTCTCTTGTTAGACAGAAGAAGAATGTAATAGCTACTCAGTAGAAGACTTACAGTCTCCTGTATCAGGAATTTTTGACTGATTTCATTGTGTGATGGTTACGATACTGATCATTAACGTCAGGTAAATTATTTCAAATACTTTTATGAAAAGTAATCTATTAGTTATTCTTTGGTTATTATAAAATTTCCGCCGGTGTTGAAATTTTAGCAGTCATGGGCTGGAACAAGCTCTGCTCGAAACCTCACATAGGCAAACACGAATTTATTAGGGCTTACTACATACAGAATGCACCACTACCAGGGATTTATTTTAGTCTCCCTCTGTCCGTGTTTTCATCTGGGTCAGTCAATGATCTTTGGTGCTTCCAGGTTCTGGGAGGTAGTAGGGTGGACTGTGGGCTGTTGTCGGTCAGTCAAGAAGTATATTTCATGACCTCCCTACAGCAAAATCGCCACACTGGCAATTAATTAGTTGAGGGAGAGTTTGAGAGAAGATGCCAATCCTGTTGGTGCAGCCAAGTCTCGCCACCGCCTGAAGGTGAGATGTATGTCGTCACTCGCAGGCTACCGTTCCATCCACACTACCACAGCGTCAACACAACACATGTAAATGCCTCCCAGCTGACTGTTCTGCATCTGGTTCAGTGACAACATTATTCTCCTGGCAATCAGTTTCGCCTCTCACACTCAGAATGATTTCATCTTTGCTGAGAAATTGTAATCCAGAATCTCAAGAATGACAAACCGGCCACTCCCCTATATCCTCTGCTCAGAATCACAAGAAATCCACTGGCCTATATCCTCTGCACAGCAATCTGAACGTCAAGGGAATTTCAAAACAATCTTTCATTTGTCCTCAAGTGAAATTTCGTCCACTGCAGCTTCTCCTTCTTTCTCTCCCTTTCCACACTTACTCTTTCCACCTTCCTCTTCCTGTACCTCAATCCTGGTTTAAATACTTCTGCATTTATCCTAAGCTCTTTTTCATGTAGTTTTCAAGAAATTCTATGCTTCCCAAACCACGTAAGAACAGCCTTTTAAATTCAATTTTTGGTGAATACATGCTTCATATCCATGCTCCGTCAAAACCTTCCTCAACAATTATCTTTTCTTAAAAACACTTCATAGTTTCGGTAACCGACTGGTCCACTGACTGCAGCAAACACGTTACGTTTGGCGGTAGGAAGAGTGTTTGGAAACGTCCATAATCTCTACGACGAAGGCTTTATATGGGTTGGTGGGTACATTGACCAGAATTAACATCATAATGCTGCTTTCCGTTCCTAAGGCTTTTTGGTATTTTCTAATCTCAGGTATGAAAACTCAATCGTTTCATTCGCTAAAAAGTAGCCAACCTGGTCTATCGCTCATTCTTGTAAGAGGTGAAAAGTCTTTTTTTTAACATTTTCAGAATTCCGCGGGTTTCTCGATTTTCCTGTTAACAGAAGGGGCGTTTATGGATTCCTAGAGATAGCACAGTTCAGTGTAGTATCACGGTCTCCAATAACCTTACGGCCTTTTTAGAAGCTAAAGTTCTTTTAGATAAAGTGTTCCAAATATGGTCTGTCTAATATGGTCTATCGGCTGCATCCATGAACGTCGGCAGCTGATCCACCATCTAGCTAATCCATGTTGGTAAGATGCAGCTAACGATATTTGCCTTGTGGGACTTATCACACCTCGTCAGAATAGCACGGAAAAATAGATATTATTAATTAGATACTCTCCAAGCCAACAGATCCCCCTAGATTACGGGTCGCGACCAGAAGGTCATCAGCAAGAACAACGTCACAGCACTTGAGTTGTTGAAAGCTGCGCTCTGTCAACAGTCACAATCAGGAATGATGAGCAACACACGACATATGCTTAGCCCATTAGCTGTAGGCATCTAAACATCAGTAGTTCACTGCATGCGCGGTTTCGCTTAGCACAGTACGAGTATTAGCAATCCTGGCAGAGCTGCACTCAGCACACGTTCATCCAGTCTAATCTTCGAACAGTGTCTCTGCCAGCTATGGCATGTCGTGCTACTGCTCCCGATTTTTTAGGGGGGGGGGGGGGGACAGTGACGTTGGACACTATTGGCTACCAAGTATTAACAAAGCTGGAAATTGGTAATTATATCATTCTCCACGATTTACTGAGTTGACATTTGGGCAAACTCACTAGTGATGTATTCAAAAGCTGGTCATCATCATCTCGGACGGTTTCCAACCTCTGGCCGGTTCTGTATGGAACACAGGCCTCTTCATCGTCTTCTGTCTTGTCATCATCTCCCCATCTTCACCTTGGTCCAGTCTTCTCCTTTCTTCTGGACTCATTCCTCTACTCCTTTCAGCCATCTGTCTCTCGGTCTTCCTCTTGGTCTCTTTCCTTCCAGTATCATCTCTGTATCCTCCAGGGCATCCTCTTTTCCTCCATCCTCTTAACGTGTCCATACAATCTCAGCCCCCCCCCCCATGAATCAAGGACCTTGCCGTTGGTGGGAAGCCGTTCGTGCCTCAACGACACAGATGGCCGTACCGTAGCTGCAACCACAACGGAGGGGAATCTGTTGAGAGGCCAGACAAACGTGTGGTGCCTGAAGAGGGGCAGCAGCTTTTTCAGTAGTTGCAGGGGCAACAGTCTGTATGACTGACTGATCTGGCCTTGTAACACTAACCAAAACGGCCTTGCTGTGCTGGTACTGCGAACGGCTGAAGGCAAGGGGGAAACTACAGCCGTAATTTTTCCCGAGGGCATGCAGCTTTACTGTATGATTAAATGATGACGGCGTCCTCTTGGGTAAAATATTCCGGAGGTAAAATAGTCCCCCATTTGGATCTCCGGACGGGGACTACTCACGAGGACGTCGTGTTCAGGAGAAAGAAAACTGGCGTTCTACGGATCGGAACGTGGAATGTCAGATCCCTTAATAGAGCAGGTAGGTTAGAAAATTTAAAAAGGGAAATGGATAGGTAAAAGTTAGATATTGTGAAAATTAGTGAAGTTCGGTGGCAGGAGGAACAAGACTTTTGGTCAGGTGAAATTCAGGGTTATAAATACAGAATCAAATAGGGGTAATGCAGGAGTAGATTTAATAATGAATAAAAAAATAGGAGTGCCGGTAAGTTACTACAAACAGCATAGTGAACGCATTATTGTGGCCAAGATAGACACGAAGCCCATGCCTACTACAGTAGTACAAGTTTATATGGCAACTAGCTCTGCAGATGATGAAGACATTGATGAAATGTATGATAGGATAAAAGAAATTATTCAGGTAGTGAAGGGAGACGAAAATTTAATAGTCATGAGTGACTGGAATTCGAGAGTAGGAAAAGGGAGAGAGGGAAACATAGTAGGTGAATATGGATTGGGGGTAAGAAATGAAAGAGGAAGCCGTCTGGTAGAATTTTGCACAGAGCATAACTTAATCATAGCTAACACTTGGTTCGTGAATCATACAAGAAGGCTGTATACATGGAAGAATCCTGGAGATACTAGAAGGTATCAAAAAGATTATATAATGGTAAGACAGAGATTTAGGAACCAGGTTTTAAATTGTAAGACATTTCCAGGGGTAGATGTGGACTTTGACCACAATCTATTGGTTATGAACTGTAGATTAAAACTGAAGAAACTGCAAAAAGGTGGGAATTTAAGGAGATGGGACCTGGATAAACTGACTAAACCGGAGGTTGTACAGAGATTCAGGGAGAGCATAAGGGAACAATTGATCGAAGTAGAGAGGATATAAAATGTAGACTGGCAATGGCAAGGAAGCGTTTCTGAGGAAGTGAAATTTGTTAACATGTAATATTGATTTAAGTGTAAGGAAGTCGTTTCTGAAAGTGTTTGTATGGAGTGTAGCCATGTATGGAGGTGAAACATGGACGATAAATAGTTTGGACAAGAAGGTAATAGAAGCTTTCGAAATGTGGTGCTACAGAAGAATGCTGAAGATTAGATGGGTAGATCACATAACTAATGAGGAGGTATAGAATAGTACTGGGAAGAAGAGGAGTTTGTGGCAAAACTTGACAAGAAGAATGGACCGGTTGGTAGGACATGCTCTGAGGCATCAGGGGATCACAAATTTAGCATTGGAGGGCAGCGTGGACGGTAAAAATCGTAGAGGGAGACGAAGAGATGAATACACTAAGCACATTCAGAAGGAGGTATGTTGCATTAAGTACTGGGATATGAAGAAGCTTGCACAGGATAGAGCAGCATGGAGAGCTGCATCAAAACAGTCTCAGGACTGAAGACCACATCAACAACAACCATCTTAGACTTGATTTCTCTATCTTCTCCGGTAGTGGTTTCATCTTCATTTACTTTCTGATCCTCTCTTTTCTTAACCTGTCTATCTTTGTCACTCCAATAGTGTTTCTCAAGAATCTCATCTCACTAGCTTATACTTTCCTTTTCTCTCTTCCATTCATAACCCAGGCTTCTGATGCATAAGTCAGGATCGGGACGTAATATGATCGGTATATTACCTTTTCTTCTTGTTGGGGTACATCCTTGCTTCATATCAGGCTTCTGGCACTCTTCCGAAAAGCTTCTGCTTTTCTCCTCCGCTCGTTTATTTGTCTGTCGTTTTTTCCATCTTCCTGTATCATGCTTCCTAGGTCCTTGAAACTCTCCACTCTCCTCAATTGTTCCCCTCCAATTGTAATTCCAGTTGTTCCTCTCTCCTTCTTTCTTGTTGAGATAATCGTCTCAGTCTAACTTATACAAAATTTCATCCCATATTCTTGTAAAGTTCATTCCCATACGTCCAAATGCTCTCGTACTTCATCCTCCCTATTCCTCCAAATAATCAGATCATCTGCAAACACCATAGCTTTCACCTTCCTTCCACCAATTACTTGTGCTTCTGTAGTCAGTGTACTGTACTCACTGTATTCAACAGCTGCTAATCTCTGATAAATTACTCGCATTGGATAACATGGTGTTTCGAGTAAGAGTTCGTCCCACTACACTCATTTTAACAAACTCTGCGAATTCTCTACAGACATCTCCAATAAAATGTAAGGTAGACTAATTTTCCCCTAGGCTGTGTCTGCAAATAGACTCTCCCATAAGAACCAAAGTGAAGAGGTGCGTTAACTTTTACATCGTGTCCTTATAATTATCCTTGCGCTGCGCCTCCTTTTACCGGACCCCGCTCTCTTACTTGCAATGCTGTATGGAGATATTTGGCAGTCGCCAGCCGCAGCTACTTGCGAACACGCTATCTGGCCTCCTCTCGCTGCAACCGCCGCTGACTAAGTCCTGATACGTTCACTGAATTAAACTCAAATATCTTTGCTACATATACTCCGACCATTATGCGGCTTTCATTAATCTTATTGTAGTAAAATACTGCACCAGTTAACGTGTTTTCCACAAAACTACTTTCCTTAACTATAATGCATAGTTGTATGATTCGTTTAATTATCAACTTGAGCATGTAAATGTTCTCGCAACACACTGCACATCTCACAGCGTTGAAATCTGATCTTCAGATTCAAACTCGTGATGTAAGGAACAAATTAAAAGAAAATTTTGGGCAGTCGGAATACACTGGCACTGACCAGGTGGGAAGTACTGAAAAGGTGCCATACGAATTTTCATAGATTCAAGGAAGATGTGTAACAGAAGGAATGATGATAGTACCGTAAAGATACAGATCTTGAGAAAGAATCAAACTGACGCTATTGGTGCCGTAACAAATAAAGTATCTCTACGTAAAAAGTATGTCTGACGTCGTGTGTAAGAAGATATGGAAACGGTAACAAATAATTCAAAGCAGTTTAAACCTGTGGTAACAAGAAAGGTTGCTGACATGGAGCAAGAGTGTGTAAAGGACAACAGGATGCTTAGGTAGAGCGTACATGGCTGTTTTAATGAAGACAATGAAGTACAGTCAGCACATAAAAAGAAAGTGAGGAATATTCTTTACAGAAATCTATGGATTAAACAAACCAATGGATAAGTCTACAATTAGAAGAAGCTAAGGATCTATAATTGAATGGGTACAATTGTAAAAGGAGGCTTGTCTGCAGAAGAAGAGCTGAAGTTACGTAACTTTCGGATATGCAATCCGACTAGGCATTTGTGCCTTCAGGGATGGACGGAAAGTCATGAGATCAGGTTTGTGGTAGGATATGTAAGAAGGGCGCGGCCTAGTGGGATATTATGTCTCAGGACACCTACTGGATATTTGTCGAATTTCAAGTAGTGTTTAGCAACCATTTGCGTCCCAGAGAGGGGCAAAGACGTCGAAGTTTTTAAATACTAGGTCCTGGAAATACAGAAATAAATACACAGGCCTTAGACCTTACTTTGCACGTTATATGAACCAAGTAAAATGTTTGGATGACCCACAGAGTTGAAAACCTTTAATACACATCCCTGTGAGCAGACTCCCTGTGAGAGTAAAAGTCACGTCATAACCATTGGGGATGTGCAAGGTTTCCTGGCCACGAATTGCTCTCCTGTGCTAACCTCTTAATCTGAGAGTAGCACTTGCAGCCTATGTTCACAGTTATTTTCAGTCTGTATTCCAATCTCTGTCTTTCTCTATAGTTTTTGCCCTTATAGCTGCCTTTAGTAAAAAAATGGTTCAAATGGCTCTGAGCACTATGGGCCTCAACATCTTAGGTCATAAGTCCCCTAGAACTTAGAACTACTTAAACCTAACTAACCTAAGGACATCACACACACCCATGCCCGAGGCAGGATTCGAACCTGCGACCGTAGCAGTCCCGCAGTTCCAGACCACCGCGGCCGGCAGCTGCCTTTAGTACCATGGAAGTCATTCCCTCATGTCTTAACAGATATCCTATCATCCTGTCACTTCTCCTTAGCAGTGTTTTCCACATTTTCCTTTCCTCTCCGATACTGTGCAGAGGTTCCTCATTCTTTACCTTATCAGTCCACCTAATTTTCAACATTCGTCTCTAGCACCACATCTCAAATACTTAGATTCTCTTCATTTCCGGTTTTCTCATAGTCCATGGTTCACGACCATCAAATGCTGTGCTCCAGACATACATACTCAGAAGTTTCTTCCTCAGATTAAGGCCTATGTTTGTTATAAGTAGACTTCTCTTCGTCAGGAATGTCCTGTTTGCCATTGCTGGTCTGCTTTTGATGTCCTCCTTGCTCCTTCCGTTGTTGATTATTTTACTGTCTAGTTAGCAGAATTCCTGAACTTCATATACTTCGTGACCATCTATCCTGATGTTAAGTTTCTCGCTGTTCTCACATCCACTACTTCTCCTTACCTTCGTCTTTCTTCGATTTACTCTCAATCCATACTGTGTACTCATTAGACTATTCATTCCGTTCAGTAGATCATGTAATTCTTGTTCGAAAAGTGCACGGGTATACTGCCAGTTCATAGTGTCCAACGGGGACAATATTTCGGCGATCAGCCATGTTGCCATCGTCAGGTGCGCTGACGAACTGAGCTCCTCGCGTGGATCTGCACGGAGATAACTTGTCCTCCGAGGTGTGATGGAGTTCGCAGCAGTTATTGCTTTGCTTCCCGTGCATGTCGATGTAATGCGTCTTCACGGGTAGGTTGTCTTCTTGGGTGTCTCCTCAGCACAGTTCTGCAGTGCTAGCTATGAAGCGAGCAGGTGTGGCCAGCGGGTGGTGACGCTGCGCGGCAGTTTTCGGCCCAGCGTCCGGGTCTGGGCGTTGTGTGACCGGTCAGCACGTTCGTAAAAGGTGCGGGCGGTCGCCTGGAAGAGGTCACGGAGCAGAGATACTTCCGCGACGTCGTGAAGATGAGCGGTGGGGAAATCGTAAGGCAGGTGTAAGGTCAGCCGAAGGATACGATTCTGCAGTGGTCTCCAGCTTCTTCAGGTTCGTGTCGGCGGCGTTCCCCCAGACGACGGTGGCGTATTGGAGTACATGGCGGAGCAGCGCCTTGTACAGAGTGATGCGCAGCCGCGGTGGTAGTTGGGAGCCGGGGTTCAGCACCGGGTAGAGTATGCGGAGCCGGTTCCGCACTTTGCTCTTCACTTCGCGGATGTGCGGAACCCACGTGAGTCGGCGGTCGATGGTGACGCCGAGGCAATGCGCCGTTGGACGCCACGGGTTGCAGATGAATAACGTGTCATCGACATAACGGAAGAAACAAGTAGATTTCCTAATGGATAACGCCAAGGCTTCCTCCTCGAAGTACTCCATGTACAAATTCGCGACCACCGGTGAGAGTGGGCGGCCCATTGCGACTCCATCAGTTTGCCCATAGTATTCCCCATTAAACAGAAAATACGTTGAGCTCAAGACTGCATGAAGATTTCGGTGGTCTTCTCGTCAAATTTGTGCGCAATAAGCGTCATCTGCCCATGGTAGGGACAAGCTCCTGGATTTCCTTACACACCTAAACTCCATACATCCAAGCATCAAATTCACTACGGAGACCGAAGCAGAAGGAAGATCACCATTCCTGGACGTCATGGTCAAGAGAAGAGCTGATAGTACCCTGAACCACGGTGTGTACAGGAAGAAAACGCACACTGACCTGTACCTGCATGCAGACAGCTGCCACCACCCTTCTCAAAGGAATGGAGTACTAAAAACGCAAGTACACAGGGCGCGCAGAATCTCAGACGCAGAAAATCTGCTCCAGCAATTGGAACACCTCAAAACAGTGTTCCAGAAAAACGGGTACTCGGAATATCAGATTAGACGCGCTCTCTGTCCCACCACGACAGCACAACCTGTGGAGAAGGATGAAGTCACGGAAGAAGAGGTAGCCACTGCCTTTATTCCGTACAATGGCGCACTACCGGGAAAATCGGCCATGTATTAAAGAAACATCGAGTTAAAACCGTCTTTTGCCCGCTCAATAAAACACGGGCATTACTGGGAAGTGTGAAAGATGACCTCGGTTCGAGGAAGGCCAGCATATACCAAATTCCCTGTGAGTGTGGGAAGACTTATATCGGACAAACAGTACGCACAATCGCTGATCGTCGCCGAGACCATCAAAGGCACACTCGACTGAAATATCCATATATGACGGCGGTAGCAGGGCACTGTTTGTCCGAGTAACACGAGATGGATTAGGAGCGTACCAGGATCCTGGCTGAGACTTCTAAATATTGGGACAGCGTTATAAGGCAGGCTATCGACATTCGCACCAGGGAAGATCTTGTCAACCGAGATGGCGGCTACAATCTCAGCAAGGCTTGGGACCCGGCATTGAATGTAATTAAGAAGACTCTCCGCAAGAGGTACGAACTGGCGACCAGGGAGTACGTAGCAAGCACATCGACGCTACGACAGATTCCGATGCCCACGTCTTCGCGACCGCCGGCGCGCGGGCGCGGACGGCGAAGAGAGCGGCCCGCGGGAGGAGGGAATTTAAAGCGGCCGCCGGCGCTTAGGAGCTCAGTTCGTCAGCGCACCTGACGATGGCGACATGTCTGATCGCCGAAATATTGTCGCCGTTGGACACTATTAACCGGCAGTATACCCGTGGACTGTTCGAGCAACAAATACGCCGGGAGAAACTGAAGAATCTCATCACGTAATTCTTCTTCACTTTCACTTATGATAGCAATGTTATAAGCAAATCGTATCATTGATATCCTTTCATCTTGAATTTTAATTCCACTTCTGAATCTTTCTGTTATTTCCATCATTGCTTCCTCAATGTACAGATTGAACAGAATTGGCGAAAGGCTATATCCTTGTATTACACCCTTTTTAATAAGAGGACTTCATTCTAGGTCGTCCACTCTTATTATTCCCTCTTGGCTGTTATACATATCGTATATGACCCATCTCTTCCTATAGCTTCCCCCTACTTTTTTCAGAATTTCAAACATCTTGCACAATTTTACATTGTTAAAAGCTTTTTCCAGGTCGACAAATCCTATGAAAGTGTCATGATTTTTCTTTAGCCTTGCTTCCATTATTAGCCGTAAAGTCAGAATTGCCTCTCTCGAGCCTTTACCTTTTCTGCAGCCAAACAGATCGTCATCTAGGGCATCGTCAAATTTTCTTTTCCAATCTTCTGTATATTATTCTTGTAAGCAGCTTCGATGCATGAGCTGTTAAGCTGATTGTGCGGTAATTCTCGCACTTCTCAGCTCTTGCCGTCTTCGGAATTGTTCGGATGATGTTTTTCCGGAAGTCAGATTGTATGTCGCCAGAGTCATACATTCAACGCTCCAACGTGAATAGACGTTTTGTTGCGACTTGCCCCAATGATTTTAGAAATTCTGATGGAATGTTGTCTGTCCCTTCTGCCTTATTTGATCTTAAGTCCTCCAAAGCTCTGTTAAATTCTGATTCTAGTACCGGATCCCTATCTCTTCTAAATCGACCTCTGTTTCATCTTCTATCACATCAGACAAATCTTCCACCTCATAGAGTCTTTCAATGTATTCTTTCCAGATATCCGTTCTCTCCTCTGCATTTAACAGTGGAATTTCCGTTGCACTCTAAATGTTATCACCCTTGCTTTTAATGTCACCGAAGGCTGTTCTGACTTTCCTGTAGGATGAGTCTGTCCTTCCGTCGTTCATTTCTTTTTCGATGTCTTCACATTTTTCCTGCAGCCGTTTAGTCTTAACTTCCCTGCATTTCCTATTTATTTCATTTCTCAGTGACTTACATTTCTCTACTCCTGAGTTTCCAGTAACATTTTTGTACTGCCTCCTTTCATCGATCAACTGATGTTACCCATGGTTTCTTCGCAGTTACCTTCTTTGTACCAATGTTTTCCTTCCCAACTTCTGTGATAGCCCTTTTTAGAGATGTCCATTCCTCTTCAACTGTACTGCCTACTGAGGTATTCCTTATTGCTGTATCTATAGCCTTACAAAACTTTCTTGGTTACCTCGATCAATTAGTTGGGCTAGAAAAAGGTGGAGCAATTAGAGGAATTCAACAGGGGAGAGCGAATCGTAGTGGACTTTCTAGTCATCCAGTTAGAATAAACTCGGGTCCGAACCGAGGGAAAGTATTCAAAATGGTTCAAATGGCTCTGAGCACTATGGGACTTAGCATCTGAAGTCACCAGTCCTCTAGAACTTAAAACTACTTAAAACTAACCTAAGGTCATCACACACATCCATGCCCGAGGCAGGATTCGAACCTGCGACCGTAGCCGTCTCGCTGTTCTTAACTGATGTGCCTGGAACCGCTTGGCCACACCGCCCGGCGGGCTAGTATTAATTATTTCCAGTCAGAGGGGCTACCGAAGACTTATGAAGGGCTGCCAGACAAAATAAAAAGACCATGTAAAGGAAGGATCTTTGTCCAAAGGGTTATAATGATATCCCATATAACAGTGGGGACTTAGTGGGGTATTAACAGAAGTAGGTTAACTAAGTAGTGTTAAGAAGTAGGTGGAAGGAGTATATAGAGGGTCTATACAAGGGCGATGTACTTGAGGACAATATTATGGAAATGGAAGAGGATGTAGATGAAGATGAAATGGGAGATATGATACTGCGTGAAGAGTTTGACAGAGCACTGAAAGACCTGAGTCGAAACAAGGCCCCCGGAGTAGACAATATTCCATTGGAACTACTGACGGCCGTGGGAGAGCCAGTCCTGACAAAACTCTACCATCTGGTGAGGAAGATGTATGAGACAGGCGAAATACCCTCAGACTTCAAGAAGAATATAATAATTCCAATCCCAAAGAAAGCAGGTGTTGACAGATGTGAAAATTACCGAACTATCAGCTTAATAAGTCACAGCTGCAAAATACTAACACGAATTCTTTACAGACGAATGGAAAAACTAGTAGAAGCCAACCTCGGGGAAGATCAGTTTGGATTCCGTAGAAATGTTGGAACACGTGAGGCAATACTGACCTTACGACTTATCTTAGAAGAAAGATTAAGGAAAGGCAAACCTACATTTCTAGCATTTGTAGACTTAGAGAAAGCTTTTGACAATGTTGACTGGAATACTCTCTTTCAAATTCTAAAGGTGGCAGGTGTAAAATACAGGGAGCGAAAGGCTATTTACAATTTGTACAGAAACCAGATGGCAGTTATAAGAGTCGAGGGACATGAAAGGGAAGCAGTGGTTGGGAAGGGAGTAAGACAGGGTTGTAGCCTCTCCCCGATGTTGTTCAATCTGTATATTGAGCAAGCAGTAAAGGAAACAAAAGAAAAATTCGGAGTAGGTATTAAAATTCATGGAGAAGAAATAAAAACTTTGAGGTTCGCCGATGACATTGTAATTCTGTCCGAGACAGCAAAGGACTTGGAAGAGCAGTTGAATGGAATGGACAGTGTCTTGAAAGGAGGATATAAGATGAACATCAACAAAAGCAAAACAAGGATAATGGAATGTAGCCTAATTAAGTCGGGTGATGCTGAGGGAATTAGATTAGGAAATGAGGCACTTAAAGTAGTAAAGGAGTTTTGCTATTTGGGGAGCAAAATAACTGATAATGGTCGAAGTAGAGAGGATATAAAATGTAGGCTGGCAATGGCAAGGAAAGCGTTTCTGAAGAAGAGAAATTTGTTAACATCGAGTATTGATTTAAGTGTCAGGAAGTCATTTCTGAAAGTATTCGTATGGAGTGTAGCCATGTATGGAAGTGAAACATGGACGATAAATAGTTTGGACAAGAAGAGAATAGAAGCTTTCGAAATGTGGTGCTACAGAAGAATGCTGAAGATTAGATGGGTAGATCACATAACTAATGAGGAAGTATTGAATAGGATTGGGGAGAAGAGAAGTTTGTGGCACAACTTGACCAGAAGAAGGGATCGGTTGGTAGGACATGTTCTGAGGCATCAAGGGATCACCAATTTAGTATTGGAGGGCAGCGTGGAGGGTAAAAATCGTAGAGGGAGACCAAGAGATGAATACACTAAGCAGATTCAGAAGGATGTAGGTTGCAGTAGGTACTGGGAGATGAAAAAGCTTGCACAGGATAGAGTAGCATGGAGAGCTGCATCAAACCAGTCTCAGGACTGAAGACCACAACAACAACAACAGGTTAACTAAGTGCGGTGGGAGAAATGCTCTTGGCTTAGACAGATAGATTGGAAGAGGCTATTACAGAAGAAATCGTTGAACGTAGTATGTCTATCATGGTAGAATGTGATGTCAAGTAGGTGAAATGCTTGTATTACCTCGATCCAGGGGGCGGCGGCTGCATTATGTTTTCAAGCTAATAGTAAATCATGGCAGATGTAATGTTCTCCTAGAGAGTAGGATAACTAGAGAACTTACACGACGCTGGATATGGAGGATTGTATTGTTTATTATAACGCAAGATTACTGTTATATGTCTGTGGAAGGTAACGAAATAATTTTATGTGAGCAGCGATTTATGTAATAAGAACAGCCAAGGAACCTATATAGGGGATTAGTAGGGTATATGAATGTGGCAGAAATGCTTTAATACTTGATCGCAGTGTGTGAAGGAAGTACATTTATTGCTGGAGACGGTGATGTTCTCCAACTTGAATACGACTGTAATGAGAATGTAGTCTTACTAACTACTTGGGAAAAGTATCTCTGGTGTTAAATATTACGTGGGTGATTACATTAATTCATCTGAACGTCGATCATTATAAATAGACTTTACACTACTTGATATAGTGTCTGACATCCCTTCTCCTGTCGTAGGGCAGCAACTCGGAGTGGCATGGACTCAAGAAGTAGTTGGAATTCTCCTGCAGAAATATTGCGCCACGCTGCTTCTATGGCCACCCGTATCTGCGAAGATGTTACTGGTGCAGGATTTGTCCACGAACTGACCTTTACGTTATGTCACATCAATGTTCAATGGTACTCAGGTCGGCGATATGGGTGGCCAAATCATTCGCTCGAATTGTCCAGAAGGTCCTTCAAACTGGTCATGAAAAGTTGTGGCTCGGGAACATAGTGCACTGTTGTGCGTAAAAACTGAATCATTGTTTGGGAACATGAAGTCCATGAATGGCTGACAATGGTCTCCAAGTAGCTGAACACAACCACGATCCAGTCAACTCCATGTAAACAGAGCCCACACTACTATGGAGCCACCACCAGCTTGCGAAGTTCGTTGTTGACAAATTGATTCCATGGTTTCGTGGGGTCTGCACCAAAATCGAAATCTACCATCAGGTCTTACCGACGGAAACCGGGACTATTTTACCAGGTCACAAGCCCCGGAAATGCGCTGCAGGCGATGTTGTGCCTGTTAGCAAATTCACTAGCGTCAATCGTCTGCTGCCATAGCCCATTAACACCAAATGGATACGTTCGTCGTAAGTCAAACATTGACTTCTACGGTTAGTTCATGCAGCCTTGCTTTTCTGGTAGCACTGGCAACTCTAAGTAGACGCCGCTGCACTAGGTCGTTTAGTAAAAGTCGTCGGCCACTGTCTTCTCGGTGGTGACAGATAACGCCTTAAATTCTCGGCACAATCTTGACACTGGATCTCGGAATACTGAATTTCCTAACGATTTCCGAAATGGTATGTGCCATGAGTCTAGCTCCAACTAACTATCGTCGTTAAAACTCTGTTAATTCCAATCGTGCGACCATAATCAAGCCGTAAGCCTTTTCACATCAGTCACCTGAGTACAAATGACAGCTCCGCCAATGCACTGCCCTTTTATACCTTATGCCCCTATTGCCACATGGCAGTAGTAAGGTTAATTCTTCTTGGGAACATCACGAATAACATGGAAGTTGTGCCCCTCACATCAACCAACCACAATGTTGAACAGCCTTACAGTCATTTCTAATTTTTTTGGTATTATTTTTACTAATTAACCATCTTGTTATTAGTGTATATGAAGTATTACCGTTAATCAGTTAACTGTCTGTCTGATGATGCAGAAACTGTTAAGATCAAAGAGAATCGTTTTTTCAGCAACTGACTAAAAGATTAAGTTTAAGCCTATCGTTAACAGGCGTTACTATAGGTTTATCCACGTAGTTGTTTGTCGAGATTTACTATTAAATGAGTATGTTATTCTTGAAAGAGTGGTTTGTGGTATGTAGGACTTACGTGAGCGTATAGTGTTTCTAGTTGAGCATTTGGAAGCATTTTAAACTACAGCAGATATGGAATTGACGTTGGAATACAGGGGCAGAGTTACCCTTATTTTCATAGTTGTTGCTATATGACAAGAAAATAATGAAAATACTTCATTTAATTAGTCTAAGATGGCTATTAATTGTCCAGTTGTTTGTCTGCTAGAGCAGAAGTGTTTTGATGAAGCATGTCTTTGGACTATACATCAGTTAACTATACATCAGTTAACTATACATCAGTTACCAATATATTCGCAGGTGTTTCAATGTCACTGCACTATATAACTTATAGTTCCTGAAGGCAGACGAATTTTACCTGTCGATATTACGATGAAACTGTAGTTACTTTAAGTTAAAGATAGTTTGTGTTGTATAAAACTTAATTTGGTAGAGAACAACTATTTGATGTCGTTATGGATCAATGGGTGTCACACAAAGTAATAAGTACACTTTACGAGTAATCAAAATGCAATATGGAATAATCAGGTCTACTGCCGGATGTTTTTGTCGCTCTGACACAATATTTCGCCCACCTAACTCGTTGCCTTCTCCAGGTGCTACCTGAGACTGCAGTATTGCTGCCGCTGCTGCCTGACAGGGACAGATGAGCCCCTGTGGGTCGGTGGAGTCTAAGCCCGAACGCTATTCCTCCAAACTGACGCAGCGTGTGATGTGTCCTTACTTCTTGTTTTATGTCTTGTCAGTCTGCTGGGACGGTGTTCTGGACGTGCTGACAACTCAGTGGTCGCGAAGCAGGTGGGGCCTTCTTGATGCGTTAAGACGCTGAACCTGGTGGCCCAGTGCTCGAAGGAGCGGATTTTCGGACCGCGCGTTCTTCTCGTAATAGAGCCGTGCAGCCTGACGAAACCTGTCGCGAACAGTTGGGATGTTGGAGACTCTGTTAAGGTCGTCCTACGGTAAGTCCCGAGGGAGGTGCAATGCCAGACGTAGAATCCGGTTCTGAAATCTCTGGAGTCGGTCGACGTGAGTCGCTGCAGCATTGCCCCAAACCACAGCGGGGTAGTCGATGAGCGGGCGTATGAGTGTAAGATAAAGCGCCACACCCAATTCTGGCGGGAGCGCAGGTGTCGGATTTAGGAACGGGTAGAGTTGAGTCATTGTACCCCTGACCTTTATGACGATGTCGTCGATATGGTGCCTCCATGTGAGCCCTCTATCCAGCGTCACACCCAGGTACTTGGCTGTATTGCCCCAAGGTACGGCGGTTCCCCTGATGGTGATCTGCGGTAGGTCAGGCGGGATATGCATCTTGGTAATTAGGAGGGCTTGCGTCTTAGCCCCATTGAAGCTGAGGCGCCACCTCCTGGTCCACTGACTAAGTGTGCATCGTTGGAGCAGAGCTGCATTCATACTTCTCGTGTACATCGCCATATCATCCACGTAGAGGGCGAGGTGGATCCTGTCCACTCGCGGTATGTCTGCAGTATACAGGATGTATAGTATGGGGACAAGGGCGGAGCCTTGGGGAAATCCAGTCCTGACCCGGCGGCGCGTCGACAGGTTCTCCATGCATACATGAAAGCTTCTGTTGGCGAGGTAACATTTTAAGAGACGGACATGCAGCAGGGGCACACCGAGGTCCAGGAGCTTGAAGAGAAGCCCCTCATGCAATACAGATTCGAACGCCTGTGAAACATCCAGGAAATTGGCCCCGAAATAATCCCGTCATTCGATGGCATCAAGGGCCTCTTCAACGAGTCAAAGCAGGAGACATTCTTCCCTGATGTGACACAGGAGGCGGCAGAGATACAGCTTTTCAAAGACTTTGCTGACTGCTGGTAGCAAACCGATGGGCCTGTAGCTGCTTGGTAGACGAGGGTCCTTCCCAGGATTCCGGATGGGGACTACCTTGGCGTGTTTCCACTCCTGAGGATAGCAGCCAGTGTGGAGGATGCTGTTGAAAAGGCGAGCCACGTGTTCAGTGGCTGTTGGTGGCATCCATCGCAGCATTTCATTTGTAAGCAGGTCAGGGCCTCCTGCCATGTGTTTGTTGATCCACCGAAGTTGATCGGAGACTTCAGCAGCATCCACCTCTTCGATATGTTCGTCACCCATAGGGGCATCAAAGAACTCCGGGAGATGTTGAGCAACGAGTCGAATGTGATCCAGATCCATGGGGTCCATGATGGGTTGGAAATTTTGCTCAGAGACATCAGCAATGGCGTTTGCTTTGTCCACTGGGCTGCTGACGATGTATCGACCAACTTGTAGACGCGGAATCTTTTGACGCCGGCGGAGGAAGAGCTGTGTGTCTTTCCAGGCTGTACCATTATTAACCCAAAGAATGGCCAGGCGGTTGGACTATTCCTGATGGCGGTGGTTTGCAATGGCAACTTTTATGTCCCTCCTCATCCTGTTGAGAGCCCTCTTCGTTGCTGTGTTGCGCATCAGCTGCCATTCACGAAAAAGGCGGTTTTTGGCAGTGATAGCCGCCATGAGATGAGGTGGTAGTTGACGGGATCGGTCAGGTGGGTCAGATCGCGGCCGCGGTGTGGCCCGGTGCACCGCTTGTACAGCACAGACTTCGAGGAAGTGAACACAGCCTTTCAATCCCAACATCGTTTGCATCAGGCACATCATGGAGACCCTCTTCCAACAGCTCCTGATATCGGGTCCAGTTTGTGTTCCTGGTCGGGATTCATCTCCGCTTCACTGGCTGGGCATCGACATCGATGTCAAATATAATTGGGACGTGGTCTGAAGATAAGTCATTGTGGGTGCCGGCGGATATAACATAGGGCACCCCCTTGGCCACCGCAATGTCGAGCACGTCCGTAGGTCCACCATTGTTGGGAAAGTGGGTGGGGTTGTGAGGTCTGAGGATGATGGCGTTCCACCGCTGGGCTGCTCGGAGAAGTTTTCAGCCGTGGTTGTTGGTGACATGGGAATGCCATTTGACGTGCTTGGCAAAGACCTTCCAAGGTAATGCCAGCAGCCGGCCGCTGGTGGCCGAGCGGTTCTGGCGCTACAGTGTGGAACCGCGCGACCGCTACGGTCGCAGGTTCGAATCCTGCCTCGGGCATGGATGTGTGTGTTGTCCTTAGGTTAGTTAGGTTTAAGTAGTTCTAAGTTCTAGGGGACTTATGACCTCAGCAGTTGAGTCCGATAGTGCTCAGAGCCATTTTTTTAATGCCAGCAATGCTTCAACGTCCTGTAGGAGTAACTGTCGGCTAGGTGGATGGTAGACAGCAACAAACGTGATGCGCCCATGTTAAGTGTCAACAGCTATAGCAGTGGCCTCCATCGCTTGTAGCGGTGGAAGTGGAACTTGATGGTGCACCAGGGAAGTCCGGACATAGACCGCTGTGCCATCACCAAGAGTTGGCCTGTCGGTCTGGTAACACACATAGTTGGCAGCTCAGACGTGGACACCAGACTTGAGAAAAGTCTCGGAAACCAGGAAAATGTCGATGACCTCATCCCACAGCAGCTGTCGAAATTCGTCATCTTGGGTTCGGATACCCTGGGCATTCCACACGCAGACTGTGACGCCTCGTTGACTACAGGCTATGCTGGGAGGCCAGTGGTCTGGTGGAGATTGCCTGAATGGTTGCACTGACAGCGGCAATGAGTTCTTGCAGGAGGAGCTTCATTTCGTCCATGCTGGAAGCGGCCGCCTGGGATGGGACAGGGGCAGCACGTGAGCGTTGAGCCAGGTTTGCCACGACGTCAGCCTGTCGTCCCTGTTGAGAATGGTGGTGTGGTCCCTGGTCGTCACCCCACTGCTGTTCAGAGTGACGTGCTGGTAGTCGCACCTTGGCCCATGGACAGCGGTCCATCTCGGTAGCTGTTGCAACAGCAGTCGGCTTCGTCACAGGTATGGAGGCCTGCAGTGAGGAGCCAGAGGTAGTAGCAGCAGCAAAACTGACTCCAGGTCTAAGTGGTGCAGGTCGCTTTA
Source organism: Schistocerca serialis cubense (assembly GCF_023864345.2). NCBI lineage: Eukaryota > Metazoa > Arthropoda > Insecta > Orthoptera > Acrididae > Schistocerca > Schistocerca serialis. Next base: position 399,587,521 of record NC_064641.1, on the reverse strand, counting down.
TTGAGCCAGGTCATGACCACGGCTCGATGCCACAGCCCGTTGGAAGCTGGAACAGCCGGGGTAGGAGGCCTCATATTCCCCACCACATCCAGCGCATTTGGGCGGTCCATCTGACCGCTGCCATGTGCAGTCTCGACTGGCGTGCTCCCCTACACACTTAACACAGCGTGGGGGAAGCGTGCAGAACCGCGCTACATGCCCACCCATTTGACAGTTGAAGCATTGTGGTTTGCCCCACTTCGAGCGCAGTTTTTCTGTAGTGACAGGTGTCGCCGCGATCTTCGTGACCTGCCATAGCCCGCGGTTGTGAGGGGATATCACAGGTGACCACGAAGCCCAGCGGAGTCTTCTTTCGGGTTCGTCGAGAGGGTAGATGGGTTATCGACGTGAGACCAAATCCATAGCCCAAATCCTCCAGTTGCCGTCGGATGTGATCCAGGCTGTAGTTTCGAGGGAGCCATCGAAAGGCGATCTTGAGTGTCTTGTCCGTTGCAGAGGGGTAAGTGTAGAACAGTCTTGTTCCCCGAATGTAGCCGTAACCTTTCTGTAATCTTCTGCCGTTTTTAAGGTGACCTTATATAGGTTGAAGCCAGCCGGCTTGATAACGACGTTATCTCGGCCCACAAGGCGAAGTAGCATCCTGTAGAGGCCGTCGTAGTCCTCCTTGTGTAGGACCACAGTGGGCGGCGGTTTTGGTTCTCTCTTCTGAGCAGGCATCTCCACACCTTCAGCGAGCTCCTCATAGACGTTTGTCGTCTGAACCGGCGGCGCTGAGGAGAGTTGAGCCTTCCTGGCCGGGCGTTTGACGAGTTGAAACCCTTCGTCATCGACGACGACATCCGCCTGTTTCACCTTTTTGCCCTTAGGAGGGGCGCGGGTTGTTCCCGTGGCAGTGGTCGCTCGCCTTTTCGTGGTCCTGGCGGCGGTGGAAGCGTCGTTTCACGCCGTCGACTCGTCGCCCGAATCGGGCAGAGGAACTTGCAGTGCGTCCGAAACGTATTCCATTTCCGTATCCATATTCGTTGCCACGGTCATCGTAGGTGGGGGGCCGGATGGGGCCCGCCGACAAAGCGGTCTTTGCCGGACGGCGATCCGCCACACCCTTCGCTGTACGAACATCCTCTCGCTTCGACATCTCAACACTAACTGCGTGCGTGACTGCCGTATTGGAGGGTCTTGTTCAGAATTTATGCCCAGAGGGCGCTGGGTGCTCTGTTTGCTGTCCGCGTCCACCTGGCGCTGCTTGTAAGGTGTTGTCCCTTCCCCGGTGCTCCCTCGGACGTCCACGCCCGACTTGGTCGCCATCTGTGGCAGCTCTCTGAGGCCCGTCCTTTGTCGGGCGTTCCGTTCGCGAAATGATCATAAATGTTGTGTGAGTGTGGCATAGGCTAAACAGTGATACGATGTGAAGACCGAAAGATGTTTTCTCTGTAATTAACATAACCATAATGTTGTAACGTGAAATGTAGCATCTCGCAGCAGATCACGAAGAGAACACTGCTTGGTTATAAGGGATACGAGGAATTAATGAATACACTGATGAGAGAATTCACTCATATTCATATACAACATCTGCATCTACATGATTATTCCGCCGTTCACAATTAAGTACCTGACAGAGCATTCATCGAACCACCTCCAAGCTAATTCTCTACCGCTCCACTCTCGAACAGCGCACGGGATAAACGAATAATTGAATCTATCTGTGCGAGCTCTGATTTCTCTTCTTTTATTTTGATGATCATTCTTCCCTACGTAAGTGGGCCCCAACAAAATAATTTTCACACTCTGTGGAGAAAATTGGTGATTGAAATTTTATGACGACATCCTGCCTCAACGAAAAACGCCGTTGTTTTAATGATCACCACTACAATTCGTGTGTCGTATGCGTGGCGCTTTCTATCCTGTTTCGTGAAGGTATAAAACAATCTGCTATTCTTTGAACGTTGTCGATGTCCTGCGTCCATCATGTCTGATGCGGACCCCAACCATGCACAGCAACACTCCAGAAGAGGACGTACAAACATAGTGTAATCAGTCTCTTTAGTAAACCTGTTGCATTTCTCAGTGTTGTGCCAGTAAACCGTAGTCTTTGGTTCGCTTTACCCCCAAAATTATCTGCTTGATCGTTCAAACCTAATGGGTATTATAAGATACTAAATTATATGTGAATATAATTTTGTGGTTGAATAGTACAGTATAACTGTCACTGCTTGCAGTTCGTTAAATCGACTTTAGCAGATCAGTGTATTTTGCTTCATCTGAATAGAGGTGTGTAACGGATTGCCTATGCGCCCATCAACTTTAATTCCTAAGTATGTGGCCAAATTGTCAGAGTTTTAATTATTAGGAGGTCAAACAGTCTATAGGTTAGGGGAATTCTATGTGTTTTGATGACGGAACTTGAAACATCCCTTTGGAAAAATTATGAATGACTGTGCTGGTAAACCTCTTACGTTATTTGATTTTCAAACATCCGAGCAAATCTGAACGTACTCAGACATTTCTCTCTTTACTTATTCTGATCAACAGTAAATTGACACACAATATTTTTTTTAGCGCAACTCAATCTGACTTTCAATAATCCCTACAAAAGAATGGCCCTGACTAACAATAACCTATACCTTTCAAGTATCACTTACAAAAATCTTCGTTACTCGAACTACTGCAATACAGCGTGCGCCAACACTGCCAGCTAAGTAAAAGATTCTAACTACTGAAGGCACTAACTACTGATAGGCATAGTTAACAAATGAAAGATTTTGATGGAGAACAAAGAATGTATTTATCTTAATAGTGTTCAAAAGTCATCATATATATATCAGTTCATGACATCCAGTCTTACAAATTTCTTTTTTTCTGACGGACACACGTCCAGATCGTCCGCTCTCAAAACTCTGCCATCTCTCTTCCCAAATCCACCACTGCTGGCGGCTCACCTCCAACTGCGCAACGCTACGCGCTGTTCGCATCAAACTGCCCAACACTACAATAGCAAATATTCCAACAATGCAAACCAGCCACAGACTGCATACAGCACAGTCAGTGATTTTCATACAGAGCGTTACATGGCGTTACCAACATACACTCCTGGAAATGGAAAAAAGAACACATTGACACCGGTGTGTCAGACCCATCATACTTGCTCCGGACACTGCGAGAGGGCTGTACAAGCAATGATCACACGCACGGCACAGCGGACACACCAGGAACCGCGGTGTTGGCCGTCGAATGGCGCTAGCTGCGCAGCATTTGTGCACCGCCGCCGTCAGTGTCAGCCAGTTTGCCGTGGCATACGGAGCTCCATCGCAGTCTTTAACACTGGTAGCATGCCTCGACAGCGTGGACATGAACCGTATGTGCAGTTGACGGACTTTGAGCGAGGGCGTATAGTGGGCATGCGGGAGGCCGGGTGGACGTACCGCCGAATTGCTCAACACGTGGGGCGTGAGGTCTCCACAGTACATCGATGTTGTCGCCAGTGGTCGGCGGAAGGTGCACGTGTCCGTCGACCTGGGACCGGACCGCAGCGACGCACGGATGCACGCCAAGACCGTAGGATCCTACGCAGTGCCGTAGGGGACCGCACCGCCACTTCCCAGCAAATTAGGGACACTGTTGCTCCTGGGGTATCGGCGAGGACCATTCGCAACCGTCTCCTTGAAGCTGGGCTACGGTCCCGCACACCGTTAGGCCGTCTTCCGCTCACGCCCCAACATCGTGCAGCCCGCCTCCAGTGGTGTCGCGACAGGCGTGAATGGAGGGACGAATGGAGACGTGTCGTCTTCAGCGATGAGAGTCGCTTCTGCCTTGGTGCCAATGATGGTCGTATGCCTGTTTGGCGCCGTGCAGGTGAGCGCCACAATCAGGACTGCATACGACCGAGGCACACAGGGCCAACACCCGGCATCATGGTGTGGGGAGCGATCTCCTACACTGGCCGTACACCACTGGTGATCGTCGAGGGGACGCTGAATAGTGCACGGTACATCCAAACCGTCATCGAACCCATCGTTCTACCATTCCTAGACCGGCAAGGAAACTTGCTGTTCCAACAGGACAATGCACGTCCGCATGTATCCCGTGCCACCCAACGTGCTCTAGAAGGTGTAAATCAACTACCCTGGCCAGCAAGATCTCCGGATCTGTCCCCCATTGAGCATGTTTGGGACTGGATGAAGCGTCGTCTCACGCGGTCTGCACGTCCAGCACGAACGCTGGTCCAACTGAGGCGCCAGGTGGAAATGGCATGGCAAGCCGTTCCACAGGACTACATCCAGCATCTCTACGATCGTCTCCATGGGAGAATAGCAGCCTGCATTGCTGCGAAAGGTGGATATACACTGCACTAGTGCCGACATTGTGCATGCTCTGTTGCCTGTGTCTATGTGCCTGTGGTTCTGTCAGTGTGATCATGTGATGTATCTGACCCCAGGAATGTGTCAATAAAGTTTCCCCTTCCTGGGACAATGAATTCACGGTGTTCTTATTTCAATTTCCAGGAGTGTACAAACCTAAACAGCCTACTTACAAACTGACTACGCTGCAGAAGTCTTTTTCTTGTACAAGACACGCTGTTAGCTGTGGGGTCAGTGGGACTGCAGTGACTGCCCTCCAGAGCGTGCGGCACGACAGCCAGGATACAGTCCGCTGGCAGCCAAAGAATACTGTGCCGCCTCGACTGAGGAAAATTAAATGCCCCTTATTAATGTTATACGTACGTTTCTTATTTGGATTGTGTAATGAACGTATCTATGTACCTGGCCAAGACTTATGTTACAGTTTAAATGAATCGAGACGTGAAGCTAGACAGGGAAAAATGGCTCATTCGCTGTATAATATTACAAGGAATGTAACATCTGCATTACATCAAAAAACTCATAGTTCTTCTCGAAACCAGATTTTATGAGTATGATCTTATTATTGAGTGATAGTTAAAGTACTGGTGATTAACGTCAGGCAAGTTTTTTCAAGTGATTAAAGTTTATGAAAATTGATTGAGTAGTTATTCTTTCGCTTTTATAAAAGTTACGTCGATGTTGAAATTTTAGCAGTCGCGGGTTTGAACGAACTCTTACTCGAATTTATCAGAGCTGTCTAGCTACTGAATATAGCAATACAGAGGGATTTACTGGAGACTCCTTCTGTTGGCATTAGACCTGGGTGAATTTTAGAACTTCCAGGTTCTGGAAAGTAGGATGATAGACTCTCGACCACTCATTATGTATAACTCAAGACATCCTGATGGCGAAATCGCTACAACTCCTCTGCAATTATGAAATTTGTCTCGTAATATAACACTCATTCCAACGCTGCTGCCGCTTCACACCAGCCTCCATATGTATCCCTCCGTCTTCCTGCGTCTCGCTGTCTTTTAGTCGCTAACTGTGGTCGCAAAGGGCCCCATAGTCATAATTATCATTCCACTTCCATGACGATGACCGTTTTCATGTTTCACCACGACACCGTAGTATCACTCGGATTATAACTAGTGATTATATTATAACTGTGTAAACTTGCCATAAAAATTTATCTATAAACTATAATACCGAATACACTGTTATCAAAAACTCTCTCCTCTTGAATCGTGAGCTTCAGATTTCTTATTCATCAGCTGAGAAATACCGACTGTTTGTTGGCCCCGTGTTGAGCATGGGAACAGTGTCCTGAAACAAAGTTTTAAACTTGGTGAATTACTGAATTTAAAATAATGAAAAGTGATTTACTTAAGTGCAAAAGTAGCAAACTGTGTTGTCAGAGAAAACTATTTAGCTGTAACTTAATACCGAAGTACGTTACGAAAGTTGTGAAATTAAGTGCAACTTCTGACTTGCAATGTACACAAAAATAAAATACTGCTCTACTCAGAAAAAATAGCTGTTTGGGAACCTACACCGCTCACTGTAAGTTAATCTGTTTTCTTAGCACAACACTTGATATTCTGACTACGAACTGTTTCCTCATAACAATTCAAAGTGGGATCCACCCTCAAATAAAAGTAACTTAGCTCAAGCTCAGCTTGTTGTTTCGTATCTAGCGTATTGGCTATCTCGAAAGCAAATAGAAATCATCATATGCAGCAGCTAAGGAAAAAATAAACGACTCACTACACAGTTTGTTTCTTGCTCATCAGAATGAATCTATAGCTTCGTGTGACGTAAGGTGCAATGCGCACATGACAAAATATGCAAAACTTTATTACGAATGATGGGGCAGAGTTTTTCTTTAAAGAAAGTCGTTCTTGAATAATTACTCTGATTATTGTAGAACACGACCATACAAACAAATAGAGCCCAAAAATTACGAATTTATCTGTACAAAAATTAAACATTCCAGCCATTTGCGTTATCTTTGACATGATGAAAACAGAGATATCAGATTAAAACTAATCATTAAAGTTATTAGTTATCTGAGAGACGAAGGTTTCCTTCAGTTAATAGCTTTGACAAACACTTCATTCTTGTGCATGCACTGTACTGGTTGTCCTGCAAAAGTCTTCTCCATCGATAGAATCAATAACAAATGCCTACATACAAGTTTTTATCTCCATAATAAAGTATTCCAGACGATCTCTCTCAGATTCACAAATATTAAATCCCCTCTAAAAGTTCAACTGCTTACACTATGCCTAAAAATTAATATGAATGCCCTAGCGCTGTGCAACTGGTTGGCGAGAAAGCGAATCACAGATAAACTTCAACACAAAGTCAAGGATCTTATTCACTACTCGTGTAGCGCGCTCGTTCATCTGTGTTGCACTACAGTAAATGTGGTTTATTTACGATGGCAGAAAAGATATAATCATCAGTATCGTCCAACGAAGCTTTTTTTGGAAAACGTTTATACTCACTTGTCTCATTTAAAAATCATAAATATTGTTCATCAGTCTCTTTTCAAAAATCATGATTTGTTATCTGTCTTTACGTTTTTTAAAACATATTACCATGTTGTGTGCCCGTCGGCTGAAGAGCATTTTTATCGCTGCCAGTACGCACCTTAATGGGGAATTGCAGAAAGGGAAAGGCACGTCCATAAATTACCCTTCATTCAAATGGTGGAAGGTCTACAGTCCATTATCTGTATTCTGGACCTCATGCCTCTGTAGCCTGAAGGAGTACCGAATATCAATTTATTATTGTCGCTTGTAGATGCGTGTCCCCTAGAACTGCCCATAGAGCTACATAGAACTTGTCAAGTATTCCATAGTAATTTCTATAGATACCCAAATGACAGAATTAAGATGTACTGCCATTTCTTGGTAACTGCTCTGCTTTCATTCATGTAGTAACAGGTTGAAAATCAAAGTTTTTTGTCGCTTTGGGTGTTACTAACATGTTCAAATCGAAATTTCCGTGTTTCATTAAATTCTTGGCGTATATTGTGGTTGACACTACGGAATAACAGTATTTGTCGTCATTATAAAAGTAAACACAACTCCATGCTTGAATGAGGTTGTGACTGCTATTAAAGTTAATTTTTGCTGTGTGTGCTTGCTTCTCATATAATGGAATGCGTACAGGATCTTTCGAGACAACAGCAAAGCCAGGGGAATGACGCCGACATAATAAAAGGTTCGTTTATAATAAGCCCCCTGTGTGTCTTGTTTACTTACATTTGCTCGCATTAAAAGCAAATATAACTTTAGAAAATGTGCTTTTGTGCTTTAGGCCACGTCATTTTGAAAAATAAGCCAGTATTTAAAGGATTGTTTCAAAGATAGTCGAAATGTAATTTTAATAGTGCTTTTAGCTCCAAAGTTATGTGGTCTAGTGCCCGTAAAGCATTTTATTGAAGCTGACAGCGGCAGTGAAAGCCTTCGCACTTACTTCGCACACTTCTTTAGGAATCGTGTTCTACTCTTCGAAACACGTGCTCCTCCACGTCAGGCATACGAATTGTGCTAGCTACCGGCAATCCCTAGTTTTTCTCAGTGAGATTGCTGGTGACAGGAGCTACCAGAAGATGACTTCTCTGACCATTGACGCCATTGTCTAAACATCTGTAACTTCATATACTGATAATCCAGAACATTATGACAACGTTCCTGCCGGCCGTTTTGGCCGAGCGGTTCTAGGCGCTTCAGTCCGAAACCGCGCTGCTGCTATGGTCGCAGATTCGAATCCTGCCTCGGGCATGGATGTGTGTGATGTCCTTAGGTTAGTTAAGTTTATGTAGTTCTAAGTCTAGGGAATTGTTGACCTTAGACGTTATGTCCCATAGTGCTTACAGCCATTTGAACCATTTGAACAACCTACCTAACAGCCGATTTGTCCACCTTTGGCACGGATAAGAGCAGCTATTCGTCTTGTCATCGAAGCAATGAGGCTTTGGTAAGTCACTGGAGGGAGTGCACCATTTCTGATCACACAAGTCACCTAATTCCGTAGATTCCGGGGAGGGGGTCGATAAGCTCTGACGCTACATTCAATCACATCCCAGATGTGTTCGATCGGATTCACATCTAGCGAGATGAGGGACCAGCACGTCAACTGGAACTCACCAATGTGCTCCTCGAACCACTCCATCACACTCCTGCCGGTGTGACATGACGCATTATCTTGTTGCAAACTGCCACTCCAGTCTGCAAACAAGACTGGCATGAATGGATGTACGTATGTGCAAGCATCGTTAGTGTGCAGTCACTTCCCGCCATGTGCCACTGCTATCGCCTGGATGGGTTTACATAGATAATAATGTTCTGTGTGATCGGTGTGCGTACACCACAAACCACCATATTGTGTGTGGTGGACGGTACCCAGTACCACTACTGGTCAGTTTCTTCCCTGTTACATTCCATAATGGAGAGAGTGGAAAACGACTGCGTATATGCCACCATACGAGCCCTAATCTCTCCAGTTTTACCTTCGTGATCTTTACGAGAAATATACGTTGGCGGCAGTAGAATGTTTCTGCAGTCAGCCACAAATTCCGGTTCAGACCCAAATTCCGGTTCTCAAAATTTTCTCAATAGTTCTCCTCGATTCAAACGTCGTCTTCCCTCCAATGATTATCATTTGCGGTCCTGAAGTATCTCCGTATTACCCGCGTCCTGTTAGAACCTACAGGAAAAAAACCTATCAGCCCACTCCTGAATTGCTCCGATATCTTCTTTAATTTGATATTTTTCGGATCCCAAAGTCTCAAACATTAATTGCATTGGGCCGCATTAATGTCCTGCATGCGATATCCCTTACAACGAACTGCATTATCCGAAAATTCTCCCAACAAACCGACTGTTCGCCTTCCCTACTACAATCGTTATGTTCTCACTCGATTTTGTATTGCTTTGCAACGTTGCTCTCAGATGTTTTATCGACGTGACTGTTTCAAGCAGTACACTACTAAGTCTGTATTCGAATAGGATTTTTTTCAAAAATGGTTCAAATGGCTCGGAGCACTATGGGACTTAACATCTATGGTCATTAGTCCCCTAAAACTTAGAACTACTTAAACCTAACTAACCTAAGGACATCACACACATCCATGCCCGAGGCAGGATTCGAACCTGCGACCATAGCAGTCGCGCGACTCCGGACTGAGCGCCTAGAACCGCTAGACCACCGCGGACGGCGGATTTTTTTTTCCTACTTTAACTTAGCTGCCATGTATCACAACTAATAGAAATTTTGTCTAAGTCATGTTGTATCCTTCTACAGTCAGTCAACGACGACACCTTCCCATACAGCACAGCATCATCACCAAACAACCGCAGATTGCTGCTTATCCTGTCCACCATATCATTTATGAATTTAGAAACTAACAGTGGTCCTATTACACACTCCTGGGATACTCTTGATGAAACTCTTTGTCTCTGATGAACATTGCCGTGGTAAAATATTAAGTTTGCTATTTCCACTTTCGAATGATTTGAGTAGTTTTCATTGTTTACGTTGTTAACATCCCACATACTTACTAATCTTTTATGCAGAGTAACTTCGGAACGATATGTATAGAGTGGCATAAATTAGAGACAGTTCAAAGTGGCACAACTTGCAACGTGAAGTATGGCAATTCGAGCTTTGCTTTTAAAAATGTTATGTGATTCTTTTGCTGAATTTGGCAGTTTGGTAATGTGAATTTTACATTGGTCCTATTTTTGTTCTTTATATGGTTGAGGGTCATCCATACAGTTTTCTTGTTATTGACAACTAGACAGTTATTTTTAAACCGTTTTTCTGTCAATTGTGCTGTTTTGTCGATGTATTACTGCATCTCATAATTCTTCCCTTATATAATGAAGGTGATATCATCAGCAAATAATATGGTATCAGCTGATGAAAACTGTTGTGGTAGGTCATTAATAAAAATCAAGAATAACAATGGTCCTAATACCAAGCCATGGGGCACCCCCTAATTAACCATTTTGTACTCAGAACGGTAGACATTTCCATCCTGAGAAATTTCTACTCTTTGTTTCCTATCAGTTAAATATGACATGAACCACGCATAGAAAATACCATGGACATCATAATTATATAGTGTTAACAGCAGTAGGTTATTATTTATAAGGTCAAACGCTTTAGAAAAATCCAAAAACAACCTAGAATAGCTTTCTAAACAAGTTTTACGAAACTGAAAAGATTCCGTTTGTGTAGATTTACCTATTCTGAAACCATTCTGTGCTTTTACAAGAATTTTGTTTTTGTTTAGGAACTCTAGTAATCTGCCATACATTATTCCTTCAACTATTTTCGAAACCACAGATAATAATGATAGTGGTCTGAAATTTTTAATGTCAAACTTGTCACCACTTTTACAAACAGGTATTATTGTTGTCTGCTAAGGTTTACTTTGAAACGCTCCAGTTTCAAAGGAGTCGTTGATTATGTCCACAAGTAGAGAGACAACATTATCAGTACTATATTTAATAACTTTGCCAAGGATACCATCAGATCCGCAGGGCACTTTACTCTTTGGTTTGCTGATAGCTGTCTGTACTTCTTTGAGTGTTACGGGATATAGGTATATTGTCCTTCCATTTACTGGAGTTATTACCTATGTCTTTGAATTATATTTAGTGGTGATAAAGTTTTGGGCTACATTAATATAATGACTATTAAATAGATTAGCTATTAGAAGTGGATCATCAACAATATCATTTCGATGTTGTATGGTGATTTTGTTACTTGCATTTTCATGTTTGTCTGTATGATTATTAACAACTTTCCACATAGATTTCATTTTGTTGTTACCCTTTCTTATTTATGAATCACTGTGCTTCTTTTTTGCAGTAACTATAGCATCCCTGTGGTTTTTCCTATAATACTATATATATAATTTCTAGATAGTACTTTGCTTTGCTCACTTATATAGCATTCTAAGATTCTCTGATGACTCTTTAATTATACTAGTTTCCCATGAATTTGATTTTTTGTTTATTTTAATTGCTCTTTGGAGGGAATGAAATATCATGGCAGTATTTATAAATTGACAAGAACTTGTTGAATTTTATATCTACAGAACTATTGCTTTCCGTGTCCCAGTTTACATTTTCTAACATTAGATTAATGCTGTCATGATTAATTAATCTTCTCTCAATATTCCTCCTGTTGTTACTTTTCTCATGAGATTTCTCTACAGTCACTTTAACAGCTTGAGGATCAGAGAAACATGTATCAATTACCTCAGATTCATAGCCACATTTTGATTTGTCAATGAATATTTCGTCTATAGTTTTTTCACTTTTGCTGCCATTTCTGGCGGTATCTTCTACACACAAGTTCATATTGTAAGTTTTTAGTAGAATAACAAGTTTCTGCCCTTTTTTACAGTTGTCCTTGAAATTAACATTGAAGCCCCCCTAGCACAATTATGTATTTCGACTGACTATTTAGATAGTACAGAAGATTTTCCAAATTTTCAGAGAACAATTCAAATTTGCCAGATATGGACCTATATATACATGCAATTGTAATTGTACTATCTGCTAGTTCACATAAGCAATATTCAGAATTTTTTTCAATACAGTAGAGATTCTTAAACCTAATTTCCTTCGATTTAATATCTGTTCTTAGATATATACATGTTCCACCCCCTCCGTATGTTTGCCTGAAAAAGCTGCTGACCAAATGGAAGTCTGAAATACCAACTGCACATTTTTGTATTTCTTACAGCCAGTGTTCAGTTACACACAAGACAGAAATCTCCTTCAATGAACCATTCAAAAGGACCTCTAGCTCATATAGCTTACCGGTTAATCCCTGTACATTTTGATATAGGAGAGTTTAAGAATTATTCAGTTCAATGAGAGGTATATTGCTTGCCCAGTTAGTTCCTTGAAGAGTAGGCTCTAGTCTTCTTTTCGTTTCTAACATGCTTTTTACCTCCTGGGTGTCTTGGATTTCTTCTTGGTTGTTTTCTTCTGCAGTTGATTTGGCCATAAGAAATCGTTCATACGTTGTTTCGATGCTACCTTCTGCCTAGTGCTTCGTCTTGATCTGTTGTTTTTAACTTCTGCCCACTCTGGTAAGGCTTCCACCTCAGTCTTTCTACATGGTGATATCGTCTCCTGTGCTGGTTCTGTGCCATTTGTTCGTTCGACTGAACGCTTATTTACTGTCAAATTTTTCGTTTCTTCTTCTGTTATTTTCGTATCCTGTGGTGATATTGTCTTCTGTTTTGTTTCCTTGTTACTTGTTCGTTCCCTAGTATGCATACTTACTGTCAATCTTTTGGTTTCGTCTTCTGTTATTTTCCCATATTGTGACCATATATTTTCGGTGAGTGATAGATAAAAGCTGTTAACAGAGATCAGTAATGGTGTTGTGGGCTGAATCATGGCTGAATAATGAACGTTTCGGCATAGTTTTCCTTTCCCTTTCAGCATAAAATGTATCCCATGCTTCTTATAAACCGTCCTCCTTACAAACAGATTAACATCCAGTAGCTTAGCGTGGCTGCAGTGGGCAACATATGACATCAAGAACGTGTTCAGTTTGTGTATTTTGTCGTTCCAGACCACACCGTCAAATCTGTAGGGTACTGTACACTGAATCACTTTAGTGTGCGTAGTTTCTGTGTGTAGCATGTTCACAGTGCGTTGGTAACCCTTTATATCTGATTCTGCATCATGTCACGGACGATTATAAAACTTTTTGAACTGGATTCCACTTGATTAAGGTAAAATCTGCTAAATACAATATTTGCTCTGCAACAAAATCTTTCCTTTGCTAACCACATGCCTATTAGTAGTTAGAACCTACAGTATTTAGACTCGTTTTATTTATCTGGCCGTATACTTGCTGTATTTGCTGTAGTTCATGTCATGACTTGCGAAATGTATGGTTATTGTTAGGATTTCTTCTAATTCAGGGCCATTCTTTTGTGTTAATTATTTGAGCAGTCAGACTGTGTTACGTTTATACATTGTGGATTGTAAATGAATAGAATAAGTGTGAGGTGTATTTGTCAGGGAAAATTCTGTAGGTCAGCGTTGAAATGATAAAGACAAGCAAATTGACAGTACGTTCAGTTTCACTTAGCAGTTTCAGAATTAAAGAAAGAAGTTTCAAATGTCCTTTTCCTCATCACTTTCTTCCAGCAAATGGTGCTACATTAAATTTCGATCACTAGTTTCAGCAGCGTGCATTTACTCTCACGAACTGTTCACGACTGCTTTTGGTATAAATCTGACTCCATAAAGTGTAAATCATCAACTGTAAAATAATAAAAGCATCGAATTTTATACACGGAGTTCTCATGCACAGTTTACAATCGCTTCCTGAAAAATTATGTCCCATAAATGTCTCTTCCTTTGCCCGAGCCGGGCCAGAAATGCTATTTTCTCTAAAACACCTAACTACCTCCAGCTTCCAGTTCTGTGCCTTTTACTTCTGGCCAAGCCCTGCGTGTACCATAATACCGCTGACGCGGCCCCACCTAGCAACAAAAAACCTAGCAACATTTGTCCCACAAACTTTTCAGTTACTGTCATACTTTCGGAGTTATTCTAGGTGGCAATAGTTACTGAGTCACTCTATATAAATGAAGCAAAGTTACATCACCTCTCGAGGCTAGTGTTTTGGTAGATGTTCTCCTTTGCCTTTAATAAATTAAAAACAACTGGTTTCACATTTCCACGTCTTCTTAACTACTGAATAGCTCTGATTCGATTCTGAGGAAAATATCTGGCACATAAAATTGATTTATTTGGTGTCTTACAGCTTCAAACCACAGCGAGATGCATGACACAGCTCGATGATGAGCTGTATTTTTTCATTATGGCTCATACATGCTGTGATACTTATTTTGCAGTTACTCTTTTTCACAAAATTAGGATGGTTTTCAGAAAAAATGTGTCACTGGCTACTTTAAGTTTGGTTCATTTTAGGTGCATGCTGCTGTGTACTGAATGTTGCTAACATATCGTACTTGTTTTTAGAGTGGAAAGGGAAGCCAATCTCACAACAGTAAGGAAAATAGGAGGTTAAACTTTTTTTTAATTTTATTTACGTAATATAATGCAGTGTTTTACATTTTGTAGCTACATTGGATCTACAGTAACATGTAATTTAATGGATATGTACAAATGAGGACCTCACTCTATATATTTAGTCATGCAGCAGCGAATGTGGTCGTAGTGGATGGAGCTGGAGGGAGCTCCTGTGTCGCAGATGCGTCAGGCGCCTGAATATCAGTGGTGGGTTGGTCGTCATATTTACGCCGTAAGACGGGAAATGGTTGCGATCCCGTGATGGCTGGGGTGACCGATTCGTCCTTGGTTTGGTCCATCGAGGGCGGGAACACTTCATAGTCACTTTTTGTATGTAGGAGAACGATTCCAGGAAGCCAAATGGTGGGGATTGTGACAGGTGCCCAAACAGCAGGCACACTAGGGTTTTTCTGAGGGCGGGAGTTGGCAGCCCTCTGACGGATGTGAGCCAGCACACTTTACACACCAAAAAGGTAGTGAACAATAATTGCTGGTGTGGCGCAAACGTTAACACCCATGACAGATGGAGGGGTCATTGCAGCATTCATATAATTCATTACACACCTTGGAGCACAGAAGATCCCTGATTTGGTAAATGCGGTCGACGTCCTCTCTCCTAATATGTGACACTGCGTGGGTGTGCATACGGCTTAATTGCCAGGTCTCAGGGTTCGTCTTGCTGTATTAGTCAACCAAAGGGTCCAGGAACTTGGGACGGAGTTATTCATGTCTGACGTCTGTTTCCATAACTTCGCAAGGAAAGTCTTTGATGACGATTTTTGTTCTTCTGTCGCCAGAAGCCTGATGAGTGTAGTAATCCATAGCCCTGGACTTCATGAAGTTCAAGACTTGGAGATAATCCTCCATAATGTCAAGCAGGTACTTGATGTTGTCTCTCTGGTATATGAACTGTAGTTGGCCCACAATAAGGCGATGCAGCTCGGTGTTCAGTTTAATGTAGTTCATGGGACTGTAAACAACGATAGGAGAGATCTTTTCCTACTTAGGTGGTGGTGGCGGTGGATTCTGAGAAGTGGGTCCGGGAGGGGGACCCACATCCTCGTCTATGGCAGCAACAGGTGCTGCTCCAAGTGTGAAGGCATCGGAATCTGAATCACGGCCCATGTGATGAGCGGAAGGGGAAGACCGTTTAGATTGTCGGCCATGGGGGCGACCGACAGGGTCAGAATCCCCATAACTCCTGTTGGGCCAATGAGGTAGTGTAGACGAATCAGCACCCAATTGGGAGTCCATATCATGGCACCCTGAGCCATATAGTGCTTAGAGCCATATGAGGGCGAATGCCTAGGTAGAGGAGACAATTCTGTTTACCCGCCAGCAGGTGGGAGTGGGGAATAGTGGAGGGGAGGGGATGGATGTTTAAATTAGGGTGTTTAGGTGGGTGAACGTAAAGTGGGCAAGGCTGTGGAAGTAGGTGGTGTCAAATGGAAGACAGTGTGGACAGCAAGGGATATATGTTGGAGAATATTGGGACATTGGAAGGTGTGGATATTTTGCAGGTCAATGGTCAGGAACCATATGGTGCCTTCAGCTGCAGGGGATGGCAGACAGAATTTTGGGGGTGGATGGGCTGGTTGACGGGTGAACAAGGACAGTGAGCTAAGGGTTGGTTGGAGGCCTTTTATCTTTGCATTTGGAGGAGTAGGTAGGTTGGGGTTCATTGAAGGTGTTGCAAATAGAAGGAGAGGCAAGGTTAGCACTCTGTTCTGTTTAAAAAAATGGGAAGCCTTACAGTGGGGGCAGTTGAAGGTTTCTTGCAGTTTTCTATGAGGTGGTCATTGTTTTTTTTTTTTTTTTTTTTTTTTTTTTTGGTCATCAGTCTATTGGCTGGTTTGATGCGGCCCACCACGAATTCCTTTCCTGTTCTAACCTCTTCATCTCAGAGTAGCACTTGCAACCTACGTCCTCAATTATTTGCTTGATGTATTCCAATCTCTGTCTTCCTCTACAGTTTTTGCCCTCTACAGCTCCCTCTAGTACCATGGAAGTCATTCCCTCATGTCCTAGCAGATGTCCTATCATCCTGTCCCTTCTACTTATCAGTGTTTTCCACATATTCCTTTCCTCTCCGATTCTGCGTAGGACCTCCTCATTCCTTACCCTATCAGTCCACCTAATTTTCAACATTCGTCTATAGCACCACATCTCAAATGCTTCGATTCTCTTCTGTTCCAATTTTCCCACAGTCCATGTTTCACTACCATACAATGCAGTACTCCAGACGTACATCCTCAGATATTTCTTCCTCAAATTAAGGCCGGTATTTGATACTAGTAGACTTCTCTTGTCCAGAAATGCCTTTTTTGCCATAGCGAGTCTGCTTTTGATGTCCTCCTTGCTCCGTCCGTCATTGGTTATTTTACTGCCTAGGTAGCAGAATTCCTTAACTTCATTGACTTCGTGACCATCAATCCTGATGTTAAGTTTCTCGCTGTTCTCATTTCTACTACTTCTCATTACCTTCGTCTTTTTCCGATTTACTTTCAAACCACATTGTGTACTCATTAGACTGTTCATTCCGTTTAGCAGATCATTTAATTCTTCTTCACTTCCACTCAGGATAGCAATGTCATCAGCGAATCGTATCATTGATATCCTTTCACCTCGTATTTTAATTCCACTCCTGAACCTTTCTTTTATTTCCATCATTGCTTCCTCGATGTACAGATTGAAGAGTAGGGGCGAAAGGCTACAGTCTTGTCTGACACCCTTCTTAATACGAGCACTTCGTTCCTGATCGTCCACTCTTATTATTCCCTCTTGGTTGTTGTACATATCGTATATGACCCGTCTCTCCCTATAGCTTACCCCTACTTTTTTCAGACTCTCGAACAGCTTGGATCATTTTATATTGTCGAACGCTTTTTCCATGTCGACAAATCCTATGAAAGTGTCTTGATTTTTCTTTAGCCTTACTTCCATTATTAGCCGTAACGTCAGAATTGCCTCTCTCGTCCCTTTACTTTTCTGCAGCCAAACTAATCGTCACCTAGCGCATTCTCAATTTTCTTTTCCATTCTTCTGTATATTATTCTTGTAAGCAGCTTCGATGCATGAGCTGTTAAGATGATTGTGCGATAATTCTCGCACTTGTCGGCTCTTGCCGTCTTCGGAATTGTGTGGATGATGCTTTTCCGAAAGTCAAATGAGTCAGCCCGACTCATATATTCTACACACCAACGTGAATAGTCGTTTTGTTGCCACTTCCCCCAATGATTTTAGAATTTCTGATGGAATGTTATCAATCCCTTCTGCCTTATTTGACCGTAAGTCCTCCAAAGCTCTTTTAAATTCTAATACTGGATCCCCTACCTCTTCTAAATCGACTCCTGTTTCTTCTTCTATCACATCAGACAAATCTTCACCCTCATAGAGGCTTTCAATGCATTCTTTCCACCTATCTGCTCTCTCCTCTGCATTCAACAGTGGAATTCCCGTTGCACTCTTAATGTTACCACCGTTGCTTTTAATGTCACCAAAGGTTGTTTTGACTTTCCTGTATGCTGAGTCTGTCCTTCCGACAATCATATCCTTTTCGATGTCTTCACATTTTTCCTGCAGCCATTTCGTCTTAGCTTCCCTGCACTTCCTATTTATTTCATTCCTCAGCGACTTGTGTTTCTGTATTCCTGATTTTCCCGGAACATGTTTGTACTTCCTCCTTACATCAATCAACTGAAGTATTTCTTCTGTTACCCATCGTTTCTTCTCAGCTACCTTCTTTGTACCTATGTTTTCCTTCCCAACTTCTGTGATGGCTCTTTTTAGAGATGTCCATTCCTCTTCAACTGTACTGCCTTCTGCGCTATTCCTTATTGCTGCATCTATAGCGTTAGAGAACTTCAAACGTATCTCGTCATTCCTTAGTACTTCCGTATCCCACTTCTTTGCGTATCGATTCTTCCTGACTAATGTCTTGAACTTCAGCCTACTCTTCATCACTACTATATTGTGATCTGAGTCAATATCTGCTCCTGGGTACGCCTTACAATCCAGTATCTGATTTCGGAATCTATGTCTGACCATGATGTAATCTAATTGAAATCTTCCCGTATCTCCCGGCCTTTTCCAAGCATACCTCCTCCTCTTGTGATTCTTGAACAGGGTATTCGCTATTACTAGCTGAAACTTGTTACAGAACTCAATTAGTCTTTCTCCTCTTTCATTCCTTGTCCCAAGCCCATATTCTCCTGTAACCTTTTCTCCTACTCCTTCCCCTACAACTGCATTCCAGTCGCCCATGACTATTAGATTTTCGTCCCCCTTTACATACTGCATTACCCTTTCAATATCCTCATACACTTTCTCTATCTGTTCATCTTCAGCTTGCGACGTCGGCATGTATACCTGTACTATCGTTGTCGGTGTTGGTCTGCTGTCGATTCTGATTAGAACAACCTGGTCACTGACCTGTTCACAGTAAAACACCCTCTGCCCTACCTTCCTATTCATAACGAATCCTACACCTGTTATACCATTTTCTGCTGCTGTTGATATTACCCCATACTCATCTGATCAGACATCCTTGTCTTCCTTCCACTTCACTTCACTGACCCCTACTATACCTAGATTGAGCCTTTGCATTTCCCTTTTCAGATTTTCTAGTTTCCCTACCACGTTCAAGCTTCTGACATTCCACGCCCCGACTCGTAGAACGCTATCTTTTCGTTGATTATTCAATTGTTTTCTCATGGTAACCTCCCCCTTGGCAGTCCCCTTCCGGAGATCCGAATGGGGGACTATTCCGGAATCTTTTGCCAATGGAGAGATCATCATGACACTTCTTCAATTACAGGCCACATGTCCTGTGGATACACGTTACGTGTCTTTGATGCAGTGGTTTCCATTGCTTTCTGCATCCTCATGTCGTTGATCGTTGCTGATTCTTCCTCCTTTAGGGGCAATTTCCCCCCCCTAGGACAAGAGAGTGCCCTGAACCTCTATTCGCTCCTCCGCCCTCTTTAACTAGGCCGTTGGCAGAATGAGGGTGACTTCTTATGCCGGAAGTCTTCGGCCGCCAATGCTGATTATTTATCAAAATTTAGGCAGTGGCAGGGATCGAACCCGGGACCGAGGACGTTTTGATTATGAATCAAAGACGCTACCCCTAGACCACGGTTTAGTGGTCGTTGTACAGGAGACAGAGCTGGCAGTGATACGATCGAGGTGGTAAACAGTATGGGTCAAGGATATGGCAGTGGTTGAATATCAAGGCTTCCTGAGTGAAGATATTATCTATGGAGTAGGCGGGCTCAATAAAGACATGCACGAGGAATGTAGGGCCAGAGGAATTGTAAATGTGGTGGGCAGAGCGGATTTCCAGAATGGGGTGGGCATCCCGTTCTCCCACCTCCACCTCCATGTTCATAGGGCTGAGTTTTGTGATCACTGTGGTGAGGGTTGGCAGATGACAAGGGGGTTAACCCTGATAAGGAAAGGAGGAATTAAGGAAAGGGGTGAGGGACGCATGGTGGCCACAGGTGATGTGGGGAAGGCACCCGAGGAGATCAGTGTGGAAGGAGGAAGAGAGCGATTTGATGAGGACAGAGTTTCTGTGGGTCGTAAGTTTGGTAATGGAGGCACTCAGGATGTACTTAAAGATTTCGAATGTAAGGGTGTGGGCTTCTAAGAATTTATGAATGGTGTTGGGGAGGCAGGAGGAGGGTGCGGGTTTTCAAAAGCAAAATGAAATGAGGTGGTCCACAAATACCTAGCCTCAGACTGAGAGTTCAAATATTAAAAGTTTTGGGTGGTTTCGTTGTGTAGAGGCTGGGATACATAGTTGCCACCATATAAGCCAAATAGTGCTGAGTCTACAGTACACAACATGAATATACACATGAATCGAATGGTCGAAGATTCCCATCACTCAGCAACTGCGAATTTTGAATGTAACATAGAAATTTAGAAATGAAAGATTGCAATTAAATAAACTCTGGAGGTACTGTTTTTAACGATTTTAAATTTCGAGTACGATAGCAGAAGTAATTTTAAGAATGCCGTTTATTATTGCAAAACAATTATTGGTGTCGATGGTACAGCAATTAAATAAAATACAAGTTGAATAACATGGAAGCAATAGATTCCTACTTCACATAATTAGTTATGAACAACAAGATAGCTCACGAGATACTCACTTCTAAACGCATACTACGTCTTCACTGCAGAAGCCACAGAAGTCTCACAAGTGCACAAGCCGGCACTACGAAATATTTCTATCTCTTGCGACCACGTGCTAACTGCTCCACTCTCCAAGTATTTCCCGCGACCGGCCTTCCCATCCTGCACTGTTCCGTGTCCTGTACGACCCGATGCTCCTCCTCCCCTTCCATACAGTCTCCCCATTCTTCATTAGTCGCCTACCATAGTAATGAGTGCTGTGATTCGCTGTAGTGCTCCTGCCATGTCTCCAGGCCAACACACACTCACAAACATATTGAAGCACAAACGAAATACTGGATTTACATTTACATTACTTGAAATTAAATAAATATTCCTACGGCTGGACCATAAACACGCTCTAACACACATTATTAAATACATAAACAAATTAAATAAACGTATATCAAAGGAATAGAAGCAAAATTAGGCCAGTAGCCTAATGTCTCTGTGATCTCCAAAGCACAGTAAATAAGTGACCAATTTCTTCATGAATAGTATATATCAGATGTAAAATGGTTCAAATGGCTCAGAGCACTATGGGACTTAACATCTGTGGTCATCAGTCCCCTAGAACTTAGAACTACTTAAACCTAACCAACCTAAGGACATCACACACAGCCATGCCCGAGGCAGGATTCGAACCTGCGACCGTAGCGGTCACGCGGTTTCAGACTGAAGCGCCTAAACCGCACGGCCGCACCGGCCGGCTCAGATATAAACAACGACATAGAAAAATAAATATATTTATTAGCATGCTGCTACGGTTTTTCGTGTAACTGTGGAGTACTTATGGCCTGACGTGATTAATAGTAATTGGCCCCTTTGACCTCCAATAACTCATGCACTATTCAAGTTATATGCCTCTAATTCATACCAATTAATGTTTACACTAATAGATTATATAATCAACAAAATCCGATGAACCATTTAGATTTTGGAAATTCGTATCTGGGTGTTACTTGTATAATTTGCAGTCCGATACTAATAAACTAATACAGATATTGAAAATCTGATTACACTATACGCAAATAATGATAATTTACATATTTCCTTTTAAGGTATCATGATTCCTTTGGGTATTATTAATTTCTACAGTAACTGTGAAATGTCTGCCATTATGGTTTCACAAAGTCCGCCATCTCTGGCACTCCCGGAATAGAAATCTCCTTCATCGACACAAAGCACATTCCTGATCACAGCATCAATGTGGAATTCCCAGCCATACGATCGGCCTGGACCACGCGCTGGGCTACTCCTCTGGTTCCGGGTAACGTTCGGCACCACATGGCTTGCTGAGTGGGCCGTATGGCCACGCCACCAACTACAATCTTAGAATATTTTCAGGGCGCCACAACTCGCCCATTACCTCACAAGGGGTGGTGTCCATGGCGGGATGTATAGGAACAACGGTGGGCTCTTTGGAGGAGGGGTTGGAGCTGAGGTCTCCACTTGGGTGATTGGGAGGGTTTTTTGTGGGTGTGGCCTGGTAAAGAGTGGTGACGGACTGGATGGACTGGGAGGTGATGGGAGGCAGGCCCCTCTTGTGAGACAGTAACGCTGTGAATGGAGGTGGGGTACAGTCTTCCACCCAGGAAGGAGGCAGGAGCAGTGAGCTGCAGCAGGGGCATGAGCAGGGACCAGGGCAGGAGCAGGAGCAACACACAGGTGGGGATACATGGATGGGGAGGAGATACAAGTGGGGGGGGGGACTGTGAGGAGGGCTGGTGGAGTAGGCGGGTTTAGCCAGAGGAGGCACTCCACAAGCAAATGGTGGGTGCAGGGGAAGGGGAGGTGTAAATGATGGTGGTAGTGGAAGTATCCATGATGGAATGCTTTGTCCACTGGCGACAGGAGTCGCCGAAGTGGGAGAGGAACTAATATGGGGTGGGGGGGGGGGGGGCAGTGACGACGAGGACCGGGTGGCGGTGGCGAGCACTGGCTGCCTGTGGATGGAGGGGCAGACAGCAGCTTAGGCGTCAGTGAGACTGGGCGGCGGACGGATGGTGGCAGTGGCGGCAAGCATCGGTCGGCGCCTGACGGTCAGACGGACTAACGGCAGCTGCAAAAAGCAAATGGCTCCAATCACTATGGAAATTAACAACGGCAGCTGCAGATGGCAAACGGCTGGCGGGCTGTTCCAAAAACGTTGATTGCATACTGAGAGTAGGCCAGGCTGCAAAATCTTCCGGTTTGGAAGTGAGGGGATGCAGCCCAGCAGTGCAGAGGTATGTTAACACAAGTGAACGTTGCAAGCCAATACCCAATGAAAACCAAGAGCAAAGCCCCCGCACTCGTCAACATCCGCGGAGCGAATGACACTGTGTGCTGCGTCGCAAGGCAGCCCCGGAAGTGTGACGTCAGAAGAGAGAGAGCGAAGCGTTATCGCTTCCACCTCTTATGAAATAAAAGTTAGTGAATTAACAATTAATAAAATTGGAGCCACATGACTGACGCGCGATCAAAATTTTATTGTGCATCTAAAATGGTTATGATTACAATTCAGGTATGCTGGCTGAGGTGACCGAGCGGTTCTAGGCGCTACTCTGGAACCGCGTGATCGCTACGGTCGCAGGTTCGAACCCACCTCGGGCATGGATGTGTGTGATATCCTCAGGTTATTTAGGTTTAAGTAGTTATAAGTTCTATGGGACTGATGACTTCAGAAGTTAACTCCCATAGTGCTCAGAGCCATTTGAACAATTCGGATATGGACTATTACAAGTTGTATCTGTAAGAGGCCGTTATCAACATGTATTACAAAAACATGTTAAGCATTTACGTGAGTAAATATCCAACTTCCCTTTTCCTGTAATACTTCTCGTAAAACAAAGATCATGTGGCTCACACAGTGGTGATACAATGTTGCGATCTCTGCCACAGTTCTGACATGAGTTAAAATGGATTAAATGGCTCTGAGCACTACGGGACTACTTAAATCTAACATAAGGATATCACACACATCCATGCCCTAAGCAGGATTCGAACCTGCAACTGTAGCAGTCGTGCCATTCTGGACTGAAACGCCTAGAACGGATCGGCAACTGCAGCTGGCTGATATAAGTTAATGATAGCTGATGAACAGAAGTGACAAATGCAGGTGACAAGAATATAAATGCAGTAAATATGGCTTTTCACTGTGCACAGTGTCGGCCGTATTATGTAAGTTCGATATATTCTCATACTCTGTAATACAAGAACTTGCCTATGAGATCAGAAACATGTTTTTTCGACGATGACTCGTCGCAAATAGGTTTGGCGTTATTTTAACACGAAAGCAAAGGTTCCATATTGTAAGACGTAGTAGTCTTCTGACCTTCATTGCTTACATATTCCGCCCTCACAATCATATTCTGCACATCAAGAGGCTTCATTCTAACCCAAAGTGGATAAGATAAAGTCACTGTTGTATGAATTCATGTAAATGATACGCAAGAAACAAGTGCGCACCAGGGTTGAGATACTCGAGGCTGGTATACACACAAACATTCAAGACACGACGGTGACAAGAGATTTTAGTTCCGGAAAGGTGGACCACATGCCGAGACGCCGGTCCCTTCAGAGGACGATTCAGCCTATCTACGTCAGACGGCGACTGCCTGTGAAACAGACAGTGTTTGCTCGAGGGAACGAGGAGAATGAACCCATGTTTGGCTTAAAAGCAAATTCCGCTATGCTGTATGGGAGCGCCCAGCCTATGCATTCTTTACAAATGTAGCACGCAGTTTCAGAGGTTTTCACAGAGATACAGCAAACGCCAAACGCCAATGCTACGGATTTCCGGATTGGTCGCCTTAAACAAAACGTCATTCTCCCGTTTTAGAAGAGCAATGCTGATTGGCAGACGATATTTCTGATGCCTTGAGCTGAAAGAGTAATGGAAAAGATAAAAAGATATACCCCTACATGTCTGGTGTGGAGAGGGGCCGTTCTGTTGTCGCTCTTGGAGCGAGAACACATAACGAGAGCGTATGCGCTCATACATGTACTCAAAGAGCGAGGAACAAGTCTCTCCTCAGTACTTCACTGGGAGTGCACCTCTGTCGAGAGCAAATCAGAGTCCTTGCATTTAAGCGATGTTCACTGTGTTGGCCACCACACTTATTGTGTGGTGTGAATGGACAGAGTTATAGTTAAACGCCTGCAAACGAATTTTTGAGTGGCATCACGGTGGACTGGTTATCGGACCGGTGTACCATGCCAACAGTTAGACTAGGGGCGAACAGGAGTCCTTGACTTCATCAAGGCGTAAGGAGAGTTTGATTGACAAAGGTCAATCCAGATAGAATGAGAGTTATCTTATTTGTCAGAAACGAGCGGCGCAGACAACAGTCATCACAGCTTACAGTATTGTGCACTACAGCTCTTGCGAGCCCCATATTTCCTCCACAACAATACACTTCACTGCATTTCACACACGACAGCCTCGACCATACCTAGCAACATTCTAACAGATAATTATTCAAGTTGAGTAGGTGCAGCTCTCACCCATTCTGCCTAGTAAATAACAATCTTAAACTTTGTATGGAAATTTCATTAGCGAATCCTATCCTTAAGAGGTAACTTCACATTCCAAAAAGAACCAGGAAACAACTTGTTCAGTTCATAACTCCAAGTGCCATTGTGATTTCTCAGAATTTTTGCGAAATAAATAATAATTTTCGTTAGTTTCACGTTTTTCTTGCACTATCTAGCACTACACCAGTACCCAAGTATCCCACTAGTTACATAAGAAATTTTGTGATTTTTTGTGCCATTTCCTTACAGTGGACGACTCCAGCAGAAATTCATTGCTGAAAGTTTTTCAGGTATTTCTCTTCAGAACGTTAGGAGCGTCTGTCTGACTTCTATAGTAGTGTGGGGATGGAAATTGCATCTTGCTGGAGCCATGTGGTAAAGGGTACATCTCAGATTAATCCGTTGCGCAGAATGACATAATAGCACCCACACGTTCTCCACAGAAAATGGCGACCCTGCCATGATAGGTAAAATAGTTAAGCTACCAGGATAGGAAAGTGTCAGGTTAGTTTGGTACGGCAGGTCGCAACAGTAGCAGTTTGAAGAACTTTCTTTCATGTATTAAATAGCTATTTGTACAGATTGGGATCAGAATAGATACAGGTAGTGAAGAAAGCAGAATTCTAGGGAAAAGGTCGTGTGTTATTGTGTTGGAAAATCTTGCAATTTTTTTTTACGATATTTGTGTAGCTGTTAGGGCATAGGATTTTCAGGTGATAGACACAGACACAGAGTGACGCAGAGACGCAGTGTGACGCGGCATCATATATTTAGAATTAAGAAATAAAGTTTTTCTCCCTTTGCAAGCGCACAGGTGGAGATTGGAGACTGTAGCAGAGCACACGGATCATTAGCTGAGAAGTCACAACGTTGTTTTAGTTCTTGTTGGTTCAACCAACTGGTAAGTGGTCGTACAGTTTTGCAGATGTGGTTGTGGTGTGTTGAAAGAATTTCCATGTTAAGGAGAGCACAAGCCAAAAGGTTACATGAGGGGGAAAATCAACTAGATACACAGCAAGTAAATGAGCTTATTGAGAATAGGACAGAAGGTGAACCTGAGAATAGGACAGACGGCGAATCGGAGAATAGGACAGTCGGGGAGCTGCAGAATCAGCAGGCTCAGTTAGACTGGGATAAAATTGAGACAGATCAGACAGATGGGAATCGAGGGGTCGAGAACATCGAATTTCCAGAATATGAAATTCCAGGTAGGGCACATTCTGAGCCAGAAATAGGCAGCCCACGTAGAAAATGGCAAAGATTAGAAGCGAAACGAACACAGGAAACGCGTTTGTTTACCGCATATTCAGGGACAGAATACTCGTCAATACAGTCAATGAACCGGCAGTTAGGTAACGTTCAAAGAGAAGTAGACAGTGAGGAAGAGGGGGAACATTTAGAATACGTCGAACCTATCGTACACATTCTAAATATGCCCCAACAACAGACACAGAATTTTGCGGAGTTACGAGCGCCACGAAAAGGTTCCGTAACAGACGCAACTGTACCAGCTAACACAAGACATACACAACAGAGAGGGCAGAATGCGGAGTTGCTTGCACCACGTAATGGTCCAATGAGAAACGCAAGTAGTCTTCAACACAGACAGCACGGGTTATTGCAGTTATCAGACTTAGAAACGCCGCAGCATAGCCAAGCAAACTACGTAACTGACCGAGTAGAAAACAATAGATCGAGAATACATAGTTCAGCAGAAGTTAGTGTTACAGGACAGGACGCGATCATGCAGATGTTACAAAAAATGAACGCTAGTATGACGAAACAAAATACACAGATAACAAAACAGTATGAGGAAACAGGATAATCAGGAACTGAAACAGGATAGTCATGAATTGAAACAAGATAATCAGGCTATTAAAACACAGATACAACAGGTCTAAATCCAGATGAAAGAAGGGATCGCCAGAATTGATAGTCAGATCACTCAGATAAACAAAGACGCGAAAGAGTCAAGAGAAAGAATTCAGGTACTAACACAAGGTCAGCAGCAATTACGCACTGACGTGGAAAAGGTCCAATTGGACGTCGTGAATGTTGACAAAAAGGTGGAACGTTTTACGAAAAAAGCCACTCCAACAGCAATACAAATTTCGGAAGAACAAGCAATTCAAAGCAAGGTCAGCCGATCAATAAAATAGAACTTAAAATCAAAGGTCAGTTTGAAAAGCTTCGAACTGAGTTTATACAAACTATCGAAGAAAAGATCGAGACCAATTACACCTGTAGCGAAACAACTGACACGTCAAGCATTAATTCAGTACACGCGCCGTCTAAGAAAGTTCAAGTAGAACCAATGTTAGACGTAACACTCGCGCAGAAATCGAAACAGAAAACCCCGATTATGCCACAGGAGGAGACACAGTATCTAGAAAAACGGAAAACATACATTCAGCCGACACCAATCAAAGACAGGCAACTGAACCAGTAAATCCAACGACACAACATAATAGCAGCACAGGTACTATACCGCGCACGGCGAGAATTATCGTTAGTTTCAGTACCCAAGTATCCCACCAGTTACATAAGAAATTTTGTGAATTTTGTTGTCATTTCCTTACAGTGGAGGACTCCAGAAGAAATTTATTGCTGAAAGTTTTAGGCATTTCTCTTTAGGAGGTTAGGAGCGTCTGTCTGACTTCTGTAGTAGTGTGGGGATGGAAATTGCATCTTGCAGGAGCCACGTGGTAAAGGGTACATCTCAGATTAATCCGTTGCGCAGAATGACAGAATGGC
Organism: Schistocerca serialis cubense; assembly: GCF_023864345.2. Lineage (NCBI taxonomy): Eukaryota > Metazoa > Arthropoda > Insecta > Orthoptera > Acrididae > Schistocerca > Schistocerca serialis. Next base: position 399,559,638 of record NC_064641.1, on the reverse strand, counting down.
ACCCACACGCTAACAATATATATAATAACGGCTAATTTTTATGCCCTGCACTGTATGATACAAAAGATTTATTAATTTTCAGTTCAAGTTGCGCTTGAGAATGGTTGTAAAGCTTAGAACAAATGAACAGTTAACAGTAAGATTCCTAAAATATCTTTCAAAATAAATTTATGAAGGAAACTTCCAAGGTCCTGTCGAGCCCATGCCCTGTCGAGTTGCTGCGCTGTGCAGGGAAAAATTAGATCCGACACGATATCACACATCAGTGCATTCAGTTTCCCCCCATTAGATGTTTGTTAACCGTTCTCGACGTAATACAGTTACGTGAATCCGAGAGCGTTCCTGTACTAAGCAAAATGTCAGATATTCTGGAAGGCGGACTTAGATCGTCGGATAATGTTACCTGAGATCGGTTCTAAGCCTGACGTCTGCCATCAACAAGAAAGAAAAAAATATTCAAATGTATGTGAAATCTTATGGGACGTAATTGCCAAGGTCATCAGTCCCTAAGCTTACACACTGCTTAACCTAAATTATCCTAAGGACAAACACACACACCCACGCCCGAGGAAGGAGTCGAACCTCCGCCGGGACCAGCCACACAGTCCATGACTGCGGCGCCTTAGACCGCTCGGCTAGCAACAGGAAAGATATGTATGCGTATCTTAAGAGTATTGTCGCTCTTGTAACTGTTCAAACATCACATTCAGCGACTAACATAGAGAGAAACACGACAGAAAGTGAGGAACGGGCAGCTAAAGAAATTATCAAACTGAAAACAGGGGAGAAATAATAAAGCAAATTATTTGACATAATAGAAATAGACCGCTCCTTACAAATGAATCTGACTGCATCACTAAAAGGCTGGGGAATACCAACAGGATTATACCCATCACCACTGAGTGCTGACTGTTCTTGAAATGTTTTGAGACTGCTTTTTGGCATGTGCACTTTTTTCGGTCTCAGAGATTATGAAGTATTTTACACTGAAAACACCATGTTTCATCATCTGTTACGATGCGAGATATGTAATCTGGACCCCTATCAGCCAATTCTTTCTTGTCTCTGTAGTCTTCCATTCTGCAATCGTTTCGATTGTCTGTGACTGAGTGGGACACGGAGCAAAAACAGACATTCTTCTTGTAAAAACAAAAAACAGAAAAGATTTGTCCATATTAGGCTGTACAGTTATCCTTTAATACACGAATGGGTTCATTTCGTTTCAGCATTTTAATCCATATCCGTTTGTATCTAAGCACATTACCTTATGCCTTACAGAATCACTGTCTTGAATATTTTTTCATATGTGGGTCCACAGCCTCCAATAATTTTGTCAAATAAAACATCTTCTTTTTGCCCTAATTTTCATTCAGAGTGCACAGTAACTTTTCCCAGCTGTTTCAGGGATTCAGGTGACTCCTTAGTTAACCAAGTAGGCGCACAACGATAATTTCAAAGTAGTTAAGCCACTTTTCGAACATTTTTTTCGGCTCGAACTGTCGGTGATGCTACTGCGCGCACCTCATCTTCAACGCTCTCTTTACCATAACGAAATCTTGCATACCACTTACAAACGTTTCTACGACTCATAGTTTAACTATCATAAACAGCCTCTATCATTTCAAAAGAGTCTGTGGCGGTTTTACCCAATTTTACGAAACTTGATGTTTATCGTTTATCGATAGCTCCTTTAAGAACAGAATTCCAAAGCGTACTGTTACACTTAACGTTATTGCAAGTAATCAGTGCTGTTAAATTTAAACTAGAAGGTTGTCAAAATACCACACTATTTAATTTATGCATCAGTTCGCAGATGGAATTGGTATTTACACGAATATAAAATTAGTCATCTTTCCTGTGGGACGGACTGTGTTATACTTTTTTTTATCTAGCATGACTAGTGATAACCTGTAAGAATGAACGGCATCTTTTAAAACAGGTGAAATAATTGTAAAATACGAAAACTAATTTACGAAACGAGACTATGATATAATTATGAATTGCATCGCTCTGTGTATTACCCAGATAAAAGAAGCGGATTACACTTATTTCCAGAAACGTATAGTTTTAAATGTTATTCGTGTGTTTACCGGTTGTGCATATACTCGTAAATGTGAGGCATAAAATTTTTTTGTTTGGCAGACTGTGATTCGAAAGTGTAAACTTTGTTTTCCACGAATAGTTTAAGGCGATCTGATTTTTCAGGCATTCTAGCACAACACGATTTCTTTTCCCTAAGTTTGTCTGAAGTGTTTATATTCTGTAATGCCGCCGTAAATATTCGAGAGGACTGTTGAAAGTTAAACCTGTTATAGTGCCGAACTGGTGTAGCCGCGTTGAGGTACTTGTCATCATCGCACTACATTGCGTTACGGGGCGCTTGGAGGGCAGCCAAAGCAGTGTTCAAACACTGTAAGTGCACAGGAACAGGGCAACAGCGGCAAACTTGGTTCATAGAGGTAATGGATGCTGTGTTAAGTGCCGCGCACGGAAATCGAGTTACCCGGACTTGCACTCCATCACTTTTCCATAGCCCGACTCTGCACTCAGTGTGGCACCAGAGATACGATAATGACAGGTATAGGGTGAGTGACAGCAGAGCGAGTTGTGTCGATAAAGAAAATGGACAGGAACAATGTTTCTTATGCTAAGGCAATAAAAATTTCACTGTGATCATCCCCATGCTATTGGAAATATCACTGCATACTTACGGCGCATAAACAAAAGGTACTTATAAACATAATGGAAATACACATTTCTTGTAGCTGTATTGATGTCTACGACAAATCAACTGATTAAATTCAACAATATACTAACACTGTTGGCTTTAGGGATTGTATTGTGACCTACCGTTTTGCTGTCGTGAAGCATAGGACATGCTCTGCATGTTCTCTTTGGTAAAATTTACATTTAAGGTTTCAGATACTTTCTGAATAATCAGATAAACCTTAGGAATAAGCACTCTTCCATACTTAGCTTCAGCAGGCAGCTAATAAATTTTTCTCCGAAAAAAAACAGTAACTTATGATTGTATTTTAGAATGCACCCTTTACCCTATTACAAATAAGTATCCGAATTTGCGTAAGACACTTATTGTTTCTCGAAGTCCTTCCAAGCATCGGTTTATGTGAAATTCTGTTAGTCGAACACACAACATCGTAATAGCTAAACCCTGAACACTTCTCAAGCCATCTTCATTTTCCTACTAACTCTGTTATTATATGTACTTATCATTATTACTATTATTTGCAGGATTTGTAATAGTATTCTAGTTGTATTCGTTCGTAGTCAGCATTTCTGTACCAGACAGCCTTCGATAACTAAAAACCTAGTTTGAAATCAACGTTTCACTTCTGTTGAAACCTTCAGAATTATTAATTATAATTTCATCGTTATTCGAATGAACTGTCACACAAACATTTTGTACGTATAAAGTCAAGATATGATATAGAAGATTTAGTGGCCCAAATATTATCAGGTTAAATAAATAGGTAATTATTTCTAATTTCCATTATTATTGAATCGCCTAGCAGGTATATTAGTTTGGTATCAAGCGTAAAATTGCGAACTATATCCCAGTAAAACTTCTATACATTCAGTTATTTCGTGTACGCAAACTGCCTTCCAAAATTTCAGCTAAGGAATTGTGGTAATGGTACAGATGTATGGCCTTTCGGCCATTCACTCTAGGCTGTGGTTTCTGTGGTTTCTACATTTCGATTTAAGCGTACATGTAATAGTTAGACTGTTTTCCGACCTTCTGCGACAAGTTAAAATCCGGGTTGTGCAGTAGTGACGCTACAAGAACCCTAGCGGGAGAAAAGATATTCATCACCATTATAAGTAATGGACACCTACAGGATAATTTCATACGCTATATCGTCAATAAGTATCGTTTACATATTCTCGACGCAACAGATGTTTTGGTTCCCAGAACAATCACTTACCTGTCATATGACGGAAGAACCATCTCTCCTTTGTCCTGTGTCCCTGAAATAGTACCGACAAAGATCAGGAAAACGTCCGCTCATGGAAACAGCGTCGACATCATAGTGTGTGGGAATATGCAAGTTGTATGACAAGAGTAACTGAATTACAATTCACTCGTTTAATTCCATCGGAAACCCATTGAAATGATATATTGTCTTCGGAGTGCTACTGGCGTCAATCAGCTAGCTGCCCGTTGTTTAGCCACAGAGATGGGATTATGGGTCGAGCGTCGCGAAACAGTACAATGGAGTTAACTACCCGAGAACATTTCAATTCCTCCGAAACGCTCAATACCTTCGAAATGAACAACATTTGTTTAGGTGTATACACTGAGGACAGAGTACATTCAGTTAAAGCAGATTTCTTTCTAACCTACAACACAGCTTGGGGAAGTTGCACTATTTTCCGATTTAAATTAACCTTGGTACGTTGCATCAGTAACATATCGCATCAGGAGGGTTCCAGCAACACTTTGTAATGCGTCAAGCGATTTTCGTAGGTCACTTTTCATTCATCTTCATTTGTACCTGATATTTAATGTAATGAAACTTACAGAGAACGTGCAGACACGCTTTTCGTGTTGCATAAAGCTATTACAGTGGTTGCAAGAAGCGACTGCATTTCATTTTCTGTACTCTACTACAATTCACCTAGTGCATGCAGTTATGATTTCTTTGGGTGAACATTCAAGCTACGACTTGCTGCAGTTCATGAGACGGGACTTTCAGAGTGAGACGCAGACGAAATTGAACCCCTGCTGTTCTGAAAATTGGCTGGTGCCCGGCGCAGGTAGGGGTAGCTGCCGTCATATGCATTGTCGGCATGAAAGTGAAGCAGGCAGTCCTCGATCAACTTAAAAAGAACTTGGATTGTGTCCTCTGAGGCGGTACGTGACTGCACCGGCGACTCACAGCCTCCACAGTTCACAGCAGAACACTTCTAGATGCGCACTTGATGGCAGCCATGCACGCCATCAGCGCTCTGCTTACGCTACATTAATGAGTGTAGTGACAGTAACTGGCAGCACAGTAAGGCCGAAGGGAATGTAGCGGTTCAACATAATTTTCAGTTTAGCCTTCTGATGTTCGACAGTACAGTCATAGTTGCATGGATAACTTTAATTTCTCTTTCAAACCACATTATCAGTTTTACTGGTGCATAGACATTAACCATGGACCTAGCCGTTGGTGGGGAGGCTTGCGTGCCTCAGCGATACAGATAACCGTACCGTAGGTGCAATAACAACGGAGGGGTATCTGTTGAGAGGCTAGACAAAAGCGTGGCTCCTGAAGAGGGGCAGGAGCTTTTCAGTAGTTGCAGGGGCTACAGTCTGGAAGATTGACTGATCTGGCCTTGTAACACTAACCAAAACGGTCTTGCTGTGCTGATACTGCGAACGGCTGAAAGCAAGGGGAAATTACAGCTTTACTGTAACAACAACAGGCAGTTTGCAGCAAATTGATGAGGAATGGGCCGTGAAGTTTAGCGAATTCAGATTCATCACCAATTAACTTTGCCCACGATTATTTGAATTATCTTAGTTTCATGGTAATCAAGGATTTTACTTTATATCAACTAGGTATTGTCATGTTATGATTTTTCATTTGTACGTGCACTTAAATTTTTGTAATAGCGTCATACTTCACTCAAATCACGCTTTTGATTCACGTCTTTAGCAAGTCCTCTGCCATGATCAGTATTTTTGGATGATAACTTATGAGTAACCCAACTTAAGTAACACTGATAGTGCCGCAATCTTCTAAAGTGTTAATTTAATCAACTGGACACATTTAATCCAGCACTGATTGTTAAGGGTGGAACTGTCACAATTACTCTAGACACAGATTATTTTTCATGACGCCGAGGTTTCACAAAACACTGGTGGCAGTGCTGCAGAAGTGTCCTCAATTGACACCCTCAAACTGATCAAATCAGCAAATTTCTTCTTAGTAAAATAAAACATCTCTGGACTGATTAAAATAATCTAGGACGTTGTGCACATATACTCATGCTTAATTTGGCCGTTGTCGGTGATTATCGTCGCTGTAGATATTGTCGCATAGAATATAGCATAGTGAAATATTGTCAAAAATTTCGGTTGAAACTTAGAAGAGAGTGCTAAATTTTTTTTTTCTTCGTGAAATATTACTCCTTCTGAGTCCACAACATATGAAGGGTTTCGAACACGATAACCTGACATTATGCACGTTTCACTTCAAATATTTTCTAAAATAATCCAGATAGTAGCTCCACGAAGTTGGAAGTACCGAGCTTTTTTTTTTCTACACATTTGCGTTTGAAAATGTTTCACCGTTATACAGCATTAAAAATGAAACATCTCTGTCTTAGAGAGACAGAGAGAGAGAATGCACTGCTTGTTCTTAGTAAAATAAAAGTTCTCGGGACTGACTGAAATAATCTAGGACGCTGTACACATATACTCGTGCTTAATTTGGCCGTTGTCGGTGATTATCGTCGCTGTAGATATTGTCGCATTGTAGAATGGTTTACTGATAATCATCCACGATTAAGCCTTATTTGTTCCTCTTCCTGACGTAAGTCGTTGTTGTAATTAGGAGTCTATATCGCCTTTCGGTACAGCTTCCCACACTTTGCGCTCAGCCAGCACCTGCATTTTACGGTGTGTTATGTTAGATCAGTCTTGTAATTTCCAGTCTGCAAAAAGTCCTCCACTTCAGCTGGTTTATCCTTTTCCCTCTTACCACGATTTCCTTTGCGTTCATTTGTTGTCTTTTACACCGTTATCTCAATAGTGCTTATCTATCAACAATTACACAGTATCTCCATTATTCAGTCTTAATATCTTCCTCCTTTCGCTCACTGTTAACACCCACTTTCAATGTCTTCCTGTAGCATCTCGTTTAGTGCAGATGCAACAGGAATTTAATTTCTATACTGTCCACCGAAAGCAGAATACGGGTACGTAACTGGTGGAAACATTCCTAAAATGCCGCCGAAGTGGCCGTGCGGCTAAAGGCGCTGCAGTCTGGAACCGCAAGACCGCTACGGTCGCAGGTTCGAATCCTGCCTCGGGCATGGATGTTTGTGATGTCCTTAGGTTAGTTATGTTTAACTAGTTCTAAGTTCTAGGGGACTAATGACCTCAGCAGTTGAGTCCCATAGTGCTCAGAGCCATTTGAGCCAACCATTCCTAAAATCGCTGCATTCGACCTCTTGGAGCTGGTAGGCTCGAGAAAATGCAGTGTTTACTACAAACAAGAGCACCTTTGTTACGGCTGTTGCGCGAGTTAATACAAATGCCGTTTGCGCGGCGCTACGAACAGCTCAACAGGCCGAGCGGCGAGGCCCTCGTCTTTGAGGGCAGACCTTAAATATTTATGGGGACTCAACTCGACGCGCTAAAACTGATATTAGCGGGGGCTCGTCTGGCTCCGAGGGAGCAAAACAAACGGGCAGCGGTCAGGGCTCGCCAGTTGTTTACACGGGCAGTGTGCCGTGCTATCGCCAACAGGGGAACGGTCCGAGCACGGGCGTAGCGCAACCAGCCCGCTCTCCAATGTGAACAGCAAATACGGGCTGGCCGTCAACAGACAGCTCTGTATGGCCGGCTTTCCACTGGTGGAGAGACAGCTGCCTCCATCCTGCCAATAACGGAAGGTACGTTTAATTTTTAACGAATAGTGTCATAAAACAAAAACCGCATAACATACAAATAAATTACCTTCACTCAGAGCAAATTCCGTTGATAATAGTCTACCTTCAGAAATGTTTACGAAACGCAGATGGTAAGAGCAGTTGAGTACGCCCGACTAAAGTTTACAAGCAGTCGTACCCAAGAGATACATTTCACTTTTGATCGGCGTTGAATCTGTTTGTAGTGTAGAGCAAAATAAGAGACACACTTTCTTATGCGTGACCATACGAGCGCTAAGAGGGTGAAACTCCTTCTTTAAAAAAATTGAGTTCATTATTCTGAATGAATACCGTTGAAATGGTAACAGATATTTTTAAAAATTCGAACAAAAATGGTATGGTTTTTTAACGTACGCTACAACGGCGCTCCAAGATTTGTCGAAGAAGCCGTTTGTTTCGAAATACCCTCCCGCCCACTATTTTGTTTTTCATTTCCACATTTGACGAGCAGAGAAACCAATACCATCGTAAATACCAAATTCAGTCGTGTATGATGGCGTGACAATCCAAACAGTGACTCCTCCCATGAAACGGCTAATGTCCGATGTGCTTGGTGCACAAAATCAAAGCGCGTTCAGCACTCTTCTTTACCAAAGAAATCTGCTCTTCCATTCCATTACATTCCATGATTAATGTGATTTGAAGAGAGGTAATAAAATGAGCTCTAACATGGAAATTAAGCGTTTCCGGACACATGTCCACATAACATTTTTTCTTTATTTGTGTGTGAGGAATGTTTCCTGAAAGTTTGGCCATACCTTTTTGTAACACCCTGTATAGTGTGTCCCATTTGTCTTGACCACCATAAATAATTGTTTGTCCAGATGCAAATTACAAAATGTTTCAAGCAAATGTTCTTTAGGCGTCAGGGGGTCATCAACCAGCATGATGGTACCTTTGTTTTTTACAAAGATATGAACAGTGGTATAACTTTTTCAAGTGTCCCCTGTATTTTTCTTCGGTAATTCATTTCCTCTCCTAAAGACATTCAAAAATGTACCACAGTGTACCATTCACTGAAACACAACGTTATTAATTACATAACACAACATCGACGTTCACGCTCCCAGCGGTTAGTGCAAGTATTCTGGGCAATGGAACACATCCACGTGCCGACGTTGACAAAGGACAAATGTAAACATAAGTAGAATGCACACCCATCATCCGTCAACCATCGTCAGTTGAAGAGTTGTGTGAGTAGAACGTACACCAACGAACAGAAGGTAAAAATGCTACTCATATATGCGGAATGTAAGTTAACAGAACGGTAATTGCAATGCTGTTTGCTTATGTACGGGTACATTTAGTACAATAGTTTAGTCCTTTTAAATACTGTTGCTTAGAGTAGGCATGCAGTAAGGGCTGTCCTTCCTACAAACTGCATAGACATAACGTTTCTTTCATTGTTGTTGTTGTTGTTGTTGTTGTCGAAGGTAGGCGAAATGCTACGTAGGCAGTGTACCTGTACAGAGAGTGATATCCTGACAAGAACCCAGCTTCCCGACTGATGTTTTCTCGTCTTGTTGCGACGATTGAGGAAACTGGAAGTTTCAACCCACGACAACGCAATCGTCGTAGCCCTCGCACAGATAAAGCTGCCGAAGTTACTGTTCTCGCTTCCGTTCCTATGAATCCACATGTGAATACACGACAGCTTGAACACGAGATTGGCATTGCTAAAACCAGTGTACATCGTATTCTGACACGTCACCGGTTCCATTCTTACCACGTACACCTACATCAAGAATTGCACGGAACTGATTTCCAGAATCGTGTACAGTTCTGTCAGTGGGCACAGCAGCAAATCGTCGCCAACCCGAACTTCTTCTCCAATGTTCTATTTACCGATGAATGTTCCTTCTGAAACAAAGGATAGGTAAGCCGGCCGGGGTGGCCGAGAGGTTCTAGGCGCTACGGTTTGGAACAGCGCGACCGCTATGGTCGCTGGTTTGAATCTTGCCACGGGCATGGATGTGTGTGATGTCCTTAGCTTAGTTAGGTTTAAGTAGTTCTAAGTTCTAGGGGACTGATGACCTCACATGTTAAGTCCCATAGTCGTCAGAGCCATTTGAGCCAAAGGACAGGTAAATACAAGGAACATGCATTTCGGTCCAGCGACAACCCACCTTATCTTAGACAGGTGGAACATTAGCGACAATGGAGGGTTAACGACTGGTGTGGGATGCTTGTTACTACAATTATTGGCCCTTATTTCATTAATGGTAGTCTAAAAGGCACAGCGTATGCCTACTTCCTCAGACGAATTCTTCCTACTCTTCTGGATGAAGTGCCGCTAAGAACCAGCATGCTTATGTGGTTTCTGAAGAGTTGGCAGAAGAGCCAACACCGTGTTGCTAGAGGAGGCCGAAATGCACGCTAATAAGCTCACGTAGATTGGCGTCAGGTCTGGAACAAGGTAAAGTAATTATACTATAAAGAAAAGAACGTAGTTCTTGGAATTCTTAACTTTAATCCACAATTCGAGAACATCACTCTTGTTTAGACATTAATATAATCTCAATATAACTGGTAATGGCGCCTTGCTAGGTCGTAGCAAATGACGTAGCTGAAGGCTATGCTAACTATCGTCTCGGCAAATGAGAGCGTATTTGTCAGTGTAGCATCGCTAGCAAAGTCGGCTGTACAACTGGGGCGAGTGCTAGGACGTCTCTCTAGACCTGCCGTGTGGCGGCGCTCGGTCTGCAATCACTGACAGTGGCGACACGCGGGTCCGACGTATACTAACGGACCGATTTAAAGGCTACCACCTAGCAAGTGTGGTGTCTGGCGGTGACACCACAGTTTCAACACGATGGATGTCCACCACATAAAGCCTTGCGTGCAATTCATGTTCTGAACAGAAGGTCAGAAGGTACCCTGCCAGATGGATTGGTCGAGGAGGAACAGTTGCTTATCCTCTTAGGTCTCCTGATTTAAATCCTCTGGACGTTTTTCTTTGGGGAAGCATTAAAGACGTTGTCCATCGCGATATTCCACCAGCTCCTGAGGACATGCAGAAACGTAACGTACGTGCTTGTAATCCTCTTGAGCAGGCAACACTGGAAGCAGGAAATAATTCTTTCATTCAACGAGTGCGCCAGTGTATCGGTGTCCAGGGTCACCACTCTGAGCACCTTCAACTCCTGGGAAATGGTGCAGGAGAGTCAAAGTCAATTTTGTGTTATGTTTTCACTTGGTTTTCATTTGTCTTCTGACAACTCCAGCAAGTTGACGAGTTTGTGATCCCAGGCTCAATGTCAATGTTGCGTTATGTAATTAATAACGTTGTGTTTCAGTGAATGGTACACTTTGATGCATTTTAGAATAGGTTTTTAGCAGAGGAAATGAATTGCGGAATAAAAAATACGGGATGCCATTTAAAAAAAGTCATATCGCTGTTCATATCTTTAAAAAAAAAACAAAGTTATAACGAAGGCAATCATGCTGAATGAAGTCCCTCTTTAGGGTGGTGAAATGGGACACCCTATATATATATATATATATATATATATATATATATATATATATAGGTGAGTCACGAACTATTGCCATTCCGAACGTATGATAGCAGCTGAAAAGTTTGTGGGACAAATGTTGCATGGAACAACAGGGGCCATAATATGACGATTTTTGGTTGCTAGGTGGGGTCGCGTCAAAGATATGAAGGATGTGATAAGGAATACCGCTCAATCCATGATAAGAAGATTGCAGCGCTGCATTGATACCAATAATCATCACTTCGAGCACCTTCTGTATAGCCGCTACGGTCGCAGGTTCGATTCCTGCCTCGGGCATGGAGGTGTGTGATGTCCTTAGGTTAGTTAGGTTTAATTAGTTCTAAGTTCTAGGTGACTGATGACCTCAGAAGTTAAGTCGCATAGTGCTCAGAGCCATTTGAACCATTTTTGAACCTTCTGTATATGGACTTTCATGACACCTTTGTGATCTTCGTTGACCTTCAAAGACCTTACTGTTAAACATCATTGGATTCGCCTCGATAGCCGCTGTCAGAAAATAAATACCAAACTATAGCATCCCATTTAATAAACAAAGTTTAGTTTCATATATCTGAAGCGACCCCATCTAGCAACAAAAACCAACGTCATGTTATGGCCCCCGTTGTCCCATGCAACTTTTGTCCCACAAACTTTTCAGCTCCTATCATACTTTCGGAGTTATTTATGGTGGCAATAGTTAGTGACTCACCCTATAAACAGTTGGAATTGAAGCGGACAAGTATCAGGCGTGCATATAGTGATATAGCTATATTTCTATCTTATTTCTGATAGATGCGTATTTGGAATACCACTTCAGCATATATGATTGGAGTTGTTACTAACGATGTTATGAGATTTCGAAAAAGAGATGTTTTCGAAAAATCTGGGTGTACCGTTCTACACACATTAAAACCCGAATAACTTTTATTAATATTTTTATATCTCTTACCGTTTAAACAGTGTTCATTCTGAAATGTTAAACGCAGTTTTTTTCCAAGGGGGTGTTCGCTACAATAAGAACTACCTGAGAAATTAAACTAAAATTGAGTAGAATATAAAATTAATATCATTGTCACTCTACCACAGCACGTAAAGAAGCATGGCTCTTAAAATTTCTGTCAATAGACTGTCACGTAAACTCATGTAAACAATGTTAACGAATACAGCACTGTTTACTTGATTAACGAATTATACACGTTTACCTGCATCAGCTTCTGAAGAGCATTCGGGATATTTGCCTAAGTCATTATTATCCGGGTCATCGTCACATTTCTATAAGTAGTCCCTGAAAACATTTTCCTAGAATAGACATTGCACACGTTCTTGCTACTGGTAGCTAAGTTTCTGACACTAACCACTCTTTACAAGCACGCATCCTGACAAAGCTGCCGTTAGTGAGAAACTGAAACTAGAAACCGGTTAGCCATTTCGCAGTTTGTCGGGAACTATCAACCAATATGAGTAAAGTACATCACGTACCATGTTTTACACGCAATAAATCTCTTTCTCATCGGCTGCTCTTCCTACTGTGTACAGCGGAGAACTTCAATATTTTCAGTTGTTCCACATCCAGCTGAGACTGCACATTGATGATTATACCATGTGGACTCACCAAATTGAGGAAATTTTGATTCCTACATTTCACCCGCTGTTACAAATGGCCTTCTTCTTCTTCACTTCAAACAGTAGGCTTATAGCCCCTCCTGTCTTATTTAGGCTGGGTATTCTCTTTCCTAGAAATTCAAGTGGTTCAAATGGCTCTGAACACTATGGGACTCAACTTATGACGTCATTAGTCCCCTAGAACTTAGAGCTAGTTAAACCTAACTAACCTAAGGACATCACACACATCCATGCCCGATGCAGGATTCGAACCTGCGACCGTAGCGGTCTCGCGGTTCCGGACTGCAGCTCCTACAAACGCACGGCCACTTCGGCCGGCTTTCCTATACGTCTTTCCTATAGGTATCCATTCTTTCAATATACTTCCTCGATTTAGTTATCTCGTTTCCTATTCTTACATTCATGCATAGTATATTTAATTATTTCCTTACTCCAGAATTATTTATTTGGTCCCTCAGAGTACACCCCTTCACTTACCTCAAAAATTTCATTTCAGCTGACTGTATCCTCCTTTGGTCTTTCGTAGTTATTGCCCTGTTCTCACTTCCATATGTGACCGTAGTTCTTGCGATTACTTTGTTGAGTTTTGTCTTCGTGTCTTTCTTCGTTTTATTGTTTAATGTTTTACGTACAGTGTCCCATACCATTTGTAATTTATTTAAATGATTGCAGATATTATTATATTCATAACATGCATCACATTCTAATAGCTGAAAGTGAGATACCTATCAACTGATTTTACATTAAGTATATTTTAGAATGTACTGGGGATTTTTCTTTACAAGTCATACATTGATTTTATTTTCTGATATTTTCAAGTCATAGAGTTTACCTGCTTAGCCCAGATAGTAGAAAACAAATTCCAGATGTCCGTAAATTTTGATAAATTATTTAGTAATTAGAAAAAAGTATTTAAATGGTCCCAGACATTTTCTATGGGTTTAAGATTGGGTGACATAGCGGGTCAGTCGGGCTGCGACGGGGTTCCTGAGGGTTTTTCTGTCCCAAAACGTATACGTGGAACATGGTTGTTGCCGTCCAGGGAGCGTCGATAGGGTAGTCATTATGAAGCGTAGAAGAAATACAACATGATCACCAAGGACGTTGAATAAAACATCCTGATTAACGTTCTCTATAATTATATGAAACGTACAAAACACTGTAGGCAATCACAGATGTAATCCTGACCTGAACTACATCCTCGACACACCATCACCTCACAGCACTGTCGGTACACTCGACACTTTCATCGTTCGAAAAGACACAAAATCGCGACTGGTTGAACTACACCACATACCTCCAGTCTGCTGCTGCATGCTTTCTCTGCTGTTTGTCTCACTGAAGATTTATGGTCTTATGTGCCAGTGAGGGCAATAGCATTTTGCAAGACGTCCGACTCTAAATGTCTATTGTAGACAGTTTCTTGCACAATGTTTTTTGGGTACTGGTTGAGGAAGACCTGCATTCACTGACTACAGAAATTTCTGTTTGGTTTCAAACCAACTGTCAATGATAACGGTTGACACTCATCTGCGGTCCATTTGAACTGCCCATCCACAACCGACCGGTGCACCAACTCGTTCGTCGACGCCTCTGTGTGCGGGCCATGGCGACTACTGGACGGACCGACAGACACTACCTGCCTGCACAGTCCGAGGGTGGGCTGGCAGGTGGCTGTCGGAGTAAGCAGGAAGAAGCTTGTCGTTAAACCGACGCTCGTGGACTATGGACTTGCCTCACAGGCAAATGGGTCGACGCACACCCACTTGTCAGGGGGGAGATTGGAAGACTGGTCGGCCTGTGTATGGGGCCCTTTCTTTCTATGACCATTGTCAATACATCGTGTCACGTAGCTGTGAGTAAACTTATGGACGTGTTACGTAGACTGCGCTGATGCACTAATAAATGCTAGAACTTTATTCAAGTTATGCTCATTGGTACTACCAAACAAAATAACTCTTCTCTGCCATTCTGTCACCCCGCCCCATCGACTTTTAGATCGACTTTTAGTCTTCAGTCTTGTGACTGGTTTTGTTGGAGCCCATGATGAATTCCTCTTTTCTGCCTACCTCTTCATCTTATTAGTTCATTTATTTGATCCATGTAGACTAATCTCTGTCTTGCCCTGCACTTTTTCTATACTCTACAGCTTCCCCTGATAACAGTGGTACAAAGGGAGGAAAATGATTGGCTTTTAACATTCGTTCGTACATCAGGGTCATTAGAGATGGAGAAAAATCTGAGACTGTTTCAAGGATGGAGAGGGTTATTAACAATGACCTTGCAAAAGAGTCATCAAAGCATTGGCCTAAGCAAAGAAGGGATTTGTGAAAAACCTACATCTGGATGCCGGAAATGATTTTGAACTGTTGTTCATTCCGAATGGAAGTGGAGAATGCTAATCACTGCGGCACCATGTTCAGTTAGTACTATGAAGATTACTTTTTCTTAGCACAAGTCCTACCATCCTGTCCCTTCTTCAGGCAAGTGTTTTCCACATATGCCATTCTTCGCCGATTCTGTGGAGAACCCTGTTATTCCTGAAGGATCCTCCTGATTTTCAACATTCTTCAATAGCACTACAACCCCTACTCTTCGACTCTCCTCTGTTCCAGTTTTGCTACTTTCCATGTTCCTCTACCAGACAATGCTTTTGCTCCAAACGTACATGTTCAGAAATTCTCCCTCAAATTAAGAACTATGTTTGATACAAATAGACTTTTGTCCAGGAATGCCCTTTTTGCCTGTTCTAGCCTGATTTTTATGTCCTGGTTGCTTTGTCCATCTTATTTTTCTTCCGGTGTAGCAGAACTAATGCTAACATCATCTGTAACCTTATTTTTGACACTCCTATTTTCTTTGATCTTTCTTCACTTTGCTATCAGTGCATATTCTATGCTCATTACATTATTCACTCCATTTAGCATATCCTATACTTCTACCTCACTTCTCCTGAGATAGAAATAACATCTTGTTGCACCGATTCTGTACAACCTGAAAGTCACCCAAAGTTCAAAACAAGAAGCACTGTCACTTAAAATGTTTACTAACTTACTGTTTCAATGAACAAACCTGAGCTGATGCCTGTATCGAAAAAGGAATGAAAATAGTTATGAAAATGTAAGCATCTTCTCCAAGCACCCTGATTCAAACAACAAAATTTGTTAATTCCCAGCAAGAACTTATCTAAAGTCCATGTCCAGCACTGGATATAAAAGTTTGTCTATATTCAATAAACACCGCTGAAAACTTCCCCGCCGGCCGGGGTGGCCGAGCAATTCTAGGCGCTACAGTCTGGAACCGCGCGACCACTACAGTCGCAGGTTCGAATCCTGCCTCGGGCATGGATATGTGTGATGTCCTTAGGTTAGTTAGGTTTAAGTAGTTCTAAGTTCTAGGGGACTGATGACCTCAGATGTTAAGTCCCATAGTGCTCAGAGCCATTTGAACCATTTTTGAAAACTTCCCCAAGTCCAGAAGTGTCATGCAGAGCTGGACCTGTCCCCAGATGCAAGACGTCAGAGGCAGATGGCGATGGCAGGGAGTGGCTGACAGAGTGGCAAATGATGGACCTGGTGGAAGCAGCGGAGGCGACTTCAGAGATAAGCATGAGTCTTAAGTGAGTAGATGAACTGAACAGACAGTTGTGACCAGAGCACAGTCATAAATCCTGGCTGCACGGATGACTACAACTTTTTACTGGATGGTTCCCTTGTCGGTGGATGCATATTGTATTCCTCTCAGAGCACAACGCTGGCTGGTGGTTGCATCGATTGCTGGCTTGGTGTGGCCTCAAGTATCACCCTCTGGCAGCCCATCGGCTGACTCCTTGTTGCGATTCGAAGGCCGGCTACTAGTACTGCAGGGTCGCATGTGTTTAAATACTGCAGTACAGGGACAGTCATTTGTTGGTGCCATTTGGAGAGTATGCGACAGCATTGCTTTGTTCCCCTCCCCACCAGGATGGAGGTGTAGAAGAAGCGGCAGGTGTTAGAGTCCTCGACAACATCCATACTCTCTGACCCGGGGGAGCAAGAGCGTGTCTGTGGATCGATGTCCATTAACAAAACTACTTGGGGCTCTGGGAACCATTGGCATGCCTTCTCCAAGGAGCAGGTCGCTAGTTGCAGGTGCTAAAGGAGGTTCTGGAACACATGCTGGAGGCTAATTGTTCCTTAGTCATGGGGCGTCTTTTCTCCGATGAAGCTGATTGATGTGCCTACGGTGCCTGGATCCACTGACACACTCAATCTCAAACACTGCGCGGCCTAGAAGGAGCTGAATAGTGTCTGAGGTACACCTTGAACTATCATTGGTGTACACATTGGCCGAGACAGGATCCCGTGTAGCTTAATAATGAGTCAAAGGGTTCGAGTGCGGAGTTGTTTGAAGCACAACTTTGACTGAGGGAGACAACCATGTAGGCATTCCGTGGGAGAAAGAAGTCATGGGATTTGCTCCAGTAGCAATATAAGAATAGGAACAATGAATCTGTAACTGAAAGACGTTGACAGAGTTTGGCCATCTGGGTTCTAAAATCTGAACGATAACTTCAGCAAGACCATTACATATCGAATGGAAGGAAGATATGTGTATCAAGGAAATTCCGTTAGCAATCCAAACCTCTTTGAAATGTACATATGTAAGCTGCAGGCCATTGTCAGTCACAATGGTTACAGAATTCCTTCAATGAAAACCTTAATGCCAATGTCTGAATAGTAGAGTCAGGAGGAATGTTGGATCTGGCGTCGATCACTATCAATCTCGAGAACACCATTAAGGGCCAAGCAAAATTGGTACAATAAAGATGTATCCTGGACCGTGAGGTGGAGGGGTAGGCCAAGGAAAATATCTGCACACCAGGGAGGCTTGTTGCCATAGGCAGGTCGTGCATACTGAGACGTAGGTAGACATGGCTGAATCCATCTCACTCCAATACATATGATTTTGGACCAGCTGGTTGGTATGGAGAACCATGGTCCTGGGTTGGAGCATCAAGGAGATAGCCCGCAATGACCACCTGTGGGTGGCCATTGCCCCTTACAGCATCAGGATCCAGGTAGTGTGTGGCTCCAGAAGGACTGGAGGTCAGGATTCTGCAGTTGTTTCTGGTTTGCTAGCCACCCATAAATAACACGTCTCAATGCTTCTCTGCGAACTGGAACCAGAGCCACGTGCCGATTCACAAGGGTGGAATCCAATGGCAGTTTAGTGACAGTTTCTTACGCTACTAGTGTCTTGGTGAAAACAAAACGTCGTCAGCAACATCGAATGCAAGATCCACATCGGGGATCGGGTGGGAAAAAAGTCTGCGTTAGTCTCTTGACCTGACAATCGGAACATGTTGTAAGAACGGCTGGACAAGAAGAGGGCCCATCACTGTAAGGCCAAGCTGTTACTGGAGGTACTGTTGCCTAAACCAAAAAAAGGAGGTGAAACGATTTTTTATCGATAGGTAGAGCGGCCATACACTTAGGCATGACACGTCTGGTTGCCCAAAATTATCGCAAGGGCTTAATTTTAAATTTGTCTGTAGTTATTCAGGACATGGCTGAACGTCTTGAATACAAATAAAATACGGTATTCTACACTTTTGACGATATAAAACAGCACAGCCTGTAATTGGATGCTTACACTTCAAGGACCAATGGCCTGGGTGGATGGTGGACGACAGGACACACTGGCTTAGGGAGAGCCTGCTTAATGCTTTGGAAACCCCTATTGCGTGGATCTGACCACTTACAGGGGACGCTCTTTCTGGGAAGTCATGCACTGACTCTGCCACTGCCACTGGATGTGGGATAAAACGGCGTTATAATCAGATCTGTCCCAAAATTTACTTCAGTTGGACATCATTACTGAGAATCGGCAAATTCTGGACCTCTTTGACGTAATTAGGCATGGGGCACTTCCTTGAGGCACTAAAGTACGGCGTACATATTCAGATTGCTGGACATAGAATTGACGCCTATCAAGGTTGCAGTGCAGGTTTACGTTCTGGAATACCGAAAACAAAGCCTCAGATAGTGGTGATTAGAACATTGGCAGCTTTCCCTGTAAGCAAGACATTGTCAATGTAATTTGCAGTGCAAGGGAATGGCTAGATGATTTTTCCAGATACACTTAAAAGTGACCGACACACTTGCAATGCCAAACGGTAAGCAGCTGTAACGAAAAAGACCAAAGGGGGTGTTAGTCACCAACTGTTCCTTAGATGCATCATTGAGCAGTAGTTGAAGATGCACGTCTTTCAGGTCGATCTTTACAAACACCTTCCCCCTGCGAGGTGTTTCATAATGTCCTCCATTTTCAGTATGGGGTACAAGTCCACAACCACCTGGGAATTGATGGTAACCTTACAATCACTACAGACACACAGCGCTCCATTAGGTTTTTACACCAAGACAGTGGGTGTGGCCCGTCTACTGTTTGGAACCAGTGGAAGGTCCCTGTCCTCTGGGAGGCATTGGCGTTATTCACGGTGCCAGTCCCAGAGTACAGGCTTTGTACAACTTAGAAATCTCATGATGAAGCATGGTATTCGAGCTTCAAAGTCGTTGAGCCCATAACGGTGGCCGAGAATATAATGGGGAATTTCTCAATGAAACTACTGCCTTGATGCTGCTGACTCACTACATGAACTTCCAGTGGTGCAGCATGTACTGCGAGTTCTAGAGTGTGAAACAGGACCAACACAAGCAGGTTACATGCACCACAGGGCGGAAACCATCAGGATTCGAGTTGTGCTGGAGGTAGCCCCATACTATACACTTCTGTGGATATCCCCATTGACAGAAACCACATTATTGCTAAAACTGCAGGGAGGTCAGGGGAAATGACAGAGAGAGGCACCCATACCCGCTCGTTTGTGTCCCAGTAGATAATGGTGACTGTCAAAACTGTGTCTATCTACATGGTGACATGAACTGAGCTGCACGTCTAATCCCATCCAGGTCATGGAAGATGTGAGGACAGGCTCAATATACGGTAATATCCACCTTGTCGAGTTTGGCCTAGCACAGATCCTGTTTGTGCTGCTCAGCCTGTGTATAGTCCAATGACATAGACGTGGGAGAGATACTTCAGTCCTATGTCCCATTTTGCCACAAGCTGCCAATTTTTTTCTATGGGACTTAACTTCTGCGGTCATCAGTTCCCTAGAACTTAGAACTACTTAAACCTAACTAACCTAAGGACATCCATGACCGAGCCAGAAGTCGAACCTGCGACTGTAGCGGTCGCGCAGTTCCAGACTGTAGGGCCTAGAACTGGTCGGCTACTCTGGCCGGCCTGCCCACTTTGTCTGACAGAAATGACACGGCTGGTAGGGGTGGTGAACGAAGCACTGTGTGCATTAGAATGGGATACTGATGATGGCCAGTGGGGGGGGGGGGGGCTTTGATGCTGGGGTGGGTAGCCAGGCGGAGCAGGCCACCTGACAAACGCTGTGGTTGGGTCATTCATAGCTGCTGAGGACAGGGAGGAATGCATGCAGTGAAGGGTCTTTGAGTTTGGGAAGATCATGGCGGAGTTGTTCCTAAGACACTGACTCACTACATGAACTTTCAGTGATGCATCATGTACTGCGAGTCCCAGAGTGTGAAACAGGACCAACACAAGCAGGTTACCGGCACCACAGGGCACCTGACAGCTGGAACTAAACACTGGAACAAGAGTATCTGAACACCCAGAAAGAGCGTTGAAAATGAGCAGTTCATTTGTAGTGTGTTTCTGAGACTAGCTTCTGCCCACTAAAAAACACTGACGCCGAAGCTAGCCTTCAATGTGGCATATGAGAGGGGCTGATGCGCAGCTATGGCGTGAAGCCTCCTGATGAGTTGAAACACCGATGGGCCAGTATGAGCTAATAGAGTGGCGTGATGCTGCCCACCTGTATATGCAGAAATGCTGTTCAGGCCAATGAGGTTAGGGGGTTAGGGCTCTACCTCTGGTCGAAGGGCTGGAAGGACAGAGGCTACTGGTAAATATTGCACACTGACAAGTCGGTTTGCAAGAGCTGGACTGAAACAGGAGTGGTGGACTGGTCGATGGCCTCCAGCCGCATCGCCACCCTCTCAATGGCTTGCTGCATTTTCCGAGGGAAACAGAGCAGCAAATGAATGCTCTCTGGTCAAGACGCTCCCATAACGGTTTTTAGTCTTTCAAAATTAAGAACTGGAAGAACTGTCTCTTAACACATTTATTAACTTACATTTTGATAGGAGTTTAAATAAAATTAAGCTGTTGCTTGACTCGAAAAAGGAAGCAAACTTCTTCTGAATATTCAACAAATAGTTAACACCTTTTTGAAGCGTCCAGGTCCAAGAAACAAAATGCCTCAGTTCCTAGCAGGAAACTCGAACAACACTGGGACAGAAAAAAGAAACAAGCACCCTGACAGGTAATATGTCCTACCTTGAAATCTGTGCACAGCATTGGGTATGAAAATTTGTCTAACTTTAACAGTGCACTGAAAACTTCTCCAAGTTCGAAAGTGTAGTGCTGAGCAGGACCTCTCCGCAGAAGCGCAACGTCGTTAGACGGAAGACGACGGCTGCGGGCAAAGGACAAGGCGACTAGCAGCTGACAGGGCAGCGTCAGCGACGACGACTTCGGAGATTTGCACCACTGGATGGATGAATTGCCCGTTGAGGCCGAGCACAATCATTATTCCTGACCGCGCAGATGACTACAACTTCCTTATTGAACGGTTGTTGATGGATGTGTAACGCAGTCTTACCGGCGAAGGCGGCTAGCTGGTGTGCGCGTCGTTTGCTGACTAGGTGTGGCCGCTGGTATCAACCCGCTGACGGTCCGCCCGCCGACCTCTCGTTGCAGTCCAGATGTGGCTGGTACTGTTGAGTTGCTAAAGCTTACATTCCACGACTCGGCTGTCGGCTGTCGCCACAGCATAAACGATAGGCACATTTACACCACCTCACCGCGATGGCTTGCTGCAGCGGTAGTGAGTCACATGACCACCTGGTAGCAATTGTACACAGTCTTCATCAACCATGTGTCCAATCTACTGTTTTAGGGCGATGAGCAATATTTAGTCTTGTGAGATTAGCAGTCGTACCGTGGAGATAACAAGCTCGTAGATCTTACTTCAGCGTGAAAGAGGAATTTTGCGACTGTAACATTTGAGCAGTTGGGAATAGTTCGTATTGATATCGGTAGAGAATGTGACGGATTACCAACAGAAATCAATAGCATGGAGGTTGAAAGATACAAACTACGAATGACGGACATTCAGACAGCAGTGAAATGACGTCTTCCTTCTGCAGAGTCGCAGAAGGTGAATACGAAAAATTTCTCATTAAGAATGTCTCAGCAATCACACTGTTCGTACCACTAAGATTCCCTGTTGGACCAGGTAAAAACACAACTCGAACAACGCCATTATGTTGCAGAGGATTGCAACTCTTATGATTTACTTTTCTAGTATTTTAATATCCTGTTACTTCTACCTCTAAACTGCTTACCTGATGCTGACTAGTTACAATTCTATACTTATAATGACGTCATTTACGTGACTTGCAGCGGGCCGCTGTGTTCGAGCGGTTCTTGGCGCTTCAGTCCGGAACCACGTGGCTGCTAAGGTCGCAGGTTCGAATCCTGCCTAGGGCATGGATGTGTGTGATGTCCTTAGGTTAGTTAGGTTTAAGTTGTTCTATGTCTATGGGACTGATGACCTCAGATAGTATGTCCCATAGTGCTGAGAGCCATTTGAACCATTTCGTGACTTGAAGCTGAACTTATAACAAAAAAGATACATGATGGTCACTTTGTTTCTCTGAGGCATGTGACTATTTGCTTCCAATAGGATTCGATTATCTGATTACAAGTGTAGATGCTTCTGTCTACACTACGTCACATAATAGAAATTTGAGGTTGTGGCACAAGTTCTTAGCAGTTTTGTTTTGCATGTTGGTAATCCGGTTCCTGTAGGTTTATTTATCTGTTATCATTTTTATTTGTAGTAAACTGTTGCGTTTTAAGTTTACATATTCTTACTTTGTCAGCTGAGGAAAGCGATTGGAGCTGTGGACGCTAGAATATGGAGTGCTAAGTGGAGAAATCTGAACATTTCCGACATATTCTGCTGCCTGAGTTCAGTAAAAGAGTGACTACAATGGGAGCAGTCAGAAACGTTTGAGCAGTTATTAGGAATAATGTGATTACAAAGAAAACGACAAGGAAATAGTTGCCTCATGTTAAGAAGTATCGGTTTGACGTTAGTGACTATCCACATTCAGAAAGACCTTTGAGGTTTGAGGAAAATCTTTTAAATACATTACTCCACAATGAAAGTCGGCAAGTGCTCAGTGTACTCCAGAAGTGGCCAATGTGATGAACTGTGATCATCCCTCCACCGTACGACATTTGCATACAATAGGGAAGGTTCAGAAATCGGGTGTAATGGTACCGCATGCTCCAAGTAAAAATCGCAAAAATCAGCAGGTTGCGATATGTAATCTCTGCTTCTTCGTAACCAGTTGGTTCGTGAACAACACCGATCATTCCTATCCTGTATCGTTACTGGTGACGAGAAATACTGTCTTTATGCTAACATAATGAAAAGGAAAGAATGGTTGAGCAAAAACAAAGCAGGAACTCCCCATTCAAAGACTTGCACGCATCCACAAAAGGTAATGTTATGTATGTGGTGGAACAGCGACAGGGTTGTGTACTACTAATTGTTCCCCGAGGTATACCATTACTGCTGACATTTACTGTCAACAATTGAGACATGTTGCAGATGCAGTCCAAGAGCAACGACCAGGAAGACTGCGTGCAGTGAAGTTACTCCACGACAGCGCCCTCCTGGATTCTGCTAGATTGACACAAACCCTATATAGGAGTTGGGTTGATAACTCATTCCGCACCGATCCTATTCAGCTGATCTGGCGCCCTCAGATTTTCACTTTTCCGCTCTCTATCGAACAACCTTCAAGGAACTTCTTTTCCGAATGAAAATACGGTTCGGAAATATGTGTACAAGTTCTTCGCCTCAGAAACACGTGAATTCTACAGTAGCATATTAAATGGAACGAACTCGTAGTGAACTGTGACAAGGCGAATGGAAGAATTAGATTCGTTGAAAATACAATGCATCTGGAAAACAAATCGCTACCTCTACCAAATTTAGATTATAAAAAAGTATGTAACAGAATTAATTTGAGAATGTGAACGCCCATCTGTGGAAGAAAGCCGATGTCGTCGTTGGGAAACGCTGACAGGTAAATTTAGAGAAACTACTTGAAGAAGATGATGTCACCGCGGTCCCTGTGATGTTACAAAATAGAAGTGATGTTGTTATTCAATGGCAAGTTGGAAATTGAGATTTAGCTTACTGTTTTATCGATCACAATTGGCGTAAGAATCATGGATTGACCATTGTCATAAATTATTGCACTATGAGATGTGATTAGTTTTTACTTGCAGTTTCGCGTGGCTTGAGGCAGTCACAACTAGCGTGCTATTGATTAAGAAATTGCGTTATCGTCTTTCTAATTACTTCATGATCGTAGATACGATTATACCCGGTTGTGAAGTTATTGTTATGACAAAACAATGTCCTAAGGGACCAGAAAGTTCTTAAGGGCGCTAAAACAACTGTAACATCACACAAAAGGGAAATTCAATATTAAAGCTGATGCAAGAAGACGATAAAACAGTTTTCTTTTTAGCAATGTAACACGCACATTGGACTGCTGATCTTGGTGTCTGTAATATTAGCTAAATGCATAATTAAAATGAAAATAATACTGAGGAGATGATAGGAATGAGCACTGCTAAATGATTCAGTATTCCCAGAACAAATATTTATTATAAACTAAAACATATATCGTACCTTAAGCTTAGTACTACAATGACGGTAGATTTTTATGTCCGTATCATGTCCATTGAGCGCTCTTTTATATGGCCATTGTCTTCTTTGAGTCGCTCGTGCGTCGTCATGGTAAGTTATAACAGTTCTTTACACTTCACTCAAACTTAGACATAACACGTTTTTATACATTTAGTATAAAAATTAGATCAGACTGCCACAGATATGCGTCCGTCTTACTTGAGAAAAAACAGTTCAAGTCTTTTTAGCTCTCAAGGCTTCATTTGTTCTCCAGCGAACAAAATAGTGAAGGATCGCATATCTATCCGTATTTTTCTGTTTATATTGCCGCCCAAAGACGACGAATTACATTATTTAGGAAATTCCACCGTCTCCATGCGACGCCTCATTATACATTAATCATTATTTACAAACAAGTATTTGCCTTCTGGCTGAAAGTATTAACTACTCGTATTTGCTGTTTTAATAAAGTCAAAAATAGCGAATATCACATTGCCTCTCATGAGGAGAGAGGGAATGCCGAAGGATTACCTCGATCCTCATGTCCTCATGAGATATTCGTGATTTTTGGTGTGACATTTACATAATGTTACTGGCGTACTATGTACATAAATTGAAATTACATTTATAAACATATATCAGATATTTATCATTTTTCAAAATAAAGTTTTTCATTCTTTGTTCATCAGTCACTTCATTCCATAATACCAAGATTAACATTTATGTGTATATTTAAGTTTGGTTCATATTTGCTTATAACAATAAGTGAACGTTCATTTCGCTCTTCGGGGGATAGAATTCTGAAATTACTTTCCCTTGAGCTTAACAACTAATACATGAGTACAGTGAGTGCTTATTTTCACTAAACTAGAGTGGACAATGTTCGAGCATCCGTTGACTCATTGTGGTTCAATTACAGTTTAATAACGTAGCACTACACTTCGTGATACTTTCACTTTCTGTGTTAGCTGTCTACGGCGTTCATCAAGCCGTACATCTGTCCTTTCCACTGTGGTGCCAGGAATTCAAGTGGCTTCCCGGGTTTTTATTTACAATATGAAACAGAAGAAGTGGAAAATTATTAGTATAACTTACAACCTATTGGATACATTTGTTAAGGATCGGGACTCGTCTGGAGTTTAGGGTCTTCCTATAGTGCACATTCATTTTCTTTGTCCATCAAGAGACATGATTATAATTCATTTTAGCAGTGTTCAGGAGTGCCGGTATTAATGGCTTTAAGGTCTGAGTAATTTAACAATCCACTTCTTACTCATCTTAACTTCAACTCAAGAAAATTGCTTAATTTACGTATGAAAAAGTAGTCACACAAGTGTACAAATGTCTTTCCTCCAGTATGTACGATGGAAGTCATGGCGGTTAGCAGTTTAAAGTTTGGACTGTTTCGTCACCCACACGTCAGCCACTCACAGCGGCTGCACAGTGTTGCGTGAGCTCCAATACTAAGTATCCGTTTGCGCTCAGGCTGTAACAGAGCTGCTGGTCGTCGATTGCTCCTTTTTTTTGTGAACTTCGTATCACACGAGTGCATCGATACAAACACCTCGCGCGCGTTTTCCATTGGAGGAGCCGGACACTGAAGCTGCCTCCATACTTCTCTGTCAACTGCCTCCCATGAGGCTCACAGGTAAGTGATGACGAATGTTTTAGCTGTCGCTGCACTTAGAACAACACTGAACTTTGCGTTGCACCTGTTGTCGTAGCCTTGACTTCTTTTTACACTTGCAGTACAACACTATCACTAATATACAGTGAACAGTTATTTTTATTATGCACGTCGCACTTTAGCGTGCATCTTCACACAGCATTCGTGCTTAGTTCCTTCGCCGATGGAGTTCATTTACAAAACAATCAATTTTGCAGGTTTCCTCCATTGGTACAGAAAGACTTATATTCTACTATTTACAAAAGATCACTTACGAGCTAATATTTACAATTAATGGTCACTCCTTTTGTTAAGTCCAGTGAACAAATGCTTTATGAATGGACTCTTTATATCTCAGGGTTTACTTTCACTAGTGAACCTAAAAATACTCTTTCAAACTTTCTTTTAAGGGCTCATCTCCTCATTATGAAAACTATAGGTTTCGCAACACTCGTGCACCCAAGATCATTTTCTACTGCCACGCAGCATATCTACTACTTAACGAGTACGCATTTAACGCTGAATCTTTTTTTTTTCCTTTGTGCTTGCCATTTTTTTTTTTTATATTTGAGGGCAGACTGGAAAACAACAGGTCTCCCTCTTCGCTTCATGTACTCAGCAATCGTTCTCTGTTAAAAAAAAATAGGATAACGCGTGTCTACTATTTTTCGCATGAATGGAATTACCGACAGTTCACTGGGTTTACGCAACCGGTCCATAACAAACATTACCAAAGCTAGCGAAGTTCATCACGCTGCGTGTCTCATTTCTCATGAGCACTGCTTTGCCTCGAAGCACACGTGCCTTTTGCAAGTCGACCCTTGGTCTCGGTTAATGAACCAGGATCAAAAGGAACGGGCGCAAGGAAAATGGATTTCATAAGAGGAGTGTCTTAGGAGACATTTTTGCAATAAAATCTGCATGTAAATAAAATTATCATAATAAACATAGGCACATATATAAATTTCAACCTCTTTCATTACAGCAAGCATTGCTACTTCTTCGTCTTGCTCTGGTTATAGTCAGTATTAATTTAAATATCACTGCATTGCTTGTTCTTTAGATTAGCCTTCAATTAGGGTATTGAATGGTCGCTAGAGTACACTACAAATCTTCTGAAGATCTTTACTTGGACTTATTTATGATACAGGGGGCTTGCTGTGTGGTTATTTAGTACCTTGATTCTACTGAAATTAATTCGTCAGCTAACATTCCTCATATACTCTTTACATTGGGCTCAGATCACAGGGAAATAGTTTACTTTCATAGCAATTAATGGCCTCGTGGAGTACTTACGCTACATTATTGATGCTTCATGGTTTGCCTCTATTTGTACTGTATGTCACCTAACTTAGTTTACTACAGCTTATTGTCTTCTTTGAGTGAACACATGCGGGTTACCACTTGTTTTTCCATTCAACAGCACGCTTTAACTGAACTTTAAGCTATTTCTTCTACTCCTGTCCACTGTCTGGAGTGTTTGAACATGTACCTTTTTTTTTTTTAAAGCAGGTAATTTGGGCTTTTACAACAGAACTTTAAGTACTTACATTACTAAAAATAAATCTATAAATCTTCTTGTACCTTGAGAGAAGTGCTTATTTACGCATCCTCCTCCATTTCTCACCTTTACATATTTATATAGATCCTGGCAATCACCTCGCCAGCACATTTTTTTTCTTAATACTAACTTAAAATTAAATTGAAATTCTTGGTGCAACCCCAATTTCCTGCTTCACCTTGTTGAAGAAATATCAGTTCAATGTCCATCACTATAAACAATTTTTCCGTACTTATCATTTAATACTTAAAGTTTACATGTAGTAGCCGTTACCATGTAGTCAGTGCGCTGTTTAACACAATACTTATCATTAACAGTTCACACAAGGAAATTTCCAGTACGCAAGAGGTAAGAAACCAAAACAGATTCTATCTGCAGTTGGAGCTGTGCCTGTAAACTAACTCTTTGTTTCAATGGACCAATCGCTCCCGATATGGAGCAACCTTGAATCGGCAATGATAAAACTTTTGAAACAGAAGACACCTGTCTGAAGAGACATGATGACATCACATTGATGTTTGCTCCTGTATCAACAATGGCTGTGACAGGAATGTTGGCAATAGAAATCTTAATCGAAGCCTGGACCTGTTCATCATGAATGTCATGAATGTCTTGAGCTTCTAGGTCAGGTGCAAGGTCATCTCGTAAGTCGGTCTCATGGTCGTACCGTATCGCATTAACATACTCAGAATCAGAGTATTCGTTAGTACCCCCCACTGGAACCGGCAGCGACCTCTAGGAGGCTGAAAGGCGCTGCCTCTAATTTTCCGCAGGATGTTTAACCTGTTTGTCATTAATGGCCTTAAGTGTTTGTTCCATTTCATATTGGTGCTAGTTATGTGGTACAAACGCCGGTGTAGAGGGGTAGAATCCAGTGGGTGCATTCACTTGTGAATAAAATACTTGAGACGGCTGCTGTCGCCCGATCTTTTGGTTGCCGGCAGAACCATTTCTTTGTGAAGGAAAGTTCGCATTTGGTACCGTTTGAAAATTGTTCCGCGGTCCTCTATTCTGTGAAAAGTTGTTCTGATGTGCTGGGTGGCCTCCGCCTTGCCCATGCCACTTGCTATTTTTCGACCTATAACTTTGATTGTACACTGGCCCATTTGAAAAATTACCAATCGTTTGCGGAGAATTTCCATACTGCTCAGGCGCAGAATTAAAGGGTGGGTTTCCGTACTAATGTTGTACCTGGTGGTTGTAAATTGGGTGGTATCTCTGCTGATTACTGTAATTGGTTTTCTGCTTCCATTTAAAGTTATTGCCGTTTGCGTTTTCATAACGGCTGGCAGGTTGGTACCCGCGATCGCAGTAGCGCACTCTCTCCTTCGGTGCATTGTTGTCCGCGTGCGATGCATTCTGCTGGCTGCCAGGGAAGAATTTGCCGCTGCCAACCTTGGAGCGCACATCCTGGCTAATTAAATCTAAGGAATCCAGCACAGAAAGGAATGCATCCGTGTCTTCTTCGGACGCATTTACTAGTTTCTCTCTAATAGACACAGGGAGTTTGCTTTTGAGAATCATAATTACGTCCTTGGAAGAAATCGGAGAATCCCAGAATTTAATTTTTGCTAGATACTTCTCGAAGTATCGCCGGAGACTTCCATGCTTCTCATTGAAAATTTCCGCACCATACAGCTCCTTCCTTAATCTTTGCTGTACCCCATTACTCCAAAATTTTGCCAAGAACATTTTCTCAAACTCTTCATAATTCCTACACGTGTCTACCATTTCCGTTCCCCATAATGCTGCATCACCAGAAATAAAGCCAGTGACGAACTGAATACGCTGTCTGTCTGTCCAGCTCCTGGGAAATATGCCGGAAAAATTCTTTAGGAACACGATGGGGTGTATTTCTCGCTTCTGCGGATGAAAAACAGGAAAAGTGCGATGCTTAATCACACTTTCCTCTTGCATTAAACTCACGATTGTGGGCGGATCATTTATTTTCCCTACTCGGGACTCAACAGGACTGTTGTTTTGCATGTAATCAGGCGGTGAACGATAAGGAGTTGACTGACATTCGTCACCGTCTAAAGAGTTGTTCCCTATAGTTTGCGTATGCGTGTGCGGATTTTATACCCAGTTTCTCAGCATTCTGACTTCGTCCACTACTTGCTGCTTCCACTCGGGAAGATCCCGTGTAAGTGTCCTCCGAATCTGTCCCAATTCGGAAACCACTGTCTCTCCCGACTTACCAGGAGCAGCTAAGATTTCATAAGTTACATCCTTGACAGTCTCCCTAAGCTCCTCCCTGACCTTCTTTTCGATAAAAATATCTTTACCCTTTATCCATTCACAGTAGTGTTCTGACAATGCCTCCGCGTGTACTTTCACGGTGCTCTTAACCTGTTCTTCAATATTGATTGAGTCTATCTGCCTCGACAGATCCTCCACTACACCTTCAATGTCAGATACTGCATTTCTAACTGAGTTTATTTCCTTGGTAGCTGCCTGAATTTTTGTGCTTAATGTTCCAGATACTTCAGCTATTTCACTTTTCACCTGTTTCTGCATTATCTGAATTTGATCACTGATCTTAGTTTGCACCTCACCCAAATGGGTATTTAATTCAGCCGTTATTTCTTTATGCAGATCCGTTTTGATTGTGCCTAGCTGTGTTTTTAATGATTCGCTTACAGCATCTAATCGGGCGTTAACAGTCTCATTTTGTGTTTTTATGGTCTCATTTTGTGTTTTTACTGATTCGCTTACAGCATCTAATCGGGCGTTAACCGTCTCATTTTGTGTTTTTATAGTCTCATTTTGTGTTTTTACTGATTCGCTTACAGCATCTAATCGGGCGTTAACAGTCTCATTTTGTGTTTTTACTGATTCGCTTACAGCATCTAATCGGGCGTTAACAGTCTCATTTTGTGTTTTTATAGTCTCATTTACTGCGTCAAACTGTTGTTTCAGCATTTCCATTAACGCACCGAGGTCATTTGTAGCTGCAGCGGGAAGAATTTGGACTTTAAGGTCACTTTCCTCTGTTACAGACATGGTTAGTTCAGTTTCCACACGGGAATCTACCGTTCGCGATCGTAAAGGGTATGGAATACTATTAACGTCTTCACTCCCGTCTCCTGTTGTCATCTGTCTCTGTTTACTATCTGCCATTTTCGTCAGTAAACCACGTGCTACGCAAGGCTTTCGTCGTTTGTCAGTGCCGTGGTGAGTCTGCTAAGAGCACCGCTCTCTCGTGAGCAACAAATGAAATTCTATCTGGCGAGAAGACAAGATGGAACCTAAACGTTTCAGTCAAATGAATGAAGATGCTCTTCACTGCAAATTGCACACACTATCCACCATGTTGAAAATGTAATACAGCTATACTAACAATGGGGAGAAATAATTTCTATTATCAGACTACGAAGAATTTTACTTTGAAAGATAAAATAAAGCAGATTTTCTATAGCGGGAAGGAGATAGAAAGGATGTGGATCGACTTGGAAAAGCAACGTTGCTACTGAAGCACTACACTGCGTATGCAAAATTCTGACTTACTTTTTGATGGCTTGGTTTACACTAGGTTGTCTCAGCAAATTCGCGTCTCTTTTCTTTTCCTATCTCTCGATAATTAAACTGCGTTATCGACCAGCGTATTTTCTGTCTTACAGAGAGATGATGTGTACATGAAACGACAGAACATTTATTAACACAAGCGCATAGAAAATTTTCCAAGAATTTGAACTTATTTTTGGTCAAGTCCCTGTTCGGGCGCCTAGTGTGATGTTACAAAATAGAAGTGATGTTGTTATTCAATGGAAAGTTGTAAATTGAGATTTAGCTTACTGTTTTATCGATCACAATTGGCGTAAGAATCATGGATTGACCATTGTCATAAAATATTGCATTATGAGATGTGATTAGGTTTTACTTGCAGTTTCGCGTGGCTTGAGGCAGTCACAACTAGCGTGCTATTGATTAAGAAATTGCGTTATCGTCTTTCTAATTACTTCATGATCGTAGATACGATTATACCCGGTTGTAAGTTATTGTTATGACAAAACAATGTCCTAAGGGACCAGAAAGTTCTTAAGGGCGCAAAAACAACTGTAACATCACACAAAAGGGAAATTCAATATTAAAGCTGATGCAAGAAGACGATAAAACAGTTTTCTTTTTAGCAATGTAACACGCACATTGGACTGCTGATCTTGGTGTCTGTAATATTAGCAAAATGCATAATTAAAATGAAAATAATACTGAGGAGATGATAGGAATGAGCACTGCTAAATGATTCAGTATTCCCAGAACAAATATTTATTATAAACTAAAACATATATCGTACCTTAAGCTTAGTACCACAATGACGGTAGATTTTTATGTCCGTATCATGTCCATCGAGCGCTCTTTTATATGGCCATTGTCTTCTTTGAGTCGCTCGTGCGTCGTCACGGTATGTTATAACAGTTCTTTACACTTCACTCAAACTTAGACATAACACGTTTTTATACATTTAGTAAAAAATTAGATCAGACTGCCACAGATCTGCGTCCGTCTTACTTGAGAAAAAACAGTACAAGTCTTTTTAGCGCTCAAGGCTTCATTTGTTCTCCAGCGAACGAAATAGTGAAGGATCGCATATCTATCCGTATTTTTCTGTTTATATTGCCGCCCAAAGGCGACGAATTACATTATTTAGAAAATTCCACCGTCGCCATGCGACGCCTAATTATACATTAATCATTATTTACAAACAAGTATTTGCCTTCTGGCTGAAAGTATTAACTACTCGTATTTGCTGTTTTAATAAAGTCAAAAATAGCGAATATCACATCCCGCATTGGCGACCATAGTTGTCTGTTACGCGGTTGTTTACACACGCACACTGCAGCCTGGTTGAAGCGGGGGTCAATGAAGTGAAGTGGAAGAAAAATATTGTAATGGCATTTAGACTGGTCATGAACAGCAGCGTAACGAGTGACCACAAGGTCCCAGTACCCCCTATCACATGACCACATATTCGTAGATGCTCGCTTTGCATTAATGTAAGAACATGGCAAGTGACAACCTTGAGGTAGCGTGATTATTCTTTATTATTTATTCCAGAGTGTCTGTGTATACTCCATGGTTTTCATAACAGGACATTATTTTCCTTCAAGTAGGATGTGAAATTATCCTCAACTGGCGTGATGGCCGTAAATGCATGTCGAACAGCATCCTTCAGTTCGCCAAATGTGTCGTAAGTGCAACACCATACTTCTCTTTGATTAACAAAAGGTGAGAGATGATAACTTCGAGGCAGCAATTCCAGAAGTGTAGGCAAATGTACAGAACCACGTCCAATCCATTTATCAAGAATTCCTTACTCCAGAAATAAGTCTT
The DNA here is from genome assembly GCF_023864345.2 of Schistocerca serialis cubense. Classification (NCBI taxonomy): domain Eukaryota; kingdom Metazoa; phylum Arthropoda; class Insecta; order Orthoptera; family Acrididae; genus Schistocerca; species Schistocerca serialis. The sequence goes on along the minus strand of NC_064641.1, from coordinate 399,526,441 downwards.
TCTCGCTTCTTCGCTGCCATGTATTACACACCTGTCCGAGATAGTAAAGATGAGGTGTAAATACATCGAGCTTACACAGACTTGCCTGATAACGTTTCTGTATATCATTGCCACTCTGTTCACTTACAAACGAAGATTTAAATGACATTGACTTCAAACCGTTCTTCATATGCTTTTGTAACGTCAAGTACGATATTCCCAATTCCGGTGACCGCTTACGAATGGACTTTTTTGGTGAACGTTCGACAGACGCTGCATCCTCCACATACGTTTCCGTTCGAGGTGGTAGTCTCCCTGAGCGGGTCTTATCTTTTATGCAACCAACTGTAAAGGGCTTTTTCTCCCACTCTTAAAATTTTAAGTTTTGGTGGAGAACGTTTCTGAAACCTTACAGTGAAATCATGCTGAAAACATCTCACTGATTTTCCAGTATGGAGACGTTCACGTGCTCACTACGATTTGTTCCTCCAAGTGAACTCTTTAGAAATGATTCAGATGTATAGGAGCATGTGCAACAATTCATTAATATATATATGTAATGGATTAGGGGTAGTGGGACTTTGTGATCACTCTGTAGAGTCTAGAGTTACAATGAATAGTTCAGTGAAAGTATTATTGCCACCAGAAGCAAGGTAAATCAACAGTAACAACAGTACTTCGGGTATACATGATGAAGTTCCAAGCTGAAGATGAAGAGTTACAGAAAGTATATTAGAGTAATAAATGTGTAATTCAGTGTCTAAAGAAAGACTGAAATTTGATAATTATAGATGATTGGAGCGTTGTAGCAGTCGAAAGAATAACAGAGTTAGGGAAAATATGGAATCTGGTAGGAATCAGAGAGAGAGGACAATGAGTTATGCACTTAATTTTAAGAGAATAACGAATCATACAGTTAATTGTTGCGACCACATGTAGTAAGCGCTGCTTCACGTAGTGCAGAATGGCAAAACAGAGGCAGCCGGCGAAGTGGGCGCGGCACAGATGCAAGGACGCACGCAGACCGAGCGCCGAGCGAAGCCTGGAGAGTGCTGACAAGGGAACCTCCCCATTGCACCCCCCTAAGATTTAGTTATAATTTGGCACAAGGGATAGGCCTTAAAAAACTGAACACAGATCAATCGAGAAAACAGGAAGAAGTTGTGTGGAACTATGAACAAATATGCAAAATATACAAACTGCCAAGATAGGCAACATCAAGGATAATCTACGGTCAGGAGCGCCGTGGAGCTGTGGTTAGCGTGAGCAGCTGCGGAACGAGAGGTCCTTGGTTCAAATCTCCCCTCGAGTGAAAAGTTTTTCTTTATTTTCGCAAAGTTATGACCTGTCCATTCGTTCATTGACGGCTCTGTTCACTGTAATAAGTTTAGTGTCTGTGTTTTGCGACCGCACCGCAAAACCGTGCGATTAGTAGACGAAAGGACGTGCCTCTCCAATGGGAACCGAAAACATTTGATCGCAAGGTCATAGGTCAACCGATTCCTCCACAGGAAAACACGTCTGATATATTCTATACGACACTGATGACGGCATGTGCGTCACATGACAGTAATATGTTGTCGACCCAACTAACTTGTACACTTGGCGAATGGGTAAAAAGATTCTTCTACGTTGCCCGATTTAGGTTTTCTCGTGGATGTGATAATTACTCCCAAAAAAGTGATGAATACATAAGAGTTTGTCACATAAACTGCAACAAATGAATCCAACAGTTTCACAGTCGCACACTTTTCGCGGTGCTCTGTCAAAACATATGTTTTTAAAGTTTTCAAATTTTTCCGTGTGAAGACCGTCAAATCCTTCATATGTCCAAGCAAATCTGAACATGTCCTGGAATTTTGGAGAGCGAAGTTGATTGTGTGTGAGTGCCTGAACTTTGATAATTGTCTGAAAAGAAAAAAATTAAACTTTTCGCTCGAAGGAAAATTTGAACCAAGGATCTCTCGTCCCGCAGTTGCTCACGCTAACCACGGGACCACGACGCTTCTGAGTTCAGGTTGTCCTTGATGTTGCTTATCTTGCGCATGGACTACTCAGTTTGTATATTTTGCTTATTTTTTTCATAGTTCCACACAACTTCTCTTTGTTTTCTCTATGGATCTGTGTTCAGTTTTTCAAGGCCTATCCACTGTGTCAACTTATAACTAAATCTGAGGGGGGTGCGATGGGGAGGTTCCCTTGTGAGTAAGGAGAAGTGAGGCCAGCACGTTACGCTGCAATATACTGCGGGAGTAATAACAAGAAGCTGCCACCGTGGGTAACAAACGTCCTCCTGCCGGATATAAATAGTGGAGCGCAGGAAGCAACAGACAGAAGCCATCAGGAAACAGTTCGGCTCTGAGGACTGACGTGGTCCGTGTCCGAATGTTCAACCTTCGAAGGTGACGATTCCGGAAGTCTGTTCCAGCTCACAGGAGTCATCCGTTCGCCGCCAGATGTCAACTTCAGCTCTGGGGGTCGGCCCGAATCCGGTCGGCTCCTTGGCTGACTAACTACAGCGAGAACTTCCAGCAGGACCGGCCGCAGCGCGGCCTTGGGCACAGGCGCCGCCGGGGACTGACGCCCGGACTCCACGGCAACCCGGCCTCCCGGTGCGTGGTCCGTCCATGACGGGAGCTCGTGGACATCGCGACTGACGGCTTCCCAGCCGCCGGTGCAGCAGGCGGTGGCAGCTGACCTCACGGCACGCAGCTCCGTGGGGGCGCCATACTGGGCTACCGAGCGGGGACATCTCAACCACAGCGCATCCTGACTTCAGCGGAGAACTGGTGGCGCGCGTTGCGCGCATTGTCGGAGACTCTACACAGCAGCAGTCAGGCGGAAGGATCCGCAGGGCTGGGCAGCGACGACGAGGGAGAAATTGTAAAGAAAGCTCAATAAATAATTGTAAAACTGCTCGCCGTCTCAGTCCTTGGAGCAGCCACTGTGTCTGCTGCTAACGAGTACTACAGAAGTCATAACAAGTAGCAAACGGCCATAAGAAGTACTGCAGAAGTCGTAACAAGTGGCCATGTGACGTAACAAGTGGTGCCAGGCCCACTCACGCCGCGACTTTGACTAGCACCGTGCGGAGCAAGCGAGAAACAGAATAGGGTGAGCCCGGCAACTGCCTTCTCTCTATATTTTCTGTGTAGCTAGACATGTCGAGGGTAACGTTAAGGGATGTGAGAGTGTCATTTGAAAGGCCTAGCAGCCCTGTAGACTTATTGCAGTTTTGTGGGAATGATAGTCACGTTAACTTAGTACCATCTAAATTTGTAGCGTGTGGATTAACAGATCACGTCGCTCCATGCGATAACTTTGTAAAAAAAAAAAAAAAAAAAAAATGGTTCAAATGGCTCTGAGCACTATGAGACTTAACTTCTGAGGTCATCAGTCCCCTAGAACTTAGAACTAATTAAACCTAACTAACCTAAGGACATGACACACATCCATGCCCGAGGCAGGATTTGAACCTGCGACCGTAGCGATAAATTTGTACCAAGCACTTGTGATGTGTGTGGCTTTTATGGTCATGTAACGGGCCAATGTGGTAAGTCTAGATGGCTTGCCATTAGACGTGCTAGGAATTAACTTGCTTCTGGGTAACACAATTTTATTTATGTGAGGTGAGGTATACCACACGGAAAATGTCAGAGACACGTGCAACTGGGACAAGTGACGCCGTAGTCGCATTGACAGAGCAAGTTAAGAAACTCATTGAAGAAAATAAGTGGCAAAAGTACCACATGCAGAGGTTGGAGCAACAATTGTTGCAAAATACTCAATCAGGCTCTGGAAGCGATAGTGTAGAATGCAAGGGTAGTGTCTTTTCCGGTATGGCAGATTGTTCAGCGGCTAACATCAGAGGATGTGAATGTTTTCATTGGCGACGTACGTAGTACGGCTAGACTGTGTGGATGGTCGGATGATATGTGTTTGCAAATAGCGAGGTTACGGTTAGTAGGTGACACAAAGACTTATGTGGCATACCACGAAGGGTAAAGAGTGCTACTACGTTCACAGAGTTGGCTGAGGGATTATTGCAAATGTTCAGGAAACAAAACAGTGCCATATTTTTTAGAGACAAATTGGGGAGGATGATGCTAAAAACGGGTGAACGGTAGAAGAATTTTCAGACAGAATTAGGAGAACGAATACGCACACGTATGAGTTAACGCAAGGTGCGAGTGCAAATGAAGTTCTATTGAAAGAAGCAGAGAATAGAGCTTTAGGCGCATTTTTGCGAGGGGTCTCGCCGGATTTTTCGCGCCGGATACGGACGATTTAGTGGCAGCATTGCGCGTAGCTACACATTTGCAGGAAGTGAATAGCGCCACTAGAAGTCCCAATGACAAGAAAATTTTTTCGTCTTCCAAAGAGTGTTACCATTGTGGGACGCAAGGTCACTTTAAGGGACAATGTCGGGAACCGCAATGTTTCAGTTGTCAGAAAATAGGGCATAAGGCACGGCAGTGTAAAGCCTAGAAACGGGTTAATGATACAGCAGGTGAAAAACCGTTAAACGAAAAAGGGAGTGTACCTGCCGTCGGGAGGCATTCCCAGTAAAAAGACGTACTTAGAGAGTGCACGAAGAGGCGGATTGTAGTTTGATGGTTTGGATAAAAGATAAGTGGCGAAGAGTTTTAGTGGATACTGGAGCGCATGTATCAGTTGTTAGTGTGGACCTCGTGGGCAAGAAAGGATTGGAAGCTCCGAGATACAGACTGCGCGCAGTAGGTGATAAAAAATTAGATGCACTAGGGACAGCACAGCTGAAGTTTAAGATAGGGAACGTGTGGTTCCGGGAGCAAATGGAGGTGTTGCCAACTGTGGGACAGGGATTTTCAGCGATACTTGGATTGGACTTCCTGATTAAACATCACGCCAAAATTGACCTTTCTCAACATACGCTGGAACTCGATGGAAACTTGTTCTCAATGGGTACAGCCGTTGCAAATGTTTCAGACTCGCAAGGTGCACCGGTAGCTAAGGCGATACCAACTAAACTGCATACAAGTGCATTAAAGGTGATTTCGAGTGACAAAGTACGAACAGGTAGAGGGAAGTCGATCTGGGTACCGGTGGATGTCGATGTGCCACAGCAGGGGTTATTCTTGGTAGAGCCACTACCAAGTAATGAGGTTTTAGACGAAGAGCATTGCTTTATTCGTAGGAGTGTATCACGGGTAACGGACATAAACGGGCTGTTTATGGTTCTGGTGAGTTTAGATAACTTCGGGCGGGATGATGTCGATCTGCCGAAGGGATTAGTTATAGCCACAGTAGAGTTAATGGATGAAGAGGACATCGATAGTTCGAGGCTAGACTATGATGTAAAGCAAACCGTCAGCACGTCTGTACTTCGTGACAAGGCAAATCATTTGAGAGGAAATGATCGTTCGGGTATAGAAGCATTATTACTAAAGTATAAAGCATTGTTTGAAGCACAGGGTACGTTACCTGCAACACCGATAACACAGCATCGTATTCCGACAGGGAATCACGCTCCGGTGTATCGTAAGCCATACAGACTACCGAAACAATTACAGCCAGTAGTAGAGCTATTAATAGAGCAACAACCGGAAGATGGGATAATCCAGCACAGTAATAGTCCTTGGTCTAGTAGCGTGGTCCTAGTTCCGAAGAAGACACCGGACGGGTCGAAAAAATTTCGCTATTGTTGCGATAACAGATATTTGAATGAACGGACAGTGGCGGACGTATATCCGATTCCGAATATCACAGAAACATTAGACAACCTACGGCAGAGTAAATTTTTCTCCACTATGGATTTGCGAATCGGTTATCACCAGATTGAAGTATGTCCGGAGGACGGGCCAAAAACAGCATTTACGACTCATTGTGGTCACTTCGAGTATAAAAGAATGCCGTTTGGACTAAACAACGCTCCAGCAACATTTCAGAGGTTTTTGGATGGAGTCCTTTGCGGATTGAAACCGAAAAAATGCGTGGTGTATCTGGATGACATTATAGTTTTTTCAAGAGATATAGAGCAGCTTGTGGAACGGTTAGAGGAGGTGTTTAAAAGTTCAGAGGCAGCACGACTAACATTAAGTTTGGACAAATGCATTTTGCGCAAGCACAAGTAAATTATCTCGGGCATGTTATCAGTCAGGACGGGGTACGGACAGATCCTCGTCTCGCTTCTGCAGTACGAGATTTTCCGGTTCCGCAAACGATTATACAACTGCAATCGTATATTGGTCTTGCGAGCTATTATCGAAAATTCGTACAGGGGTTCGCAGAAATAGCGAGGCCGCTTACTAAGTAGCTAAGAAATGGTGTTACCTTCCAGTGGACGTCAGAGTGCGAGAGAGCATTTCAAGAGTTGAAACGAATACTGACATCAGATCCAGTTTTGAAGTTTCCAGACTTTTCGAAGGAGTTTATACTACAATGTGACGCGTCTAATCACGTTCTTGGGGTTGTACTTGGGCAAGAAATTGATGGCAAAGAACATCCGATTGCGTTCGCGTCCCGTCAACTTAACAAGGCGGAACAAGATTACTCCACGACGGAGAAGGAATTGTTAACGGTAATATACGGGATTTCGTACTTTCGATGTTATATGTGTGGTAGAAGGTTTAATAATGTGACGGATCATTCAGCTCTGAAATAGTTATTAGGTCTGGAAGACCCAGCGGGTAGTCTAGTGAGATGGGCGCTAAAACTCAGTGAGTTCGATTATGAGGTGATACACAAGCCAGGTGTGAAAGATGCCAATGCTGACGCATTGAGCAGGAAAGTGGCAGTATTACAAGTAACATGGGTGACTGAAGATGAGTGGAAAAGGACACAAGCCGTGGATAGTAATTTCCAATCGTTCAGAAAGCAACCGCAGTTCCCAGTACAGGATTGGTTACTTTGCAGGTCGACGAAATGCGGTCCGCACGTCGTCGTACCAGCAGCGTTAAGATCTGAAGTTTTTCAACAGGCGCATGACCATTTTCTTTCAGGACATGGCGGGAGAAGAGCTACGGATAGGCGGATAGCGGAGAAGTTTTGGTGGAGGACACGACGTCAAGACGTGGACGAGTACGTCAGGAATTGTATGCCATGCGCACCGAGTGCGGACTTGAGCTATCAAAAGATTTAGCTTCAAAGATTACCAGAGGCAGACAAACCTTTCCAACAAATCGAAATTGATGAATTAGGTCCATTAAATAGGAGTGCAGCGTGGAATAAGTATGTTTTAACAGTGATTGATCACTTTTCTAGGTATTTAGTCATGGTCGCATTACCAGATCAGAAAGCAAGTACGGCGGCACAAGCTTTAGTTAATAATTGGTTACTTAGGTATGGGATACCTCAGTCCTTAATCTCGGATCAAGGTACTAATTTCACGTATGATCTGATGAAGCAACTGTATAGGTTACTGAAAGTATAGAAACTACGGACTAGTACATTCCATCTGCAAGCAAACGGACGAACGGAGAGAGTGCATCGCACGATCGCTAAGATGTTGAGTCTGATAGTGCAATGAGATGGTTTGAAAGCTACTTAAAAGACAGACAGCAATGTGTTGTCTGCGTAAATGAAAAATCTTCCTGGAAACATGTTTCCTCGGGAGTGCCACAAGGATCAGTCTTAGGACCACTTTTGTTTTCTTTGCATGTCAACGATATTTCGTCGGTTCTGTCCTCCTGTAAATATCGTTTCTATGCCGACGACCTCCAGCTCTACCTAAGCGTCAGACCTGAAGATATAAACACTGCAATCGCTCAGATGAAAGATTATCTGTCTTCAGTAGTGACATAGGCGAAAAACCTGGGGCTTAAACTATATGCAAAAATGATGCAAGTAATCTTAATAGCCCATCAGAAATCAATAAGTTCAGATTTCCGCGAACGGATGCCTCCTATTCTGCTCGATGGTACTCCAATACTACATCAGAAAACAGTTAAGAACTTGGGTGTAACTTTGGATGAGGATCTCAACTGGGCGGAGAATACAGTCGCAGTGTGCCGGAAGACGTCTGCTTGTCTCTGCGCTCTCAAAAAGTTTCGGAACATATTTCCACAGGACTTGAAACGCCAGCTCGTGCAAGCACTCGTTCTACCGAACCTCCACTATTGTGATGTAATTCAACAAGGCATGAGTAGTGAAAACGAAAGACGGCTAGAACTAACCATGAATGCCTGTGTGCGTTACACTTGCAACTTTCGCCAATATGATTATGTTAGTGCTTCATACTCCTAGCTATGGTGGCTGCGGCCGGGCAAATGGCGTGACTACCACACTTTGTGTCCACTTCACCGACTCCTCGTCCCGCAAGCACCCCTGTACCTTGCTTCAGAGATTAAACACCTGTCATGCCATCATAATCGAAACACGAGATCACTGTTATTTGGTATCCTAACTGTGCCCACTCACAAAACGAAAACTTTAGCATACTCCTTCTCATTTGCCGCTGTCCGCCTCTGGAACAAACTGCCCCTTACCTTGCGCAAAATTCAATCCTCTGCTGCTTTTAAGAAGAAGTTGAAGCATTTCCTACAATCATCCTCACAACGTATTCCACAAAATTAATATACAAGGCCAATCCTCTCCTATGTCAAATAGCAAAGCTAGCGTCTCCAATCTTGCTCCTGAGATGCCTTCGTCTTCATCCATCTCTATTAGCCACGCAATCTTATTTTCCTTTATATTTCCTTAATTATGTTTCATCATGTCTCTATTCTTCTCCTCCCTTTACCATCAGTCCCCCTCATACTCCCTGCTGCTAGCACTCCTATCTAAAACCTGTCTCTTCAATAATGTCTAATTATAACAGTATTTATGATCTACGACTATAAACTCTATATGTAAGTATTTTTCCAGGTGTGCCTTTGTAATTGTTTGTTTCACTTTTTGTACTAGATGTAGTTTAACATGCCTACTAAAACATATGAATGTAAAATAAGTAGAATGCCTGGTTAGATGTAAGAGAGGGCCCGATGGCCCTAATCTTACCAGGTTAAATAAATAAATAAATAGTCAACACACCGACTGGGATGTGTACTTGCAATTCGTAACCAGTGCATGTAATAGTAAGGTATATACGTCGACAGGATTGTCGCCGTACGAAGTGGTGTATGGGTGGAAGATGCCAACACCTTTTGACATGCTTCGTCCAAGGCTGGGAGCGGAGGGCGAGCATGTAAGGCAATTTGCGAAAACCGTTAAGGAAGTATGGCAGAGAGTTAGACGAGCTAACACGAAGGCGCTGGAACGACAAGAACGGATGGGACGTACAACGACGAAGTTGCCACAGTACAGAGTAGGCCAATGGGTGCTACTAGCTAATCCGTATGTTCCAAAAGGGAGAACCAAGAAGTTCACAAACAAGTTCCAGGGACCGTACCATGTAGTGGAAATGACATCACCTGTCAATGTAAATTTACAATTGCCTACCAAGACAACAGTGGTTCATGTTAGTAGAGTTAAGCCGTTCCAGGGGGTTGTAGATCTGTGTATATGTACTTCTCCTTCTGGCAGAAAGCGAGAAGAAGCACCAGAAGCAGACAGTAAACCGTGTATTAAGTATAACGTGCGTTCGAGGGATGTGTAGTTAGCAGTAATTACCATGTGTGTATTATTTTTGTGTAAGGTCTAGGGTTACTTTATTGGTAATAAGGGGTAGTGATGGAAGTTTTTTCCTTCTCTCCTCATTCTGCAGGTGAAGCAGGATGGGGTACAAGTGGATAGTATGGGGCGTAGTCCTCTGGCAGCTGACACAAGCTGGCCAGGTACAGGATATGCCGTTGCGAAGTGGGGTGTTGTTCGAAAAACAACCGGATGTGGTCCTCACGAGTCACGAGTGGACGCTTCGGCTGGTACTCAACATCCTGCAGGTAAGGAACTAGATGCGGTAGCTACAAGAGGTAGTATCGAGTGTGGGAACGGTTGCATCTAAGAACGGAATATTACGGGACGTGCAAGAAGAGTACAAGGCTTTGGATAGGTCATGTAAGGAAGTAAGGGAACAACTGCGCCAAGTCGTGAGCATGATTCCAGGGAGGAAAAAGAGAGTAAAGAGGGGTTGGTTGAATGCAGGTTGGAAGTTGCTGAAAACAGTTTTTGGAACAGCGGATAGAGACGATATTGAGGGTTAGAACAATTCTTTAACGGTTGTTCGTGACAGGGAGGAAATCATAGGGAAGATAGTTGATATATACTCAGCAGAGATACGGGGATTAGGTACAGAGTTGTTGAATGTGACACGCGTGGTGCGTGGGATGGCTACAGGATTACGAGCATATATAGAGCAAACACAGAAATTATTGAATACGGATCTGGAACAGGTAGAAACGCGATTGGATGTAGTGGAAAGGAAGCTGGAAATGGCTAAATTGCTGCGGGAACTGGTAAATAGCATTGGTGATGCACGCGTGAGGATGGATGAATTGCAAGAGGCAGTACATCACGCATTGCACGGGCAGGTGAGTGTGAGGTTGCTGTCACCAGAAACATTCAGACGGAGTCTGAAGCAGGCGGAGGGAGAGTTTCCAGAGGGGGTAGAGCACGTAGTGCCGAAAATTGAAGCGAGTGTGTCACTTTTTTATCGTATGTCTAGGATTAAGATAACAACGGATCTAGCTAAGATGTATATAGAGATTAGATTTCCAGTAACTAGTATGGGGGACAGTATCACTGTTACACAGTGCATCCCTATCCGGTCGGATGGAGGAGAATCTGGTTTTTGGATTTTTAGTAGTCCGCAAAGTATAGGTTTCTTGAAGAGGATACATATCGGAAACTGCCACGGGATCCGACGTCAAGAATAATGAGGACGACACCAGAGCTTCTAAAACAGTCAACACTGGAAGAGGGCTTTCTTAAGAATCTCCTCCGAGACCACCTACGCTTTATGGACTTCCAAAAGTCCACAAACCGGATTCACCTCTTAGTACCATTGTGAACACCATTGGGTCACCCTCTTACAGAATGGCAAAACGCCTGGCCAGCCTCCTAGCACCGCACGTGGGTCGTTGTGTGCATCATATCAAAAACACCGTGGACTTTATCAACAGAATTAAACTACTGCGTCTTAGTCAAGAAGATATAATGGTTAGTCTTGTTGTGGTCTCCCTGTTTACACGTGTTCCGGTCAAAGACTATTGAGATCTCCTCTCCCAGTTATTTGATAGCACAATTGTGGGACTGTTTAAGCACACGTTGACATCGTCAACATGACAGCCAGTATTTCTACCAGTTTGATGGCGTGGCTGTGGGAAGCCCATTAGCTCCATCCATTGCCAAACTATTATTGGAAAAATTTGAAGACATCGCCTTTGACACGGCTCCAGCTAAGCCAAGTTGCTTTTATAGTTACGTCGATGTCACTTTTATCATCTGGCCCCATGGTCGTGAAAAACTGGGAGAATTCTTAGGACACCTGAACAGCATTCACGGCCACATCAAGTTTACGATGGAAGTCGAGACAGATTGTGCATTGCCCTTCCTTGACGTCCTCGATCGACGGAAAACCAATGGGCACCTCAGCCACAGTGTCTACAGGAAGCCGACACACACAGATCGGTATCTGCACTCTCTCAGCCACCACCATCCGCCAAAAAATCGTGGCGTTCTCAATACCCTCGTCCATCGTACTAAAGTCGTCTCAGACGCTGAAAGTCTGCCACTAGAACTCAGCCACCTCCGAAAAGTCTTCTGGGAAAACGGGTACAGCCACGGACAGGTGTCACAGGCTATATCTGGTGTGACACGCAAAAAATACACCAACAGAGAAGAGAACACCACCGATGAAGAAAGCAACAAACTTGTATTTTCGCCTTTCTGTGGTACAGTGTCGGGAATGATTAGCCAGCTCATGAAGAGATATAGCATTTCATCGGGTTTGAGGCTCCCAGCAAAAGTTCGACAGCTCATGAGGCCTATGAAGGACGATCTAGGGCTTAGAACGCCTGGAGTGTACAAGATACCATGTCAGTGTGGCTGTTACTACGTCGGCCAAGCAGTACTCACTGTGGAGCAATGCCGGACGGAGCACGAGAGGCGCTTACGCCTACGCTATCCAGAAAAATCAGCTGTGGTAGAACACGCCTTAGAAACTGGACACCGAATTCTATTCGACGAAACATCTGTCGTTACGAGGACGAAGGGATTTTGGGATAGCGTCATAAAAGAAGCTATTGAGATAAAAACCTCTGAAAACACCATCAACAAGGACGGCGGTTTGCAGCTCAGCACAACCTGGGACCCAGCCATCGCGAGGTTCAAAACGGGAGCGACGGACGCGGGATGAAAACGTTACTATATATAGCGAGGAAGAGAGCGTTATTGACGTCACAGCCAGCAGTGCGTCTATATAACGACGCGGCCACGGTTACACAGCAGTCAGTCTTACCTTAACAATGACCGAGGAGAGCTCGGTTGAAAGCTCGTGGGATTTTAATCAAGTGAGGCGGCTGGAAGCCCGAGAAAATTTTATTAATTCACATCGCCGCGAAACCATGCATTCGAACTTTGGATGATTAGCAGGGATACGTCGTGCTCTTGGCATACTGTAAGTGAAATATGACTGTAGAGAAAGACCTTGCGACGGAGAAAACTGTTTACTGCAAATTTATTGGCAAAATAGAAAGCACAATTTCGATGAAAAAGGCGACGAGAAGAGAAGCGGAAAGTGAACAATAACTGTTAGAAGTGACTGCAGTGTGTAACATTAAAACTGTGTGTGTCAAGTAATGCAGGAATGTGTCACGCAATGTGCTAAGTTTCCCAAAGGGAAAAAGAAAAATCATTCACGTCACTGAAGTATGTACATTTAGCGAGTGAAGAATAGCAAAGAATCGTTGAGAAGAGATTGTTGCAGAAGAAAGAAGGCCAATGTTTCAAGGCAAACCGTGTAAACAGAGGCAACAACGCGACGCGACAGCATCGCATGAACAGCAAGTCACCACAGCACAGCAGCAGGGAAGGAGTTCGCTGGAGGTCTGGAGTTCGACGCACGCGATGCAGCGGGACATTATTGCGCCCAAAAGTACATTATAGTAATAGATTAGACTTTTATATAGTTTATGTTACTTAGAAGCGATAGGAAAACTAAAAGTAAAATAAGGGAAACAAATGTTAGCGAGAATATGGTTCAGGAAAAATCTCACTTGTCAGAGATGGCTGATGTATTCTGATCGCAAAATCGAAATAAAAGCCTGTAGTAAGGATGAATGATATTGTAGGCAACGAGGGCAGAAAGTCCTATTAACGACTTTAGATACCACAAAAAATGTTGCTGAGTCAGACATTATGACAATGATTAGGGGAAGTATGATTACAGAAAATGAATCCAACAAAATTAATGGCTCAGAATTTAATATGCAAGCCATGTTTTCAGCTATGATGAGTAAACTAGAGGAAAGTGCTAGGGAAACTAAACAACTAAACCAAAAGCTGAAAACGACTAACAATAAGATTAGAAGATATTATTGCTGTAGATAACAACGGAAACAATAACAATGCAGACTATTATTTGAAAGTTTGTACTTCTCATGATTTTTGGGCAAAGGAGAAACTTCATCCTAAACCTTCTGTGAACAGTTCCAAGGTCTGTTACCAGAAAAATGGGACGAGAAACGGAAAATAGGATGTGTTATAAGTGCAATGGAAGGAGATGTTCTTTCATGGGGAGCGAGAGCTGGTGAATCATATCAGATGTATGACTTGTGCAACATTACTAAACACCCAATTTTAGAAACAGCATCTTCCAGGTGAAAAATTTCTTATACAGCGGATATGATAACTGTAAAGATTATTTTTATAGTTTCTGCGAAAATAACTCATTTTTAGATAAACCACTTAATGAGGAAGACTTTATTGCTGTAGTATTCGCCAAACTGCCAGTGAGCGTTCAGGAAAAATTTATAGGAATGTCGAAAAAGAAAACAGAATATGTTTTAAAGGCTTCAAGACAGGTGGGTCCAATTTCAGGGAAGGAAACATCAAATAATAACAGCAGAGAATTAACCTGGAAATCGAGAGAAAGCGATAACTGGAGGGAACAAAACAGAAACCATAATGAGCAGAGGGAACATAACAGAAATCAGAATGAAAGAGACGACAAGAGGTGTGGCAACGGGTTCAACAGACATGGTAGAGGAGGTTGGAACCGAGAAGCTAAGAATAATCACAGTACCAGGCGATGTAAATAACAAAACGAGAGATGTAATGATGACAAGACGAAAAGAAACCACGAAAGGGGAGACCAGGGAAGGGAAACTGGAACGGAGTTCGCATGAGGTCCAAACTCAAGCTCAGATACGTTACAGACCATTGACTATGAAGAGGTTGATAAGAGAAAGTCCTGGGGATATTAGAGGAGTGCTTTTTGAAAAGGGTGAAATAGATAGCAAAGAGGAATCCCAACTGGTTGTAGATGTGGAAGTTAATGGAATTAAAGTAAATGCTGTAGTTGGTAGAAGAAGCGAGTTATGTGCTGTAGCAGAGGGGCTCTGTGACCAAATAAGAGTTGGAAGTGAGGTACCAATATTGCCATTACAGTTACAGGTGCAGTAGGTGGAAAAATCAGAAAATAGAGAATCGAGTGTAGTTACAGGTAAATTTCCAAGGAATTTTATTGCGGCTTAGTGCTATGGTGGTCCCAAATATCTGTGTTGGATCGATAATAGGAACAGATTTGTTGGGGGACCACCCAACAATTATGGGTTTAGGAAAGGGCAGTATGACCCTAAGACTAGATGGTACTCAGATAGAAATAACATTTGGTAACCTGGTTAGTTCCAAAGCGAAAGTGCATGATATATACGACATGAAAATTATGCGTGAGTAATTTCATTGGGACGAAGATAAAGATGAAGGTATTCCACCGAGAAAATGGAATCAGAATTAGAGTGATATTGGTTCAGGGAAGGTAAATGAAACAAATTTTACTAAATTTTTGAAGGACCATATATGGTTAGCAGGATGTCACGCCCTAAATTAGTGGAAACAGCACACCCAGAGTCTGATGTAGCACGGGGCACTTACAGTCTAGTCGATGTTATGAGATTCCATGGTAATTAAAGGGAAGCCTCAAAACACCGACTTGTCTTCGTACCAGTTACAAAGTGGAATATCACTATAGTAAGATAATCAAGAATATAATTTGTGAAAGACACAGACATGACCATGAAATACATTGTAAATACTAGTTCTGTTAAATTGCTGAGAGAGAACGTAGTTCTAAGTATTTTTAAATAACGTACGTCCAGTTTATGTGTTTGTAAACAAAAGGCAGGGGTTGGCTCTGAGCAGTATGGGACTTAACATCTGTGGTCATCAGTCCCCTAGAACTTGGAACTACTTAAGCCTAACTAACCTAAGGACATCACACACATCCATGCCCGAGGCAGGATTCGAACTTGCGACCGTAGCAGCCGCGTGGTTCCGGACTGCGCGTCTAGAACCGCTGGACCAACGCGGCCAGTGGCAGGGGTAGAATGAATCTTTAGAGGACATGGTGTACTGACTTATTGTGATATCAGTAACGCCATTAAATGGATCACACGAGCAGCGAGAGGCTAATGACGTGTGCAGAGCACAGCCGGCAGCTGAAATAGCCCAACCAGGTGATTACGTGACGTAGCCTGCGCGACGTAAGGAGAGACACTTGATGATCACAGCAGTGGTATACATAGCGAATCTCTATGACGTATAGAAAAACCAACGTAAACCTAAATAATTTAATAACAAAAGTTAACAGATGTTTTTAAAGAATCTATTAACTAAAGAAAAAAGTAATTAAAAGAGGATAATTTTTCTAAAATTAATAGACTGTCGTATAACTTCAGAATTGCTCATTATCTATTAATTATTTGGAAATAATTCACTAATCCATGAACATAGCAGTTATTTACGTTTTGAATTTTGGACACTTGGGCAGAACCTGTAGAGTAAGCTAAAAGAAAATAAAATTAATTTATTATTATATGGTTCTAGAATACATGTTTCATGTATCCATACTTGATGTCTTGATGATTGGAATACAGGATATTCTGAGCCCACCTACTCAGATGAAGTGCAATGCTAACCAAGCCTGATGACCAGTGAGAAACCAGAGATGCTGTTGGCATACGCAATCATCAAGCAGTGAAAACACGTTGCCTAGGACAAAAAATTTCGGCCGGTGAATAATAGTGCCTATCGCCAAATGAGTGTTTCATTGCAGTGATTACCAAAGAAAGACCTTAAGTAGTAAGTGCTCCGTAAATTTCAATGGTGATCAGTGAAACACCGTAGCAGCGTAAAAAGGAAAAAATTTGGGCGTGGTTTTATGAAATGTGTTGTGCTTTTTGTATAGATGATATATTTACCAAAATTCTGGAAAATTATGCTACACTGGACGCCAGTGGGACTGCTTCAAAATGTGAGCTAAATGTTTGTATTCATTTTTCTAGGTATCTGTTAAAGATAAACAAATTGTACTGTTATGATATTTGCTAAACAAATTTTACATACTTCATAAATGTTTCACAAAGTAATGGTTATTTGTCTTTGTGAGTATAACTGAAGAGTTTTTTTGTAATATATGTAATTTTGAAAGACTTTTGATAGTTAAAATTTAGGAGAGCATAGTTGTCAGAACTAGCAGACTATGTAGGTACTTATAATCGTAAGCCAGGAAAACTGTTTCAGTAAGTGCAAATTTAATAACACTTCATAAACTAGTAGATTTTACATTTTAAAGAATTCTTTCAAACTAACAAAACTGTATTTGAAGAGAAAAAGAACATTTAAAGTAACTGGCATAAAATAAAGTGACATATGCTGTAAAGGCTGCTTCTAAGAACTGAGCTACTGCATTTATAATGTTTCCAAAATTCTGATTTCGTCTGAAAAAAAATCACAATTTTCAAAAGAAACTAAAAAGGGTATGTCTAGGGTACCCTTTGCATGCAGATAAGAAAGCATTTTACTTCAGTTCTTATTTATCTATTTCAGGTGAAGTGAATGTATCAGTGCTGCATAACATACAGAGTAAGAGACGAGCGATAGGTTCACAAGCTGGCTAGCAGAGGCGGTTTGCCATCCGGCGCTTTCAGAGCCGGTTGGATGAGGTGCCACGGCAGAAATCGCTCGTGACGTTAGCAGAGATATATGTAGGGAAAGTATATTTGTTCTGGAGCGAATCAAGCAATTGTTATTACTAAATATCTGCTAACAAAAGTTGCCATTTGCCATTCAGACGTTAGGAGGACTGTACGGGTTATAAATACTGGGCATAAATGCAACCTTTCAGAAATTTTAGAAGTTCACTAAGTCGTTTCAAAGACGGACTGGTTCAATTATCGCAGAACGTGGGTGGAGAAATGTGGCCAGTTATACTGTACGCCCCTTATATCACCAACTGCGGACTCACCGGGTAAACTGAGATATTTCTGGAGGCGTGGCACGAGTGAGGGGTTCTTGGATGTCCTCTACGGGAGAGACACGCAAAGAGGCCGAAACTTCATATTTTTTCTTTAATTTCTGTACGTAGCATCTTGCCTGATAATTTGTGGCTGTGTGAAATAATCTTCCAATTTAGTACACTCACGTGTCCTCTCAATGTGAGTTAAAAAAACCTATGACCTACTGAGTTACCATTCTTTGTATATGTTCATTCCCCTGTTTCTCCTGTTTTGCATGGATCGCACACACTTCAGCAGTAATCTATGGCAGGGTTCGTAAGAAGTCTTGTTTCTAGACTGACTGAATTGTCATTGTCGTACCAACGAACTGAAGCCTGACATCTACCTTAGTAATGGCTGAACCTATGTTCTGTACATGCACAGAATTTCTGTGCAGTTAAAGCGGATTACCAATTTTTGGATCATTTGGAAATGTTATGAAGACTGAGCATTTAACAGTGGCTTGCAGATTTTATGTACAGGTTGTTGGGAACTTTCCGTTTAAAACTTCTAGAAATTTTATAGGAGAGTATTTTGGAAGGAGCCCACATACGTAAATGTACCTATTCCGCTCTACGAAGGTTCCAGTTCAGATCTTTAATGCGTCCTCATCTGCTTAGGGAACAAGAAAAGTTTCAGATGTGCCTGTCCTGGTATGCAGTAAGGT
The DNA here is from genome assembly GCF_023864345.2 of Schistocerca serialis cubense. Classification (NCBI taxonomy): domain Eukaryota; kingdom Metazoa; phylum Arthropoda; class Insecta; order Orthoptera; family Acrididae; genus Schistocerca; species Schistocerca serialis. The sequence continues at coordinate 399,508,384 of NC_064641.1, read as the reverse complement.
AGAGAGGATGATGCGTACAACGTCAGACGATCACCTTATGTCACTTCACGTATGCCTTGCTGTGATACAGTAAACATGATTCGGTACATATTTTCGGAATACGCAACCATGGAATGTAGACAAATTAAATCGGGTGATGCTGAGGGGATTAGATTAGGAAATAAGACACTTAAAGTAGTAAAGGAGTTTTGCTATTTAGGGAGTAAAATAACTGATGATGGTCGAAGTAGAGAGGATATAAAATGTAGACTGGCAATGGCAAGGAAATCGTTTCTGAAGAAGAGAAATTCGTTAACATCGAGTATAGATTTAAGTGTCAGGAAGTCGTCTCTGAAAGTATTTGTGTGGAGTGTAGCCATGTATGGAAGTGAAACATGGGCGATAACCAGTTTGGACAAGAAGAGAATAGAAGCTTTCGAAACGGGGTGCTACAGAAGAATGCTGAAGATAAGGTGGGTAGATCACGTAACTAATGAGGAGGTATTGAATAGGATTGGGGAGAAGAGAAGTTTGTGGCACAACTTGACTAGAAGAAGGGATCGGTTGGTAGGACATGTTTTGAGGCATCAAGGGATCACAAATTTAGCATTGGAGGGCAGCGTGGAGGGTAAAAATCGTAGAGGGAGACCAAGAGATCAATACACTAAGCAGATTCAGAAGGATGTAGGTTGCAGTAGGTACTGGGAGATGAAGAAGCTTGCACAGGATAGAGTAGCATGGAGAGCTGCATCAAACCAGTCTCAGTACTGAAGACCACAACAACAACAACGCAACCATGGCCCTTATGTATGGTGAAGCTTGATGTAATGGAAGAGCTGCTAGTAGGTTATGTCACGAACGTTTTTCGGAACGTTTATTGAAATGCTGTGTTTGTATGGATAATTGATCATTTTATTTTACATGATTTACTATCAAATGTACAATTCGGTTTAGCAACTGAAAATGATATATTCTCTTTTCTCTGTGAGATACTGGAGGGATCAAACCAAATTTTCCGAACGCTAGGCATCTTTTTTGACTTAACTAAGGCGTTTCATTGTGTTTATCACAAAATATTGCTCCATAAGTTGGACCATCTTGGAATACGGGGAGTAACTTACAGTTGGTTCACCTTTTACTTTAACAACAGACCGCAGGTCATTATCCACATTTTTGAGAATAGCTATGATGTGGGGTCTGGGTGGGCCATTGTGAAACGGAGGGTGCCCTGGGGTCAGTGTTGGGGCCCTCCTGTTCCTTATTTATATAAATGATATTCCCTCTAGTATTACTGGTAATTGTAAGATATTTCTGTTTGCTGATGACAGTAGCTTGGTAGTAAATGATGTTGTGTGCAACACTGGCACTATTTCATATAGTGCAGTTCAGGTCTTAAGTTCATGGCTTGAAGAAAATCAATTAACGCTAAATCACTGTAAGACTTAGTTTTTACATTTCCTAACATAAAATTCAACAAAAGCCGACGTTTTAATTTCACTGACGGCATGTGATTAGTGAAACTGAACAGTTCAAAGTTCTTGGTTTTCAGATAGATTCTAAACTGTCGTGGAAAGCCAACGTTCAAGATCATGTTCAAAAACTTAATGCTGCCATTTTTACTATTCGAGCGGGGTCTGAAGTAATGATAGTTAGATATGAAAAGTAGTCTAGTTTGCTTATTTTCATTCGCTTATGACGTATCATATTATATTTTTGTGTAAATCTTCCCATTCTCAAAGAATATTTTTGGCTCAGAAACGGGCGATTCGGGCAATAAGTGGTTTAAGTTCGCGAACCACTTGTCGACACTTGTTCATTGAACTGGGTATTCTGACATTGGCCTCTCAATAGATATATTGTTTACTGTCGTTTCTTGTTAACATCATCGCTCTTAAAACTAGCAGAAATCCAGACTACATATGGATCGCATTTCCTTGACTCTTGTGCAGAATGGTGTGCAGTACACTGCTGCATCCGTTTTCAGTAAGCTGCCACAAGAATACAAAAAACTTACCGCTTTCAAATCGAAACTGAAGAGTTTTCTAATGGGTCACTCCTTCTATTCTGTTGAGGAGTTCCCCGAAAAATTCCTGGGTTATATTGTTGATTGCGTTTACATGAACTTATGGCTTGTCTTTTTCTTTTTGTTCATAAACATTCTACTTTATTTGTTATTACGTTTATGTTGTAATTTCATGTCCTGACACGTTCCATGACCTTGGAGAATTGCTCCTCAATTTTGTCCTACACAACTAGACGTGTAAAATGAAAAATAAAAAACAATGTAGCCCGCCACCGCATAAACATTTTGCCCACGTTACCCAGCGACTCCGAGGAACAGGTACCTTCATCGGGAGGTGGAAGGACTATGGTGCGCCACGAAAATGCTGCACGTTCGAATCTGAAGAAAGTATACTGAAACTGTTGAAGAAAACCCGTCAAAGAGTACTCGAACAGTTTTGTGTGCAATGGGTAGTCGCAGTGTCGTCTGAGACATTCTGCGTGAACAACATTTACAAAAAAATTGTTCAAATGGCTCTGAGCACTATGGGACTTAACATCTAGGGTCATCAGTCCCCTAGAACTTAGAACTACTTAAACGTAACTAACCTAAGGACGTCACGCAACACCCAGTCATCACGAGGCAGAGAAAATCCCTGACCCCGCCGGGAATCGAACCCGGGAACCCGATTTTCCTCAACGCGTTGCCTACAGACGTGGTTACTGCTGCATCATCACGCCCCTATTTGCTCGTACAGTACTGTTCACGGATAAATCTAAGATCGCTAGGAATTGTGTTCTGAATTCGAGAAACGGCCATGTGTGGGCAGACGAAAACTCTTGTGCCACGCATGTTCAGGGATTTCAGCACCGGTTTGGTATTAACTATCGGGCAGGTATTCTGGGCGATCATGTGACTGGGTCAAACCTGCTTCCACTCAAGCAGTTGGTCCTGCACACTTGATTTTGCTACGAAACGTAGTGGGCCCGTTCTTGGACGGTGTGCCGCTGGGTGCCTGTCAGGGACTACTTCCTGTGGGCAAAGTTTAATTTACGAGATTCCTGTAGCGACAGTGGATGATCTACTGGCACGAGTTCTGGCCGCTGTGCAAGGAACTGAAGAGAGACCAAGTGGGAAGGACAGTGTATACCAGAACATGCACAGTGTCTGTATGAAAGTTGGAGGTCGCCACATCGAGCCGCTGTTGTAATGCAACAGTACTGTTCTGTACGTACAGTATGAGGGGTTATTTTTTGTTTTGGGATAATGTTAACACGTAATGTCCAAGTGTTACTACAAACAACTGTTTTTAAGTGATAAATGGGTGTTTCTTACTGGTTCCTTTCGAATTATCACCTGATAGTTGTGTTGCGTCGTGCCTAATTCAGTTCCTCAAGCGGAAAGGGGATGAGTTAAACATGAACAGAAGCAGTCGTAGAACGGATACGGTTTCCGGACGTGTGTTCTTGTTCAAAATATTATTTTCTCATTCGCCTTTACAGGTCCTGGAAGTTGTTAACGGGAATTTCCGAAAACCCTGTAGGTATATTTTGCTTGGTCCCATAAGGTAAGATATGATACAAGAAAAGGATAGTATGTGGCTTTTTTCCTTGTTACAGGCGTTACCTGACACTGATCCACGTTTATATGTTTCCTTACTCCCTGCCTAACAAGGAGAATGGACGGTGTTGTGCAGAGCTCCGCGCATCAGCGCAGGATGGGCGTGCAGCAGGCCGCCTGCCCCCGGCGGCCCATACCCGGCCACGCTGGTGCGGCAGGCGCAGCACGACAGGAATTTCATTCACGAGGCCCCGTCTACCGCCAATCGACGTCGTGGCATTTCATTTCCGCTCCTCTCCTCTCCTCGAACGCGCCATTAAAACAGGCTTCTCCGCTACTGATCTAAGCTACAGCAAGTATTCGACTCCTCCATTTATTACTTGATTAACAATGCAAGTGGTACAGTTTGTTAGTGAACAAGGCGAGGATGGCAATATGGAATGTAAAACATGTTGTGATATTAAAAATATAACCCGACGAACCATGGGTAACTTCCCTCTGTCAGATGCAATGTTCCCCATGTAAAATGAAGAGCTCTAGCAGCTACAACAACGTTGTATAGTTTTAAGCAATATGTCCGATAAACTTAGGCTGAGAAGACGTCTCGGTTTTGACGAAAAAATCACAGTTTTCACACAAATGCCCTGGTGCCCCAGGGAAATCATTAGGGACGCACAATTTTCCCAATTTTTAATCGAGAAACAAAATGCTTGCTAAATATTTGTCATTAAATTATCTGTGAAAAACAAGTTTCCTAGAAGTAGAAGGTTACAGAAATATATATTTTCTAATATATAGGCCTACAGCAATTGTTTTAACTAGTCTTCTGCCTGGAGAAAGTGTGAGATATATGTAGAGAAGAAAAGTAGTTTTTACCTACGTACGCCTCTACCTTACCGCCCCTCCATTTTATGTCTCTTGAGAAACTAAAACCAGTACAAAAGGTAGTATGAAGGAGTAGCACTTCAACCATTTCTCCTAACAGGACTGCAATGTGAGCTATGTGGCGGGCGTCAGCAATGCTTATTAAATACTGTTTAGCATATATGCATGCTTGCCCTAAGAATCGACAGTTGCACGAAGTCCTACATTTTAGTATGAAATGTAAAACTTGTATATGATTAGTGTTAGTAGTGTTACATATTCCTTAGGATTAGCCAATTTTACCTAGGAAAGAAGTGACTAAAAATTTCAGAAAATATATCCAACCTATTGCAGTAAAAAGTGTGTTTCAATTTTTTTTATTTCTGAAAAGAAGAATTTTATTTATGTGTAATGTACCTACATTTACCTTCCCAGTCGACAAAATGAAGATACATTTTGGCTACAGGTTTTACAGCTGCTGCATGACAGGAAAGCTAAGCTTTAAGTGTAGTAATGATATTAGGTACAAACACAAGGGTCCCTTTCTTTTTCTCTTTGAAATCTGGTCAGTCTAGATAAACTGTATTACGCTTAGTTACACTTATCTTTAAAACTCTCGTACCCATTCTAAGATTTTTATTACCTTCCCAGCAAAATAAAGTTCTGTGTGTTTTTTTTTTTTTGTTTGTTTTTTTTTTTTTTTTTTTTTTTTTTTTTTTTTTTTTTTTTTTTTTTTTTTGCCGGTTCCTATCTATATTTAGACATGAAGAATAAAGATGCAGAATGTTTATGTCGTTTGTATTATTCGAAAATTAAAATCGAAATAAATGAGCCCTCGGTCACTATTATCAGACTTATTCACCAGGTTTCAACACTTCAAAGAGTGCCTCCATCAGAATTAAAAGAATTCAAATGGCCTATAACATAGTTACAAATTTATAGGAAAAGGCATTTTTATATAAAAAGTGTAAGTACTGACTAATAATAAAAGACAGGGGCAGTACTTACGTGTCACATATAAAATAATTGTTTTATATGTGACATGTAAGTACTGCTTCACCCTGTTATTGTTAGTCAGTACTTACACGTTTTATATACAAATGTCTTTTCCTATAACTTTGTAACTATGTTATAGACCATTTTAATTGTTTTAATTCTGATGGAGGGACTCTTTGAAGTGTTGAAACCTGGTCAATAAGACTAAAACTAATAGTGACCGAGGGCTCATTCTGAAATTCCTTGGCTAGCAGGACAGAGCGGATTAGGTTGTGGAACACACAAAATATATTCATCAGCACAAAATATTACAAGGATGCAAAACACTAAAAATTTTAATCGACCTCCTTTGATTAACTTTAGATAGGCTGAAGGCCACACTCAAAATCAAAGACACAAGGCCTAAGCAAGAAACTGAAATACAAGGTCTTTCTGGAGGTTTAACCCAAGAATATTTTCTAAATCTTCAATCTAAACAGACTGGAGGATTTAGAAATTTAATTTTAATGGAACCTGGCTCGAGGCAGCATATTAAACAATATGAAGAGTTTCAATCAAAAGGCATAAGGCCTTTTCTTAAAACATTTTGCGAAAAATCCGGCTGGAGGCTCCATACAAAAGATTAACAGTCTTATGCCTTAAGTGCAAGACAAGAACATTAATTTTAAAGCTATTATGACTCGGCTGAAGGCCACATATCAACAATATATGATTACAGTTTAAGCCCTAGACAGAAGAATTTCTACATCTACATCTACATCTACATCTATACTCCGCGAGCCAACTTACGGTGTGTGGCGGAGGGTACTTATTGTACCACTATCTGATCCCCCCGTCCCTGTTCCATTCACGAATTGTGCGTGGGAAGAACGACTGCTTGTAAGTCTCCGTATTTGCTCTAATTTCTCGGATCTTTTCGTTGTGATCATTACGCGAGATATATGTGGGCGGTAGTAATATGTTGCCCATCTCTTCCCGGAATGTGCTCTCTCGTAATTTCGATAATAAACCTCTCCGTATTGCGTAACGCCTTTCTTGAAGTGTCCGCCACTGGAGCTTGTTCAGCATCTCCGTAACGCTCTCGCGCTGACTAAATGTCCCCATGACGAATCGCGCTGCTTTTCGCTGGATCATGTCTATCCCTTCTATTAATCCAACCTGGTAAGGGTCCCATACTGATGAGCAATACTCAAGAATCGGACGAACAAGCGTTTTGTAAGCTACTTCTTTCGTCGATGAGTCACATTTTCTTAGAATTCTTCCTATGAATCTCAACCTGGCGCCTGCTTTTCCCACTATTTGTTTTATGTGATCATTCCACTTCAGATCGCTCCGGATAGTAACTCCTAAGTATTTTACGGTCGTTACCGCTTCCAATGATTTACCACCTATGGCATAATCGTACTGGAATGGATTTCTGCCCCTATGTATGCGCATTATATTACATTTATCTACGTTTAGGGAAAGCTGCCAGCTGTCGCACCATGCATTAATCCTCTGCAGGTCCTCCTGGAGTACGTACCAGTCTTCTGATGTTGCTACTTTCTTGTAGACAACCGTGTCATCTGCAAATAGCCTCACGGAGCTACCGATGTTGTCAACTTTCATTTTTAAAAAGCAGAAGGCCGTATCTTAAGATATTTCATATAAAATTCCGTTGAAGACCCCTATAAAGAATTATCTCATGCCTTAAGAGCAAGACAAGAACATTAATTGAAGAGATATTAATACTCGACTGAAGGCCACAAATCAACAAAATATGTTTACAACTTAAGGGCTAGAAAAAGAGTCTCGATTTAAAAGGCAGAAGATCTTATCTTAAAACGTCTCGTGTAAAATTCTGCTGAAAGCTCCAATAAAGGAATAACAGTCTCATGCCTTAAGGGCAAGACAATAACATTAATTTAAGAGATATTGATACTCTATTGAAGGCCACACATCAACCAAATAACTAAAACCCAAACAGGGAAATTACTCTGTAACACACAAGGAACGGCGCTCCGAAGTTTCCAAGGGTTGGCATGGGATTGTTACACTAACCCCCGTTTAGGTGAGACAGGCAGCCTGTCCAACGACTTCTTGATCTGAAGGCAACCCATCCGACAGACAGCCGACCGACCAATCAATAAATTCAGTTCTGCTCCACGTAACCAGCAGAACGACAACAAGACTTGAATACAACGACACACAGAATATTGGCGCCCTCAACGACCAACAACACCTCAGCTGCCGAACTACACGCCACGCTGGACAGCAACAGCACGACGAGGAAAATACACTGCCGAAAATTACGTCAACGACCAGAGCAGGGAACCGGAACGTCAATGGCCACAAGGCAGAAGATACCATTGGTCAACTTCAATAACAGGGAATAAACTGAGTTAAACTCCACAGGAAGACGACTCGAATCTTGGCCGACTTGAATACACACACGTTGTTGCTCGCGGGAATGTCCCAAAAGCGACCACCAGGATCAGACGAAGAAATGTAAACAGTTGAGGCTCGACAGTAGGTTAAGTGAGGACTCAACTTTCACGTCCAAAATCGGTGACCGACGAACTTCGTAGCACTCGCAAGCAGAACCGCACTCTCCAACCGCGCGTGCACACCGCGAGCGACCCCGGGCAGAATACGCGCAACGGAGACTTCCTTGCTGCTCCATGCCAACCGACCGACTGGTCACAGACCGCCCAGCCGGAAACTATATCCGCCACACAAAAGATAGTACCGCAGTACTAGTATCGATACACGCTGCTGCTGCCACTCACGGAGAGGACAGCAAAATTATCACGATAACCGCGGGAAAAATAAAATCACAATACTGCATCCAGGTGGTTCATGGTGTGGGTTCCTGTAGTCATGTCATAGTTCATGAACCATGGGCAACGTATGAGTGGCCAAGAAAGTGGTCCCTTCAGTCGGGATACCAGTTACTTTGGAATAAGGCTGGGCATCTCGGACATATTCTGAGTCGTGGTCACCTTTGTGCTCATACGGCAAAGACTACCAAATCCACTGGTTAGTCCCTCAACCGTTAGGGGTAAAACCCAATGGGACTCGGGGCAAGTAAGGCTAGCAACCTGCTTCCCTGGTATTTTAAATATGATGCTGGCAACAATCAGAGCGAAATGCCTCGGACCTTTGGAGGTGACGGAGTCCCACCTCTAACTGACAAACCAGAGACTCCTAAGATACGACTTGGCAAACAAATGGTAATGAGGTGGGAAGCTATTAATATCAATGGGGGTTACTCTGGGAAGAAGGTAGAGCTGGCAGAGGCTGCAAGTAAGATGGGGCTGGACGTTTTAGCTGTTAGTGACATTCGGGTAAGGGGTGAGAAAGAAGAGGAAGTGGGAGAATACAAGGTCTACCTGTCAGGAGTCAAAGCAGGAATAGCACAATGGGGTGTAGGGCTTTACATCAGGAAAGAAATGGAACCCAGCGTAGTTGCAATAAGGTATGTAAATGAACGACTGATGTGGATAGATTTGACAGTGTGTACCAAGAAAATTAGGATTGTGTCAGTATATTCGCATTGTGAAGGGACAGATATAGATAAGATGGATAGTTTTTATTAGGCACTCAGTGATGTAGTTGTTAGAGTAAAGGACAAGGACAGTGTTCTGCTCATGGGTGATTTTAATGCCAGGATTGGAAATCGAACAGAAGGATATGAAAAGGTTATGGGTAAATTTGGAGAGGATATGACGGCCAACAGGAACGGGAAACAACTCTGGGATTTCTGTGCCAGTATGGGCTTCGTAATCGCAAACTCCTTTTTTAAACGTGAGAACATTCACCGGTATACTTGGGAAGGCAGGGGAACCAGATCTGTCATTGACTATATAATAACAGATCAGGAATTCAGGAAGGCTGTGAGGGACACACGTGTATTCAGGGGATTCTTTGATAACACTGATCATTATTTAATCTGCAGTGAAATTGGGATTGCGAGGCCGAAAGTGCAGAAGGTCAGGTCCATATATATAGGAGGATAAGTGTGGAGAAACTTCAGGATAAGGAAATCAGGCACAGGTACATAACAGCGATCTCAGAAAGGTACCAGTTAGTTGAATGTAGTCAATTACAGTCATTGGAAAAGGAATGGACAAGGTACAGGGACACAGTACTAGAAGTGGCTAAAGAATGTCTTGGAACAGTAGTGTGTAAAAGTAGGATGAAGCAAACAGCTTGGTGGAATGACACAGTCAATGCAGCCTGTAAAAGGAAAAAGAAGGCGTATCAAAAATGGCTACATACTAGAACTCAGGTAGACAGAGAAAGTTATGTTGAAGAAAAAAACAAAGCCAAACAGATAATTGCAGCATCCAAGAAGAAATCTTGGGAAGACTTTGGAGACAGGTTGGAGACTATGGGTCCAGCTGCTGGAAAACCATTCTGGAGTGTAATTAGCAGTCTTCGAAAGGGAGGTAAGAAGGAAATGACAAGTATTTTGGACAGGTCACGAAAACTGCTGGTGAATCCTGTGGATGCCTTGGGCAGATGGAGGGAATATTCTGAAGAGTTGCTCAATGTAGGTGAAAATACGATCAGTAATGTTTCAGATTTCGAGGTAGAATGGGATAGGAATGATGATGGAAATAGGATCACATTTGAGGAAGTGGAGAAAATGGTCAATAGATTGCAGCGCAATAAAGCAGCTGGGGTGGATGAAATTAAGTCGGAACTCATCAAATACAGTGGAATGTCAGGTCTTAAATGGCTACACAGGATAAATGAAATGGCCTGGGAGTCGGGACAGGCTGCATCAGACTGGGCAAAAGCAATAATCACACCAATCTTTAAACATGGAAACAGAAAAGTTTGTAACAACTACAGAGGTATCTCTTTAATCAGCGTTGTGGGTAAAACCTTCTCAGGTATTGTTGAAAGGAAAGTGCGAGTATTAGTTGAGGACCGATTGGATGAAAATCAGTGTGGGTTTAGGCCTCTTAGAGGTTGTCAGGACCAGATCTTTAGCTTACGGCAAATAATGGAGAAGTGTTATGAGTGGAACAGGGAACTGTATCTATGCTTTATAGATCTAGAAAAGGCATATGACCGGGTTCCTAGGAGGAAGTTATTGTCTGTTTTACGAGATTATGGAATAGGAGGCAAACTTTTGCAAGCAATTAAAGGTCTTTACATGGATAGGCAGGTAGCAGTTAGAGTTGACGGTAAATTGAGTTCATGGTTCATAGTAGTTTCAGGGGTAAGACAAGGCTGCAACCTCTCTCCACTGTTGTTCATATTATTTATGGATCATATGTTGAAAACAATAGACTGGCTGGGTCAGATTAAGATATGTGAACACAAAATGAGCAGTCTTGCATATGCGGATGACTTAGTCATGATGGCAGATTCGATTGGAAGTTTGCAAAGTAATATTTCTGTGGTATGAAGATTAGCATCTCCAAAACGAAAGTAATGTCAGTGGGAAAGAAATATAAACGGACTGAGTGCCATATAGGAGGAACGAAGTTAGAACAGGTGGACGGTTTCAAGTACTTAGGATGCATATTCTCAAAGGATGGCAACATAGTGAAAGAACTGGAAGCGAGGTGTAGCAAAGCTAATGCAGTGAGCGCTAAGCTACGATCTACTCTCTTCTGCGAGAAGAAAGTCAGTACCATGACTAAGTTATCTGTGCACCGTTAAATCTTTCGACCAACTTTGTTGTAGGGAGCGAAAGCTGGGTGGATTCAGGTTACCTTATGAACAAGGTTGAGGTTACGGATATGAAAGTAGCTAGGATGATTGCAGGTACTAGTAGACGGGAACAATGGCAGGAGGGTGTCCACAATGAGGAAATCAAAGAAAAACTGGGAATGAACTGTATAGATGTAGCAGTCAGGGCGAACAGGCTTAGATGGTGGGGTCATGTTACACGCATGGGAGAAGTAAGGTTACCAAAGGGACTCATGGGTTCAGCAGTAGAGGATAGGAGGAGTCGGGGCAGACCAAGGAGAAGGTACCTGGATTCGGTTAAGAATGATTTTGAAGTAATAGGTTTAACATCAGAAGAGGCAAGAATGTTAGCACTGAATAGGGGATCATGGAGGAATTTTATAAGGGGGCTATGCTCCAGACTGAACGCTGAAAGGCATAATCAGTCTTAAATGATGATGATGATGATGATGATGATGACTGCATCCAGGGTTTAACCCAAGACAAGCATGTCTCGAGCCTGCCAGGGCTCTTTTTTTTTCAATTTTAATTTAGAAACGGTCACTGAGCCAAGCAGCCATGTTTGAAGCTTTATTATTCGATAAACTTATGAGTTTTTACCTACAAAATTTGCAAGTATTACTTTTCAGCAAGCCCTCGTATTAACTAGGAGAAAGGATACTTTCACTGACCATGTATTACAGCATGAATGACTGATGACGTCAACTTCCAAGGAGTATTAGAGGGAAAGAATAACAGAACGCCTCTAAAACTAAAATATAATGAGGAGTTTACTAAAGAAAATGTCTATAGAAGTTACACCGTGATAAAGAGACTAGTGGAAGGCCGACACGATGGAAAATGGCTACTAGATATGTAATCCAAAGAATACGGCATCGCGGTCGGCTGCGCATCAACAAGTGCGAACCATTCAACGGAACATTATCGATATAGGCTTTCGGAGACAAAAGCCCACTCGTGTACCCTTGATGACTGCACGACGCAAAGCTCTACACCTCACCTGGGCCCGTGAACATCAGCATTGTACTGTTGATTACTGGAAACGTGTTGCCTGGTCGGACGAGTCTCGTTTCACATTGTATCGAGTGCATGAATCCGTGGACCCTTCATGCCGCAGGAAACTGTTCAAGCAGATGGAGGCTCTGTAATGGTGTGGAACGTGTGACGTTGGAGCGATATGGGACCCCTGATACGTGTAGATACAACTCTGACAAGTGACACGTACGTATGCATCATTTCTGATCACCTGCATCCATTTCTGTCCGATGTGTGCATTTCGACGGACTTAGGCAATTCCTGCAGAAATGTGCGGCACCCCACACGTCCAGAATTTCTACAGAGTGGCTCCAGGAACACTCTTCTGAATTTAAACCCTTCCACATGAGCATATCTGGAATGCCTTGCGTCGTCCTGTTCAGAAGAAATCACCATCCTCTCGCACTCTTACGGACTTATGGACAGCCCTGCAGGATTCATGGTGCCAGTTCCCTCCATCAATACTTCAGATATTAGTCCAGTCCATGCCATGTCGTGCTGCGGCATTTCTGCGTGCTCGCTGGGACCCTACACGATATTACGCAGGTATATCAGTTTCTTTGACTTTTCAGTGTTCTCTTTCCGGTATCGTCAGTTGTATCTCAACACCGAACACTGTATATATACATATATACGGACTGTGCCTCGTAAGAATCGTCAAGAATTTTCTCTGGTGTTTCGGCTGGTATCTGCAGTTTCGTTTGTGCGCTGTCATGCAAACGATTATCGTCCGTCACGTCTTTCGTGCGACGACCTGTGTCAAGACTAAGCGCCGGTTTGTTTTTAAATGGGAATTTTACCTCTCCAGTTGACAGTGTGCACCCAAATTGATCTTTTACGATATTCACATTAATAAGGACAGTAAAACACGATGAATAAACAGAAATCCAGCAGCGTCTCAGCAGTCCTGCATGTTTGACGGTAAGAGTCAATGTGGGCCAGGGCAGTGTTGTCGCTGCTAGAGATATGGTATTGTTCGTGTTTTACCGTCCTTGTTATTACGAGGACTATCCAGAAAGTAAGATATGTTCCGAAATAAGACATCAACAATGCGGATAAACCAAATTTTATTGTATGCTTTTTAAATGTACACACTTAAGCTACTTTTCTACATAATCACCATTCAGAGTAAGGCCATTATCATATCGTGGCACAGGTTCTTCCTGTTCCCTCTCTGTAGAAATCTGCCGTCTGCTATTGCGACCATTGGTTTATAACGGCATGCAGTTTGGCGTCAGTATCAGAGCGTTGTGTAGTAATCCATGCCTTCATTTCTGGGAAAAGGTGGTAGCCGCTAGGCGCCATATGCTGGATATATGGTGGATCATCAAACATCTCCCATCCAAAATCATATAGGAGGTCTCGGGCATGACTGCCCGTGTATGAACGTGCGTGCCGCCAAAGAAGAACAAAACTTTTGTGCTAAGTTTTACCCGACGCTTGTTTTGCATCGCTCGCCATAACTTTGTCAGTGTTTGACGACACTTCTCCGAGTTAATTGTTGTGCCACGTTCAAAGAAATCGACGAGAACCACTCCCTCAGATCCCAAAACACACTATTGACAGCATTTGCAAAAATTTTCTTCTTGGGCGAATTTGTGCGTCCCCATTCCATCAACTGGGTTTTTGTTTCACATCTGACATACTTCACCCTAGTCTCGCACCAGTTACATTACGATCGATAACTTTATTACCATGTTTCTCGTAATCTTGGAAGGTCAATGCTGCAGCTAGTCTCTGTTTTCTGTGGTTTTCCGTTATTTTTCGTAGTTTTCAGTAGAATTTTGGGAAAACATGTAGCACAAAATTTGTAGTAACTTAGCACCTCCATCTCAGTATCATGCATCACAATTTCATGCACCAAACTCCATGAAATATCGGGAAAATGTTGAGAAAGTTCCGTAATAGTGAAATGAGCGTTTTCATGAATTTTTTCTCTGCTTTCCATCACCAGTGCATTAGTCACAATGCTGAGCCTACCACTGCGGTCCTCAAAGTGAACACCGGTACAGCCATTTTTTAAGTCAATGCACCATTGCCGCACTCGGCTTTCTCTCATTATTCAGTTACCGTACACATCACAAAGGTCGCGATAAATTTCAAATAGTTTGCTGTTTTTTGCCAACAAAAAATCACAGAACGGGCCTCACAAGTCGCGGAATTTTGTATTGCAGCTCACATTTTAACACGTCACAGAAAGCAAAGCGGCAGAGACAAAAACACACGCTACCACCACTGGATGCGTACTAAGAGTACTAACGTTAAGGAACCAAGATCGCGTCTCTAACTCCAGCCACCGCCGCGATAGACCGTAACATTTGTTACCTTCCGGCTATCCCTCGTACATATCGATAAAACAAATACCGCGCTAGATTAATGTAGTAACGCTCTGTCGAATAGGCACGTAAAAATGCACTTAAGAATTATTTTTTTTTAAAGGGTACCAACTGACGCTTTCGGCGTTGCGTAAAGGACTGATGAGCACTATGTACTTGGACTTGCTTGAGTTACACGATACAAAAATGGAATCACAAATACACTCCTGGAAATGGAAAAAAGAACACATTGACACCGGTGTGTCAGACCCACCATACTTGCTCCGGACACTGCGAGAGGGCTGTACAAGCAATGATCACACGCACGGCACAGCGGACACACCAGGAACCGCGGTGTTGGCCGTCGAATGGCGCTAGCTGCGCAGCATTTGTGCACCGCCGCCGTCAGTGTCAGCCAGTTTGCCATAGCATACGGAGCTCCATCGCAGTCTTTAACACTGGTAGCATGCCGCGACAGCGTGAACGTGAACCGTATGTGCAGTTGACGGACTTTGAGCGAGGGCGTATAGTGGGCATGCGGGAGGCCGGGTGGACGTACCGCCGAATTGCTCAACACGTGGGGCGTGAGGTCTCCACAGTACATCGATGTTGTCGCCAGTGGTCGGCGGAAGGTGCACGTGCCCGTCGACCTGGGACCGGACCGCAGCGACGCACGGATGCACGCCAAGACCGTAGGATCCTACGCAGTGCCGTAGGGGACCGCACCGCCACTTCCCAGCTAATTACGGACACTGTTGCTCCTGGGGTATCGGCGAGGACCATTCTCAACCGTCTCCATGAAGCTGGGCTACGGTCCCGCACACCGTTAGGCCGTCTTCCGCTCACGCCCCAACATCGTGCAGCCCGCCTCCAGTGGTGTCGCGACAGGCGTGAATGGAGGGACGAATGGAGACGTGTCGTCTTCAGCGATGAGAGCCGCTTCTGCCTTGGTGCCAATGATGGTCGTATGCGTGTTTGGCGCCGTGCAGGTGAGCGCCACAATCAGGACTGCATACGACCGAGGCACACAGGGCCAACACCCGGCGTCATGGTGTGGGGAGCGATCTCCTACACTGGCCGTACACCACTGGTGATCATCGAGGGGACACTGAATAGTGCACGGTACATCCAAACCGTCATCGAACCCATCGTTCTACCATTCCTAGACCGGCAAGGGAACTTGCTGTTCCAACAGGACAATGCACGTCCGCATGTATCCCGTGCCACCCAACGTGCTCTAGAAGGTGTAAGTCAACTACCCTGGCCAGCAAGATCTCCGGATCTGTCCCCCATTGAGCATGTTTGGGACTGGATGAAGCGTCGTCTCACGCGGTCTGCACGTCCAGCACGAACGCTGGTCCAACTGAGGCGCCAGGTGGAAATGGTATGGCAAGCCGTTCCACAGGACTACATCCAGCATCTCTACGATCGTCTCCATGGGAGAATAGCAGCCTGCATTGCTGCGAAAGGTGGATATACACTGTACTAGTGCCGACATTGTGCATGCTCTGTTGCCTGTGTCTATGTGCCTGTGGTTCTGTCAGTGTGATCATGTGATGTATCTGACCCCAGGAATGTGTCAATGAAGTTTCCCCTTCTTGGGACAATGAATTCACGGTGTTCTTATTTCAATTTCCAGGAGTGTATCTGCTCAAGCTCCAGAGAAAATATGCTTGGCGACTGTTAGGAGAGACACCGTAACAAGAGGTAGTAGCATGGACCAAAAAGAAAGAAAAAAAGTCCAGCGAATACTTGCTCTATAGTGCTTAGCTGAAGAGCTATGAGCCCTTGTTCATCTTCGCTACAGTGAGACAAGTCTCTTCTCCAGTACATTTGCTCGTAGTTTTTAAGACATTCATTTTGGAGCTCTTGTTACTAGGCTTTTTTCTGGGTTTGGTACATACTACCACCTCCGATAGTTTGTAGGTGGAGTTCTGGTTCACTCTGTACATGCCGGAAAGGAGTCGACTGGAGTTTGGACAATATCTGAAAAGGCTATCCAGGGAGGCTACGCAGTGAGGCTATCCAATGTGGAAGGACATTAATACTACATGATTTCACTAAGAATTAATGGAGGTTTTCATGTTATTTCCCTGCCTACTTTTATTCTTTTGCGATCCAATAACCGTTCCTAAGGATGCATTGTAAAGCTTCGGCGATTGTATATCCTCTCGATAGTTCTTAGCTTCACCATTCTCCGACTAATACATTTTACCAGCTGTGTGAAAAAAAAAATGTGTGTGATATCTTATGGGACGTAACTGCTAAGGTCATCAGTCCCTAAGCTTACACACTACTTAACCTAAATTATCCTAAGGACAAACACACACACCCATGCCCGAGGGAGGACTGGAACCTCCGCCGGGACCAGCCGCACAGTCCACGACTGATACCGCTCGGCTAATCGCGCGCGGCCCAGCTGTGTGACTGCTCTCATGCTGTTTGCTCACTGGACATTCGTAGATAAGGACCTACTTTTTCTCTAAACAACTAGCACTAATACAGTGCCCCTATGATCGCTATTTTCTTTGCTGCGAGTATACTCAAAACGAAATGCTTTCATGTTCGGTATCAGCTTCAACAAAATGTCCGGATTTATTATCACATTATACTCATCATCATCATCATCATCATCATCTTGGACAGTTTCCAGCCACTGGCTGGGTCTGTCGGGAACACAAGCCTCTCCATCGTGTTCTGTCTTTCCACCATTCCCCCTGTTCCACCTTCGTCCAGTTCTCTCCTCTTCTCATCACACATTCCTTCACTCCCATCACCCATCTATCTCTTGGTCTTCCTCTGGGCCTCTTCCCCTCCAGTTGCAGATCAAACATCCTCTTTTGAATTCTTCCCTCATCCATTCTCTTCATGTGTCCATACCACTGCAGTCTTGATTTTTCTATCCTGTCCTGTACTGGTTCCTCCTTTAGTCTTTCCCTCACATACAAATTTCGCAATCTGTCTCGTCTTGTTACACCCAACCTGCTCCTCTGGAACTTCATTTCACTAGCCTGTATTCTACTTTTGTCGCTTTTGTGCATTACCCATGTCTCACTTCCGTATGTCAATATGGGGACAAAGTAGGTTCGGTATATAATTCCCTTGGATTTCTGTGGCACCTCCTTGCTCCAAATAAGCCCCCTAATGCATTTGTAGAACTGCCCTGCTTTTCTGCACCTTTCATTTATTTCCATTGCGTTTCCCCCCTTACTTTCAATCACGCTTCTCAGGTACTTGAAGTTCTCTACCACTTGTAGTTTTTCCCCTCCACAAGTTATATCCACATTTGGCCTATTCTTCTTCCTTGTTGTGACGATTATTTCACTTTTCTTTGCAGAGAAATGCATTCGATATTGTGCTGCCGTTGCCTCCCATGCATCTAACTGCTCTTGCACCTCCTTTACGCAATTTCCCCATAACATCAGGTCATCGGCAAAAAACACTGCTTTCATTTTATGATCTCCAATTGCATCTGATACTTGCTGTAGGATTTCATCCATAACAATAATAAACAATAAAGGCGAAAGTGCACTTCCCTGTCGCAGCCCATTTTCCAGCTTGAACCATGCAGTACGTTCCCTCCCCACTTTCACACAACTCTCACTTCCCTCATACATTTTTCTGACTTTTCGTGTTATCTCTTCATCTATCCCTTTTGCGTTCAGCACATCCCAGAGCTTGTCCCTACAGATACTGTCATACGCCTTCTCAATATCCAAAAAGGCCATGATTAAGTCCTTCCCGTACTCATAGTGCCTTTCCTGCAGTTGCCTTACCGCAAATATGAGGTCCGTTGTTGATCTTCCCGGTCTGAAACCGTACTGCTCCTCTTGCAGTCTACTTTCAATACTGCTTCTTATTCTCTTCTCCAGCATCTTTTCATAGATTTTTCCACAGTGGCATAGCAGGGTGATTCCTCTGTAGTTCTCACATCTCCTTTTACCCCTTTCTTGAAGATCGGGACTATAATTCCTTTCTTCCAATCCTCAGGAATTCTGTTCTCCTTCCACACCACCCTCAGCACTTTGTATAGCCACTGGGTTCCTACTTCTCCTGCTGCTCGTATCATATCCACTGTTACTTCGTCCCAACCTGGTGCCTTGCCCCCTTTCATCCTCTTTATGGCTTCTTCCACTTCATTCCAAGTTAGATCATCAATTTCCCCACTATTATAATCGTCTGCTGCCTTAGGCTCTCCATCACTGTTAGTTACCCGCTTGGCGGCATTCAACAGATCTTCATAGTACTCCTTCCAAATCTTTTTGAGCTCATGCATTTCCTCCACAACTCTTCCATTATTATCCATGATCCTCAGGCACTCTCTTCTGTCGTTCCTCTTATTTCTTACCATGGTGTAAAGTACTTTTTTGTTCCCTTCACTGTCCTCTTCTAACATTCTTGTCCATTTTTCCATCCACTTCTTCTTCTCCGCCCTTACTATGGTCTGTGCCGCTTTCTTGCTTTCCTTATATTTTAACCTAGCTTCCTCTGTTCGGGTCTGGAACCATTCTCTGAAGGCTTTGTTCTTTCGAAGTACTGCCTCTTTACATATGTTGTTCCACCATGGGGTTTCCCTACTTCTCCTCTTTGTGCTAGTTCTTCCGCACACAGTCTCAGCTGCCTCAACTAGAGCCCTCTTAAAATCGCCCCATTCTTCTTCCACTGTTCTCTGATCTTCCTTTGGCAGCTTCTTCCTGATCAGTGTCTGGTACTGGGTCCTCCGTTCATCCTCTTTCAGCATCCATGTCTTCAACCTTTTCTCCTGTATATCTGTTGCCCTCCTATCTTTTTTCTCTCTCAGGGTGGCTACCAACAGCCGATGGTCACTGTCTAAGGCCTCAGATGGTATGACCTTAACATCTGTGAGGCTGCTCATCATCTGCCTATCCACTAGTACATAGTCTACTACTGAAGTTTGGGACCAGTCCCCACTGTACCAAGTTATTTTGTGACTACTCCTCTTCTTGTACCAGGAATTTGCGCTCGCCAGCCCATTCCTCTTGCAGAATTCCAGCAACAATTTTCCTTCTCTATTTCGGTTCCCCCAGCCCTATGGTCCCATTATCTCCTCGAATCCTTTCCTGTCTGTGCCAACTTGTGCATTGAGGTCCCCTATTATAATCTGATTTCCTCCACTTAGCTGCTTTTGCATGTCATCTTCAAATTCCTCCTTCTCCTTTTTTGTACACCCCACCTGTGGGGCATATGCTTGGATGATTTCAATGCTTCTTCCTTTCACCCGTACTCTGGCTTTTATCATTCGATCATTGATACCTTCCACCTCCTCCTGCAGACCCTCTCTGACCACTATTGCCACTCCATTTCTTCCCCTCTCATTCCCTATCCAGTACAGCTTACATCCTTTACTTAGTGGTTTTTCACCAACTCCTCTCCACCTAGTCTCAGCAAGTCCCAAGATGTCCAATTTCCTCCTTTCCATCATTTCTACAATTTCTTCTAACTTCCCAGTTAGAGTCCTTGCGTTTAAGGTGCCCAGCCGTAAACCATCTTGTAATCCTATTCCATTGCTTGGTCGGTTTCCTTTAAATCCGTTCCGTGATCCGAGGCATTATCCCTTTTTAAAAGCAGTTGATTTATCCACTACTGGCTTGCTAGGCCTATCGCAGCTTCACCAGAGCCCCGTTAGCCGTCACGTTTCAGGGTTCCCATAGGGCCTTCTCAGCTACCGTAGCGGTCCTGGGGCACACGAAGTCCCCGCTGTACGTCGCCCCTAAAGGCAATCCCCTACTTTGTGCCGTTGCCCATCTCCCACGACTTGGACGAGGGGTTGGACTTATTATACTACAATACAGAAATATTCTGACGAATCGATGTACTTTCTCTGGTACTGGTGACAGTAGTAGTGTCATTTGTTAGCGTTTTTCTTCTTCATCACCTGATTCCTCCAAATGTTGTGGGTGCTGTGAGTAACTACATTGTTACTATATTTATTTAACTGAAGTAACAAAAGGGGGTACAAACTATATCATGTGGAGAAGACAAAGACATTCAAAGTTGAGTAAACATATGTAATGGTAATACATGCAAGGAAACTAGATCGGTGGATATGTAACCATCATTCAAGTCTGGTAATACAAAGCAATCACATACTGCGCTACTACCAAAATCTGTGTTACAGAACAGTAATGCTTTCATATGTCTGCTTCATCATGGCAGCCTGCATCCCCGCTATTAGTAACCACATCTCCTAGAAGACAAATTTATGAGAAGTGCATTTGAAACGTGTTATCGTAATTTGGCGCTAATGGTAAACGGCGAGGGAGGGGAGCAGATGTATTTAGCATTGATTCGTGCAATTAGTACCCTCTGACTGTTTCCCCTGAGTGAAATTCGGTAATGACTGCTCGAGTTACTTAACTGCACACAGTGTACGAGTAAGTGGATAACGATGAGTTAACAAGGTGGCTAGCAGTTGCTATACCCGTACATTAATTAAGTGGGTGGAATAACTGCAACTGATGGAGCAGGTGGTATTCGGAAAGAAGGTATTTGCGCATGATTCATTCAACGATTGTTATTAGGTACCATAGACTCTACCAGAACGATGAATCATATAACTGGAGTTGAAAAGACTTTCGAGAAAACCAGCGAAATGGGCTAGAGATGAAAATCTTATTGTAAGCGTAATGCAGTACATTCACTCAGTAAGATAAGTCGCGTACTTCATCTGTGTAAAGGAGATATGCAGTAGCGACGGTAGGAATACCTCTGCCAGTCTGTGAAGGAAGGGGCGGTGGAAAGTGTTTTGTGGATTAATAGCTGCAAGAAACAGAGGATAACGAGAAACGATTAAGGCGATTAAACGTACGTCATTTGAATTAAAAAGCTGTTACAAAGCTATTACAAGGTTAGAAGCTCTTGCTAGGTCAAGGGATATGAAACTGAGTCGTGTAGTCTGAGGAGCTAATGCCCACCTCTATGATTTGGACGGAAGTCATACTCGACGAACAGAAGGGGTTCCTTTGGGTACTGAAGGTAGAAATAATAGTAATAACAATAATCAGCAGAGGAAGTAGAAGATAAAACATTAAATCATCGACCCTATACCATCATACAATAGTCTAACACGTCTCATGAACGTCTGTGGTTGACTGTTGTGAGACTTACCTATTGGGTCTTCCGGCACTGAATGAATCATGTATTCTTACGTTGCTTCTCACAACTGTGAAGATTTCTTCTGGGTCTTCTCTGTACCTAGGACTGTACCAGGATTTCGTTATCTTATACGACAACATTAATACTTATTTATAAGTGAAGAACGATCTTCCTCTCATCAAAAACGTGTCACTGACGTATCACTCATTACTCCACTCTGGTAGCATTAAGTACCTACAGCCAGACGATTTATGTAGCTTAGCGATTTTGTTCGTGAATAAATTTCAGAGGACAATGGTAATTAGTTGAATATCATCGATTTCATATAACTAAGGCGATGTAAGCAGTGCATGGAAGGAAAGCTGTATGGAGATATTAATGTTGGTGTTCCATATTGAGTTTGCTTTTGGAGTGACATCCCATGGCAATGACTGGAGTAATATGGTAACAACGAATGTAAATATTATATGTGAATCATGGCTGTATGAGCATGGGAGTGAATCAGTACATATTGGGCGCCGGATGCGGTGGCATATGATGTGTTGGCAAATGTGCCAACACCTTGTAGATAGAGGAGGCCGAAATGCACGCTATCTAACGCAGACGGGCGTGAATTCTGGAACAGGATAAGTAGTGAATTCTAATAGGAAAAGTATGCAGCTCCTCGAATACTTAACTTTATTCCATTCTTGTGGTACATCGCTCTTGATAATACAAATAAGACTATCTTCAGATACGGTTAATGGCGCCTTGCTAGGTCGTAGTCATGGACTTAGCTGAAGGCCATTCTGTCTCTCGGCAAATGAGAGAAAGGCTACGTCAGTGTAGTCGCTAGCAAAGTCGTCGTACAACTGGGGCGAGTGCTAGTCCGTATCTCGAGACCTGCCTTGTGGTGGCGCTCGGTCTGCGATCACACAGTGGCGACACGCGGGTCCGACATGTACTAGTGGACCGCGGCCGATTTAAGCTACCACCTAGCAAGTGTGGTGTCTGGCGGTGACACCACATTCCTCCCCCGCAAATCGGCGAACGGTCGTGTTATAAGGCTGCCGCCCGCCGTGGGGAGGACCCCATGTTGACGTATGCGATGAGGTGGGGAGCCTAACAACAGACGAGGCTGTGCCACCCGCACCCGGCCATTCGATCCGAGGGGAGCTAGGAAACGCCTGAAAACCTAGTCCAGGGTGCACGTCAAGATGCGGTGTATGCGCCCGTAAAGAGACAGGAGGGGCCGAAGGGTCGACCTCCATTGCGTCGGGGTATCCGACGCGCGATGACGTCATGTGGTCCGGAGCGGGCAAGAGTTCCATGGCGGAGGACGGCTGGTCACGGGAAGCGATCGGCGGCGCGTGACCCAGGGAGGCGCATGGCGGCTGCAGCGAAGCGTCGCATTCGGGCGGCGCCGGCGGGAGAACAGGCGGCGGCGGCGGCGGCGGCTGCGGCGGCGCGTCGCCATGGGGCAAAATGGAAGGCATCGTCGGTAACACCTGGGGATGAGGCGAGCCAGTAGATGGGTCCCCAGGGCGCTGACCGGACGGCACCGTCGCTGAAAGCAGACGGGGAGCGGCAGAACCCGTGCGACGACAGAGGCGCAGCTGATTGAGATGCCGACGCACCTCACCAGAGGCCCCCAAAACCAAATACATCGCGCGGCCGAGGCAGCGAAGAATGCGCCCTGCGAGCCAACGCCGTGAACCTCGATAGTTGCGATAGAATACAACGTCGCCTGGAGCAAAAGCAGAAGTCTGCCGCTGCACAGGAACCTGATGCAGCGGATGCAGCAAAGACATCAAGGTTCGATGAGGACGACCGTGGAGCAACTCAGCCGGCGAGCGACCATCTCGGGGCTGAGAGCGATACGATGACAAAAAGAGCAACAACGCGTCCTCCCGAGAATGCGACTCTTTCAACTTCAACATCTGTGACTTGAAAGTCCGGACCAATCGTTCAGCGGCACCGTTTGACTGAGGCGAAAACGGCGCGGATGTCAGATGTTGAATACCATTGGCCTGGCAGAATGACTGAAATTCTGCGGACATAAATTGTGGGCCATTGTCGGAAACAATAGTCTGCGGAAGACCTTCAATGCAAAAGATAGCAGACAACGCTTGGATGGTGGCAGAGGACGTCGTGGAAGACATCCGGACAACAACAGGAAAATTACTGAAGGCATCTACCAGAACCAACCATCGAGCATTCCAGAATGGACCAGCAAAGTCGATGTGCAAGCGTTGCCAAGGAGAAGCGGCTTTTGGCCATGCAAAGACATTCCGCGGCGGTGCGGATTGTTGTTCGGCACACGCCATGCAAGAAGAACACATATTCGTAATCGCAGCATCGATGCCGAACCAAATACAGTGCTGACGAGCAAGTTGTTTCGTTCGCACTATACCCCAATGTCCTTGGTGAAGAAGCCGTAAAACAGAGGACTGTAACGAACTTGGGACCACGACTCTGGACTGATCATTATCAGAACGCAACAACAAAACACCACGTCGAACAAAAAGTCTCTCCTTGTGAGCAAAAAATCGGCGAACCAACGGATCCTCGATCCGAGACTTTGACAAAGGCCATTGCGTAGCAACAAAACGCAAAACGGTAGCAAGGACAGGGTCAGCAGCTGTGGCTGTAGCTACACGACGAAAATCAATCGGAAACGATTCGACCACTTCATCGGTTTCCGAATCAATGAACATGCAAGCAAGTTCGGAAGAATCGAATGCTTTATCCTCAGCAACAGGCAAACGGGACAACGCATCGGCGTTTCCGTGCTTAGCAGTGGACCGATACAAGATATCGTAAGGTACTGCGAGAGGAAAATAGACCAGCGAATGAATTTCTGCGCTGTACGCGGAAGTACAGGCTTGTTCGGATGGAAAAGCGACGTCAAAGGTTTGTGGTCTGTGATGATGGTAAAGTGACGACCATACAAGAAATCATGGAACTTTGTAACGCCAAAGACGAGAGCCAAAGCTTCTTTCGCTATCTGTGAGTAATTTCTTTGCGCAGACGAGAGCAATTTTGACGCAAAGGCAATAGGACGATCATGCGAGCCAACTTTGTGCGCAAGCACAGCACCGATCCCGAAATCCGATGCATCTACCATCAACAAAAGGGGTTTCTGGGGATCGAATGGCGTAAGGCAAGTATTAGAAAGCAACGCCGATTTCAACTGGCGAACAGCGCGTTCGCATTCCGTCGTCCAGAGAAACGGAACACCTGTATGGCGTAA
This sequence comes from Schistocerca serialis cubense, assembly GCF_023864345.2. Classification (NCBI taxonomy): domain Eukaryota; kingdom Metazoa; phylum Arthropoda; class Insecta; order Orthoptera; family Acrididae; genus Schistocerca; species Schistocerca serialis. The sequence continues at coordinate 399,483,597 of NC_064641.1, read as the reverse complement.
GCGATGAAGCGGAGCTGAAATGGAAGAGGCATTGCGCACATTCACTCACACCTTGTGATTCTAAATCGTGTAATGTTCTTGCGACCTCATCACGCAATGCGTGGGGAACATTGCGCGCTCGGAAAAATTTCGGTTGCGCGTTTACTTTCAGTTCCAAATGTGCTTCATAGTTTTTAGCGCAACCTAAGCCCGGTGCAAAAATGTCTGCAAATTCGTCACACACACGAGAAACACTGAAGGCACAGTCTGGTTCACTGATAGGACCTGATTTACTATAGACATGTTAAACAACTGAAATAAATCTAAACCAAACAAGTTCACTGCAGTAGAAGAACGAAGAACGTAAAATGACACAAGTTTTGTTTGTCCCTTGTATGTTGCAAGAAGGCTGCATTGTCCTAACACAGGGATAATCTGTCCTGAATAACATTTTAACTGAACATTTGCGGCACGCAACGGAGGTTTGCCCAGTTGTTTGTACGTGTCGTGATTGAGCAATGAAACTGCAGCTCCGGTATCGAGCTGGAATGGTATGACCTTGCCATGAAAGTCCAAATCTACAAAAAGTTTATTGTCCTGCTGACGACAAGAGCGACTGTCTCGTGCAATTTGAACTGATACAGGTACAGCATCACTTTCTAATTGACGTGATTTCCGGCGACGTTGACGCACACTTTTTGTGGGACGAACACAGTCACAGTTAGAAAGAGTGGCACTGGGTGGAGTGGAATTAACGACATGAATGTCCATGGGCGAAGGTCCACGAGCCTGAGTGTCCTTTGTTCGATTCCGGCACGAAGCAAAAGGCCTGGAATGATTATGATTGTCGGATCGGAGCTTTTTGTGGCAAACACTTTGAACATGCCCTTTCTTATGACAGAAAAAGCAAATAGCTTGGCGTGACGGGCAATTGTCACGCGAATATCTAGTAGCACACCGCGGGCATGATTTCACTGCATTTGTGTGCTGGCGTGGCACACCTGGTTTAGAGCGTGGCGGCAGCTGTGCGGACGTGTGCGAGGGCAGTTTACCGGGCCGCACAGGGCGCCCGGCAGACCGGTTAATGTTACACACTGCTGGCGAAGTTTCAAAAGATTCCTTAGCACAGTCAAGTGTGTCTTCCCTATCTAATATGTCTATCACTTGTTGAAGGGAGGGATTAACTAGTTTCAAAATTTACTCCCGTATACGAACATCAGAAACGTTCTGTGCACTTGCATCACATACCATTGTATCTGAATAAGGGAGTCCACAGTCACATTCAAACACACAATCCCTAGTAAGGCCTTGCAAAGTTGCAACCCACTCCCAATTAGTTTGACCGGCCGTACGTTTTGTATGAAAGAAAGTATACCTTTTTGCAACGACATTAACTGTTTCTTTGAAATAGACGTCCAATGCCGACAAAATTTCTTCGTAGGACAGAGTTGCTACGTTGCGTTGGGGAAACAATTTCACTATCACACGATACGTTTGCACGCCGACACAAGACAATAAGTGAGGCTGCCGCTCGTTACCTTGAATTCTGTAGGCGGCGAGATGAAATCCAAACTGGCGTGACCACTCAGTCCAGGTCTCTTGCTCCGCATCAAAACTGCAAAATGGCGGTGCAACTGCATGTTGTGGCTGCGGGAGCGGTGAAGCGGCGGCTGCCGCATCGGTTTGAATGGCACGTTGACCCTGGACGAGCTGTCCAAGGGCATCCAATAACGCCTGCGTCTGCTGATTCTGCAAGCGATAAAATTCGGACAGTACATCTGGCGAAGCGATGACACAAGTAAATGTAAGCAATTAGAAAAAACACGTTTCCCTCGTCGCCAATGATGTGTTGGCAAATGTGCCAACACCTTGTAGATACAGGAGGCCGAAATGCACGCTGTCTAACGCAGACGGGCGTGAATTCTGGAACAGGATAAGTAGTGAATTCTAATAAGAAAAGTATGCAGCTCCTCGAATACTTTATTCCATCCTTGTGGTACATCGCTCTTGATAATACAAATAAGACTATCTTCAGATACGGTTAATGGCGCCTTGCTAGGTCATAGTCATGGACTTAGCTGAAGGCTATTCTGTCTCTCGGCAAATGAGAGAAAGGCTTCGTCAGTGTAGTCGCTAGCAAAGTCGTCGTACAACTGGAGCGAGTGCTAGTCCGTATCTCGAGACCTGCCTTGTGGTGGCGCTCGGTCTGCGATCACACAGTGGCGACACGCGGGTCCGACATGTACTAGTGGACCGCGGCCGATTTAAGCTACCACCTAGCAAGTATGGTGTCTGGCGGTGACACCACAGCATAAACATATGAAAAAAGGAAAAACCACGCTTGATGTACATGTTTAGCTCATGTTATCGTGTTACAGTGATATTTTTGTGAAGCTTAGCAAGCAGTGAGTTGTATTGCTGAGACTCAATGTCACAATTCTTTATCGTGGACTCCATGTGGTTGACATCGCCGTGTCGCGCAATGAACTGCATCTGCTGTGTTACTGCAGGGAAGTACTGTGTGTATACGAAGTTACTGAAGTAGTTTCTCGGAAAACTTTTACTTGTAGCAATAAAAAATAAAACACCATATGTGTTTCGCTATGAAATTGTTTTCAAACGATTGCGAGGAAAATATTTGTTAAAAGTATTTGATTATTACAAACTGTTCACAGCCTGGTAAATGAGGTATGTGCAGTCTTTGGGTCCATGATGACTAGTTTCCGCCAACTTTGCGACACTGTTTTGCAATTGACAGAAAATCCAAATTCAATGCCGGAGTATGTTTGTGCACGGTGTAGAAACTGAATAAGGACTGATATTTTTCACGTGTTAAAGTTAACGATGCCAAACAAAATTGCTGTATACAGCACCGAAGGCCAGATATAATTGAATACCAGTATAAGCATAGCGAGAGTAGCGTTCATCAGAGATGTTAAGACTATTGATTCAGTCGATATCGAAAGAAATGTACCACATCCTACAAAGAAACAAAATCGAAATGAGGAATTGAAGTGCAAACTGAGGTAGCCTGTATACTTATTACTTTAAGAAAGTAACCTTATTTTGACAAACGAAGTAAATTTGTTCCACTACTTCTAACCATTCACCTCAAAGCAGTTTTGGTAATGTACTACAGGAAACATGTTGCACTGCATTCGTTGAATTGGTTATGTTAATGAAAAGTTGAACTCTGTAAGAAATTTGAATTTCATGTAAATTCTACACAAACAAAATGATCTCATGCCATCTTTACAAGTAGACATAACTTTTCTCTCATTCTGTCTGTAATTTGTAAGGCAGTGTGTGTAACACCTAAATTTGTGTTATTTTCAATTCATACTGGACAAGTTATGGCATGTGATGGCGTGTGAGATCGGTTTGACGGAATTTATACACCTAATTAGAAGGAAAGTTCTTTACTGTGAGCATAGAGTTACCACTTGTAGTTTGTAGGCCGAACTGACGATGGACAAAATATTGCCACCACTTGATAACCAAAGCGCTAAAGAATATGTTTCAGGAACGTAACAGGATCCATGGGCTAAAGTACAGGGTGGTTTTCTACCTAAGCCACTGCAGATGGAAACTATTTACCGTATGGGTAACCAACTCCATAGCAATGATGTTCACACACTGCACAACAGGATTTGCGCTGCTACAGTGTTAGTGTCATGACTTGTTGTTAGGTGCCAACACTGATACGACGACCTGGGGTTGAAACAAAAGCTTCAATGTGCATTGCAGTTGCAGACAGTGAACATGTGTGTGGACAAGAAAAACAGCAACAATGCTGCTGTTCATCGCGAGTATCGATGTGTTAATGGAATGCGGAGAGGTGCTCTTTCCGCACCGGCGTTGAAGGACATGATATGGAAGTTCGAATTAACTGATGATTAGGGGAATTCGTTATAAAATGCCTGACACACAGATACTGACTTTATTCATATTTTATTCCGACCGGCTTCAGTAATAAATTATTATCACGGAACTGTACAGAATACAAAATGGTACTCATGACTTACAAGTTTACAAGATTTTTTCTATTGTAAAAAACGAAAAATTACTTACTTTGAAAAATTAATCTGCAGCTCAGATGTCAAAAATACAAGTATCGTCCATTTCGAACATTACAAGTATGATATATGTGTGAAGAGCAACCAACTGAAGAGAACCAACACTAGACAGACACTGGCGTTACAGGGCCAGAACTAACGCTAAAAAATTCTAAGATCAAACACTACACATATAATACATTCTTAGCTAGGACGAAGGTAACACAATCATATATCTCTTAAGAAATTATTTTCAAGAAGACAACAAAAATAATTTCAACCTACACTTTTTAATTTTTATTTTAAATAATAACTCTATGGTGAGAACAATCTATGTTTTCGTAAAGACTGGAGAGAAACATCTTTGCAATAAAATGTAATGAAGTTTTCGGAATGACATAAATACAATTCTGCAAATATCCAGTTCATGCCAACATATATAACTAATAGGTATTAACTAAATTCACAGAAGTTTTAGGAAACAGAGTACCATCTAGTAACACAATAACCATTAGACCCATTATCTGAAACATCATAAGCAAAGGTAATCAGAAACTGTCACAGTAACAATCATGCGAAAAGATAAGATCAGATGTGACAAGTTAGTGGGCTACCTCATGGCAAAATCAGTACCACAATACTTCTGAAGCGGTATATTAATAGCATATCAAATTAACAAAGGATATATATTTACATAATTGTAAATAAGAACTATGAATAATACAAACAATGGTAGAAACTAACATTCAGTAATAAAACAGCACATGGAACTGAAACATATTGAAAAAGCAAGGGATGCCAATGGTATTCAGAACAAACAACACAGTTCAACAAAAGTTAAGATCAGACAAAAGAACCTCTGATAAATTCAGCAATGCTGGAATACACTGACTCACATTTAACTCTTGTCAGGTCTGACACATAGAATAAGCAAACAGAAAATTCTGAACAAGGCACACAGAACACAGGACAGTTCTGAAGAGTGACAGTACACATACCACTTTTGCAGAACGCCTTATTAATAATAACCATAACCCCACTAATATCGTGACTGATATGCAAGTCCTGAAACACAGCAACAATTTTTACCAAAAACTAACAATGGAAGAAAGTTATTAAATACAAAAGCTATAGCGCAATGGGAAAACGTAATAAATGAAAACACGACATTTGGCGACAACACGTTCCTTAACCCTCTAAGAGAATTGACACAGGACACAGAACAGGCAAAACACACACACACACAAACACACCCACGCGCGCACACCCACACGAAAAACCACTCCTCCATCACAGACAGAGACATAAATGAGCGACAGAAGAGGTCATAACTCCCGCTAAAATTTTAAAGCACTTCTCACAATATGCGATAAATTCTCGTGACACACGTGAACAGCAAGTTCGCGTAATCTTTTCAGTTAAAAACAAGACGCAAAAGTTATACTTTTCTGTACTTAAAAGTAACTGCAAGCCGTCCAGATATTTTTAGCGTGTTTTACAATTAAAGAACTCTCTGGTGATGGTGGTAATGTCGCTGAAACTAGATTGGGAAAAATAAACCAAAAACAAAAATATTTTGCTGAGAATCCCATTACGTTGTTCAAACAATTGCCATAACGTTTATGCCATGAGTGACTTACTAACGATGCCATATGAAAATATAAAAATATTGCCATAATGTAGTCATTAAGATTAGGTAAGTCACATAGTGTAAGTAATCAATTCCTGCTGACATACGAACCCAGAAAGTAGAGGACCTACTCACAGATCAATAAAAATTCTTGAAGTAACGTCAATCACCATATTTGTCATTAATCTAAAACACAACATACCACTGTCTAAGACAATCAAAAAATATCACATTCATTAATTTTATGAGGATCAGGAATAAGGTATGACCATCTATGAGGTTAACCAAATGATTATCAACATCATAAACATATTAGCTGTGATGTAACTCAAAACATGTCATCAAACAAAATATATAACATGTAACAATAAAAACATGGGGATTATAAGGAATTTCTACATTTTTTATATCACAAACACCTGTAGTTCGATGCCATCTGTCACCCATATTGGGGGAAGTGCAACTTGACTAAAGGAACATCTTGGCATAATCCTTCAGAAGTGATGTAGTAATAACATGTCAAATCAACAAAAGCTATACATTGACACAGTCACTTGTAAGAACCTTAAAGGGTACAGGCAATTGTCACAATGTTTACATCAGAAATCTGGGTTGGCTCCTGGCAGAAGTGAACAGCCAATTGCACCATCATTTGTAGAAGAAGTTACTATTGCCATGTCAGAGAATGCTGGAAGTGCTGTGCAATCATAAAGCAGTGCATGTGCTGTGTCAGAGCAGCTGAACATTCCGTGGTCCACAGTTCGAAAACTGCTGCAACAACTGTGAAATGTTACCTCTGCTCCAGTTCCAGGCTGTCGCTGATGCAGATGGTAGTCAAACTAAGCAACGTTTGTAGCATGGTATGTAAACTGGTACACAATTAACAGATGTTACCCTTTCCTATGGAAATTAAAATGTGCTTTTTTCAATATTTTATTCGTTATTTCTCTTCTGAATATCATTAAAAGTGTTGTCACAATGTTCCTTTGTCATACCATTACTCGCCTTTAAAGGCGACCCTCTCAAGTTGCACGATTTCAATTATAACGATTGCGCAGATATCTTTAAGAATTGTAACAGTCACCAGAGATAGCAAAGGACCTGGAAGAGCAATTGAATGGAAAGAACAGTGTCTTGAAAGGAGGATATAAGACGAACATCAACAAAAGCAAAACGAGGATTATGGAATGTAGTCGAATTAAGTCGTGTGATTCTTAGGGAATTAGTTTAGGAAATGAAACACTTAAAGTAGTAAAGCTGTTTTGCTATCTGGGGGAGCAAAATGACTGATGATGGTCCAAGTAGAGAGGATATAAAATGTAGACTGGCAATGGCACAGAAAGCGTCTCTGAAGAAGAGAAATATGTTAACATCGAGTATAGATTTAAGCATCAGGAAGTCGTTTCTGAAAGTGTTTGTATGGAGTGTAGCCATGAATGGACGTGTAACACGGACGATAAATAGTTTGGACAAGAAAAGAATAGAAGCTTTCGAAATGTGGTGCTACAGAAGAATGCTGAACATTAGATGGGTGGGTCACATAACAAACGGGGAGGTATTGGTTAGAATTGGGGAGAAGAAATGTTTGTGGCACAACTTGACCAGAAGATGGGATCGGTTAGTAGGACATATTCTGAGGCATCAAGGGATTACCAATTTAGTATTGAAGGGCAGCGCAGAGGGTAAAAATCGTAGAGGGAGACCAAGAGATGAATACACTAAACAGATTCAGAAGGATGTAGGTTGAGTAGGTACGGGGAGATGAAGAAGCTTGCATAGGATAGAGTAGAATGGAGAGTTGCATCAAACCAGTCACTGGACTGTAGACCACAACAACAACAACAACAACTTATATACTAATGTACCAGCTGAAGAATCTATAGGGTTAGTCATATAAAATTATTTACAATATAAAAGTTTATATGACCCACAGATTATTGAATTTATTGAGCTATTAATCTTTGTTTTGTCCCATAATTCTTTTGTTTTAAATGAAGAATATTTCAAGGAACAAAGAGAGCTTGCAATGGGTTGTTGTTTAGCTGGCACTCTTGCCAATATCTTCCTTCACAATATTGAGTATAAATATTTTTATTTAATAATTTATCCTCAATATTGTGAAGGAAGGTATTGGCAAGAGTGCCAACTAAACAACAACCCATTGCAAGCTCTCTTTGTTCCTTGAAATATTCATCATTTAAAACAAAATAATTATGGGACAAAACAAAGATTAATAGCTCAATAAATTCAATAATCTGTGGGACATATATACTTTTGTATTGTGAATAATTTTATCTGACTAACCCTATAGATTCTTCAACTGGTACATTAGTATGTAATTTGTTGTTGTTATTGTGGTCTTCAGTCCAGAGACTGGTTTGATGCAGCTCATAATGAAAGCGGATCACAATGATGTTCTAAGCTTATACAGCATTTTTAATTGCATGTATCCATCCTTACAGTTCAGAGTAAAAATTGAAGACAAACAATGCAATTTTTTTTTTTAGATTTAAGAGTGGAACAGTATAATGGCATATATCAGTTTCATATACAGAAAGCCTACAACCACTGACGTAGTAATCAATAAATATTCATGACAGCCCATCATATACCAACACACCTTTTTCAACCCTATGCTCTACAGAGTTCTAAGATAGCCATTGACTGATCAAAGCATAAATAAATAACTAAATATTGTAAAATGCATTGCAACCAAGAACATTTATGACCCTGAATCAGTACGGCAACTGTATTTTAAGAAAATCACTTTGGAAAAGATGAAAGATAGGACAAATTGGAGTTTTGCTACAATTCTGTATTGTGGAAAAGTATCTGATAAAAACAAATACAGCAGAGTCCCGCTAATCCGAACCCCAGTAATCCGAACATTCAGTTAATCTGAACATGAAAAATGTCAATCTAAGTATGTAAAACTGTGCTGTAAACTGATGTACATACACACTATTTTAATTTACACAGTACGGTAAACATGTGTTAGAAAAACTGGTAAGAAAACAGTAGGTTTAAACATTGCATAATAATGAAAGAAAATTTGTCAAACTTACTAAAATACAGCAGACATTTTGTCCCTACTTTTTTGATGACAAAACTCAGTGTTTCTTGGCATATTAAGGACAGTCTGTTATATGACACCTAGCTGCGCCACCGTCTCATAAACTTCAAATCAGCAGGTTTAGCATTGGGCTGTTGCTCCAAATAATGTAGCACAAGGTCAAGGGCTTCTGCTGCATCACTGCATGGCACCAGCTCTCCTTTGTCTGTTTCAGCCTCATTGTCAATTCTGTCACACCATTCCACTTGTTCCTGGTCTTGAGTTACAGCAGCAACCAAAGTAAGCCGGCCGTGGTGGCCGAGCGGTTCTAGGCGCTACAGTCTGGAACCGCGCGGCTGCTACGGTCGCAGGTTCGAATCCTGCCTCGGGCATGGATGTGTGTGATGTCCTTAGGTTAATTAGGTTTAAGTAGTTCTAAGTTCTAGGGGACTGATGACCTCAGAAGTTAAGTCCCATAGTGCTCAGAGCCATTTGAACCATTTGAACTAAAGTAGAATCATTCAAGTTCTTCACACATTCCCCTTCCGCTGCCATCCACTCATCTACGTCTCCTTCACTAGCTTCTTCACATCCAAGGCTTGTCTGTATCATTTGTTTTAGATTTTCCTCTTCATTCTCAACTAGGTTGTCCTGAAATTCAAGAGACGTCCACAGTTTTCTGCACGATTTTCTCAGAGTATTTTCTAAAATATTGTGCCATTTCTCAGCGGCCCAATAAACAACATCCTTTATATTGGTCTTTTGCCCACTAAAGGAATGCTATAATCTTGGATCAGAATTCTTAAAAAAAAATTTCTGTGAATCAGTTTTAATCTTTGCAGTACGCCCTGGCTCATCGGCTGTAGAGTGCTGGGGTGAGATGGCGCATTATCAATCAAAAGGACTGCATGGGGAGACCAATGATTGCCGATCAACATTAAAGGCAGCTTGTGATTACCAGCAACGTTGCTGCACGCTAATTAAAGTCACACGATCTTTGCACTTTTTAAAACCAAGAGCATGGTCTTCCGCTTTTGAGGCCAGGCGTTTTGTTGGCAATGCTGTAAAATCAAGGCCAGTCTCGTCAGCGTTATAAATTTGTTGGGAAGCAATACTAAGGTGAGTTTCAAGAAATGATAAGAGAGGGAAAGTATGCTCATAAAAACGAATGAATGTTTAGTTTTAGAGCAGAGAACGAGTGTGCCTGCTGTTAAACTCACAGAACATGGACAAGTTCCCTTTGTAACTTTTGCTGTTTTTCTCGTTCTAAACATACTAAAATACCCATTACCTTCAACATATCATTTACACCTGTTAGTGTTTCACACACAAAAGAACAAATAGTATTTTTAGTCGTGTGCCTGCTGTCGTCATGTCTGACCTATGGTGCTGATGCGTCAGTGAGTCAATCACTTTCAAAAACAGCGTTGATTTTAAAAACCAACTCCCAAGGAAAATACGTCAGGTGTGCTAAAACAGGCATTTTTTTTTTTTTTTTTTTTTTTTTTTTTTTTTTTTTTTTTTTTTTTTTGCAGATGTTGAGGGAATTATTATGAAATACGAGAGGACATTCCATATTACAAAAGTGACAAGAAAATAAATTAAAAATATCTGTGCAGCCGATAGCAGATATCCGATTTGTAATTTTGGATGGATGAGAGGACAGTTGTGGATCACATATGAGACAAATTCGGAAGAATTACAGAAAATGCACTAGGTCCGTTAGCGCCATTGTAGACAGTGGAGGATGTGTAGAAATGACAATCGTTCAAAGAAAAGATTATATAGATATTCCAATGATAGCGAAAACCGTCTAACAGTCTCAGTTGACACTTACTCTTCCTTGAGATAAAAGGTTAACAAGGCCAAAACAAGTACAAGGTGAGTGATGGAGGTTCTGTAAATTTGAAAGCATGATTTTATCTGCAGAGTTATCAATAACACCCCACAAACTTAGGATCCTGTGTAAATTCATGTAATTAGAAGGCAGTGAATTAAAGGATGAGATACTAAACTTTACAAGAAATTATACCATCAGAATAGCAAAGAAATTCGTTCTCCTATAGGTCATCACACAGCGCAAAAAGCTGAGTCACGGACATAAAGCGACAGAAAGTTTAAAAAACTGTTGGATAAGCCTGACAAATGAAAGTTCACTAGACATCATAGGTTACCTGCTGGATTTCATAACGACAATTCGGAGGACACCAGAAGAAGTTAATACGACTCTGAGGTACTTCGTTTCCAGCGATCTTGGTCCACCAATTCTAATATTTTCTTCCATGATCTGGGATTGTTAACACGTTGGAGTAACAGAACCAGCGTTTTATAGAAGAGCTGCACGATTCGTCAATAGTTTTAGTACTCGTCGCGGAAGCGGTTCAGAAATTCTCAACCATGTCCAAAGGAGAAACTAATACAAAGATGTTCTGTGTAATGAAAGTTGAATTAATAACATTTAAAGAGTCTGCTTTGAAGTACGAATTAAAAACATAATATTTTCTTGAACTTATTCGTCATTAAGTAAACACTAAAAAAGAAGAAAAAGCAATTCGTACACGCACTATGGAACAAGTGATTGTGGTACAACTTGTAACCTGTTCTACGCTGTACTGATGTAGATGTACAGTGCAGAGTGCGATGACAGAGGAAAGCATTTCTAATAGACTGCGGACGTCGGCTGTCGCAACATTCGGGGAAAGCTGTTGGTTCTAATCTAGCCTATTTGCAACAGGAAATTGGACGCTTGACAGCGGTAGTCTCACTGTGCATAACTGCAGCTATTTTCACGGATCCACACAACACACTTGGCTGCTATGAAAGGTATGGCTGTTTTATAACAGCACAACAGGCCGAAAATGACACTTCTTATAATGATTTGGATACTGTTTCCTCAAGTTAGCATACACTTTTTCTGAGAAGTGGCAGTAGTTTCTGTAATCTTTTTTGTTGATGAGCGCTTGGGCGGAAGAGATCTCCTTAGAAACCCTAGCTAAGGTTAAGGTAGATGACGTCACTGGTTTCTTGTTGAGCACATGAGCGTCGCCTTTTTTCGAGACAATGTTTCTCCACGTCCAGATGTGCTGAATGAGGTAATACACACAAGCGAACCTGCATTTGTTACGATCGCCAATATTTTGGTGACATGTTCTGGGTAGAATTTTCAGTTCAGGAGACAGTGTAGAAATGCTGTCCACAGTTAACAAAACATCATCGAGGACGCTTTTTCACGATTGTTATGCATGTGTTTACCCTGATAATTATACGATATACGGAGATTATTTGTGGTCAAAATTATTTCATGCATCAATAAAGCATTCTGCTTCACACTTACATCCAAGCAATTTTTGTGTCAAGGTGTAAAAGAGCCTCAAAACTATCATTAAAATTTAACTGAAGTACTGTGCATATTTCTAACCCATAATATTATTTTAGACAGAACTTATTTTTTATTCACTTTGTCCTGAACCTCCACATTTACTATGAACGACTAGAAACACACTCACTATACCTATTCTTACATTCACTCCACAGTTGTAAGATGTGTAGCACGCACTTATGCACTGCAGCCACGGTTTTTTACATAAATCCTCATTTGCACAGCAGTTTAATGCAAAAGCAGTGTGATCCATTTCAGATCAACATGCAGCAAAATGATTCTTTGTTAGTACTATTCCAGACCAGGGTAGATCTTTGTTGCATAGGTAAGGATTTACATCAGGACTGTCACAAAACAATGCAGTCACAGATACTAGGTCAAGTTTCCTGTTATATTGAGAACACTGTTTTTCAGTAAATTATTTTCAATTCTACATTCAGAACACTGAGTAGGCACATTCCATGTTTAGAAATTGGCAAAGTTAATAACACAAGTGCACTACACGCGAAAGCTTATACATTAGAAGATTCATGGGCAACATTTGGTGACCTGCAGGTATACTTAACACTTGGCTGGACTAGCATACACACATGAGACCTTGAAACATGTACTAAACGTTGACTTGAAGGAAATATTATAAATTTTGAAGGGCTTGGTGACAAAATATAAAAAAGAAAGTACTTATTGTGATATTGTGACTTTTAGAACGAAATTTTCACTCTGCAATGGCGTGTGCGCTGATATGAAACTTCCTGGCAGATTAAAGCTGTGTACAAGACTGACTCTCGAACACATGACCTTTGCTTTGATGGAAACTTGCCCAGAAAATGCGAAGGTTCCAATATTGAGTCTCGGTACGGCACACAGTTATAATCTACATCAACAGCCACGTGATTACTCTGCTATTCACAATAAAGTGCCTAGCAGAGGGTTCAGTGAACCGCCTTCAAGCTGTCTCTCTACTGTTCCATTCTCGAATGACGTGGGGGGAAAAACGAGCACTTAAATTTTTTGTGCGAGCGCTGATTTCTCTGTTTTATCGTGATAATCATTTCTTCCTATGTAGGTGGGTGCCAACAGTAGGTTTTCGCAATCAGAGGAGAAAACTGGTGATTGAAATTTCATGAGAAGATCTAACGAAAAACGCCTTTGTTTTAATGATTGCCACTCCAATTCATGTACCATGTCAGTGTCACTATCTCCCCTATTCCACGACAATACAAAACGAGCCGCCCTATTTTGTACTTTTTTGATGTTATCCATCAGTCCTACCTGATGCGGATCCCACATTGCACAGCAGTAGTCAAGAATAGGGCAGACAAGCATGGTGTAAGCAGTCTCTTTCGTAGATCTGTTGCACCTTCTAAGTGTTGTGGCAATGAATCGTAGTCTTTGGTTTGCTCTACCCACAACATTATCTATGTGTTCGTTCCAATTTAGGTTATTTGTAATTGTAATCCCTAAGTATTTAGTTCACTTTACAGCCTTCAGATTTATGTGACTTATCGCGTAATCGAAATTTAGTGGATTCCTTTTAGTAGTCATGTGAATAAATAAACACTTTTCTTTATTCAGGGTAAATTGCCACTTTTCTCACCATACAGTTATCTAAATCATTTTGCAATTCGTTTTGGTTGGTTGGTTGGTTGGTTGTTTCGGGGAAGGAGACCAGACGGCGAGGTCATCGGTCTCATCGGATTAGGGAAGGACGGGGAAGGAAGTCGGCCGTGCCCTTTGAAAGGAACCATCCCGGCATTTGCCTGGACCGATTTTAGGGAAATCACGGAAAACCTAAATCAGGATGGCCGGACGCGGGATTGAACCGTCGTCCTCCCGAATGCGAGTCCAGTGTCTAACCACTGCGCCACCTCGCTCGGTCGTTTTGGTCATCTGATGATTTTAGAAGATGGTAAATGACAGCATCATATGCTAAGCCTAGCTTACTTACCTCATAAAGTGGTAAGAGATGGAACTGATCTCCCATGGTACACAAAACAGGTCCGAACGCTGTTGCAGAGGCAACGGAAAAAGCATGTGAAGTTCAGGAGAGTGCGAAATCCCGAAGATTGGCTAAAATTTACAGACGAGTGTGCTCCCTGCCGCCGTTGGATAAGCAGCTGCAGCAGCAAGTCGTATACCCCTAGCTTACTTATTTGTTACATAGTATAATTCTTAATTTCTTTGCGTGTATTTGGGTACTCGCATTGTTTAATTCATAAATTTCGGGCGTATTATAGTATTTGAGAGTTGTAGCATCGCGCTTTAGTACCTGAACAGTGTAAATTCGCGTAGTCGTCTGTCTTCTTATTTGTTTTGAACGGCCAGTGTCGGTTGGTCACAGCCAATGTGCTCCCTGCCGCCGTTAGATAAGCAGCTGCAGCAGCAAGTCGTATACCCCTAGCTTGCTTATTTGTTACACAGTGTAATTCTTAATTTCTTTGCGTGATTTTGGGTACTTTCATTGTTTAATTCATAAATTTCGGGCGTATTATAGTGTTTGAGAGTTGCAGCATCGCGCTTTAGTGTTTACTTCGTAGATTCTTACTTAAATTGCGTGTGAGTTTCGTATAGGAGCTGTAATTTCTAGTTTTAGTTACTGTAATCGTAAATTCAGGCAGATTGTAGCGCAGTCGTTAGGCATTTGTACAGGTTAGTTAATACATTCTTTGCGTGTTTCCTTTGCGTTATCTGGGCACTGACTCGTGTTTCAGTAGCTGTTGTTCAACATCGATTAGAATGGACAGGGACTGTGATTGCTGTGTTCGGATGAGGGCTGAGTTGGCATCCCTTCGCTCACAGCTGCAAGCAGCGCTGACTTCGGTCGCGCAGCTTGAGGCTGTTGCCAATGGGCACCACTGTGGGGAGCCGGACTTGGGTATCACGGGGATATCAACCTCGTCCCGTCTGTCCCCAGATCGGTCTGCTGCTGAGGTTGCCCCGGTTGCTGCCGGCAGTGGGACTGAGCCCTCGCCAGTGGTTGATTGGGAGGTCGTTCCGAGGCGTGGCAGGCAGCGAAAGACGTCCCCGGAGGCTGATCAGAAAGCCTCCCCGGTGCGTCTGACAAACAGGTTTCAGGCACTGTCTCTGGCTGAGCCAGATGCAGCTGCCTGCCCTGTTTCAGAGGATGATTCTCAATCTTCAAGGTCTGGGCAATCACAGAGGGTAGGATTATTGGTAGTTGGGAGCTCCAATGTTAGGCGCGTAATGGGGCCCCTTAGGGATATGGCGGCTAAGGAGGGGAATAAATCCAGTGTGCACTCCGTGTGCATTCCGGGTGGAGTCATTCCTGATGTGGAAAGGGTCCTTCCGGATGCCATGAAGAGCACAGGGTGCAGTCAGCTGCAGGTGGTGGCACATGTCGGCACTAATGACGTGTGTCGCTTTGGATCCGAGGAAATTCTCTCTGTATTCCAGCGGCTATCTGATTTGGTGAAGGCTGCCGGTCTTGCTTACGAGATGAAGGCAGAGCTCACCATCTGCAGTATCGTTGACAGAACCGACTGCGGACCTTTGGTGCAGAGCCAGGTGGAGGGTCTGAATCAGAGGCTCAGACGGTTTTGCGACCGTGTTGGCTGCAGATTCCTTGACTTGCGCCATAGGGTGGTGGGGTTTCGGGTTCCGCTGAATAGGTCAGGAGTTCACTACACTCAGCTGGCGGCTACACGGGTAGCGGAGGCTGTGTGGCGTGGACTGGGCGGATTTTTATGTTAGAAGGCCTCGGGAAAGTACAGGGTGGGCTGCGATCTCAAAGGGTGCATGGCAAATACAGGACGTGCTTGAATCAAGGAACAGTCGGAATTGTAGTTGTAAATTGTTGTCGTTGTGCTGGGAAAGTCCCTGAGCTTCAAGCGCTAATAGAAAGCACAGAAGCTGAAATCGTTATAGGTACAGAAAGCTGGCTAAAGCCTGAAATAAGTTCTGCAGAAATTTTTACGAAGTCTCAGACGGAGTTCAGGAAAGATAGATTAGGCAGAATTGGTGGTGGAGTGTTTGTATCTGTCAGTAGTGGTTTATCTTGTAGTGAAATCGAAGTAGATACTACGTGCGGATTGGTATGGGTGGAGGTTATACTTAACAGCCGAACTAAGTTAATAATTGGCTCCTTCTACCGACCCCCAGACTCCGATGATATAGTTGCGGAACAATTCAGAGAAAATTTGAGTCTCGTAACAAATAAATACCCCA
Source organism: Schistocerca serialis cubense (assembly GCF_023864345.2). NCBI lineage: Eukaryota > Metazoa > Arthropoda > Insecta > Orthoptera > Acrididae > Schistocerca > Schistocerca serialis. The sequence continues at coordinate 399,467,317 of NC_064641.1, read as the reverse complement.
CTCATGCGGTTATAGTTGGTGGGGACTTCAACCTTCCCTCGATATGTTGGCAAAAATTCTTGTTCAGAACCGGTGGTAGGCAGAAAACATCTTCCGAGATTGTCCTAAATGCTCTCTCCGAAAATTATTTCGAGCAGTTAGTCCACGAAATGATTGCGAAAACACACTTGACCTCTTAGCCACAAACAATCCAGAGCTGATAGAGAACATCATGACTGATACAGGGATTAGCGATAACAAGGTCGTTGTAGCTAGGCTCAATACCGTTTCTTCCAAATCCACCAGAAACAAACGCAAAATAATTTTATTTAAAAAAGCGGATAAAGTGTCACTAGAAGCCTTCCTAAGAGACAATCTCCATTCCTTCCGAACTGACTATGCAAATGTAGACGAGATATGGCTCAAATCCAAAAATATAGTAGCAGCAGCAATTAAGAGAGTCATACCTCATAAATTGGTAAGAGATGGATCTGATCCCCCATGGTACACAAAACAGGTCCGAACGCTGTTGCAGAGGCAACGGAAAAAGCATGCGAAGTTCAGAAGAACGCGAAATCCCGAAGATTGGCTAAAATTTACAGACGTGCCAAATTTGGCACGGACTTCAATGCGAGATGCCTTTAATAAGTTCCACAACGAAACATTGTCTCGAAATTTGGTAGAAAATCCGAAGAAATTCCGGTCGTATGTAAAGTACACAAGCGGCAAGACGCAGTCAATACCTTCGCTGCGTAGTGCCAATGGTACTGTTACCAACGACTGTGCCGCTAAAGCGGAGTTATTGAACGCAGTTTTCCGAAATTCCTTCACCAGGGAAGATGAATGGAATATTCCAGAATTTGAAACACGAACCGCTGCTAGCATGAGTTTCTTAGTACCTTAGGGGTTGCGAAGCAACTCAAATAGCTTGATACAGGCAAGTCTTCATGTCCAGATTGTATACAGATTAGGTTCCTTTCAGATTACGCTGATACAATAGCTCCCTACTTAGCACTCATCTGCAACCGCTCGCTCACCGATAGATCTGTAGCTACAGATTGGAAAATTGCGCAGGTCGCACCAGTGTTTAAGAAGGGTAGTAGGAGTAATCCATCTAACTACAGACCTATATCATTGACTTCGGTTTGCAGTAGGGTTTTGGAGCATATACTGTATTCAAACATTATGAATCACCTCGAAGGGAACGATCTATTGATACGTAATCAGCATGGTTTCAGAAAACATCGTTATTGTGCAACGCAGCTAGCTCTTTATTCGCACGAAGTAATGGCCGTTATCGACAGGGGATCTCAAGTTGATTCCGTATTTCTAGATTTCCGGAAAGCTTTTGACACCGTTCCTCACAAGCGACTTCTAATCAAGCTGCGGGCCTATGGGGTATCGTCTCAGTTGTGCGACTGGATTCGTGATTTCCTGCCAGGAAGGTCGCAGTTCGTAGTAATAGACGGCAAATATCGAGTAAAACTGAAGTGATATCAGATGTTCTACAGGGAAGCGTCCTGGGTGACAATCTGAGCAGTTCTCTTAGGTTGTTCGCAGATGATTCTGTAATTTACCGTCTAGTAAGGTCATCCGAAGACCAGTATCAGTTGCAAAGCGATTTAGAAAAGATTTCTGTATGGTGAGGCAGGTGGCAGTTGACGCTAAATAACGAAAAGTGTGAGGTGATCCACACGAGTTCCAAAACATATCTGTTGGAATTCGATTACTCGATAAATAGTACAATTCTCAAGGGTGTCAACTCAACTAAGTACCTGGGTGTTAAAATTACAAACAACTTCAGTTGGAAAGACCATATGGATAATATTGTGGGGAAGGCGAGCCAAAGGTTACGTTTCATAGGCATGATACTTAGAAGGTGCAACAAGTCCATTAAAGAGACAGCTTACACTACACTCGTTCGTCCTCTGTTAGAATATTGCTGCGCGGTGTGGGATCCTTACCAGGTGGGATTGACGGAGGACATCGAAAGGGTGCAAGAAAGGGCAGCTCGTTTTGTATTATCACGTAGTAGGGGAGAGAGTGTGGCAGATATGATACGCGAATTGGGATGGAAGTCATTAAAGCAAAGACGTTTTTCGTCGCAGCGAGATCTACTTACGAAATTTCAGTCACCATTTTCTCTTCCGAATGCGAAGATATTTTGTTGAGCCCAACCTACATAGGTAGGAATGATCATCAAAATAAAATAAGAGAAATCAGAGCTCGAACAGAAAGGTTTAGGTGTTCGTTTTTCCCGCGCGCTGTTCGGGAGTGGAATGGTAGAGAGATAGTATGATTGTGGTTCGACGAACCCTCTGCCAAGCACTTAAATGTGAATTGCAGAGTAGTCATGTAGATGTAGATGTAATAATCTATTGCGGCTACTAAGATTATCGTTAACATAGATCAGGAACAGTAGAGGGCCTATAACACTTCCTCGGGGAACGCCGGACATTACTTCTGTTTTACTCGATGACTTTCCGTCTATTATTACGAACTGTGACCTTTCAGACAGGAAATCACGAATCCAGTCGCACAACTTAGGCTATATTTCATAGGCACACAGTTTGGTTAGAAGATGCTTATGAGGAACGATGCCAAAAGCCATCAGGAAATCTAAACCTTGTATCTGTTTGTCATCCTCTGTAGACTGCACTCATGAGTATAAAGAGCTAATTGTGTTTCAGAAAAACAATATTTTCTGAATCTGTGCTATGTGTTAATAAATCGTTTTCTTAGAGGTGACTTCATAATTTTCGAATACAGTATATGTTCCACAACCCTACAGCAAATAGACATTAGCGATTCCTCCTACTTCTCTTTTCGGGTATTGGTGTGACTTCTGCAATTGTCCAGTCTTTAGGTGCAGATCTTCTGTGAGCGAGTAGTTGTATATCATTGCTAAATAAGGAACTATTGCATCAGCATACTCTGAGAGTAACCTGACTGGTATACAATCTGCCTTGTCTTTATTAAGTGATTTAAGCTGCTTTGTTAGATCGAGGATATCTACTTCTATGTTTCTCACTTGGCACTTGTTCTTGATTGGAATTCAGGAATATTTAGTTCATCCTCTCTGGTGAAGGAATTTCAGAAAACCGTGTTCAATAACTCTGCTTTAATGTCACTGTCACCAGTGACTTCACCGATGTTATGGCGCAGTGAAGATATTGATTGCGTCTTGCCAATGGTGTGCTTCATGTACGACCAGAATCTCTTCCGTTTTTCTGTCAGATTTCGAGATTATTAAAAGCATCTCACACTGAAGTATGAGCTATAGTTTGGAACTTCTTTAAGTCTTTGGGGATTTAGCTTTCTTTTACAGATGGCTTTCTTTTTTAGCTGCTTCTGCAACGGCGATTTCACTTGTTTTGTGTACTATTGGGATCAGTACCGTCACTTATTGATTTATGTGGTGTATATCTCTCAACTGCTGTTGATACTGTCTCTTTGATATCATACCACAACTTTTCTATGCTTAGGTTATCATATCGGAAGGACTGAACACCATCTCTTAAAACGGCGTTTTTTATCAGCTTTTTTAAATAGTTATACTTTGCGTTTCTTGTTGCTGCTTGTAGGTGTTACGACATTTAGCCTAACTGCAACTGCCTTGTGGCCGCTAATCCCTCTATTCGTCGCAATACTCAATATTTACCCAGGATTATTTGTTGCTAAGAAGTCAATCACGCTTTCACAGACAATTACGCTTTGAGTAGGCTTATGAACTAATTGCTCAAAATAATTTTCTGAGAAAGCATTCAGTACAATTTCAGATGAAGTTTTATGCCTGTGCATGGCTTTAAATGTATAATTTTTCCAGCATATCAAAGGTGGATTGAAGTCACCACCAACAATAATTGTATGAGTGAGGTACTTATTTGAAATGAGACTCACGTTTCTCTGAACTGTTCAGCAACTATTTCTTCTCAGTCAGGGGCTAGGTAAAACGAACCAATTAATAGTGTAGTCTGATTGTTCAGTATCACCTCAACCCATACTATTTCACAGGTACTTCAATTTCACTGAGAGATAAATTACTTCTGACAGCAATAAATACTCCACCACCAAATGTATTAATTTATCCTTTCTGAACACTGTTAGATGGTTAAATATATTTTGGGTTAACTTATTTCTAGCTTTAGCCAGCTTTCCATACCTATAGCTATTTCAGATCCAGTGCTTTCTATAAGAGCTCTTGGTCTTTCTCAACACAGCTATGACAATTTACAACTACAACACAGATGGTATCTACAACTCACTTACTATGTTTTACCTGTCTGCTTTACGACAGACGCCCTTTCTGTGGTTCCCTGGGACCCCCTAACCTAAAAAACCGCCCAGTCCCTTCCACACAGCCCTCACTACCCATGTAGCCGTTTAATGTGTGTAGTGGACTCCAACAGGAAGTTTCACTATGACTTTTATTTTAGTATAATTCTAAATATAGTATTACAAACTATGCTATAGTTCCCAGAATTGGATAGCTAGCAAGTAGTATAAGAAAGTAGCTTCTAGGATACAGCCCAATATAGGACATGTTTAGATACAAAATGACTCATTTTTGAGATAATTTTCATCGATCTTACAAATTAGGTCATTTTTCAATACAAAATTTGCTAATCAGAAGACACACACTTATATTTACAAAAAGAATGACATGTAAGAGATAGAAAACAAAAATAAAAAATAGACAGTGAATTTGCAAATTCTTTATATAATAAATGGATAACAACTCAGACATATTTGACCCTTGCCATGCACATAATTTTTAGGACCCCTTTTATTACAATTATATATATATATATATATATATATATATATATATATATATATATATATATATATATATATAAAGAATAGAACTCAATACAGAATGAAATTCAGCAAACCCAGAGCAATTTGTAACATGTGTATAAATCAAGGTCGACAAGACAGACATAGTTGTACTAAAAGAGGTACTAAAATTATGTGGATGACAAGGGTCAAATATTAAAGAAGAGTATTGCCAATATAAATAGTTCATATGAAGTTACAAATATAGAAGATATGAATACAAATTATGGTTATAAAACAATTTTAGGGCTTGATAATCAGGTCAGAATCATCCTACCAAACAAGAAAACTACAGTACTCAGTTGGGAAGATAACAGCTTGACTGTTGGAATGTAAATGAAGTCTAATGGTATTATTAAAATAACCAATTCACATGGAAATCATGATATAGAATTGATTTTGTAATGAATAAATGAAACTATTCATTATCATTCATACAATACATTTCATTTAACTTCTATAAATGATACATGAGGTTTTATGTATAGTGAATGAATAACAAAAATATATGTCAGTGATGCAATATTGAAAAAGCTTGGAAGATTATCATCTACATCCATATACAAGAGAGATATGTGTGCACATGTGTAAAGAATGTGACAAAAAATATGATAGAGTTTTCAATCTAAATGGTACATAGCTATTAAAGATAAATAGCATGAAATAATGCCTCATGAATGTGGTAAAAGTGTATGTGCAGTATATGTCATACAACATTTACAGTCGTCAACTCACAATAAAATGATGAAGCTTTCTCATCTATAACATGTCCCAACTCTAATGAGACAAAAGATATTGTTTTTGGAATCATAAGTCAACAAGACATAAGCATTGGAAAACATATAAAGAAAGAGCAAAAGTAAAGAAGCTTTCAGGTACATTAAAAACCATTAATAAAAATTATGAATATAAATAAACAGTTCTATGTTGAATTATATTGATTATAATTAATTTATATATTTTTATGAACAACAAAATATAGACAACAATCTCCCTTTTTTGTTATATAAATAGAGCTACAGAAGATGACAGTCATGGAACTAAAACCTTTAGCTAAATGCTTAGGTGTAAATCGGTACTCAAGGCATTGCAAACCATAATTGCTTTAAGTAATTCAAAATCTTTCCATGTAACTGAAACATAAATATCCATTTAAGCATGCTGTGTATAAAAAGCAGAAAAAAATGATGAGTAAGTAATATTTACCAGTTAGGAAAATCTTTCATAAGTATACTCCAAACTTGGAATATTAAAAATATACACACAGCATCAAAAGACCTTATTACTTTATAAATGTATGAAAATCTAAGGTGTATGACATAGCAAAAGAAACCCTAAATTCCACATAGCAGAAAAGTAAACATAGTGCTATGTTGTAACATCAAAACAAATAACACAAATGAAATCAGAGAATTTTGACTTTCAAACGAAATTCTATTACAGTATTAAATGTGAAATAAAAAATTGCATAAGTGAAGTACAAACGAGAGGATACAATGGACTTTTGACAGAGTTGTAGACTTACAGCTGGCGTTATATATATGTACCACTTATATCTTCATAATATATAGATCTACCTGAAAAGACTATAATAAAAAAGCCTGAATTAATGTTAAAAATGATGATCAAATATGGTTTATTTTGGCTATAATGTATCATGTAACTAACGATCGACCAAATGTAACAAAATATAAAACTGTTGGTATTGAAACTGTTAAAATGCTAATTGAAATCCAGTTTTCAATTAAGATTGATGACATTAATAGAACTCAACAGTGGTTTAAAGTATCGTCCAATATTTATGCATATTATGAAAAATAAGTAGTCTACCCTCTCCATATAACTAAATATAAAAAAGAAAATGATGTAAATTTTATGTATATTACAAATGAAAATAACTCATACTATTGTTGATTAATGGTTTCAGTAGATTGGTTGTCAACCATAAAACCAAACATGGAAAGAGAATTTATGTATGTGAAATGTGCTTACAACATTATTCTTCAAAAATGTAATGAAAATTCACGAAAAAGATTGGTCCAACAATGAATCAGTTACGATAATATTTCCAGAGGAAGGTGAACTATATCTCTAAAAAATTTTCAACATACATGAAAGTTCTGTTTGTGATGTACAGTGATTTCGAGACATTGTCATTGAAGATGCATACATGCCAACCTAGTTCATATGAACAACACACAATGAAATATTAAAAACATAAGTCCTCCAGTTCCTCTTGGTACATTAAATATATATATATATATATATATATATATATATATATATATATATATATATATATATATATATATATATATATATATATATATGGTCATTATAAAAATCCTGTTTAATATAGACATCCTAATGCAGCAGAAACATGTTTTGAAGCAATTAAACAAGAAGTTGAAATCACTGGTGAAAAACAATCACAAATGGAACTGATGAAAACGTTACCACCAGAAGAACAATCAAGATATGCAGGATGAAAACTCTGCATCATTCTGTGGAGGCATCATTACACAAAGTAAAATAAGAAGGTTCATCATCATAATCATCTTACTGGAATTTATATTACAGTGCTATGTGATAAGTGGAATCTTCAACTGCAAATGTCAACATTTGTACCAGTATACTTACATTGAACATGTGGTATTAGTTTCAAAGAAAATTAATGTTAAGAATCTTCGTGAATATCATGATTTATATCTTAAAATGATCTGTTGTTGTTAGCTGATACCTTTGAAAATTTTAGCAAACCCTGTATAAAAACATATTGATTATATCTCACTTGATATTCAACAGCAACTGTGTTAGTATAGGATGCAATACTTAAAATTAAAGTTGAATTACTGCGTGGTTATTAGATGATGTTAGTGGTACAAATAGGTATAAGAAATGGTATATCACAATGATGAAAAAGATATCTAAAAGCAAGAAATGAACATATGAAAAATTGTGATATATGAAGGGTACCAAATATTTTAGTACGCTTAGATGCAAACAATTTATATGGTTGGGCTTTGTGTCAATATTTGCGATAAGCTGGGTTTGAATGAGAGAATACCGAATCTTTTCATTCCAAAAAAATGGGTGAAATATCAGTTAGTTATAAAACTGGGTGTTTTCTCATAGCAGATTTAAAATATACAATAGAACTGCATGATCAACATAAGGATTTACAGCCAGCCCCAAAAATAAAAAAGCACCATTAACGAAGGAGAGTAAGTTGATGAATTATCTGAATGATTAAAATAAGTATGTAGTTAACCATAGAATTCTGAAACACAGAAATGGAATGAAAGTGAAGAATGATTTTAGAAACATAAGATGATAAATAATGCAATATTTGATAAGACAATAGAAAATATAAGAAACAGAGTGGATATAAAATTAGTATCTGATGAAAATCCTAGCAAAGTTTTAAATGTCGAACAATATTCAATGAAAATATTCCTGTTCGTCATATAAATAAGACAAAAGTCAAAGTTATTAAGTCAGTTTATATTGATTTATCAAAAGAGTTGATGCATGATTTTCGCTATAACATCAGGAAACCAAAAACTGGCCATGGTGCTGAACTGACATATCAAGATACTGACTGATACATATATAACATAAACACTGATGACTTTAATAAAGATATGAAATCTATGATATGTCACTTTGATAGAAGTGACTACCCAGTAGGCAATACATACAATATTCCACATCTAAACAATAAAGTTTTAGGAAAAATGATAGATGATTTTAATGCAAAGATAATTTAAGACCGAGAGCAAAAATATATGTTTCTGAAACCGATGGTAAAGAAGGAAATAAATATCAGGGAGTGAAGAAATGGGTAGTAAAGAACAGAATATCATTGGAAAAAAATACTGAATGCTTGTTTGACAATCAATAACAATTTAAAAAACCGAAGTTAATTAGAAGCTTTAAACATGATGTACAAGGGGATTATAATTAAAGTTAAGCTTTCAAAATGCTTTAGAAACAACACCACTGGTCAGAATGACATCAAATTGGAATGGAATAATATCAGAGAAGGGGGAAAACGTATAGCAGAAGAAAAAAATACTGTATAAATTGATTAATAGATGACGCTGTATCTGTCAGAATACATAAATGGAAACACCTGTCAAGCACAAGACCCATTGAAGTTGGTATAAACTTACCAGGTACACACTGCATTTCCTCCATTTGCATCTGCAATGTTCCTCGTGACTGTCTCAATGCAACATCGCGCTATGCTTGTATAGCTGTATTGCAAGAATTATGACTGGGCACAGAAGGATATGAAAAAAGGCGTTGGTCTGATGACTGTTGTGGGCCTGGAGAAAATGATTAGGAAAATCGAAGACAGGTTCTTTTGGTGTGCAACCTGTTAGAGGGAGCAAACGAATTGATTCGACGACAGTGTAAGCAATGGCCACAACAATGCAGGAGAAGACAAGTGGTCGTGTGCAAACGTGTGATGCACAGAGAACCAACATTGGACATACCCATAAGCATGGTGCCTACGAAACCTCCTTTTTTGCTATCCGTCCCAAATTACGCAAGTGCATGAGTTGCTTCCTGTTGGCCTGGCAGCAAGAGACTTTGGTTAAGAATTTCTTGCTCACAAGGATGTGGAAATTAATTGGCCATTGAAGATTTTGTGAACAGATGAAGCCCACTTCCATCTGACAGGATATGATAATACACAGAATCATCAAATAAGGGTAAGGGAAAATCCTCACGCAAATGAACCAGTACTGCTTTACCCTGAAAAGGTCACAGTGTGGTGTGCATTTACAGCATTATTTATATTACGGTCATATATTTTTGAAGAAACATGTACCTGTAACATCACTGGTAAGTGCTATAACAGTCTTTCGTGCAACCACATCATTCCAGCTCTCTAAAAGTGTGGCTGTGAATGGTATCATTTTTATGCAAGATGGCTCACCTCTGTACATTGCAAATCCAGTTAAGCAGCTGCTGAAGCTCCATTTCCGAAATGCTAGTATAATCAGCTGCCATTTACCTACAGCCTGCCCATCCCAATCTGATCTTAATCTGTGTGGCTTCTGGCTATGGGGCTGTCTGAAAGATGTGTTCAGTGTTCTGGTTGCAAATTTAATTTCACTGAAGGTACGCATTGACAACACATTCTGAACATGACTGCAGAAACCCTTCGATCAGTTGTGGAATACACTGTTTCCCCTCCTCAGCTTGTTGCAGAAAACCGGTGGCCAGCATGTTTTGCTCCAGTCACAAGGAAATTAATAATCCCATCTGATTTTGATTGATGATTTTTATGCTGTCTTTGGCCTCGGGACAATTAAAAACCAATTTTTCCCATGTGATATGACCTTGCTGTGGTGGATGGGGCTCAGTAACTAACAGTATCACACATGCACACCAAAGCACACTGAGTAGTACAGTAAGTTTAATGTCAAATGTACACCTAAGGCATTGCTGTATTATTCATTTGTCATTTGTAGTCGACCACCATTAAATTATGATGCTTCAGCCCCATTTATTGCTACCTTTTTAACTGTTTATTTTTCTGCTGCCATATGTTTACCTGCTTCTCTGATAAAATTATGTTGTAATTTGATATCGTTCAGGCCAGTGGAGTTACTTTTACAGTAGTTTGAAAGTTTAACTGTACTTATAATAACCCTGTATATACAGTTGAAGTAAACAAGAAAGCATTAAGCCCATAAGATGGTAAACAATAAATTATGAAAAATGTTGTAAATACATTATCATGGGTACATTACATGTTGAAGTGATCCATAGATCTATCTAATAATGTGTATAACAAGAAAGTATAATAACCTAGATGTAGATATTAATATATTGAAATGCAAGGCTGTTAAATATTGGAACAACGTAAAATATTAAGATATTTTAAGACCTGTTTACCAGGTGGGCCTAACTTACAACAAAAACAGATATGATGTACATTGTTTAATTTGGTGAATAAAATTAGTTCTACATGAATTCATTCTCATCACTGAAATATGTTCCAATAATATGATTATGTATTTTTGAAGAATATTCCCAACCAGTATAGTCATCAGATGAGGCAATTGATTCTAAAAAACTTAGAAATATTCTTTCATCATAGATATAAATAATGATTTAGTAAGTTGTAGTCAACATTTTTTCATGTTTTGTACAACCAACTCTAAGATTACAATGTAAAGAAAATGTATGCTAAAGTCTTCAAGCTTAATTATCACATTTATCAGCCTCATTTATTAACAAAAAATCTATATAAATTAAGACTTGGTTATAATCAAAATTCAACAGAAGAAACAAACAATAAATATCGTGAATGAGTATTCACGAAAACAACTCGTTAGTGATAATATTTTAATAACACAATGTAACATTTACTAACATATTATTTATGAAACATATGATTATATTTTGCTTTAACACATTGAAGATCTTGCTCGGTTCAATGTACAGAACAATCTGATTCTAAAGGATTTATTACTTCGGAACCTGTTATTGCCTTCTGTATGAATATTTCAGATAGTTTTTGATATATTAAAATGTTATCACAAATAACTTTATTTTTAAAATCTAAAATAAATCTTCAGACAATATGTATTTTTTATACATAATCCGAATTTGATTTATCCTGAAATGTTATAAAATCTTCAGAGAAAAGTTGATCCCAAGCTATAGTGTCAAATCCAAAGTTTTCTTGAAATTCTCTCATTAAATCTTCAGACAATTCCTTATCAACTATTTAATCTATCTTGAAATTCAGTCATAAAATCTTCAGATAATTCCTGACGATATCATATTTTCTCACAATTTATTTTATCTTGAGACTCTCTTTCAAAGGCTTCAGATAATGCTTGATTTCTTGATATACAATCTATTTTATCTTGAAACTCTCTCATAAAAGCAGTAGTTAATATTTTATTTCTTAACATATCATTCAAGCATACTCTATCCCGAAATTTTCTGATGTAATCTCCAAGTAATATCTGTTTCCTTTGTATACTAAACCAGTCTATTCCATTTAATTGTAACTTGAAATTATATTATTAGATCCATAGTTATATTTTTTGTGTGATATAATATCCCAATCTAATTGATCTTTATATTCTCTCATGAATTTTTTACTGATGTTTTATTATGATATCGTATTCCAGTATAATTTATTGTGAAATACTGTCATAAAATCTACAGATAAGTTTTTTATATGGTTAAAATATTCCAATTAATTTTATCTTAAACATCTCTAATAAAATCTTCAGATAATTCTCCTTCTAGTACAAAGTTCAGTTTACAATCTAGTTTGCCTTTACAGTCTCTCATAAAATCTACAGATAATGCATAATATCATCATATACATTTGCAATCATCATATATATTTGCAAGATACGGATCATTTGTTCTTATATTATCAACTACTTCATTATTATTATTATCAACTATTATCAACTATTATTATCAACTATTTCATTTCATGTTTCAGCTACTGTTGAATACAAGTTATATAATTCCTTCAAATGCCAGTTTTCGAAATGAATTAAGGCAAATAGTTTCTCATGTTCTAATTTGCAATATCCGTTATTCCTAGCTCTTTTGCTTTAAGTTTTATGTATTTTAGTTTACATATCTGCCCTTCACTGTTGTTCTGATTGCCATTTTGGCTAAGATCAATAACTTCTTGATTTCTCAGTTTATAATAAACCTTTTTAATCTTAGTTATTTTGCCCACTGTTTTAATTCTCTTACTTTAAGACTCTCCATTTATATACATAAAAGTTCTTCATGATTGAAGGTGGTATAAAAACATAAACTATCATTAGTATTTATCATATTTTCAACGACAACAACCATCATTAATTTTTGGTATATAAATGGAGCGAGTTCCGGGTAACTCAAATATTTCTGGCACTTCTGGAGTATCTATAATGAATACATTTTAATGTATTCAGAATAACTAACAAGCTTTTATGCAACAACAACCAAATGTGTGTCATTGCTGATAAATGTACTGAACACTGTTGAAAGTCAAATATGTTGCAGAGACAGTGGAATATAAAGATACTAGTGATGCAATTTTTAAACATGTAGATTCTGATGACAAATTAAAATATGAGGATATTTATAACCCTGCTGATTTGCAGAGGATAAGAGATAATGAAACGTTATCAATATTTATAGATGAATCCAGTTTATTTTCATTTAGTTTATCCTATAAGGAAGATGTTAAAAAGTTTAAAAAATGGATAACTGGTGTAGTTTTACTTTCAATTAGAAAATATAATGAATAAAACTATGAATGAATATATGGCAAAAAGATAAAGAAAAAGAACAACTAGCTGTCGACCCTGAATATAATTGAAAACAGAACAACAAAAACAACAACTTGCTACTTAACTAGAAGAAGAAAAATCAAAAATATAAACTAATGCAAGTGAGTTAAAATGTTCTAAAATGGAAGTGAATGATATTACCTACATCATCACCACAGATAAACTAGAAGAAGATCATTTATTTGAAGTAGGTGAAACAACAATCAAGTTACTCTTACATAGATTGGGTATATGTAATCCTGTTGAACATCCAGATGCTAAATTTTATTATGAGCTTAGGAAAGGCTTTATCAGTTACAAAGTGACTGACAAGAGATTCAAATCAGCTTTTAAGTGCTTCAGGATTGAAGAAGACAAAAAACTACACAGTATGAAATAAGATGCCATAAGGTACTATGGAGATTTTTTAGATGAAGAAAAAAATTCAGTACTAAACAAACATGATCTCAATAATGAATCAATTAAAATAAGTTAAATGGAAATAAGCTAACATCAGCAGAATATTTTCACCCCGATATCATTACTCAGACACAAACAACTAAAAAAATGAGATAAGTAAAGAAACTGTCATGCATAATATAACAGGAGAAGGAATATCTACAGTTAATTAATTTATGTAGAATTAACAGAAAAAATGATGTGGTTAAAGAGACAATCAAAGATCTCCTGGAATCAAAGGGTTACAAAATTAAGGAGAAGATAAAGATATGGAATGTGATAGCGAGTATTTTAAGAATAAGCTTTACCTCCTAGTCACTTTCTTAAGATATTAATAAACAATACATACTTCATCACAGTGCAGATCATATACATAATTCAGAGACTCATCAGTTAACTAACTTGTGTATACAGGAACATCATCATTAGTACCACAAGAGGATTAAGGAAAATGGAAGTGAAAACTTCTTCATTTGTAGATACAAAAAACAGCACTTCTACACAATAAGCAATGTTAAACGTACTAAAACAATGTTTAAAAAGATTGGATTTCATCATCTCAGATTTAAAATTCTGAAATACTTCTAACCTTATGTCATTGTCATTAACCATTATTTTAACATCGTATTATACTATGTCATTAAAGAAAGCACATTTAACTCCATTTGTATAAGCAAAAACTGAAAGGAATTACATATCCTTACTAACCCAACTAAAATATGAGTACAAAATGGCTCTGAGCACTATGGGAATTAACTGCTGTAGTCATCAGTCCCCTAGAACTTAGAACTACTTAAACCAACTAACCTAAGGATATCACACACATCGATGCCCAAGGCAGAATTCGAACCTGCGGCCATAGCGGTGGCGCGGTTCCAGACTGTAGCGCCTACAACCGCTCTGGCTGGCAATATATGAGTCATCAAATCCTAATCATTTAACATATACGTTATCATATTTTTTCCTTAACATAAAATATACAGATTTTTAGTTTTGAAGTTCATACTCATAAAAATTTCACATGATGTATACTGATGTTTCGTTTTGTAGTTCATACTCTTAAAAATTTCCCTTAATATCTTTCAATTTTTATGTGATTGGAACAGAATATGTAACATCTTCAATTTCACGTAAATCTGTATGTCAATTAGCTGTATATCCTTTTTCAAATATTCTTTTCAGCTGTTCCTTGTTGATCACCTATATTATGTTTGTTCACAACAGGTGTCTCAATTTGAGAATACATTTGTAAAATGTTTTTCTCATTGATTTTATTTGCATCATTTGGTTTCATGTTTAATGTTGTGTCGGTAGCTGGGCCGACACCGTGAAGTTGAGATGGCTGAAAAGGCAAGCTAGACTAATGCAGACGGGCGTGATGTACTGGAACAGGATACGTAATTAATGTTAGGAAGAAAAGTACGGAGCAGGATTAATACTTATCTTTAATATCATTGTGGTACATCGATCTTGACGATACACAGGAGACTTTAAGTTCAATCACTGTATGGCTAATGCGCCTTGCTAGTTCGTAGCCATTAACTTAGCTGATGGCTATTCTGTCTCTCGGCTAATGAGAGAGAAAGGCTTCGTACATCTGGTCGGTAGCTAGGTTCTCGTACAACTGGCGAAAGGCGCGTTCACATTCCGTCGTCCAGATGAACGGAACACCTTTACGGCGTAAGCGATGAAGCGGAGCTGAAATGGAAGAGGCATTGCGCACATATTTATTGTAATAATTAATTTTACCCAACACACTCTGTAGCTGTTTCACATTTTGAGGGGAAGGCAATTCTTGTATGACACGGAGGTGCTCTGGACTCGGATGTATTCCTTGGGCATTAATGACATGTCCCAGGTATGGTAAGTCACGAGCAAAAAACACACATTTGTCCTTCCTCAAGCGAAGACCATTTTGCCGCAAGACCTGAAATAATGTTCGTAAATTCGCAAGATGATCTTCTTCTGTCTGTCCGGAGATCACTATATCGTCCAGATAGTTTGCTGCAGTAGGGACCGACGCACAAATAGTTTGTAAATATTGCTGAAACAAGGCAGGGGCGGATGCACACCCGAATGGCAGTCTTTTGAAGCGGTACAATCCAATGTGCTTTGCACGCGTGGGTTCGGATCCCATCCTCGTCGCCAATGTTGTGTCGGTAGCTGGGCCGACACCGTGAAGTTGAGATGGCTGAAAAGGCAAGCTAGACTAACGCAGACGGGCGTGAAGTACTGGAACAGGATACGTAATTAATGTTAGGAAGAAAAGTACGGAGCAGGTTTAATACTTAACTTTACTCATTGATTGAGGTACATCGATCTTGACGATACACAGGAGGCTTTAAGTACAATCACTGTATGGCTAATGGCGCCTTGCTAGTTCGTAGCCATTAACTTAGCTGATGGCTATTCTGTCTCTCGGCTAATGAGAGAGAAAGGCTTCGTACATCTGGTCGGTAGCTAGGTTCGCGTACAACTGGGGCGAGTGCTCTCTCGTATCACGAGACCTGCCTTGGTGGTGGCGCTAGGTCTGCGATTACACAGTGGCGACACACGGGTCCGACATGTACTAAATGGACCGCGGCCGATTTAAGCTACCACCTTGCAAGTGTGGTGTCTGGCGGTGACACCACATTTAAAGTTCGATGCGTTGTGTATCTGTATTAATCAAATAATTACTTTGATTGGAAAACTTTTATATATTTTTACTTTAAATATTATGCTAAACCTTTCCAGAGCAGATGCTTTTATTTCGTATGGTTCATAATGATGAACATTACAGTTTTTCGTAGGTTCAGAACATAGTTGTTGTAAAATTCTTTTCCATTATCAGTTAGCAAATTTCTTGGAGTTCACGATCTAAACATTATTTCAAAAGCATCAGCTACATTTTACAAGTTTCATGTTTTGTTGGCATAGCCCAAGCACATTCATAATATACATCAATGACTGTTAATAAATGTTTCTATCCTTTATTGATTATTGACATTCCTTTTAAATTTCCAGAGTCCATTGGAACTAAATCAGCTTGCCATAAATCGTTTATTTCTCATTTGTTTGTGTAGTTCATAATTATTTCTTCATAAGTATTGGTGACCACCTCAGCTACAAAATACTTTTAATAAATTTACTCTTTTTAATTTTGCATACTGAATGAATGCCTTCAATTCTGTGTCTTCCACTCTTAGTTGCTACTCTTTAAGGATGATGTGTCTCAGTAAACTTGTTACACTTTTGGCTCAAAATATGTCCATACAGTTATACAGATTCAAAATCCAATTGTTGTTCAATTTTGTTATCATCATTTGATTCTACAATATGTTCACCAAACATGAGTAATTCACCTGAAACATGGGAAGTTTTGACAGACTGATTTAGAGTTATAGATATTTTATATTTCATTTTCAGTTCTTGATGTGGATTATTTAGTTGTGTGGGATATAAAATTTGTAATTCATCAAAGTTAGATACTTGTATCTCTAGTTTAAAATCGGTAGGTGATATGTCACCATTCACACTAGCTGCAAACATAAAACTCAAAACATGTATTTCAGTATTTCATAACCGGTAACAAAATTGAAATTCACTTCATGTTTGTCAGGCATTCTTTTTGAAGATCACTTGTTTGACTTAGGTATGGTATTAAACCTGCCTCTGACAAATAATCTACAAAACCTTTCCTATTGTGTTTTCGTAAAGTAATATAGTTGTTCACTATGAAGTTGTTTAGTGACATAATCATTGAATTGTGTTAGAATACTTCAATATTCAGGTTGGCAACAAGATTACTTAATTCAATTTCTAAACATTGTTTTGTGAACTACATCTTTTTATCACTTGGGTCTTTTACATCCACTAATCTTCTACCAATAAAATCGACATAAGTTCTGCTTATTTTAGAAATGTTTTTTAATTCTTTTTGAAATTGCTTACCTACATTTTCCGTTTTTGGATCTTATTCCAATTCAAATTCGTTTTCTATTTTTTCTAAATCCCTTAATTTTTCTTTTCAAGTGCTTTGTTTGTTCATTTTACTCCTAAAAATGTCTATTTGTGAGATCAATTATTAAATTCGTACCCACCTGATAACAGTTTTTGCATGAGTACACAAAAATGACCACATAGTGCCTCATTAAATTCGCTGTCCATTATAGTATAGTTGACTTGAACCAAGATATATAATCAGTTCTTTAGGAATATTTTCTACAAATAAACCAAAACAACTTTATTAACATTATCCTACAGTAGTAAATCCAGTGAGTACAAATGTGATCTGAAGTACATCAATTTACTATTCCACATTCAACTGGTAACACATAACTCATGAATATATCACAAAGGTGTTCAATTTTTAACTGTTTTGCAAGTTTCACTATACTTGTTTCTAATGCTGCCAGTAACATTGGTAGAAACCACCTTCATTTTCCATTTGTTCAGCTCCTGATTTTTCTTTACAAAGTTTCAGAACTCCTTGGTGTAAGAGGTATACTTAATGATACTGGAATATTGCTGTTATTTTCCTTGTCTCTTTTTTTGAGCATAAATTAAAAAACTGTCAGTACCATGATATGGCACCTTGTTGACTTTACCTTTAAATATCTTTGGTTTAGTTTTACGATTTCGTAACTTTGTACAACCAATGTCTAAGTATTCATTTATATACCCAAAATTATCATCCCCTTCCATTTTCGTAGTCTGTTAAGTCACCACCTTCTTTCTTTTTTCAAAAATATTTTTTACAACAAGTATATTTAATGATATTGGAATATTACCCCCACTTCCTTCGCCACAGTGACAGGCTCTTGAAACTTCAGACTTTTTCCAGCACCAATTAAAAAGTTATCATTATTCTGTAATAGACCCTTAGTGACTACGAATTTAAACAATTTTGGTTTATTTCTCCCATTGCATAGCTTTAGAACTAGTTGAAATTGTTTATTGGCTTGATGCCGTCTCTCTAATCTGTATTATCTCTATGTACAATTCATGTAGTTTAAAAGCTACAACTCATGAAATTTATTCCTGGCTCACATGATAATCTTTCTTGTCTAATTTCGAACCCAGACCACAATAATTATTACCTGAAAGATTCTTTTCAAACGGTAATTTGTTGTCAATTGGTTTACTATTCCTTGCCCATACTTTTCACTTTCCTAAAATGTATGTGGTAAATTATTCAGAAATCTAATGAAAAGTGGTATACCTTTTGGATTGTTGATTATGAAGTCACTACGTTTCCTGGTTAATGTATTTGTTATTCCTAGTTTTTCATTGTGACAGTTTTTGTAATCAGCCATCTCTTTACCATGAATGACCATAAATATATCAATTAAGTTATGCACATCACTCATCCAGATATACTCAACTGATTTTTCGGTATATTCCTTAATTATTCCTTTACCCACTTTGTCAGGACTTTTTGATTTTGATTGAATATTTTTATTTTCTGCCATATTATTTTCATTAGTAATCATATTTCCCACCTTATCTTGATTTAGGTTTATTGCTCTTAGGGTGATTATTTTGAAATAATGCAGTTATTAATAGCTATTAATAGAAGTATATCTTCAAAACTGCTCATAACATCCTCAACATATCCATCAGGGTCAGCATAATTTTAAGTCAAGAGTTTCGTTAAATCATCAGCTGCTTTACAATGTTTTTCAATGATTAAGAGATATTCATTGTTAAATTTAACTTCAGAATCCCAAATGTAGTGTTCACCATTTGCGAAACATAAGCCAAAACTTTTATCATTGACAGCACCAATAACCTTTCCTATTACTGGGCCAGTATAAATGGTTAAAGGTAAAAGCTTTTTATACTGTCCATTTTTTGTTTTTCCTCTTCTACCCTTTTACCATTACTTCAAGTTCTTTTGGTTTTTCAGTTGAAGGAATTTCAATATCACAAACATTATGAAATAAACTTTTGTCAAATAACAATTCTCATGGTGTTGATGGATAGGAAACACATCTCCATAATTTTCTTTACGATATGGTACCATCTCTTTCTGAACCTGTCTATTTTCTTCCTTTGCTTTCAATATGTTATACATAATCCTACAATTCCTTGTTTTACTAGTTCTATTGCAGCTCTAATATTTTTTCGTTTTGTTTTTTGGTTGTTTTTTCCAGTATTTAAATCTTTACCATAATTCCTCATTTTTTGTTCTATTTCGTTTAGGTTCTTTAACAGGCTGCGGATTGTATTTGGTGAACATTTAGATAATGTAAAAACATTCATGTTCGAAGTTTATGTTCATGTCTACATTATAAATGTTTAATTTGGGCTAAATAATTTGGTTTAAATGTCAAATCCATATATATAAATCCAAAATTAATTTTCCAGTAATTATAACACATATTTCTAAATTCATCATACATTAAATCAAACCCAATAAATGCATGATAAATATGATTTATTGTAGTGTCATATTGTATAACTATATTTAAAAAATTGAGATTACGTGTGACGCTTTGGTTTGGAATCTTTGAATTCATTTGGGCTAAATAAAAACAGTCAATTTCATTCTGTTACAATGTCTTAATTTTCCAACACAAAATCATTAATGCTACAAGCAAATTATCTTTACAATCATTTGATGGAATCATTTAATCACTGTTCTCATAATTGTATGGTAGCTATTTTAGAAACCTATTTATCTTCTATATTTCTACATTTTCAATAAATTATTTGTTCCTTGATTCAAACTTTCTGAATAGATGTTTCAATTAATAGTTTTATACCAATTTAAGTATCCTGGTGCTAAAATATAATTAGAAATCATTACTGTTATTTTACCATATCCTCTTGGTTCAGTATTGGCATGTGTAATACAATTATTTAATAATTTATCATGTTTATTTTTTGACTTCTTTCTTTGAATTCTTTTATTTGGATCCCAACCTCTCTTCATTTAATTACCAATAAATTAGTAGAATAATACAAGTGAGCAGTAATTCATCAGTGCTCAAAAAAGACTAACTGATCTCATAAGAGATAGTCTTAAAAGAGTCGTTGGATTTCATAGCACATTTTTAACTCTAAGTAACACATCACAAAATAATAAGTTGTACTGCGATAATGCAACACTAATAGTTCTTACTAGCCAATAGACCTTGAAATTTATTTATACAAAGAAGTGTAATATTCGATTTGAAGCACATGATTGTTTAAATACAGTAATAATTGAGAGCAATATGAAGTTGTATATGGATATGACATGAGAGATAGTATTGGAAGTGATTTAGAATTTCGTTAAATATTGACGCTAATAAAAATACTATTGCTAATTATTATCCTGAAATTATTTCATTTTCATTAATTAATTTAAATTTAAATTTAGCTGACAGAATGTTCATAAATTATAATGATCACCTTCAACATGAAACTAATGTTATTGCTTCATTCAAGCCTAATGTAGAATTTGGAGTGCCAATAATTTATGAACCAAGTTATCCTTCATTTATTCCAATTCGTGGTAAAATTCAAGATTTAGTAATAACTATACCTGATGAAAATGGTAATATATTCGACTTCATGTGGGCTAATGTAACAGTTGCTTTAGAGATGCAATGTTGAGTTTATTCTTTACAAATGAACAAGACTGAAAGTTATCATTTTTACTCATTTTCTGTAAATGACAAAACCAAAAACAACTGAAATAATCCCAGGAAGGATACAGAAATTCACATCCATATTGGCAGTGGATAGGTGCATCCAAATCATGTTCCATTATACATGAACTTTAGAATTGTACAAAATGATGTTACAGATTATCCAACATGTGATGTAAATCCAAATAAAAAACTTATTGACAACTATGTAGCAAAAATATTTGACTTTATGACTATAAAAAAGGGAAATAATATTTTCCACTGATTCAATAAGCTCTGAAGGCCATGTACTAAGCAACAGTAAAACAAAAAGAAGAAAAATGAAGTAATACTTCCACTGGGAATATTAGGTAGTTATTTCAAAGGTTAGAAGGCAGTAATTTAGGAAAGTGATATCACTGTAATATGTACATGGAGTTCCAGAGCTGGAGATGCTTTACTAATGTGGGCTGACCACAATTAAGCTGGTGTTAAAATTAAAGATATACTACTAAAAGAGGGTAAAATTCTTGTAGAATCTATGGAAATGCACGTACCTGTTGTTAAATATGAACCTGAGTATAAACAAGAGCGAAGAAAGTATATACTGAAAAATCCAATGAATCAAATATCTTTTTATGAACTATAAAATTCAGAGGTAGCTGGATTGAGTGGCAAGAAAAATTTTGAGCTAGGTATCACACACTATTATAAATCGATGGAATCTGATATGCCATACTCCATATTTGTTGTGTTTCAAACTAAATGAAAAAATAATGAGTTTTCTGATTGAGCGTTGTATGATCATTTAATGCAGTGAATATTACATTTGAAAAATGGAAGAAATGAACTATTTCCTCAAGAAATGTGCAATTAGATCCGCCAGAAAATTATTTTAGAGCTTAAAATGCATTTTCTGAATTTAAATGTGTTACACAGTTGAAAGGAGATGCTGATAAATGTTCATATAATTTTATAATGAGCTATCCTATCTATGTGATTAATATGACATGTAGAAAAATATAGTAGCTTCACAACTAGCAATGAATTTGTGTGCTACTTTCAATGAGAAAATACCAGATGATACACTGGCCTTCTTAATTATGTATGGAAAGAAAAGTCTCACTTACGATACACAACATAGAATACTAACTGAAAAATTGTGATACAGATCCTTCTAGGTTTGCTAATGTAATTTCGTTATATGATGTTTTACAGGTATTTTACGAGATCTAAACTGAACTTCCTTGTGGGCATCACATTCATTTTGTTTTTTAATTATGTAAAAGGGATACATGACTAAAATTATTGCTATAAATTATTATTATCCCTTTATTACATACTTTTATTTGAAGGTCAATATTAAACAACTCTGCCATCTTTGAAATAAAATACTTGAGTGTTACAGCTTTGACCCTTTGTTGAATATCTCAAACAGCTCTTCAGTATCCTCCATTTCATCAGGCTTAAACATAATTCATTAGTGGGTTTATTGAAATTCAGTAACTTATTATGAAAATAGCTAGAGCCATATATTTAGATGTTGTATTGATGTTGTTTATTAGGATAACAACTGTAACATTTCTTACCATTACCACACCACTGCGTATAATTTTGACAAAAATCAAGTTGATTCGATTCAGGTAGATAAGTTAGATCAATCACAACTGATTTTTGAAACTGCATCGTTTTTGTATAATATTTGATTCAATGTTTATCGATAAGTAAATAAATAATAAATTGGAAAAAAATATTCGTACACTAACAGCATGTTTATATTTGTTTCTGAAGTGCTTTAAGAGGCAAAAAAGTTATTGAAAATGACGTGAATGAAAAGCATCTGTTTGCAAAATTACATTCCTGTGGTCTGTGTGGTGCTCTGCTGAACAAAAACGAAGGCTCTAGCTTCTACAAACTTTGTTACTCCATTGACTGGAGCAGGAAGCGAGTACTGGTATAGCTAATCCTTGCACTGCCTCTAGCTATCAAGACTGCAACTTACTGCTTTTGTGCGATCTCACTTCAGAATTTGTCTGCGCCATTCACAAACTAGGTGGAAGCAGTTGTTAACTTCATTCAGAGATGGCGCTGAGGCTGTCTCCATCCACATTATTATGGAAATATATTTCGTTTCTTCGAAAAAATATTCTTTTTTGATCTTAATTTTAGTGTCTACATTCACATTTAGATGTTGTTTACACTTTGCCTATTCAAACAAATGCAATAATGCGAGGCCAATAATGTATTTACACTCAAAGAAACTGTTGAACATGGCTTAATTTGAATCAACTTCGTTTCTCGAATACTAACTATATATACAAGCTGTAGGCTACTGTAGTCTGTCAAACTCTATACGAATACATCGACTGAAGGATGTGGCCTTTATCTCAGGGAGTCTTATATGCGTTAAGTGTGTAGAGATTTGCCATTTGGCAAAGCATTTTCTACAGTCCCTTCTATACAACTCATTGACATTTCCTGGGTGGATTTTAAGACCTGTCCTAAAGAGGGAATGATGTGTTTCAGCCTGAAGTCAAGGAGCTTTCTGTTAATTCTGAGGCTGTTCTCCATGTTGCAATGACATTCAGGACAGAGGTCAGAACCTCAGTAAGGGAGTTGGTGATCAATAGTGGGAGGCGTTTGATAGGAGTTCTTCTGTGCTTTATCTTCACTGTACAAGCGACTTTCTCATGATGTACTGTAGCGTCGCGGAATAGTAAAGATTTGGAAACGTGGAATATTGTCAAAGTTTCTTTGTCTATGCCGAGAGCCAGAGGCAGTAGGTGAGGGGATTGCACATACATTAGAATGTGTCATCACGCAGGGGCAATGGCTTGGTTACACACAACAGGCGAAAGAGAATTGCTTAGCACGCGGGTTTGTGTTAGACAGAGACTTTCGTAGAGTGCAAGACAGAGGTATAGCGTCAGCTGTACTGCATTTCACAACTCCACCTAAGTTTGCCGTAACAACACGTAAATCTGTCGCAAGAACACCTACGGGGCGAGTACGACAGATGAATCAGCAGTATAAGTGGAACGAATGCGTTCATTACAAACAAGCGCGATGTCAGGACGTCGCTCGTGCTTCCTTTAAATACGCCAGCTTTGATGGCAACAAGGTACTCGCAGTTAGACTTGCAGTTAGATGTGTACTGGGTGGCTGCATAGCGCTCAGCTCGGTGATCGACATGTTAATCTTTATTAAGGAGACGTTGTAGTAAGGACGGCCCATCCAGCAACAGATGTGAGGGGACAGTACCAGCTCTGGTCCTCTCTGCTGTCACTGTCAATCATCAACCCAGGGATAGCAGACATCGCGGCAGACTGGCTCGCCGCCAATGCTGACCACATCAGTGAGCCATCGTCGAGATAGTGCGGGCCCTAGACCCTGTGCATCCGCAGTCACCACCGGGTGAGCCGACGACGCTGGGGGACTGCAGCCCGTTCCGCCCGTCCATCACAGACGAGCCACCAGGAGGAGCAGGGAAGAAGACAGGCTGGGATGGAGTACACTTCGCACTACGAGAACGCCTCTCGTGCCCACAGCGTCGGGACTCCAACCCAGAGCCTCCACGTGCAGCAGCTTCCTGTCCGCAGACGAGCCGGCCGGCCAGCCGGGCGCCGCCAGCCACACGCGGCCGAAGTAAGGACATTCCTCCGCTATGTCACAGCACGCGGCGCTGCGCTAGCAAGACTGTATGCCCCGGATCTGGTGTCATCGCTACGAGTCAGTAAAGGCTCGGGGAAGTCCGTTGATATCACCAAGCCACATTGTATTCTTCAGGAATAAAGGTGTTATGAATTCATAATGTTTCTTTGGCGTTTCTGACGCTTTTACAGCCATTTACTAGCAGCCTGACAACTGGAGAGGTCACCGCTCGGCCATCCAGTCACCCGTAGACGACCGGGACCACCGGGCGCCTACAGTACTAAGTGGCTTCGTAATTCTTAATCAGTTTTATAGAAACTAATGCCAACTCTGTAAATATAAGTGTGTCTCATTTGATTAGCCAATTTTGTACTGAAAAATTACCTAACTTGCGAAATCGGTGAAGGATGTCTCAATAATGAGTCATTTCGCATCACAAAATGGTCAGTGTTAGTCACGGAGTCAGAACCTACATTCTTACACTACTCTAACTGGTTAACTTTACTGATCAACAGCGGTTTGCTCATTAAATGTAGTATTCTCCATAAATTCACAAATAATTTCAATTTGTTATTTGCACATAAAAATAAGCAAAAGAAATTTATTGCTACTGCGTCCAATAATTTTGCCTGTAGAACAGATACCATCTTCTTGATGGTCTCTTCCAAGTGCATGCACTTGCATTTTGGTCAACAATCAACTCCTGACGTACTTTCATTATTGAAAAACTTTGTTTTTGTGTCGTTGATGTAGAGTGGTGCTGTTTTGCAAAGGCATGACATCAAACAATCGTCCTTTTTGGCCACACAGTGTATGACTGTCAAATTGTCTTTAAGACGAAAATGATGTTTATACAAATTCTCAGGTCAAGGAAGCCTTCATTTCGAGTGGACTTTCCTTATTGCTTAGTTACACTACCTCTTACCGTTCAAGGTGGAATTTTCATGATAATGTGTACTCACATTCTGCTCATTCGTGGAAGTCATTTATTCTGTTGAGTTCTATCACAACTGAAAAGAAAGTCAGCAGTATTGTAGTTATATCATCTAATTCTTCACTGATGGTTTGAACTGGGACGCTAGAAGAAGTTGGCTGATTATCCTGATGATCATCAGTATCCAAATCTCTGCTGAGTTCTTCATCGAACAGCATTTCATCTTCGAGCCACTCTGTAATAACTGACTTCAATTTGCGATCACATACACTGATTTCATATGTTCTTCTGTCTTTACAGGTAGTATGGCATATAGTTGTGGTCTACGTAAGGAATAATGGTATCTTAAATACTTATTCGGTTTATAATGCAAAACTTACGTTCCTGTGAAAGTATTTTGGCATTGAGAAGTAGACTTACCTTCAATTTTGTGCTGGGAGATAGCTTTTAGAGTGCTTCTTACCTCTCAAAAAAGAGGGTAATTATGCCAAACTCTTCACTGATATCAGTAACCTATCTTTATTAACACGTCATTTTGGTAATACGTAAATGAAGTATCGGGATGGCAATGTTCGCTATGGTGGCTAAATAACGCTCTGTTACGCGTTATACGAGTAG
The DNA here is from genome assembly GCF_023864345.2 of Schistocerca serialis cubense. NCBI lineage: Eukaryota > Metazoa > Arthropoda > Insecta > Orthoptera > Acrididae > Schistocerca > Schistocerca serialis. The sequence goes on along the minus strand of NC_064641.1, from coordinate 399,440,924 downwards.
AACCACAAAATTTATAAAATAAAGTAACTAATTTCACTTGCAACAATACTCCTTCTGAAGAACGTCATTGTCTTTCCAAGGATAACACAGGACATCAACATTAATAAAAAAATTTTGAGATAATTTCTTGAGAAAATGAAAGCTTGTCAGATCTGAAAGACCACAATTATGCCTCTAAGGGTTAAACTCGCGGGTGGCATCTTCACATGACGTGGCAGAAGAACTGCTAGTCCACAATGTGATAACTATAGCGTCCGTGACGTTAATGTCGATAAGATAACGCACCGATATGAATGGCACCCCTTGCCCAACAGACGACGCTTCCGAATTTGCCTCAAAACACGCGTTTTTAAGAGTAAATTCGTTTTATTTACACCCCTTCTTCAAATGCCCACATTTACTTACGCGTCGTGAACATTGTTTCTTTACTTATATCTTACAGTAGCTGCCTTCAAAGCTTCCGCTGCAAAACTCTGAAACACCATCAGTAGAGATACAATGTTCTTTTTTCGTAAATGAATGTAAATATCTGACGACAGGATACCAGGTGTCTGGAAATGTCATCAAGGAATAATAGATGCATGTAAAAAGAACTGGTTGCAGCTGGTTCATTATAAATTACCTTCATTTACAATAGTTGCACTATTCTAATACGTCCACAACAAATAAGACTTATTTCTTTGTGTTAATACGAGAATGAATAGAAGAGTAAAATAGGGCTGTGACACAGACAGTTCCAGTCTACCAACAATGCGTGAAGTAAGCAGAAATGTCACTGGTCTAGTTCGAGCTGCGATCAAAAGCGTGCGGGACTGAAATCGATCGCGGGCCGTCGCCCATCCGTGCATTAGTACTTCGAACAAGTAACGATACACAACGTTCGAGAGTTGGTAGCAAAGGTGTGATTGGTTCGAAAAACTCAAGCAGGGCGATGGAACTTAGCGCCAGTGTAAGCTTTTCTGTCCACAGCGAAACATTTTTTTTCTTTTCTTTTTTTTAAATCGTGTCTAAATTATTGGAAGCTTTGACTTATAAATGTCTGCAGACACACTTTACCTCGAATATCACCTCGCATTTGTTATGGTAATGCTGCCACTCTCTCCCTCTCTCTCTCTCTCTCTCTCTCTCTCTCTCTGTCTGTCTGTGTCTGTGTGTGTGTGTGTGTGTGTGTGTGTGTGTGTGTGTGTGTGTGTGTGTGTGTTTGCCTGTGTGTGTGTGTGTTGGTGCTTAAGGGCGCTCAACGCCGAGGTTATCAGCTACCTGATACACGTTAAAAGAAACGAAAGTAGACAAAATTAGTAAAATGGCGTCATATACTCAAGGACATCAGGAGAAGACTAAAGATGCTATACAAGAGACTAAAACACAAGTAAGATGAGAAAAGAGCTAAAAAGGACACCACAGAAAATTGTCACCGGCCAGCCAATTACGTAAAATATGAGCGAGCCAGTCACCCTGTGACCGAATTAAAACCCCTCTCCGTAAAATGTTATTAAAAGTATTGGTCAGTTCACAAAACTTTAAAACTTTAACCATATTCGTTTGATTATTACCTAAAAGAGATTGCAGATACGCCGGCAAATCAGCTGTGGCCCGGTGCTCAAAAAATAATACGTTGTCCAAGAAAACGTGGCGTACAGGTATCTGTACGCCACAGGCACCAAACATTGGAGGATCCTCTCGCCGGAGCGGGAAGACATGCGTCATAGGGCTGTGGCCTATGCGAAGACGAGTGAGGAGAACCTAGTACCGTTTACGTGGTTGGAAGGAAGTACACCACACCATCGCTCTTTACTTGTCTAAACGGAGCTTAGCCACTCATCCTCCCACTGACGCAAGACTCTTGAGCTCAACGGTGAGGTGACTGCATGCAGGTGATGACACACTGAAGTACATGCGGATTGAAACACGCCTTCTTTGCTGCTGTATCTACCCTTTCGTTCCCAGAAATGCCCATATGCCTTGGTCCCAGTAGAAAGCCACCTCCTTCCCAAGCCGTTGTAGTTGGAGGAGGGCAAACTGGATGGTCTGAATTACTTTAACTGTTGGGTACAAACGTTACAACGAGTGAAGGGCACCTAAAGGATTGATACTCTATTGTTTCTTCATCAGAGAAAAGGACAAGGAATCAGTTGGTGCCGCGTGTGGAGAATACGGAACGTGAAGAAAAATTAAATAGTATGAAGAAGACGCGCAAGTGACCGTGCAGAACCAACTTTGGCGTCGTGGTACAAAAAGTACCAGTTCGACAGCTGCGTCTTCACAGCCTACCGTAACCTCGCCAAGAGATTTCGGATGAATTCTTTTGTGACCTTTGTCCACTAAAAGCATAATCTGTTAGCATATCACCACGGAGATCTCCAAAAACCCCTAGCCCCAACCCCAGAAAACAACCTCAATATCAACTTATCGTATAATGAGTGGATTTTAACTTTTTTCTATGCTGTTGAATGCTCGTGTCTTCATTGCTTGCTTTCCGCCTTGGTACTGGAGTCTTATTCATCCACCCAGCTCTCTGCGATAAAGCGTATAAAAACATCATCCCGACTGAGCTATAATACGTGCAATATATCCCCTGTAGCCCCGTTCGGCGGGACTTTTTTGTGAATGCGAAGATCCCCGGAACACAACTGGAGGTGACCTTTATCATGTTTCGATTGCCATGTACAAATTTGATTGCCGATCCTTGATTGATTTTATGTTTTCGAAGCCATGATAAACAAAATGTAATAATTGTTACTGTCTTTAATATTTGCATAAACTGTATATATACTGAAGAGCCAAAGAAACTGGAACACCTGCCATCCCTCCCCCTCCCCCTCAGCCCCCCCCCCCCCACGAGCACGCAGATCTGTCGCAACAACACGACGTGGCACGGACTCTGACCATGTCTGAAGTGCTGCAGGAGAGAATTAACTCCATAAATTCTGCTGGACTGTCCATAAATCCGTAAGAGTACGAGGAGGTGGATATCTCTTCTAAACAGCACGTTGCAAGGCGTCCAAGATGTGCTCAGTAATGTTCGTGTTTAATGGCCAGCGGAAGTGTCCAAACTCAAAAGGGTGTTCATGGAGCCTCTCTGTAGAAATTCTGTACGTGTGGGGTGTCGCGTTGTCCTTCTGGAATTGCCGAAGTCTGTGGGAATGCACAATGAAGGGATGCAGGTGAACAGACAGGATGCTTATATATGTGCCACCTGACAGAGTCGTATCTTGACGTATTAGGGGTTCCATATCACTCTAACTCCACACGCCCAGCACCATTATAGAGCCTCTACAAGCTCGAACAGTCCTCTGCTGACATGCATGGTCCATGAATTCATGAGGTTGTCTCATCCATCCGCTTAATACAATTTGAAACGAGACCCGTCCGACCAGGCAACATGTTTCCACTCATCAACAGTCCAGTGTCGATGTTGGAGGGCCCAGGCAACGCGTAATGCTTTGTGACGTGTAGTTATCAAGAGTACACGGTGGGCCTTCCGCTCCGAAAGCCCATTTCGATAATGTTTCCTTGAATGGTTCGCACGCTGACACTTGTTGATGGCCCAGCATTGAAATCTGCAACAATTTGCAGAAGGATTGCTCTTCTGTCACGTTGAACGATTCTCTTCAGTCGTCGTTGGTCCCTTTCTTGCATGGTATTTTTCCAGCCGAAGCGATGTCGGAGATTTGATCTTTTACGGATTCCTGATATTCACGATACAGTCGTGAAATGGTTGTACGGAAAAATCCTCACTTCATCGCTACCTCGGAGATGCTGTGTGACATTGCACGTGCGTCTACTTTTTAAGATTTTATATGGTTTTTGTTATATGAATCTTCACGATTCTTATTATCAAATGGAGGACAATATACTGATCATAACAATTTTATGTGGTGATGCAAGTACACGCAAATGTGATTACAATTCTATTTTTGATTTCAAATTAAAGAAAGACATTTCATAACCTCACTGAAATTTACAACTGTAATTAAATTTTATATTATGGTCTCTCTACTCTACATTTTCACAGTGACTTCCATATTAAAAGGTCGCATTGTTGAAGTATTATCATACGCAGTTGCATCGACAAAGAAGGAAGGACATTAGCGTGGAAATTGCCGAAGTCCACTTAACGCCTACACAATGGTAGCAAGCACTGACACTCTCCTCCCATTCGTGGCACTCTTCGACGGTATCAGCACTGCTTACGGATGCATGTGCTTGTTCTACTGTACGCAATAATCACACGAAAAGCTCACGTCTTTATATAAAAAATTTTGTTCTTCAGTTTCTTCGGTACGTGGTTACTGTAGCATTTCTGAGAAACGTTCAAGTAACCAATATTTCAGTAAAGTAGCATTATTTCTTGAGTGAAATGTAGGAAATCTGAATTTTGATGGTGGAGGGAGTATCTTTCGATGGGGGAAGAAAAGAATTAAGGTACAAATCCTATCGACGACGAGGTCACTAGAAACGGAGCACAGACGCAGACTGGGGAAGAATGATGAAGGAATTCAGACTTTTCCTTTTCAAATATACGATCCTGGAATTCGCCTTAAGATGTTTACGCAAACTATGAGAAACATAAATTTCGATGGCCAGGGGTATATGAACCGCCGTTCTCCATAATGGGAGACCATCGTGTTAGCTGGTGCACGACATATTTTGTCCTTTTTGTATTACTTGTTAGTTACGCATGGAGTTATAATAAGGGAACTTGTCATGACGTCACAAACTTGAAGCCGAAATCCACCTGGTCAGCAGGGCCCAACGTTACCTCCTGGTGGAAGTGTTTTGATAAAAAAGTGCCAACTTGCATCATTTATATGTGTACTAGTCGTTCTCGTTCTAGTCTAAAGTGTAATGGAATCGTATTTAATTCGTAAGTGGAATCGTTCAAGCAGTATTTCCGTTTTTGTGCATTAATTTTAGTTTACTCTTACTGTTGTGGATTTGTTTCTATAGTTTAATATTAGACTTCCTATCACTCAACGTAGCAAATCTCTCTCGTGAACACTGTATGAAGGAATGATTGAAAACTAATGAAACATGGCAAAATATGTTCTCAGCACTTTCGGGAAATGGACACTGACCGAACATTACTTTCGCTGCTTCGTATTAAGAAAAATTCTGGATTATGAAAGCAGCCTTTTCATATCACATAGTTCTGTTCTTGGTTATTCGAAGCGTGTGACAAGAAAGTGGAATTAATGAACCGAAATGCTCTATAGTACTGGTTCACATAGGCACGTAAGAGCTGAAAATCGTCTGAAGATCCCTTCTTGATGTTGAATTACTTAGAAAGCATTTTAACATTTAATATTTAAGACAACTATTGCGTGCACACGACAGAAATTAAGAACAAGACGCAATCACCTGCTAATGTTGTCGACACCGCCGGCTTCAAAGCACCGTATAGTGTAAGTCTGTAGCTCCATCCTTAGTATACCTCCAAGTGGCTACGCTTGCTTCAAACTAAAACTTCTGCTCCAGTATAAGATTTTGTTTCTTCAATAACTAGTATTATTTGCTAATAGGAAAAACTAAAATTTCATAAGTTTTGACAACACGGTTTCTTCCTCCTTGAAAACTGAGAAATAATTTTAACCCTCACAAACTCTTTTTTATTACGTAAATTATTTCTTGAAACGAGAGAAAATAAATATGGACAACAGGTATTCTTGGTCGCCACTGTAATTGCTTCAAATTGACAAGAATATAACACAGAAAAACCTAAGAACATAAATGTTAGCACCGTATTAAAAGCATGAAACACAGCCCTGGGGGCCAAGATAATAGCTGAATACAGATTACCTTCAAGGAGTTGTCCTACTGAAGATGAAAGGTAGCTCGTGGTCTGAGTATAAACCTTAATTTCAAATCACTGCGGGATTTTACCCTTTAGAGATAAACCCTCTTCGTATCTAAACAGAGGCACTAAAATGTTTGACTTCAAGTAGGAAGGGGGTAATTGAGGGTAAAGAGTAGCAGTCGTGTACGGATGGTGGCGGACTGATTCAGGGCAGGCGACAATGTTGTTGTTGTTGTTGTTTCCCGCCCTCTGTCCGAAGACTGGTTTGATGCAGCTCAGCGCTCTTGGCTACTCTGTGAAAGACTGTTCATATCCGTATCATCTCCGCATAACAGGTACTGGAAAATTTCATGTCATTGTTTTAAGTACTGACTAAAAAACACATTCTTTAGGCGGACTAGGACTCATGTGGGCTAACTTCAAAGATGAGGTTGAATGTGTGATATCATACGACGCCAGTTGAAAGTTTTACAATCGTTCTGTTTCACCATGAAGAGTACTGGCATGCATGGGAAAAGGCAAATAAGACTGGATAAAGTGCTACGTACTCCTAATAGATAAAATGGCGGACTGCTGATATTCAAATGGTTCAAATGGCTCTGAGCAGTATGGGACTCAACATCTATGGTCATCAGTCCCCTAGAACTTAGAACTACTTAAACCTAACTAACCTAAGGACATCACACAGCACCCAGTCATCACGAGGCAGAGAAAATCCCTGACCCCGCCGGGAATTGAACCCGGGAACGCTACCGCTACCGCACGACCACGAGCTGCGGACTGCTGATATCGCGTGCAGGCAAGGAGAGGAAGAAAATGTACAGCCTAAGTCCGTTTTGGAGAGGTGTCGCCTTCATTAGACTGTTCTTGACCTCGAATCTTGTGGTCGTAGTGCTTATGCTTATATCATTGGGCGGGATGATAGGTTATACGTTACGAACAGTAAGTAATCACTAACCGGTCGTAGGCCTTATAAATCTTGAAGACCTGCAGCAACACAGATGGTTGCTTCACACGCTGAGCAGATGAGACATCCATGGTGAGCGAGCTGATTCATCACGGAACTACCTCAGATGGCTATAAATTAATAAACTGCTGAACAAAATGGTCTTCAAACTGTTACCTACAGCTCGTACAAACGACTTTAAATCTTCAGTAACTTGCAACATTAGACATTAGACCTTTGTGGCACAACTTTGTGAATAAAACCAGTGAAAACTTTGGAAATTTCTTTAGGAGGGTGGGTATCAGTTAGTATATCATTGAAAAGGGCCGTAATTGTCTCAGCAAAAGGAGACCAAAAGCGAACACAATATTCCATGAGAAGTCCTTCCCTGTCAGATGACTTTTTGCACGGGAATTCCATTTCACCGGACATGAACTGCGCTATTTGTTATTTCGAACGGCAAGGGTATTTTCTTTATTGTTATTTCATTCCCTACTGTCCCATGTAGGCGGGGCGGGGGAGTTGTCGGGCAGTGGGCTGGCAGGGCTACAAATAACCATCTCTTCAACCAGTAAACGTAATGCTAACACAGATCTTAGAAACAAAAAAGCACAAAAAACAAGGAGAAACATGTACTATGAATTTAAAACAATTTAAAAGGTGACATGAATGGGAGAAATATAAAAAATGCCTTCATGAATGTGGAGAGCTCAGTTAAGAACACATGAAACACATCTTCAACAACAAAACAACTGAAAAACACTGACCGTTAAAAATGGTGCAACGCAAAATTTCATGATAACTGGGAAAGGACCTACCCAAAGACCAGGGAAGGTGGGATTGGGGGAGAGATTGGGGAGTGGTGGTGACGAGGATGGCAAACTGGGGTGGCGACAAAGGCTAGGGTGGCTGTAGAGGCAATTGGAGAGGGGCAGTTGGTACAGGTAAATGTAGATTGGAGAGTAAATGGGAATGGGTGGGGTGGCACTATAGGGCAAAAAAAAAGGGTTGTGGCAGAGGGACAAGAGGAGGAAGGAGCTCTGGGGGGAGGGAGGTGGATTGGGTAGGATGGATTTAGTAGGATGGGTACATGCCAGGGCAGAATTCATACTGTGGGAGAGGAGGATGGTTGAAATCCTGAAGGACTAGTGGGATGTGTAGATAGAACACTAGGATTGAAAGGAGAGGGGACACAGTAGGGTTATCGAAGTCGAGATTACAAATGGCGTGGGTTATTCGGAGGGGTTGAAAGTGAGGTGGAAATCTAATGAGTTGGTTAACGATTCTCGTAGGGTAAATTAAGTGTATGTAGAAAGTGAGTTGGAGAGCATGACGTTCGATGATGCGAACGGACTTTTAGAACTTAGGAAGGGTGGAGATCCAGGCAACATTGACGTAGCAAGGGATGGGGTGGATCAGTGATGTATATTTGTGAAGGACAGTGGAGGGGTATAGTCCCCATCTTTGGCCAGCTAGTAGTTTTAGTAGTTTAAGTCTATTATGGGCTTTCTCTTAGACAGTTAGTAGGTGGAGTTTCCACACTAGGTGTCTGTCTAAGATTAATCCAAGCTAGTAAGGAATGCTATTTAGCTGGATTCTATGGTTGAAAAGGTGAGGTAGAAATCTTGGAGACAGAAGATGTGGGTGATGTGTCGTATTATTATTACCTGCGTTTTGGTGGGGTTAATGTTAAGGAACCATTGGTTACACCAGGAGGTAAACTGATTGAGATGGATTTGGAGGAATCATTGGGATTTCTGGAAGGTAGGATAAAGGGTGAGGAAATTGGTTTCATCAGCATACTGAAAGAGGTGGATAGGAGGAGTTGATTTGGGCATAGCAGCAGTGAATAGAAAGTAATGGAGAGGGGGAGAACGGAACCTTGGGGCACTCCTGCAATGGTATTGAAGGGATGGGGACTAGTATTGTCAACAGTTACGTAGGATGGGACATTGGAGAGGAATAATGCAATAAGGTGGACGTGGTTGATGGAAAGTGCTTAAGTCTGGAGTTTGAAAAGGAGCCCAGAATGACGCATGCAGTCTTACACTTTCTCTAGGTCAAGGGAGACAAAGATGGCGGATTTATTGAGATAGGAGATGGGTAAGGTTCAGTAGTCCATCATCAAATGAGGTGGAGGGGCAAAATCCACACTGGATAATAAGAAGCAGATGATGATGGTACAACAGGCAATGTATGCGATGGGAGAGGATGGATTCAAAGACCTTGCTGAACACTGAGGTGAGGCAGATGGGGCAGTACCAGGAGATATATGTGAGGGGTTTGTTAGGTTTGAGGAAAGACAGAATTTTGGAGGTTTTTCACACGTCAGGATAGTACTCGGTGGATATGCTGGTGTTGTACAGCGTTGAAAGGGTGATGTGAAAGGAGACAGGACACTCTTTGAAGTGGCCATAGGTAATACGGTCTTGAGCAGAGTATGAGCTACGTTTTTATGCACGACCAATTTTATGTCCTCTGCTTTTATTGGGGTATTTAATTCTGTTTCTGGTATGTCTTTCAGGCATGGGAGCTAGGAACCAAGAGTGGGACTGTAATATCTGTGCGTTCATGGACAGTAGGGATTTGGGAATATTCAATGTGAGGATCGTCATGGATAGGGAAAATGTTGGAGAGATAGGACGCAATGTGATTGGCTTTGCTCAGGTCGTAATCTAAGGAAAAGTTCGGGTAGTGAAGAAGGGGATGGGTGATTTCCAGCACTTGAATCAGTTAGCTCGGAATATAGCACTAGGTCTGGTGCATGTCTGGCACCATTTCCCACGTATTTTGGTACTGAGTAAATTTCTGATGTGTCGCTGTAGTTGCAGATTGCTTGTGAATGTATCCCTGTCACGAGTTTGGATGAAGGAGCGATACAAACGACGGGATTCGCAGAGAAGGACATCTTGTGGTGGGAGAGCAGGGCGATGAGGATATGTGGTATTATTAGCGATATGGGCTATTTTCCCTGGAGCCAGTGATTTTATCCTTCAGTGCGTGGTACGTCGCGGCAGTCAGCTTTACTCTAGTCGAAAGGCAACATCTCCCAGAATCACGCGCAGACTTTATTGGTTGGAGCCGCTGGCGCACCGTCGAGTAATATGGAGAGGGCTGTAACGTTCTCAAGGCCGGGGGCTCGACCTCTGCTTTCAGGTCGACGTTGACTGAAAGAGTTTCTGGGACACACGAAGGAAAGCAGTTCTGTGAGCAACCGAGTCGAAGATCCGGGCCGAGATGGCGTGCGCATCGACACCGGACGGGCACGGTGAGCTCGGGAGACGCTGGTGTGTTGACGATAACATGCTGGGACTGATACTGTTTCCTCCTGTGGCATACAAGGCATTGCGGGAAGGCGAGGAAGGCTTCAGTAGATTGCAAAGAGCACGGTCAGAGTGTTTTTCAGTTAATGTTGGTATTCATATGCTCTAGAGTTCAGGCTGAGCCATAGTGTTATATGGAAAAGTACAAGGAGTGAAGTCAATTGCAGCTCACTTCGGCCGGAAGTTTTGAGCCTTCAGTTACGGCTTGTTGAGTCTATTGCACGCGGGGCTATGTTAAGCGAATCTTGCGTACTGCATATGAGGCGTGCCAGTTCATGTCAGCTGGCGTAGTGCGCGTAACTGGGCAAAACTTAAACCATCATTAAAATCTTGTTAAAACTGTGGATCTGTTCTATACTGACAGTTTATAATACTGTTTCAGTACTGATGTTGTTATAGAATCTGTGATTCATTTGTGTGTAATGTGTAGTGTGAATTGCTGTATTCTCTTATACAAAGGAATTCTTTATATCTGGGACAAATGTACTGACCCATCTAGGCGTACGTGTGGGTAGATGAGTATATTGGTAGTTGGTCTGTTGGTGATTGAAGGTAGCTAGTAGTAACCTGGCGAGAAGTAGTTTTACTCACTAGTCTATTACAGAATATTTTCAGGTATAACAAGTTACTATTGGCATAAATATTAAAGGCCAAATATATTAACTTATTATACTTGTATATGTTTGACGTTATTCAAGCTGTGGGACGATATAGACTGATACGAAAATAGAAGGAATAAGCTTCAGAATTCCACGACTCTTTTGTGGAGCATGGATTCAGATTACCAGCTTGGACCTACTATGTTGCCATTTTCGGATCTCATGCACTGCACTTCAAAGAATATCGTCCATATGTGCAATAATTTGTCACATAATATATGGACATTCCTGGAATATGCATGGCATAATATATCGGCATGTCAGAAGTAAAACATTCATGTATACTTTCAAATTCGGTGTATGATAATCTATATAACGATTGCTTTACTTCTAAGTTGCTGATATACTAAGACATGCATATGCTTGGAATGTCTTATGTGAGACAAATTATTGTACACATGAACGAGATTCTTTGAAATTTTTTGCATAAGGTCCGCAGATGGCTTCATAGTTTGCCCAGACCGGTAATCTGAATACATGCTCTACCAAAATGATCGTGGTATTTTGAAATACACTACTTCTACTTTCTTTGAAGTATTGCGTTACCATACGAGTTGAAGTGTGGAGTGAGACTGAATTGTTTTGTATTAATTATTGTTACTATCTGAAGACGGTATTTTACGTTGTTCTAGTCCTGTTCTAGTTGTAAGCTTCCCACTACATTTTTTGCATCTGTATGATATTTAGCCCTACTTTTCCTCCCACTCTATAAAACGTCCACGTATTACCAAATCTATGTATCCACAAACTCTATCCAACTTAAACTTGTATGCTCACCTTTGACTAAATAGAATGTAATTTGCATTGAACTATGACTGGTCTGAACACCGAGACACAAGCAGCCACAGAGAAGTAACCGATTTTCAGACATTTTACGAGTTCCTAGCCAGGATCAAATTGTATACTTTCATCTCTGTGCTTTGGTAGTTTAATTTCTTGAGTTTCCCTGTGTTAATTTAATATACACTCCTGGAAATGGAAAAAAGAACACATTGACGCTGGTGTGTCAGACCCACCATACTTGCTCCGGACACTGCGAGAGGGCTGTACAAGCAATGATCACACGCACGGCACAGCGGACACACCAGGAACCGCGGTGTTGGCCGTCGAATGGCGCTAGCTGCGCAGCATTTGTGCACCGCCGCCGTCAGTGTCAGCCAGTGTGCCATGGCATACGGAGGTCTATCGCAGTCTTTAACACTGGTATCATGCCGCAACAGCGTGGACGTAAACCGTATGTGCAGTTGACGGACTTTGAGCGAGGGCGTATAGTGGGCATGCGGGAGGCCGGGTGGACGTACCGCCGAATTGCTCAACACGTGGGGCGTGAGGTCTCCACAGTACATCGATGTTGTCGCCAGTGGTCGGCGGAAGGTGCACGTGCCCGTCGACCTGGGACCGGACCGCAGCGACGCACGGATGCACGCCAAGACCGTAGGATCCTACGCAGTGCCGTAGGGGACCGCACCGCCACTTCCCAGCAAATTAGGGACACTGTTGCTCCTGGGGTATCGGCGAGGACCATTCGCAACCGTCTCCATGAAGCTGGGCTACGGTCCCGCACACCGTTAGGCCGTCTTCCGCTGACGCCCCAACATCGTGCAGCCCGCCTCCAGTGGTGTCGCAACAGGCGTGAATGGAGGGACGAATGGAGACGCGTCGTCTTCAGCGATGAGAGTCGCTTCTACCTTGGTGCCAATGATGGTCGTATGCGTGTTTGGCGCCGTGCAGGTGAGCGCCACAATCAGGACTGCATACGACCGAGGCACACAGGGCCAACACCCGGCATCACGGTGTTGGGAGCGATCTCCTACACTGGCCGTACACCACTGGTGATCGTCGAGGGGACACTGAATAGTGCACGGTACATCCAAACCGTCATCGAACCCATCGTTCTACCATTCCTAGACCGGCAAGGGAACTTGCTGTTCCAACAGGACAATGCACGTCCGCATGGATCCCGTGCCACCCAACGTGCTCTAGAAGGTGTAAGTCAACTACCCTGGCCAGCAAGATCTCCGGATCTGTCCCCCATTGAGCATGTTTGGGACTGGATGAAGCGTCGTCTCACGCGGTCTGCACGTCCAGCACGAACGCTGGTCCAACTGAGGCGCCAGGTGGAAATGGCATGGCAAGCCGTTCCACAGGACTACATCCAGCATCTCTACGATCGTCTCCATGGGAGAATAGCAGCCTGCATTGCTGCGAAAGGTGGATATACACTGTACTAGTGCCGACATTGTGCATGCTCTGTTGCCTGTGTCTATGTGCCTGTGGTTCTGTCAGTGTGATCATGTGATGTATCTGACCCCAGGAATGTGTCAATAAAGTTTCCCCTTCCTGGGACAATGAATTCACGGTGTTCTTATTTCAATTTCCAGGAGTGTATAATAGACACGGTTCTGGCGTTTTCGTTTGCGTCGGAAAGTAAACAGATTTTGTGATGTATCACAAGTTCCTAATGAGGAGCGAATTATTTAGTCTCACCTGAGTGCTTTGGTAACTAAGATTTTTGAACTCTGCGTGTAGTCTAATTTATTGGACACAGTTCTTGCATTTTCCTCCATGTCCATAGTAGAGTTTCGTACCGCATGTCGATTGTTCTTGTTTGTTTGTGTAGTGAAGTTTCTCAGGGTCTCTAGTATGGACAGGAACTGTGATGGCTGTGTGTAGATGTGAACTGAGTTGGTGACACCGCTCTCAGCTCCCGGCTGTGATGGCTTCGGTTACACAGCTTGAAACTGTAGTGGATTGGCACCACTGTTGTGGGCCGGTGGTGCGGATCCAACGGACGGAGGCACGTCTGAGTCCGCTGATCCTGTAGCCTGCCCAGCTACTGCTCGCACTGAGGTTGATCCCTTACCCACGATCGAGTGGGACATCGCCTCTGGGCGTGGCAGCTGGCGAAAGTCTTCCAATGGGGGTGAACGAAAGGCTTCCTCGGTTAGTTTGGCAAACAGTTCCACGTGCTTCCTGTGGCTGCCACTGGTCCTTAGCCAGATGCAGTTGCTTGCCCTTTTTCAGAGGGAACCTCTCAGCCAGCAAGATCCAGGTTTACACGGAGGGTGGGATTATTGGTAGTTGGGAGTTGAATTTTAGGCGTGTTACGTGGCCCCTTAGGTACATGGCTGCCAAGGAGGGGAAGAGAGCCTATGTACACTCAGTGTGCATATCAGGTGGAGTCATTTCAGACCTAGAAACGGTGCTTAAGGATGCTAGAAGAGCACAGGGTACAGTCAACTGCAATGGTGGCTCACATCGGTATCAATCGGGTTCCAATATAGGTCAGGAGTCCACTACACGCAGAAGGCGGCTACATGGGTAGCAGGAGCTGTGTGGCGTGGACCGAGTGGTTCTTTGAGGTTAGTGGGTCTCGGGGAAATACTTTGAGTAAGAAGAGATTCTCCCTGGTCAAGCGGCTAACAAGAGTGATAAAGGTTGCCAGTCTTCCTTGCGAGACGAAAGCAGAGCTTACCATTTGCAGCATAGTCGGCAGGACCCATAGCGGACCTTTGGTGCAAAGCCGAGTGGAGGGTCACATGATTCTACGACCTTGTAGACTGCAGATTCCTGTACTTGCTCCACAGAGTGGTTGGGTATCAGGTTCCAATATAGGTCAGGAGTCCACTACACGCAGAAGGCGGCTACATGGGTAGCAGGGGCTGTGTGGCGTGGACCGAGTGGTTCTTTGAGGTTAGTGGGTCTCGGGGAAATACTAAAAGGGCTTTACTCTCAAAGGGTGTAGGTCGAACATAGGAAGAACATAGATACAGGAACCTTCGGTATAACACTTGTAAACTGTCATAGCTTTATTGGGAAAATAACTGAGCTCAAAGCGTTAATAGAAAGCACTGATGCTCAAATCATTATAGGCACTGAAAGCTGCCTAAAGTCGGAGATAAGTTCAGCCTAAATGTTTCCGAAGAACCAAACAGTGTTCCGAAAGAATTGGCTAAACACAGTTGGCGGTGGCGTGTTTGTTGCTGTTAGAAGTAGTTTATCTTGCAGCGAAATTGAAGCAGAGTTCAAGTGAGTTAGTATAGACAGAGGTCATTCTTGGCAGCCGGAATAAAATAATGACTGGATCCTTTTACTGATCTCCCAAGTCAGATGATACAGCTGTTGAAATGTTCAAAGAAAAGTTGAGTTTAATTTCAAACACTGTCCGACTCATGCAGTTATTGTTGGTGGTGATTTCAATTTACCCTCGATATGTTGGCGAAAGTACATGTTTAAACCCGACGGTACGCATAAAACATCGTTCGAAATTGTGCTGAATACATTCTCTGAAAATTATTTCGAGCAGGTAGTTCATGAGCCTACATGAATAGTAATCGGTTGTGGAAACACATTTGACTGCTTAGTAACAATTAATCCTAAGTTAATAAGGAGCATCAAAACGGATACAGGGATTAGTGAACATCTGGTTGTCGTAGCGATATTGAGTATTGTAACCCCCAAATCCTCCAAAAACAAGAGAAAAATATACCTATTCAAACAAGCAGATGAAAATTCACTTTACGCCTTTCTGAGAAAATCTCCACTCCTTCGAAATTAACAATATAGGTCTAGACCAGATTTAGCGTGAATTCAAATAAATAGTATCGACAGCAATTGAGCGATTTATACCAAATAAATTAACAAACAGCGGATCTGATCCTCCTCGGTAATCAAAACTGGTCAAAACTCTGTTGTAGAAACAACGAAAAATGCATACCAAATTCAAATGAACTCAAAATCTTCAAGATTGGCGATATTTTACATAAGCCCGAGATATAGCGTGGATATCAGTTCAAGATGCTAATAATAGTTTCCACATTGAAACTTTGTCTCGAAACATGGCAGAAAATTCAAACAGATTCTGGTCGTATATGTTAGAGGCAGGACACAATCAATACCTTGCCTGCAATGGAAGTACTATCGTCGACAGTGCTGCAAAAGCAGATTTACTAAACACAGCCTTCCTAAACTCCTTCAGCAAAGAAGACGAAGTAAATATTCCATAATACGAATCAAGAATAGCTGCCTTCTTGAGTAACGTAGAAATAGATATCCATGGAGTAATGAAGCAACTTGAACCACATTATAAAAGCAATTCTTCCGGTCCAGACTGTATACTAGTTAGGTTCCTTTCAGAATATGCTGATACAATAGCTCTATACTAAACAATCATAAAAAAACGTTTGCTCGACGAAAGATCTGTACCCAAATACTGGAAGTTGCACAGGTCACACCAAATTCAAGAAAGGTAGTTGGAGTAATCCACTAAATTACAGGTCCATATCATTAACGTCGATATGTAGCACGATTTTGGAATACATGTTGTGTTCGATCATTATAAACTACCTCGGAGAGAATGGTCTATTGACACACAGTCAACACGGATTTAGAAAACATCGTTCTTGAGAAACACTACCAGCTGTTTACTCACACGAAGTGTTGAGTGCTATTGACAAGGGATTTCGGATTGATTCCGTATTTCCAGGTTTCCAGAAGGCCTTAGTCACGGTACCACACAAGTGGCCCGTAGTGGAATTGCGTGCTTATGGATATCGTCTCAGTTATGTGACTGGATTTGTGATGTCCTGTCAGTGAGGTCACAGTTCGCAGTAACTGACGGAAAGTCATCGAGTAAAGCAGAAGTAATTTCTGGCGTTCCCAAACGTAGCGTTATAGGCCCTTTGCTGTTTCTTATCCATACAACCGATGTAGGAGACAATCTGAGCAGCCGCCTTAAGTTGTTTGCAGATGATGCTGTCGGTTATCGTCTAGTAAACTCATCAGAGGATTAAAACTAACTGCAAGCCTAGGAAAGATAGCTGATTGATGCGTAAATTGGCAGTGTGACGTCATCCACATGAGTGCTAAAAAGAATCCCTTAAACTCCGGTTACATGAGAGATCGGTCTGATCTAAAGGGCGTAAATTCAACCAAATACCAAGGAATTACAATTGCGAACGAATGAAATAGGAAAGAACACACAGAAAATGTGGGGAAGGCAAACCAAAGACTACTTGTTATTGTCAGAACACTTAGTAGACGTAACATGTACTGAAGAAACTACCTACACTACGGTTTTCCGCCCTCTTTTGGAATAGGCCTACTGATGCGCGATCTGGGATCCTTACCAGACAGGAATAATGGAGTATATCGAGAAAGTTCAAAGAACAAAAAATTGTTCAAATGGCTCTAAGCACTATGGGACTTAACATCTGAGGTCACCAGACCCCTAGACTTAGAACTACTTAAAAATAACTAACCTAAGGACATTACACACATCCATGCCCGAGGCACGATTCGCACCTGTGACCGTAGCAGCAGCGCGGTTCCAGACTGAAGTGCCTAGAACCGCTCGGCCAAACTGGCCGGCTTCAAAGAAGAGCAGCATGTTATGTACTATTGCGAAATACGGGAGATAGCGTCACGGACATGATACAGGATTTGGGATGAACACCGTTTTTCATTGTGGCGGGGTTGAAACGTCCCCTTAGAAAAATTATACATGACTGTGCTTAAACTGACACACAATATTTTTAGAGCAACGCAATCTGACTTTTAATAATTCCTACAAAAGAATGGCCCTCACTAACATTAACTTATACGTTTCACAAATCACTTACCACACAAAAATCTTCGTTACTCGAACTACTGCAATACAGCGAGCGCCACTACTGCCAGCTAAATAAAAGATTCTAACTACTGAAGGGACTAACTACTGATAGGCATCGTTAGCAAATGAAAGGTTTTGATAGAGAACAAACAATGTATTTACCTTAATAGTGTAAAAAAGTCATTATATATATATATATATATATATATATATATATATATATATATATATATATATATATATATATATATATATCAGTTCATGACATCCAGTCTTATAAATTTACTGTCTCTGATGAACACACGTCCAGATCATCCGCTCTCAAAACTCCGCCATTTACGAATAAAAAAACCTAAACAGCCTACTTTCATAGCCCCCATGCTCCCCACAAAAAATGTTACAAATTGTTTTGGGCAGTGGCCAATGCAGATTTGAAAAATTTTTCATAATTACAATAACAAAGAAACCAAATGCACACACTTATTGATACGATGTTGGTCAAAAGCTAACATTTTTTCACAGTCCATGAAGACAGTCCTGATCAGTCATCACAGCATTAACTACAATTTTATGCACAAAGTCTGACCAGAAAAAGAAAATGCGCATGGAAGTAGTGGATTTCCATGCTGCCTTGTAGAAGTAGTGTTGTCCTTCCAACGGAAAGACAGTGCAGACTCTTGACATGCAGACAGGTAATGGGCCACAACAGAGCAAACCCACAGCAGAGTCAGTCGAAGTTTTGAAGAATATTGGTAGGTAGGTCATCACAGAGCAGACCCACTGTAGTCCTTGTAGAGAGAATGGTATTGGTGGGCCACCAGAGGTGCAGACCCACTGACGTCCTTGTAGAAATAATGGTACTGGTGGGCCATGAAAGATGCAGACCCACTGTAGTCCTTGTAGAGACGGGCAGCAGCCATCTGTTGCAACTGTGCAGGTGCACAATCACCACCGAAGGGTCTTGTGGAGAATATAGCAAGTCCATAAACCACCACTTGTGCACTCACAAAGTTTTTGGAATTGTCCTTAGAACCAGCAATGCTGTTAATCGGTCCCATGTTGAATTATTAACACACATGTTAACACTAACAGTCCCAATTTGTCACATATTGTGCATATACTATGACCAACAGAAATGTGTGCAGTGAAATGTAACTTAATTTGAAGAACTGGTGTCTATACAATTATAAATTTACAACATAAGAATACAATTACAAAGGTACAAAATATATCATTAAAGAACGTAACAATACAGATAATATTTGTAGTAATAGGGGCTTGACAAAAGAATAGAAATAAACTTATACATAAGTGTTACAGGAATTATGCATAAGTAAATACATAAAATAATGAGAATAGTTTTCGAAACATTAATTTCACACATGAGCATTAAAACAGAATGAAATAATGTCTAAACATCTTTACAAGGTAAATAACATATTATTAGAAAAATTCTACAACATAACTCTTATCACCTAAACTCATAAAGACAGGAAAAACACAAATACACAAGGGTACACAAAAACACAGCGGAATAACACAAAAGGAAAGGACAGGGTTTGTTTTCAGTGTAACATTTGGTACTGCAGTCAAACCCAAAACTTCATTCCGTAGATCTTTCCTCTTATTTCAACATTTGTTTCCACCGAAAAAATCCAGTCCAAGCATGCTTCCTGTATTTATATGTTCACATATTTCTTACCTCATTATTTATTTTCCTTTAGCTTACCTCATCATTTATTTCCAAGAAAATCCTACCTAAACCTGTTGTCCCTAAACCCTACTGTTTTGTTCATATCCTCTTTCAAAATCCGTTTTTGGCCAAACCATTTTTGTATGGCTTCTCAATGCATTTATTCCAATTCACCACTACTAGTTCTCTTATGTAGCCTACCCCATCTCAAGCTATCTTAAATCTACTGAGCTCAGATGCATAAACTAAGGGACGAGGCAATGCAACAGCACAAAACAATTAACACAAACAACAGTGAGAAAAAAATGCGAATTGGCAAAGCAAGCAGCAGTAAATCTAAATTATCAGAGCAAATGCAACATTACAACTAATATGAGCCAATGTGCAGCAACAAGAAAAATAAATCAGTAGTAAAACTGACTTAACAGAGTAATACAAAGTCAAATTCAGTAACACTATGCCTGGCGAACAGCAGCAGCAAATTCTATAAGTTATATGAAAACATGACAAAGCTCAAGCAGAAAAAGTATTACACTAAAAATGGCCATGTTTAATACCTATGTCACATTTTAACACTAGACTGATGCATCACGAGAGCTTACTCTAACAGACAAAAAAAGTTATTTATGCAATTCCTGTGAAGGGAAATGTCTATTTATGCTCTCTCGTTTTCTTTTTCTTTTTTTTTTTTTTTTGGAAGTAGATTATAAAATTATTACTTTCATGGATCTGTAGGCATAAAATATCTGTATTAGTACATCTTTTAAATTTTATTTTAACCAATGCTGCAGTGCAACTAGAAACTAGATATTAAACAAAATGAGCAAATATATACAAAGCAATGTGTGAAACGTCATTCACTAGGCAAATGGCGTCTCCAAAGGCAGTAAAAAAATCTCTCAGCTAGCAAGACAATAGATGTAAAATGTTTCTCATCATTTCATTAGGCATTTTAGTAAATATCATAAATTAAGAGCTCCACAGTGTAATCATATGTTTTCAAGTTTGAGCATGTCGTATTTGCGATGCTTTCTACAAAGAAATGTCAATAGCGAGGATAATGGCCTCCTTTTTTCTTCATCTGTGCCTCTGAAAGTCACACACTAATGGCTTTTTTCCAGGCGACTGTCGTGCAGCTGGGTGCGCACAGTTAATTATGTCAAGGTGACCTACCTTCCTTACCGAAATATTTACGACATCAGTTTCCGCTACAGTGACAGTCTCATATAAAAATTTCACATGTCGAGAATTTGCGTTACAAATGTGTAGAAACAAAATCCTGTAAATATAACAGTGTCCAAAAAATTTTCACCGGCATTGTGATACATTCACGCATATACACACATTTCATAACTCTTAAAGTACGATTTTCGGTTTCCAACAACCTTTTTCACAAACCAGAGTCCCTAACCACTACTCATTATTCCTTAATTTATTACTCATATACATCTTCATAGACACCTCTTCAATATTTCATCATAATAAACACGTAGAATAATCAAATTCCTCATATAGAATCAGCTTATTGATCATAAACATACCTCAACAGCATAATACACATCGTCATCATAATAATAACATCATAACACCTAAGTCAAATTTCAAAAACGTCATAGCTTTCTGCAATAATTTCAAAACTTAAAAAACAATTCTCTGCTCATTTCAGTAGTGTCATCTACCTCAAACGTACTTTAAAAATCATGATCCCATATCAAATACATCATTCAAAGCTCTCATAGTATCACAATGGTTCCGAAAAAAATATGAACAGTTCACAAAGTACAGACAAAATACAATTTCACAAGTATGAAGTTACCCAACAGTGTAATTGTGTAAACATCTGTCACTGATGTAGTAAAAAGAATTTTGTTTCTCTGTTAAATAATCAGATAGATGTGCAATTCTGTGTTAGAGGAATATGGTACCGAAGTGTAATGTTGTATAAGCAAATACCATATTAGCTAGGGCTCCTTGTGCTTGCCAAACACATGGTACACAAAATAAGCGTGTACCCCCCTTAGGATAAATGTAATTATACCCTTAGGTGTTACAGATTACAGCAATGGAATGAAATATATCATGGAAAGCCTTTGTATCTCTGTAATTCAAAAATATTTAAAAATAAATGTTTTAAGTACACAATTAATCACTCAAATAAGTGTACTGTGGCGCTAAACTGTGCATCTTGTAAGATAATTCTGTCGAAGTGTCGTAGTTATCGTCCTCTGTAAGCAAAGTTCTGCAGAAGTCAATGTACTTATCTCGTAATAAACAAAAGGAAAATGCTATGCGTGTAGATATCGTAGTTATTACATACATTACCATGATCAAGAAAGTACTATACTGTAACGTATTGTTGTGCTACAAAAAAGGCTGTCTCATTGTAGCTATAACACAAAAGTTACTACTAAAACATGTTTTACTTTCCAGAAGAATTCAGAAAAACTGTGCAGATATAAAACAGATACACCACAAAAGCAACAATGTAAATTGTGTCACACATTAGTAGCATCGTGATATAGTCGTGTAGCTGTCAAATAAACTAACCACTGTGTCATCTGGTATATGTCAGAAGGCACTTTAAATCCATAATGTATTTTCAAGTAAACCAAAACGTTGCAGTAAAATCTCATTAGCAGTACTGGTATATGTTCTAAGTATGTAAGGCTTATAGTCATTACGTAATCGTGCAACTAACAAGCAATAATGTATACACACAATAACATTGTGTCATCTCTTCACTATAACAATGCATTCGTAATTACTGTTTAAATAAGTTCTCTAGGTTCTAGACTGGATAGTTAATTTCAAAACATAGTTGCATGTTAACAGTTTCTAAGTGTGACAGAGTATTAGTAACGTGAAGTGAAAAATTTTATAACAAATACTAAGTTAAAAAGCAGATTATCTTTCAATAACCGGTTTTACATGTGAAATGTGGTGCAATCTTTTACCCTTTCTAGTGCGCAGAGTTTCGACATCAAAGCAATTATCATGTTGTATACGTCGGCAAGGAATGCTAAAATTTGCTCAAGGTTAGCGTCTATGTTATTTTTCTCTGAGCCAGCCGGCAAACGTGGCTGCCTGCAGTGCGAGTCATTGTCTGCTATCTCTTTGTTGGCATGCGTCATTATTGGGGTTAGGAGGTCTACAAATTCACCTTGTCGAGAGGGCCCTTCTCTGTTTAAAACCCGCCAGTTCTGATGAAATTCGGGTCTGTCGTTTTGTCGGTAGTTTACATAGATTCTTTTTTGTCGATCATGTGGTGGAGAGTTTCGCCCGGAATCGTAACTGCGCGGAGGACTGTTGCGTCTGACGTTATTCTGTCTCCCTTGATAATAATTATTTTGGTTCCCATATTGTCCGTTTCTCTGATTGTCTCTGTGATAGTCATTACAGTGGAGAAGTGATCTTTCCCTGTAATTGTTACTACTCTGCCGACGGTTGTCATATGGGTGGTGTCTGTTTTGGTCACGATTTACGTTGTAAGAATAGCCTTGTCGTGTCCAGTTATTATTTCTTTCGTCACGGAATTGTGACGGATGTGACCTGTAATTGTTGTGTTCCTGTTTTCGCATCCCGCGATTGTCAGTGTCAATTTCCAATTCTTGTAACAATCCCTGAAAAGCTTCAATGTCGTCTTTGCAACGTCCTGCCAAAATAATATGTCGCAAATGTTCAGGCAATTTGATTAAGCAAATGCGGATGAGTTCTGGGTGGCTGTACGGGTTTGACAGGTACTGATTCTTGTGCAACATGTCTTCAAAATATTTCACAAGACTGGAAAATTCAGATTGCTCGAAATGTTTCATCATTATGATGTTATATTTTACTCGGTCTTGTGTAGCTTGAGACCAACATGCTGAGAGGAAGGCAAGATAAAATTCTAGTTCACTGTGACAATCGTGAATGACCGATCACATCCTTATAGCTGGTTCATTCTCTAAATAGCCACACATAAATTCTAATCTGTGCTCTAATGACCAGTTGGGAGGAAAACAATGAGAGAATTGATGAAGCCACGCTTGTGGATGAATGTCGGTGCCGGAATTCTTGAATTTACGTGTAGTAACAAACAGTCAAAACCATCATGTTGGCGAGTCGCATGTCGGTCATTGTTACGTCGTTTCGGCGGTTCCATTCGGTGTACCTTGCCAATTTCTTTCATAATTTCCGAAGTGCTCTGTGTTATTATTTTGTGGCTGTTCCGAATTTCTATGTCCCACTTCCCGTATTGGAGCACGAGTGTCCTCTGAAATATGTAATTCTTGTATTACCTGTGTCAACTGATCTTGTACTTCCTGGATTTCTCTTTGGTGTTGCGTATTAATTTGATTCTGATTTTGTTTGAATTCCCTAATTTGGTCATGCTCTTCTGTATCATTAAAGACTACCGGTCTTGTGTCATTCAGATGATCATCTACCTTCGTAGATAAATTATTTAGCTGATCCGAAAGTTCGACTAGTTTATCTGATAATGAACTAATTTCCTCCATGTGTCTTTCTGAACCATTTTTCAGAGTATCTACTGTGTCCTTTACGTTTTCCTGAGTTTTTGCAAGTAGCGTAACCAAACTGGTAGATGCTGCTGAGTCAATTTTAGCCCGCAAGGTCTCGTGATTTTCATGAACAATAGTTTGCGGATCTTTGATGGCTGCTTCATGATTCTGTAATGCATTTTCCTGCTGCGAAAAAATAGGTTGACAATGTTCACAAATTTGTGCTTTTACGTCATTACAGACTTTTTGACATTTCGATTCGATGTTATGCAACTCAATTGTTAAATCTTCACGTGTTTGTTCAAGTCTGGTGTCTATCTTTTGAAGCTTTTTTTGTGTTTGTCTTTGATTTTGTTCCATCGTGTATAACTTTTGAAGATTTTGTTCCATTGTGTCTAACTTTTGAAGATTTTGTTCCATTGTGTCTAACTTTTGAAGCTTTTGTCCCATTTGTTGTATTAATTGTAACAACAATGCACTGGTGTCTGAAACATATTCCTCAGTGCTTTCCGGCAATGAATTTACACCGGCAACATTCACATTTTGACAAGCATAAAATGTGTCTTGATTCATTTGAGAAAACGGTGAGGAGCCAAAACCTGAATCTACAGAATTTGCGAGATTGTGTCCTGTCATTGCCGGCCGCGGTGGCCGTGCAGTTCTAGGCGCTCCAGTCCGGAGCCGCGCTGCTGCTATGGTCGCAGGTTGGAATCCTGCCTCGGGCATGGATGTGTGTGATGTCCTTAGGTTAGTTAAGTTTAAGTAGTTCTAAGTTCTAGACGACTGATGACCACAGCAGTTGAGTCCCATAGCGCTCAGAGCCATTTTTTTTGTCCTGTCATTTCGGATTCCTGAGGCGAGCTGTTGCCGACCGATAGATCGATAATGCTTCCCTGTTCACGAATTGTTTCACTGTCTACACCATTATTTGCAGCCCGCTCCATTTCCCTATGCACAGTTACCAAATTACTAGTTTGAACGTTAGTTAATTAATTACTCTGTGGCGGTAACACAGTGCTATCGTCTTCACTGTCATTTCTCAGTTTACTTTGGAGCCTAGTGTTACGTTTTTCACACATAGTCACAATATTTCACACGACAACACTGAAAAGCACAATTTGAAGAGCAAAATAAGAAAACACATTAACATAGCATTGAAAATAATATCTCGTTAATTGCAAGTGTAGCTGCAAAATACTTTGTGCGAATGTACGTGCATGCCACAACTGTTTTACTGTACAACAATGAAGAACTACAACTACCAAGGAAATTCTCTCTATAATTACGCGCTAGCAATAAACAATAACTACACTAATTACAGAAACTACAAGAAAAAATCAGAAGATTCCAGTGAGGTATCCTCGGCGAAGGGTCGACATATGAAACGTCCCCTTAGAAAAATTCTAAATGACTATGATTAAATTGGCACACAATATTTTTAGCGCAACGCAGTCTGACTTTCAATAATTCCTAGAAAAGAATAGCCCTGACTAACATTAACCTATACCTTTCATGAATCATTTACCTCACAAAAATTTTCGTTACTCGAACTACTGCAATACAGCGTGCGCCACTACTGCCAGCTAAGTAAAAGACTCTAACTACTGAAGGGACTAACTACTGATAGGCTTCGTTAGCAAATGAAAGGTTTTGATAGAGAACAAACAATGTATTTACCTTAATAGTGTTAAAAAGTCGTTATATATATATATATATATATATATATATATATATATATATATATATATATATATATATATATCAGTTCATGACATCCAGTCTTACAAATTTGCTGTCTCTGATGGACACACGTCCAGATCATCCGCTCTCAAAACTCCGCCATTTCGCTCCCCACATCCACCACTGCTGGCGGCTTACCTCCAACTGCGCAACGCTACGCGCTGTTAACAACCAACTGCCCAACACTACAATAGCGAACAACAATGCAAACCAGCCACAAACTGCACACAGCACAGCCAGTGATTTTCATACAGAGCGCTACGTGGCGTTACAATAAAAGAAAACTAAACAGCCTACTTACAGGGTCTTCTGACGATATATTAATCACCAATTTCCGAATGCGAAAAAATTTTATTGACGCCGTCCTACTTAGGAAGTAACAATCATCAAAATAAAATAATGGAAATCACAGCTCGCACGGACAGATACAGGTGTTCGTTTTTTCCGCTCGCTGTTCGTGAGTGGAATAATTGAGAATTATTTGGAAGGTGGCTCGATGAACCTTCTACCAGGCACTTAAGTGCGCTTTGCAGAGTATCCATGTAGATGTAGATATTAAACGCGCAACAGAAGTGAAACAATTATCTGGCCCTAATGAAAATTTCCTCTTACCTCGCGCCTTGACAAAAGTGTTGTAGATTTTTCGAAAACACAACAATCAGGCTCCGACTAAGCTACGCCTCTATTTCTAAATAAATATTCCAACTGCTGCGTTCCACTCGGTGCACTGTGGCAATGCATAATGATAAACAGTGGGATTGGGCTTGTAACTCTTCTTGCGAAATTATATTGCAAGACGCCGATTTTATAATGAAGTATGTATCGAAAACGACAAAGTGAAACTTCACGTGATCTTCGCACATAACATTGCTCTGAGTAATAGTAAGAAAGTGAACAACGATCCAAAAAGGCTACAGTAATAAGTAAATTTCCATAAAAACCAAACAGCTTAAACAGGTGATACGTTAAAGCGTGACTGAAGGAAATAGGGTGATCTTTCTCTCAGCTCTGAGCAAGTGAAAGAAGTTAACTAGCTGACAATTATCATTTCTACAAATTAGTTGCGCAATGCTTCAGTTTTACCTCAACCTTCTCTTAAAAATAATGTTATTAAGAACTTATATTCCTTTCACCTTTCAATATATAAATCATATTCATCCTTGCTGTCCTTTACGATGAATCTTTCTTCGTCTCACAGATACGATCACAAACCAACACAGCACTACTAAATATGACCATCACATACCACCCTTCATTTAAAAAAGTATCAGACTGCGCAGGGGCAAAGACTGTACCACAACAGGACCAAAGACTGCTTAATAGTAACAAAGTTGCCCTCTGACGTCCACATCGGTAAGTTATAAGACTCAAAACGACATGATCACCTTACAAAGTTTGTCCAGTCCTCAAGAAATCTTCCTTTCGTAACAGTTTTCTCTGTCTTGTTATATAGCTCTCTGCATGGTAAGAAAGTGGTAATAAAAATATTGCGCCCCCCTTCTGCACAACCCTAGCCCTAAACCCGATCCACGTAACTGCCACGCTACGGCCATTGAAACTAGATTTTTAGTGGAATGAGATTTTCACTCTGCAGCGGTGTGTGCGCTGATGTGAAACGTCCTGGCAGATTTAAATTGTGTGCTGGACCGAGACTCGAACTCGGGACCTTTACCTTTCGCGGGCAAATGGTAGAGCACTTGCCCGTGAAAGGCAAAGTTACCGAGTTCAAGTCTCGGTCCGCCACACAGTTTTAATCTTGATTTTTAGTATTGGAGATTATGCAGAAAGAGTTCAAGTTTGAGAGCCGAAATATGATACGAGAAATGATCGCAGTTTCCTTAGAATATAAAAACGCGTAATGGCTGACACGGCATCTGATACAACCTTACGTATTGTGACGAGCCAGTTGCTGGGCCACCATTGACCAGACGTTTTCAATTGGTGAGAGACCTGGAGAATGTGCTGTCCAGGACAGCAGTCGAACATTTTCTGTATCCAGAAAGGCCCGTACAGGACCTGCAACATTCGGTCGTGCATTATCCTGCTGAAATGTAGGGTTTCGCAGGGATCGAATGAGGGGTAGAGCTACGGGTCGTAACACATCTGAAATGTAACGTCCACTGTTCAAAGTGCCGTCGATGCGAACAAGAGGTGACCGAGACGTGTAACCATCACGCCGGGTGATAGCCAGTATGGCGATGACGAATACTCGCTTCCAGTGTGCGTTCACCGCGATGTCACCAAACACGACCATCACGATGCTGTACACAGAACCTGGATTCATCCGAAAAAATGACGTTTTGCCATTCGTGCACCCAGGTTCGTCGTTGAGTACACCATCGCAGGCGCTCCTGTCTGCGATGCAGCGTCAAGGGTAACCGCAACCATGGTCTCCGAGCTGATAGTCCATGTTGCTGTAAACGTCGTCAGACTATTCGTGCAGATGGTTGTTGTCTTGGAAACGTCCCCATCTGTTGACTCAGGGATAAGATACCTGTCATCTCGACAGCTAGTGTTACGAGGCCGTTGGGATCCAGCACGACATTCCGTATTACCCTCTTAAACCCACCGATTCCATATTCTGCTAACAGTCATTGGATCTCGACCAACGGGAGCAGCAATGTTGCGATACGATAAACCGCAATCGCGATAGTCTACAATCCGACCTTTATCAAAGTCGGAAACGTGATGGTACGCATTTCTCCTCCTTACACGACGCTTCACAACAACGTTGCACCAGGCAACGCAGGTCAACTGCTGTTTGTGTATGAGAAATCGGTTGGAAAGTTTCCTCATGCCAGCGCGCTGTAGGTGTCGCCACCGGCGCCAACCTTGCGTGAATGCTCTGAAAAGCTAATCATTTGCGTATCACAGCATCTTCATCCTGTTTGTTAAATTTCGCGTCTGTAGCACGTGATCTTCGTGGTGTACCAATTTTAATGGCCAGTAGTGTATTTACGGAAACGTTACTACACGACATTTAGATTTTCATTTGTAGGTACTGATAACTAAGCGAACTCTAACCTGGAAGCCGTGTAGGTCGTGACGCACGGAAGTGGATGGGGTAATTGCGATGCATGGGTGCAAGTTCGAATCGCTGGGACAACAACAACTGCGTCAGCAGTGCACAGGCCTAGAATCTTCGGCAGTAAACAAATAGTAAACCTCAAATGTGTCATCTATGAAAATACCAAACTACATCGATCGACATGACACACTGCAGTCATATCACAAGCTTTTATATTTTGTTAACTTTGTACCTCGTCTTTTATTATAAGATGTTAGGATCCATTTTGTAGAACGAAATGAAGGAATTTGACTGAAATCTGTAAAATGGTACTCTAAGTTTGAAGAGCGATGTCTTTTAATACATTTCATTTGTATTTCAATCAGTGTACTCAGTAAACGTGTAACACAGTAGCATACGTCCACAAGTACTTGATTTGACTATACTAGTTATCATAATTAAAATGCTAAATTTCTGACATATATCCGTATACAATTGTTGTTCTTTTCAAGTCGTTTCGGTTGGAACGACGGTCACAAGCTGTCACTGGTGATGGCCCCTGTTCTTTGATTTAAGTAAGTTAGCTCAATTAGGTATTCGCTTTCATCTGCTGTCATAAATAACATATGGGAGTTTTGAGTAAGGGTAACCGCTGTAGAAAATTGCGAATATCTACGTAATATATTATTAAAACGTAATTATTTACCGCTCTGTTATTTAATGTCCTACACATCATTGTAAAAATGAACGCCAATTTTCCTCTTAAGACAGACAGACAGACAATATCAGAGAGAGTGCAGATACGTTAACTGCGTACTCTTCACAGCACATGTGGATAAGAGCGCATTAAGAGGAGTAAGGGATCATACACTAAATTCCTCAACAGCGGTCCACACAGACAACATCCTACAGCTTCATAAGCCGTACAGATCGAAGGTTTGATCTAGAAGATACTTTTTTCTTTCTTTTTATCTCTTCCATTCGGTTTCCCTCTCCTCCTTATCCTGTTTATATTCAAGATCATTTTTCAGAGGCGACGAGGAGATTTCCGATTTGTGGGGCTTCCGCTTTCGTCAGCTGATAATGTGGGCAGAGAACTTGTCATAAATAACCGTGTGCTGTTGCATCCTTACGGCACTGAATTCTAGCACTATCTTAGAATTTTCAGGCTACACTTACTTTCTTCTCTCCTACAGTTTCGTTATATTCGATGGTCTGAACTGCAGCTTTGTGTCTTCCTGTTACACCTGAAGAAGCAAAATCTTCTGCAGAATTAACATTAGGACTGTTTTATGTATATATTATTTCGAGATTGTATTTCTAAATATGTTAGTACATGTAAAGGGTACTCATTAACATTACAGCTTGTTTACAACAAATTGTTTTTAAATTTGTATAAAAAAATCGAGAGCATGGAAGTTTAACTTTAGCATATGACTGGTTACTCTATAAATACAAGAAACCGTATGTTTCACTACTGACGCGTCGTAATTACATAGAAAATTTTTTCACTGATTAGTATTGTAAAAACAGGACTAGTACCCAAATGTTATCCAATTTTATATTTTATAACAGATCTGAAGATAGGCTACGCTGCCCGAAACTGCTCAGTTAGAGAGAATAAAAACAGCGGTTTGACAGACGTAAAAATCGCTGTATCTTTAAAAAGGTTTCTTACGTGAATGACGAGATGTAGTATGTAGAACAACAGCAAGCATCTGGTCTTTATGGGAGAACACACGTCTACAATAACTAGCCAGTGTTACTTTCCAGCCAAGTTCAGCCAACACAAAGTGCGAAGTGTGTACACTTGGACGATGCGTACTCTTGACCTTATGTTCGTTAAATTAATCAGTGTAACTAACGTTTTTGTTTCCCTTTAATCTAGTTTTAAATCTGAAGATGGTCGATTCTGCATAAACTGGAGGTAATAAATAAAAACGTGATATATCTACGACTACATCTTCGTCTGTATTCCACAAGGCATATTACGATGTATAGTTCATAGTTCTTCGTGTACCATTGTCGCCTCCACCTTTCCTGTGCCAATCGCGAACAGTACACGGAAAACAAAACTGCTGGTAAACCTTCGTGTGAGCACGAACCTCTCAAATTTTACTCTCATGGTTTTTACGCGAAATATACCTAGGAGGAAGCAACACGTTGGTTCTACGAACGTACGCTCTCGGAACTTTAACAGTAGACCACACAGCGATGCAGAATTCCCCTCTTGCAGCGTCTGCCACTGAAGTTAGCTAAGCATCTCCGTGACACTTTCGCGGGAACTACGAGGGCTATTCGGAAAGAGAGGTCCGATCGGTCACGAAATGGAAACCACTGTGAAAATCAAAAATATTTTATTTGCAACAGCTGGCAACACCTTGCAGTTACTTTTCTACATAGTCGCCGCTCCGACTCTGTCGCTCTGTCATAGCGTCGTACCAGCTTTCAAATACCCTTCTTATAGAAGGCGGCCGCCGGTGTTTTCTCGCTAATTCTCTATACTTGGCTGTGCAGAAGTGTTGTCTTCATAGCCAGCGGTTCACGTGAGCAAAGATGATAATTACAGGGACCCAATTAGGGGCTGTATTGTGGGAGACGAAACATTCCCATCGAAAAAGCTGCTGGAGCTTCTTCAATGACCCAGCAGAGTGCGGCCGAGAATTGTCATGAAGAAGAGGAAGCATGGCAGTTATGTGGGCTGCATAACATCAGGCGAAACCTCTCTCCAGGCTCTCATACTTGGTGGGAGACACTGTTTTCTAGACATCTGTACGTGCTCACTCTGTACTCAGAACTGAGAAGAGCGACGCGATGCGATCGACAGGTACATTGAAGACACAGGCCAACATGTGTGTGCAACGTTTCACCTCACTTTCTGAACAGCCCTCGTAAATGAAACTGCAAGTAAAAGCGCTGCTCTTCTTTTGATTTTCTGTACTTCCTCTATGACTCCTATCTGGCGCGCGCCCCAGACAGACGAGAATTACTCAAGAATTGCTCGAATGGAGGTTTTGTCAGCGGCTTCTTTTGTGAGCCGACTACACTTCCTGGAGATTCTTCCGAGGAATCTCGGTCTCGCATCTGCCTTACCTGCAATTACATTTATGTGGCTGTACCATTCTAAATCGCTCTGTACGCATACTCCTAGGTAATTTTTGGATGTGACTACTTCTAGTGACTATTCTGCCAGCGTGTACACTTACAATAATCCGCCTATCGGCCTATTTATTTGAAATATGTTACATTTTTTTATGTTGTAGCTCAACTGCTACTCTATGTACCAAGCGTCGATCCTATGTTTGCTCTCCCTGCAGTTCGTTACAATTTTCTAGCGTCGGAATTTCTTCGTATACAACGGCGTCTTCCACTCCGTTATCTGTTACGTCATTTAGATGTATTGTGAAAATTAATGGCAGAATAACACTGCTTTTCGTTCGCATGAAGTTTCTTTTTCCTCTCTTTTACCATTCTCTCCATCGAGAATGACATGCTGTATTCTGTTTGCTAGAAACTCTTCAGTCCAGTCTCACAGATGGCCGCATATTCCGGACGCATATTCCGGGCGCTCATATTTTGTTTCTTAGGTGGTTGTGAGGAGCCGTCTCGAACGCCTTCCGGAATTCATGGAACACAGAGGTCTACCTGGAGGCTTTCTGTGTCTCCTGGCCGAACAAAGCTAGCCGAGTGTCATACGATCATTGATATCAGCAGACGAGAGTTTTCTTCGTGCGACGATTTAAAGGAGGAAATGCCGTGCAGTCTCCCTTAGGGAAACAGTTTTGGAAGAATTTTAATACTTTGGCCTTCTCCTTGTCATCCTTTATATGTCGTTATGATCAAAATAGACGGGTTCGATCCGTTTAATATTAGACCAAAACGGCTTGCTATTTTCTGTCAAGTCGATAGAAAGAATTTTACTTTCGAATACGGTGAATACAGATTGTTTTGTTCGAGATATTGTCATAAGTATCACTGAAAATATAGTAAGCCGTAAGACATAAGAAGTTGCAAGTCCACGCGACATTGGAATGTTTCATTCTAGATCATACAGAAACACACTCTAAACAAAATAAACAAAACCATTAATGTTATCGACAAACAATAAGAAGATAATCGTAGAGTGCGCAACATTATACGCTGACGGAAAAATATCGCATAAGCAAAAAGTAATTTCAGGTGAGTAATGAAATTACTGGAATACTTTTTCAAAGTAACATATCTGTGTAGTAACATTTCAAGATCACACGTTCATCTAAGCGCTATATGAGCCATTGTAAACGTGAACTGCTGGTACATTACTAACCGCTGTAACCCCCATAATGTTGAACGAAAGCATGAAAATTTGTATGGCTTTTGCTGTACTGGTGCCGGATGTTATTTCGTGGGACGAAGTTGATGGCTGTAGCATTGGGTCAGTCAATACAGGGGCCATTATTGTTGGTTGTGGATGAGGCTGAAGATGTCGTGCGATGATGTCCCACATGTGCTGGATTGGAGACAGATCTACTGATCGAAGAGGCCACGACAAAATGTCGATACTCTGTAGAGCACGTTGGGCTACAACAGCGATATGGGGACGAGCGTTATCCTGTTGGAAAACACCCTCTGGAATGCTGTACATGGATGGCAGCACAACAGATCTAATCATCAGATTTACGTAAAAATTAGCGGTCAGGTCTATGAGATAACAACGAGAGTGCTTCTGCTACCATACGAACGCGCACTCCAGACCACATCTCCAGTTTGTTTAGCACGCAGACTGGTTGGCTGCAGGTCTTCCTTATCAACACATCACTTGCACAGAGGCAGATCCAGCTTTTATGAGAAAACACAATAGATCTTCACCAGGCCCCCCAACGAGCTCTCGCTTCACACCTCTGAAGTCGTAAATGGCGATGGTTTGGGATCAGTGGAATGCACGGTACAGGGCGTCTGGCTCGGTGTTCTCCTTGAAGTATACGACTTGGAACTATTGTGTCACTGTGGTACCGACTGGTGCTTATATTGCTGCTCCAGAAACTTACGCCGAACATGATGGTCTTCACTCTCGGTGGCGCTACGTGACCGTCTGCAACCCGGTCTTCTTGCGATCGTACATTCTCCTGATCATCGCTGCGAGCAGTCATGTACAGTGGCTAAATTCCTGCTACGTCTCTCTGCAGTATCTCAGAAGGAACCTTCATCTTCTCGTAGGCTTATTACACGACCTCGTCCAAATTCAGTGAGGTGTTCATATTTGCGTCTTTGTCGTCTTAAAGGTATTCTTAACTCACCACGTCCAATCTCAAAGGTAAGTAACTCTGACAGCTGTTATAGCGTGTATTTAAAAAAAACCTGATTTGCATACTCTTACAGGAGCAACCAGCAGCGCTCTTATACGACTTGTGCGAAATTGAAATGGACGTCATTTGTCGGATGTAGAAACACGCCTGTCAACTTTCGTTTACGCCGCACAACTCTTTCTTGTGTTGCAATTGTTTTTCGTTCAGGTTACGTACTTTCAACGTCACAGAGAGTTCCTCGTCTAATTTACGGGGTACTGAAAAATGATAAGCAGACATTCGTACTATTCGAACCATTATGTGTAGTTTCCACGGCAGAGACAGTGCCTCCTGTGGTCTACGCCCATTATTGAGGCGACTGCAGGTAAGTGGTTTCGGCTGAAAGTGGCTAGCCAGGGTGCTGACCGTATCGATGCACGCGTTGAGCGACGTTCATCTCTAACCCCCTCAGCGTGGGCGTGAACGTGGGCGCTCTCCTCCTCCTCCTCCTCCCTTTACCTACCTCCTCCCCCCCCCCCCCCCGCCACCAGTTCGCCACTCCCCTCCTCGACACCTACTCCGTGCAATTGGCCGCTAATTACAGAGCGCTCACAGCTCTCTGACAATTACCCACACCGTAAACACGATATACGCGACGGTAAACGCTCTCGTAAATTTACGTTACCCTACCTTTCGCCCTAGAGGCTACTCAACATCTCCGCGAGTTGCAGATACATAACGTGATCGCCTGCAGTTTCTGTTTATGTGACATATAAAAGATGTATCAGATCTAGTATATCGATTAGTGCAGTTCCTTTCTCAATAAAGTGTTCTCTAGTTTCCAGACGAGTAAAGAGGTTGAAGTGTGTTGAGCTTTCGACCAGTTTTACAATAGCAAAGTGGAATGACTGCTGGTCAGCTAAAAGTACGTCCTTATACCTTTGCTTTATGTGTGTTGTCAAGTTCATCCTTACTAAAGCATGGTCTTGGGCTCTCGATCCGCATAACCTACTGAGGTGGTGGTTCCTGAGTTATTTATTTCTTTCCTTTGTATTTACTTGGCTTCAAGTCACCGTCATTATGGAAGGCAACCAATGTTGGCTCGGGGTACCTTGATCCTGTGCCACTGTGCAAGTGCCACAGAGCCGACATACTCAAGGTGCCAGGAAGTCAGACGTAATGCTTCAGCCTTGTTGAGGAGTTTCGCAGTGGAAATCTGAATCTGTTCCCTGAGGAACGGCATGCCAATATCACTGTGGAGATCCTGAATCCGGGCTCAACGAGGTGCACGAAGCATGTCCCAAAAGACCGATTCTGGACTACCTGGAGGAGGCGTTAGGATGAGGGGCAGAACTGCTCCTCACATTGAGCAGCTGTAAATTAGCGCTGGAAGGATTGTCGCAGGTATAGACAGAAGTTGGTCCTGGTTCGTAGTTCCTTGCTGGTCAGTACAGAGTGCATCTGGTGAAGAAGCTTGATTCGTTTCTCTCATACATGTATTTTAAAAACATTCTTCCTCTCTAGTAAAATACCAAGATATTTAACTCTTTCCTTCGAGTTGAGTGGTCGATTGGGCAGAATCAGGCGAGAACGAAGACCGGGTCGTCTTCGTGTAACCATGAAGGCCTTTGTCTTGTCTGCATGGAATTTAACACAGTTTTACCTGTCGTTATACCGGGTGTTCCTCCCAAAGCCCTACGATCGACTTTCTTGACTCAGTTGACTACTCGAGACAAGTGGGTCAACTGCGGTGCCCCTGGTGTTTTATACCTGTATAGAACCCGCCTGCTTCAAGTGGTCATTTTTGTTAGCACGTCAACGTCGAAACTGTGTGTGTTGGGAGAGTAACTGTAAAAATACAATAAAACTAATTACATCGTGTAAAGAAACCTCATGTTAGAGTGACAAGTGTTACATCGTTACGAAATGAATTCACGATATATGGAACAAATATTAATGTAATGAGCCGTCTGCTGTGCAGTTTGGCATCTGAACGATTATAAGGGACTACCCTTTTTACGAAAAATTCGAAATGTAATAACTAAATGTAGGAACAACCAATGATAATAGATTTTGCTAGTAACTAAAGCAGAATTCATAGACGAAGTTCTTGTCATTGGTTATGTGGTAAATTTCTTTACACTCCTGTGAACTGAAAGAATAGAAGAAAGTGTCATCCAAATACGTCACAATATATACATTTATTTGTTCCAGAAAATATATACTTGCAAACACATCGAACAATATCTATAACAAAAGCAATAACAGTTTTCTGGTTTATCTTGTTGTTTGAATGCTGTTTTCTTAATGAGTAGCAAATAGCATCAAACATTATTTTTCTGGATATATAATTCTTACTTTTTCACTGCTGAAATAATTTTCATTACACTACCTTTATCTATTCACTTTCTTATTTATGCATAGTGTACGAAATACTTTTTGATTCCTGATTTAGATTTTCCCCGGTTTCCCTAAATCGCTGCAGGAAAATTGCGGGATAGCTGCTTTGAAAGGGCACAGCCCACTTCCTTCCCCATTCCTTCCTAACCATATGGGTTCCAAGACCTCGCTGTTTGGTCCCCTATCCCAAAACATCCAACCTACATTTTTGGATTATGGTACTTCATATGCCTTGTAGGAGAACAGTAGTACTTTAAAAGACCAGGACGTTGTGAAACTTTTCAGTGTGTCACGAAAACAATACAAACAACACAATAAAGATTAATAAGACACGATAGCACAAGATCCTTTTCTGTAATAGGCATGAACTCGGTCAGAATAGGTTAACTTCTGACTTCAGCAGATGCCACTACAGCCTCTTTTTGTACGCACATGCAGTGTGCCGCATACTCGGAGGTGTAGAACTCCACACACGGCACCATCTACGTCTTAGACACACTCGTGTCGCGGTTGGTTGCTGATTTACAGGCATACAATGAAAGGACACGCACTTTGAGGAGTCGATTTTGACCAGAAAGTAGTTCGTGTTAAACGGGCTTAAGAGACGCCGGGCGCGTTTTCTCTCATGTTTCGGCAGATATTAGCGAATTATTTTTTACAGTGTATAGCCGGAATCAGCCTAAGCAAATACTGAACGTCACGTCTTTTGTGCGAAGCGCAGTGTCGACGGAAAGCGTTAGTTTGTGTCCCGTTACAAACAAAATTATTTCTCAAGTTGAGTTTTAGATTCTCAGTAGATGGAGCGATCGCAAATTAATCTACTACGGTACTCGTTTTCTCGATAAGTATTAACAGAGACAGTAAAACTCCAAGACAAGCCAGCAGCGTCAGCACTGCCTCGGCCCAAGCTGACTGCTACTGCCAAACAGCAGCGCTGTCCAGCTGCTGCTGGATTACTGTTTTACTGTCACTGTTAATACGTATTGACAAAACAAATATCGTAGTAGGCTGTTTTGGGATCGCTCTATCTAATAGCCACTGTAACGTCTCCTGGCAAAAGACATTTTATATGTTGTTAAAAAAAGGTAAAAAATAATTGAATTGGATGATTATAATTTTATTTCTGCATAGACAATGATTGTGTGAACTTTATGTAATAAAGAGAAACCATTATGTGTCATCTTTTATACTTCTATAGAAATATGTATCGATTTTTTAAAGATGATATCTATGTCGGCGAGTACTGGGACCGCACAGACGATACTTATTAAACATCAAACAAAGATGTAAATGTATTAAACCGAGCATAAGTAGTAGTGACCGAGCATTAATTTCTCTGTCGTCTTCGTGGATTAGCCTGTGACGCTGTATTCTATGCTTGTGTGGCATTCTTTTGTCAAGATTGAGAGAAGGACGCCATCAGGCATTGATTTGTAAAGGTGTGTAAGAATTTAATCTGTCTAAATGTTTTGAATAGAGTTACTTAGTGAAAACTTGCATTATGGTTTGTAATAAGCTTGCCTGGTGTTTTATCCCATCCCTTAAAGACATTTTCAGCTGTTTAAATGTTATTCGTGGTGCAGAGCTGCGCTACGAACGAACGAACGAGCCGCTGCCGCGGCGCATTCAGACTGCATTAAATGAAACCGATCATACCGGAAAGAAGCGGACGGGCAGTAGTGAACTAAAATTATTTCTTTCAGCTTTCGGGATTTCAGGCAGATATTGTGATGTGTTTTACAGGTGGACGCGGGCTGCGGATGATGTTATATTATTCACAGTGCAAAAAGATAATTTACCTTCATGACATAAAAGAAATCTTGCTGTGCGTACTTCTGGTCTGGCAAACATTATAGTAAAAACATTTTTCTCTGATTATAGTCTCAAGTTCTCGTGTTAGTCGTGGTGCTTATTGGTGTTTTACTGTTAACAAAAATCCACTGATGTTGAACAAACATTGCGTACTGTAACATCAGTATTGATATCGAAATAATTTTCAGTAACCTTTTCAATAACCGTAAAGTAAGAAAGATATGTTGAACTTTATAGCGAGTTACAGTAACGAAACAATGTTCCTTTTATAGAAAGCCAGATGCAGAATAATAAGGACATAATATATTTTGTTTTGTTGAAAATTAATGGTTCAAATGGCTCTGAGCACTATGGGACTCAACTGCTAAGGTCATTAGTCCCCTAGAACTTAGAACTAGTTAAACCTAACTAACCTAAGGACATAACAAACATCCACGCCCGAGGCAGGATTCGAACCTGCGACCGTAGCGGTCTTGCGGTTCCAGACTGCAGCGCCTTTAACCGCACGGCCACTTCGTCCGGCTGAAAATTAATGATCCAAGGAAAGTCACAGCACAGAATCCCTGAAAAGTATTTCAATGCTCTTTTCGTAGCAACATACTTTATCTCAACCACTCATCAATATATAAGTTGTTACGCGAGCAATAACAAAGAGAGCGAAACCACCTACAATTCCACCTTAAAATTACTTTGTTTGTTACGTGAATAAAACCAACGGTGGTGTGAAAGACTACCGACAACCACTAAATATTGAAGAAACTATATAGAAAATTTATACTGAAACATCAGAGAGCACACTTAGCATGGTCGCCCTCTGTACATCAGCTGCTGGCTGAACGTTGCATCGTAAGTTGGAATTACACAGCCACCGCAATTTTTATTTATCTTCCGTCGCCGGGCAAGCTGGTTTCAAGTAAAATGTTTCGTATGTACGCGAATATACATAACGGATAGAAAGAGTACAGGATGTAGGAACATGGTTGACGACATATGGAAGTTTTGGGGGTGGCCGTGAGTCGTACTCGGGTGGCCAAATGGTAAGGCTACGGTTCGCAATAAGCTGGAAATCCAAGTTGGAATCCCGCTCCGGCTAAAATTTTCGCTGTCACCATTCCACTCTACAGCTGATGGTTGTTTGTATTCACAATTGCGAATACATTTAAAATAACAGAAGTCCAGAATACGAGCAACGACTGAACGCATATGGCAAGAAATACAGTGGTCACAGTTAACAACTCCATCATGAAGCGATATCATTCCTGAAACCAACAATTTTCAAGAAGTAGGGAAGCAATCCGAGTGATTCAAATGGATCTAAGCATTATGAGACTTAACATCTGAGGTCATCAGTCCCCTGGATTTAGTACTACTTCAACCTAACTAACCTAAGGACATCACACACATCCAGGCCAGTGGCAGGATTCGAACCTGCGACCGTAGCAGCAGCGCGGTTCCGGACTGAAGCGCCTAGATCCTCTCGGTCACAGAGGCGGGCCAAGCAATCTGACTAAGAACATGGGAGACATACAACGGAACGCGACAAAACTAAAAGTAGCATGCGTAGACAATCAAAAGAGGAGATGCAGGACTTCTAAAAAAAAACTAAACAGAACCAACAAAACATTGCAAAATGTATGAAGTACACCTCATCAAGAGCGAGATAGAAAATTGAAGATGTTCCATAGAGTCACGACATCGAAATGGAAAATAAAAGACGAGATCCAGAACCAATGGAAACGACGACCACGGGCCAGTCTGTGAGCGCTGGATATTGGGCAAATGAACCAATGGAATTTCCTAACACGTAGATAAAATGACCCAAAATTACAAAATAACAACTCTTCATAAAACTGAATGTAATCGGAGCAGAAAATAAGATCTTTCAAGCAATTCCTATACGCAGCAGATACAGGCATTGCCGTGGTACAGGTAGTAGCCACATTTAAAGTTAGTGAATAAAGCTTTTATCCATCATGAATGAAGAATACTGTGACTGTAATGAATAAAGGTTTCTTAAAATTACGACAACCAGTCACCTTTAGGTTTGTTCTTCAATTCTTTTAGTATCCCTTTACCGGTTTCGAACCGCCTAGCGATTCATCATCAGATTGTACATATTTATTGATTGTCTGCAGCAGTGTGGGAGTCGTATGGTGTCATTAGTACCCGTTGTTTGGATGTTGGTGAACACAGTATTATGGAAAACATAATAAAACATAATAAACATGTACCATCTGATGATGAATCGCTAGGTGGCTTGAAACCGGTAAAGGGATAGTAAAAGAAGTGAAGAACAAAACAAAAGACGACTCGTTAGAGTAATTTCTAGAAATCTAAATTACTGA
The DNA here is from genome assembly GCF_023864345.2 of Schistocerca serialis cubense. Taxonomy (NCBI): domain Eukaryota; kingdom Metazoa; phylum Arthropoda; class Insecta; order Orthoptera; family Acrididae; genus Schistocerca; species Schistocerca serialis. The sequence goes on along the minus strand of NC_064641.1, from coordinate 399,400,829 downwards.
ATGACAAAATCACCCACAGTGGGGCTAAAAAAGGAACAGTAATTATATGCAAAGAATATATTGAATATTCGACACAAACGCAACTCGAATTTGACAAAGGAATCAGCATAAGAGTTCAATATCTGTTAATCATAAACGAATATGCTGACACCCGCAGCGGCGTTCGCAGGCAGAAAACAGACGTTTCCAAATCAGAAATTGCCAATTTAATAATACAGTCTTACAACAAAATTGTTATCTGAAGCGATTTCAATTATCCATACAACAGTTTTTACCGAAGTTGCAATTTTAGTCTTTGCTAAGGACTGCAGATTTTTGTAGATGGACTCAAATTAGTGGAAACTTGAATATCCGTTCGTCCCAATACCACCTTTTCATTTATGTTACCAACAGCGCTAGAAGCAGATTATACAAAATGTGTATAAAAGACGGTTTTAACCAATATGCCGGGCGGTGAAACATGGTCACTGTGCTTCTCCGATTTCTCAGCAGCGGAAGACGTTTCTCTGGCATGGCATGGAGTTGGACAGATGAATACTGACTTCCTAACCAAACACATACAGTCCAAATATACAGATCAGCTAACCTGTTGACGCAATACACAGGTCATAAATCAAAGAAAGTCACATTCAGTTTGTGAAAAAAAGAGCCTTTTGGCGGAATAGAAGACTAGAATATTATTTCATGCTTCTACGGTAGCTACATACAGGACAATTGTAATTAAAGTCCCAGTTCAAAAACGTAAAAGAAGAAGAACCACTGCTCAGAGTGGCGTCAAATTTGAATGGAGTATTGTTGAAGAAAGGGGAAACATTACGGAAACAAAAACAACTTTATAAAAATTTTAAAGCTGGATGTTAGCTACGTAAGCCGATCTATCACGGTAAGGCCGTACGACATCGCATGAGAAAAATCGGTTTTTATTGTCCTGAGAGTGAAAACCACATCAAAAGCAATCATGAAATTGGTTTTTAATTGACCTGTGACCAAAGAGCGCATAAAAAGCAGCAATAAAAACAGTTTTTAACTGCTGTGAGACTGATGCTATACACGTTCGATATGCTGCCACAAGCTGAAACCGAGAATCAGCATGTTCATCAACAGATCGGTCTCTCTCGATGTTCACATTGAGAATGTGTTGTGTAATGTGTTTCTTATCTTCAGCTCCATTTATAATCTAAACACAGCATCTTTGAGATAACCCCACAGCCAGAAGGCACACGGATTAGGAGCAGGTGATCTGCACGACCGGGATGTAGGGAAATTATGGCCTTTCATTCCAGCATTTCCAAATTGCCTCCGCAACATCTACTTCACTGGCTGTGGATTGTGCAGAGGAGCGCCATCTTGCATTATAATGATATTACCCATGCATCTATGCTGATGAAAGGTTGGAATGACTTTGATGCGCAGAAAACTCTTTGTATTGATATGTCTTTAGAGATGGAAATGTGCTTCGTCTGTCCACAGGATGTTCCATAATCATTGTTCACATCTAAGCGAGCAAAAAATTCCAGAGCGAACGCTTGTCTCGCTGGCAGGTCAGCAGGAAGCAACTCCTGAACGTGGGACTTTTGTATGCATAACAATGTAGTGTCATAGAATTTGGTTCACCGTGCTTAAATAAATGTCAAAAGTTCGGGTAATTTCCCGTACACTGCATGTTTGATACCACCATTCGACACTTCCTGCAATGTTGTGTCCTCATCCTATACTGAAGTTGGATTAATTGTTTTCCTCCCTTTGGCACATTTCATTCCAAAAGAACCTGTCATTTGGAATTTCACCATCGTTTTCTCCAAACCTGTGGCAGATACTGGACCAGTGCCTTTTCTCATATCTTTGAGAGTCCAGAAATTCTGCAGAGCTACTGACGTATAGTCACCGTTTTTGAAAAAGAGCTTTGCCAGCAGCGCATGAACCTACGTTGAAACACTCATGCCGAGCATCTCGGACGCAAGATGAGGAACAGCTGTGTACTTCACATCCTTTATTGAGCATACTGTGACGCTTACAGCACCATCTGGTGGCAAGACTTTTCGTTAATTTTTTTCGATAACGTTTCCTCCTATTTCGATAACATTTTCGTTCTAATTTGACATCTTTCTGAGCAGTGGTTCTTATTTTGCAGTGTTTTGAAACTGGTAGTTTAATTATAATCATTTTGTGTAAGAATATGCAGAGTTTAACATGCTACGTAGTAAAAATAAAGCATGTCAAAGTAAAAATTATAGTAAGCCCTAATATCTGTGGACAACACCATAATAAGGTCATGCAACCAAAGTGATAATCCGAATGAACTGTTTCCACACTTAAAATCATAAAGGAAAGGAGAAGGATCACGTAGTTAACAGACGAGTAAATCAATATGTATGATACACAAAATGTGATTAAACGATACACCGTACAAAATTTTACAGCTACGTAAGCCAAAACTGAAGCAAACATGTACCTTCAAGAAATTTTCGTATCAGAAATCACAAAAATCATCAGTGGGAAAACGGCGAAAATACGAGTATATTAGGAGTGCTAATGCTATTCGAATTCCAGACAATTGAAAGATGTCCATTGTAATGAGCATCCTCCATAGATTCTATTTTTAAGTAGCTTCGTGTCGTGAGCAATCCTTGCTGTTATATATCTGGCACATTGTTTGACGTTCGCATATTCACAGCAGCTTCGGGTACACTAGTGTATCTGTCTGAGGTCTTTGAGACGAGTTGCGCATTCGGCCAATGACTAGCTTGCTTCGTTTGACGGGAAACAAGGCACTCTGCTTCAGGCTATTCCGTTTGGGCAACTCTGCAGGAAAGGTGTTCTTCTGGTGTGTGACCTGGTTTGGTAAGGATAATGGTTGCTTAACGTATATTGGGATAAACAAAGGGCGACCATGCTTGGTAGCAGCAGTGGTCTTGTATTGACATAAGTGATTATAATAGGCATATAGAGCTCCTCTCCATGCATCTATTCAGCAACACAGGGTAATGTGTTTCTCTATTTTACTCCATGGCAATGGAAATGTGCGTACGGTATTGTGCGCCGGGAGTCCCCCATTCGCGGAAGTTCCGCCGTAAAGGGCATTCCACACCACATTGGGCGACTTGCGCGTCGGAGATGGGGATGAAATGATGATGAGGACGATGCAACACCCAGTCCCTGAGCGGATAAAATCTCCTGCCCCAGCCGGGAATCGAACCGAGGCCCCTTGGTGTGACATCCTGCCGCGCTGACCACACAGCTAGCGGGGGCGGACTCTATTCCCTGGCGGGTTACTTTGATACAGTGTGTTTAGTTAGGCTATGTCATCCATTGAGGAACAGATTGGCGCTTGCGGTTACAGTTAACGTGGGCAGATTCCGTTCTGTTTACGTCCAATTTCCGATTTGTGATGGGTTAAGGAAGCCGGCATCTCTATCACCAAATAGGCTTTACATTTTCTGTGCCTATTCTATGCTAACGAAATTGTCTTTGTACGACTACTATGAGAGTGGTAGGTGTGTTGAGTAATTTTTCCAATTTGCACAATGCAAGGCTTTTGTAAATCTGGGACATAACGATAATTAAAAATTGTTGGGGTATTTTATATGTTTATTTCAATTTCGCCCCTTTCCTAAATTTAATTAACCAAATTACTAATTTTAACGGATAGTAGAAACGAGCAACCATGACGCATAGCACACTGCCTACATGGAAGTAATTAAATTAAGAATTCTAGTACCTTATCTGAATCAGGATTTCCAGTTAAAAATTTTTCTGTGTGTAGTAGATGTTCACAAAGACCCAGTGTTTGGACTGATACGTTACTTCCAGATCACAGACGGCAGGTTCATTAGAGACCTTTGAGACCGTAACTACTTTTACATTTATTTATTGCGTTTGCGATACTATGACGTTGGAAGATCATTTCGGCGAAATATAAGAACTTCATATATGAAAGCATAAATCTGGGTTTGTGTTATGTTTCTCAGGCGGATGTTAAATATTGTCATGAGAATGCAAGTTGGATTCGCTAACAGGAAGGTTAACCAACAGGCAATACTAAAGTACTGCAGACGTTAAATAAAATGTTACACTGCGCTGTATAAATATGGGTGTCTTGTAGAACAGTAGCTGAAAACATGCAGACCGCATTTTGCTAATGTAGGTCTTATTCATTTTTTAAGAAATGCTCTTAGTGACAAAAAGTTCTTGCAGTTTAGATCATAAGTAATATCCATTCATTCATTAAGCAGACTCGAGGCACCGAAAAAGAAAGCTGCAGGTTTCGGTGGAGTACATGTTATGTACTATATTTCTAGTATACGATCGGTCTACAATTGACAAGTATGTACACTGAGCTAATTTCTCGTGACGTATCTTCATACTTTACAGAATGACTCTGACAGTAATTGACACTGCTCTTGAAATATAATCCCGACAGTTGAATATAGAGTAAAAGGACATTCCATGTTGAATATTTCAGACGAATTTTTGGATATATGACAAGGAACATGGTCCTGCGATATTGACAAGGCGTTTATATTTTATATGTTTCATGACGGATGGATTACATAGCTAGTAACTTTGGCGTCCATTTTCTTTTTTATGTGGCTGTATGACGGATCCAGCTACTTTTACACACTCTGATGATACCCCAAAAGGGTAAAACGCGTTATTGATATTAAATAGCTTTGCAACCTAGATTATCTTCATTGTGAAGCCTTCGACGGAATTGTACGAATGTACACTCAATTTAATGTGGAGAATATTATGCCAAGATAAAATCTTTCGTGTAATAGAGAAGGTGCAGTACTGTCTCTCAATCAGTTTGTAAACTGAATGGTCAAACAACTCGACCAGAGCCACTCGACAGGATTGCCCACTTTCTGGAACTTTTTATTCAACCACAGCAGAACCAACGCTGAGAAAGTTACTTGATAGTCTACGTGACCTACAAACTCAGTACAGAATCAATATGTCACGCTCCAGCTCTCAGCTGATATACGACTAGAGAGCGGCAAGTTAAGTATTTATCCTCTTCTGTGATTTTCGTCGTAGTATATTTATTAAATTTCGTGCGTGCGTGTTTTCCTGCTTAAGAGGTTTAATCTCGCGGTTTTGTAAGTGTAAATTTATTCAGTTGCTATCGCAGTTTTGTTTTAAAAGTGACCGTTCGTTTGCTTCGTAAGCCAGTCGGTCAGGCTCCAGCTCTCAGGTGATTTACGACTATTGAGCGGCAAGTTAGGTTTTAATCATTTTCTGTGTTTTTCGTCATTGTATGTTTATTAAAGGCCGGCCGCTCTGACTGAGCAGTTCTAGGCACTTCAGGCTGGAATTGCGCGAGCGCTACGGTCGCAGGGTCGAATCCTGCTTCGGGCATGTATGTGTGCGATGTCCTTACGTTAGTTAAGTTTAAGTAGTTCTAAGTTCTAGGGGACTGATGACCTCAGATGCTAAGTCCCATCGTGCTCAGCGCCATTTGAACCATTTTGTTCATTAAATCTCGCACTTGTTTTTCTGTTTAAGAGGTTTAATCTCGTGTTTTTATAGTTGTAAATTCATTCAGTCGACAGCGCAGTAGTTGCTCACTGAACAGCCAACCATATAGCTATTTAACGCATCTGCGTCAATCGGTGACACATCAGGAGGGCGGCAAGTTGCCTATCTTCAATTCTGTTTGCTTTTGTAGTTTACTTCTTCAGTTGGTCTTGATAGGATGGTTAGAATGTGTGCATGCTATGTGGGGACGCAAGAGGAGCTGGCCGCAGTTCGCGAACACATGAATGCGCTTTTGGCTACGGTTAATCACCTTCAGGGTGCTGCCCCTGGGTGTAGCTATGACGGAGAAACTGGCGCGTCGCTTGGGACACCTCAAGTGTTGTTTTGCCCAAGGGCTCTGCTTTTGAGGCACCTCCTAGTGCACCCGGCACGATGCATCCGCCCTCACGGCAGGGTGAGGTTGCGTCGCTGGAGGAGGAGGGCCAATATGGTTTCCTGGCCTCGCCCCTCACCCTGTGAGTGGACAGGTAGCCGCTCCTCCAGCAGGGTCCGAGGAGGCACACTGGGTGAGGAGTTTACTAGTTATCGGGAGCTCCAATGTTAGGCGCGTTATGGAGCCCCTTAGGCAGATACCATACAGGGAGGGAAAGAAAACCACTGTGCCCTCGGTATGTGTGCCGGGGGAGCCTCATCCGTGACTTGGGGGCGGCCTTGCCTGCTGCTATCGAGCGTGCATGGTGCAGTCGTCTGCATATTGTGGCTCACGTTAGCACTAACGACGTCTGTCATGTGGCTTCTGAGGCGATCCTCAGTCCTTACGGGCGACTGGCGGAGGTGGTGAAGACTGCTGGCCACGGGCGTGGGGTGCAAAAGGAGCTCACAATTTGCAACATTGCTTCCAGAGTTGATAGGGGTCCTTTGGTTTGGAGCAGAGTGAAGGGTCTCAGCCAAAGGCTTCGTCGACTCTGTGACGGTCTTGGCTGCAGATTTATAGACCTGCGTTATCGTATGACGGACTTGGCTGCAGATTTCTAGACCTACGGTATCGCGTGAGGATTTGTAGGACTCTCCTTGATAGGTCAGGGGTGCACTACACAAAGGAAGCAGCTACTCGGGGAGCAGAGTACTTGTGGAGTGCACATAGAGTTTTTTGTAGGCTAGGTAGTAGTTTGATGTGCTCTGATGAACACAATCCTGACGATTTTCAGCAAGGGAAGTCAAATGACGTTCAGAATGCAGACACCTCTACTGTGATAATTTTATCAGTAAACTGTCGAAGTATTGCTTATAAAGTTCCCAAATTTACTGCCCTCCAGGAAAGTCGTCGGGCACAAATTGTTCTTTGGATCGAGAGCTGGCTGAAACCCGAAGTGGAACGCTCCAAGATACTTAGAGAGTCGTGGAACGTTTATCGGAAAGACAGATTAGAGGCCATAGGATGGGGTGTGTTCATTGCAGTTGACAAAAACATAGTCTAGTGAGATTGAGGTAGAGTGTGACAGTGAAGTTATCTTGTCTCGCCTGTAACAAATCTAGGTGAAGCCACTAAAACAAGATAACGTAGACAAAATTTCCAGATGGTGTGGTGAATGGCAGCTATTCCTAAATGTGAAAAAATATAAGTTAACGCGGATGAGTAGGAAGATCAGACCTATAACGTTCGGATACAGTTTTACTTTGACACGGTCAAGTCGTACAAATATCTGGGAGTAACGTTGCAAAGCGATATGAGATGGAACGAGCATGTAAGAACTGTGGTAGAGAAGGCGAATGGTCGTCTTCCCTTTTATTGGTAGAATTTTAGGAAAGAGTGGTTCACCTGTAAAGGAGGCAGCATATAGCACGCTGGTGCGACCTATTCTTGAGTACTGTTCGAGTGTTTGGGATCCGTATCAGGTCGGATAAAAGGAAGACATCGAAGCATTTCAGAGGTAACTTGCTAGATTGGTTAGGGGTGGGTTGGCACAACACTTAAGTATTACGGAGAAGCTTCGGGAATTCAAATGGAAGTCCCTGGAGGGAAAGCGACTTTTTTTTTCGTTAAACGCTACTGAGAAAATTTAGAGAACCGGCGTTAAAAGCTGACTACAGAACGATTCTACTGCCACCAACATATATTGCGCGTAAGCACCACGAAGATAAGATAAGAGAAATTAGGGCTCCTACGGAGGCACATAGATAGTCGTTCTTCCCTCCCTCTATTTGTCAGCGGAACAGGAAAGGAAACGACTAGTTGTGGTACAGCATACCCTCCGCCACGCACCGTACCGTGGCTTGCAGAGTGTTGAACTATATACACGTCGATGTAATCAGTATTCTCATCAACGACAACGATGGTCTGCACACAAGACGAATCCCACAAGACTATGCCAGTGCTACTGATGTAATAAATCAACAACACCCACAACTGGACCTAAGAGGATCTCACAAGGACTACATGGAGGGCATGTGGTTACAACATCGGAGAGAAGGAAAAATCAAGGGATAATTATAACAGCTGACCCGAAAGACATGGCAATGGTAAAGTTGCAGGACACACTCAACGTTATCCGAATAGCAATGAACGATCACACGGCCAGAGAATTAGAGCGACTGCAGTACATCGCACTTATAAACACCCGTATATACAGCAAATTTTACTGTGCAACAAGTGTTACACGTACCCAAAGACATAGCGCGTTGAGTCGTAGGAAGCACCAGGTGGTACCTGTAGGGAGAAGCAAAGTGCTTAAGGCCCCATTCTTCACTTCTAATGTACACCGTGAAGAAGTGGGACTTCATCTACGGGACTTACCAAGGACAATGCCCTGCTTCATCCATTATCAGAACGTTAATGATAATTGAAAGCTGTCCAGATCTGACAACGAGCTATTTATTCATCGAACAGAAAAAATTAAAAAATTAAAAAAGCAACATATAAATGCAAACATATATTACTTGAAAACATCTTATACTGAATTCAGTTATGCTGCAGCTAAGCTAAGAGCCTGCGTAATATCAACACTACAAAGATATACACTACAGCTGTGAAGGGTGAATGATGTAATCCCATTACTAAAAGTCATCCCACAAGTAAATCGGCAGATCAGTAACCCGATATTACCAGCAAAATTTTACTCCATTTGATATTACGTTGTAAACGACGTCATACCTACTGGCAAGAAACTAAACAAAATGAAACTGAAATCCACTTCGAACTGCGCAAGCTACGGAATAGTGGACGGCATAGGACACGTTTTCATATGTAGGAAGTAAGCAAAAGTGCGAAAATCGACCCGAAAGAAAGTGACAATAGCTAACAGAAAAGCGCAGCATATCATTGACATATATCGCATACTATGACCTGATAGGGAACTGTTTCCCAAATTAAAAAAAAAAAAAAAGTACCTGTACCTGGCTATTGGAGCGATGCGTTTATTGCCCTATAAATTATGTTACAGCGTATATATCACCGAATAGCATCAAATACCTATCAGAGGGAAAAAAAGGTACGGAAAATAGTATCAAATCTTTCTAGCAGTCACCGTTTCTCAGCTAGACAAACCCACGAACCATATGAAGCATTTCATTCCACGTGGATCTGCAGAAGACGTTATCCCCAAGTAAGTGAACCAAGGAGCTTCGATTAAGAAAATAAATGTTAAATTACCAATCTAATATTTCTAACCTATAGCACAGAAGGAAACTTCTGTTATACACTGTTTATAAATCTCAAAATGGTTCAAATGGCTCTGAGGTCATCAGTCCCCTAGAACTTGGAACTACTTAAACGTAACTAATCTAAAAACATCACACATATCCATACCCGAGGCAGGATTCGAATCTGCGACCGTAGTGGTCGCGCGGTTCCAGACTGTAGCGACTAGAACCGCTCGGCCACTCCGGCCGACTATAAATCTCAGATCTTAAGGAAGGAGATTACATTAATTACCACTTGGTGAAGATGTACTTAAAAAATGTCGCATTTTTACTGAAAACACGTATTTCAGACTAGGTTAGCAATTAATTTTACTTTAGTGCAAGGATAATTTAATTATCACACCAAATGAAGTTTTTGTTAGCAATTAATTTTACTTTAGTGCAAGGATAATTTAATTATCACACCAGATGAAGTTTTTAAATTCAGTCTATTACAGTTTATTACAAAGAAAATGGCAGAGCACCATATTTTACTGTTATAAGAACAAAATATCATTATTTTGGGACCAAAAAGAAGATTCACAGAAGGCAAGGTACAGTGAGTGAGAAGAAGAGGAAAACGTAATGACGGAGGCCCTTAAAATTGAAGATAGCGTCTTTGATTAAAAATTAAAACGACCTGCGTCCCCTCTTCAAACTGAGCAACTACATTTATTTGGAATAAAATCATCATCAAAGGCAGTCGAAGTGGGCGGAAGTGAGCGGAAAAGCGGACAGATGTTCAAACCATCGCTTGCCGATGGAGAGTTAATCCTAGAAGGGGGAAGACTCAGCAATGATCAACAGCATGAAGACGCAGAAAGAAATGGAACCCACTGCATTATAGACACAATGTGTATCTGCGGGACACCCAGCGTGTAGATGAGAAACATGTCATCATGATCTTTCAACTGGTGAAAGATTTCAGATTAGTCTCCCACTCAGATCTCCGGGAAGAGAATTCCAACGGAGAGGTGACTAAGAGAATTGAACAACCAACGAAAGAATAAATTCTACAAGTTGGAGCATCGAATGTCACAAGTTTCAAATTAATAGGAAAACTAGGAAATCTGGTAAAGTAAATGTAAAGGCTCAATTTAGATATAGTTGGTACAGCGAAATGAAATGGAAAGACGCCCAGGTTTTCTGGTCAGAAGATTATAGGGTAATACCAACACCAACAGAATATGGCGTAAAGGGAGTAGATTCGTTATGAACAGCGGAGCGATAGCGTTGTTCTCATGAGAATCGACAGGAGACCAACACCGACGACGATAATTCAGGTATACATGCCGACGTCGCAAACAAAAGATGAAGAAATAAGACATATGGGGATACTGGAAGGGTAGTTCAGTAAGTAAAGTGAGATGAAATGTATGTCATGGGGGACTGGAATGCGTTTGTAGGGGAGTAGTAGAAGAAAGGACTACGGGAAATCATTCGCTTTGTAGAAGAAATAAGAGAGGAGAAAGAATAATTGAGTTCTACAATAAATTTCAACTAGTAATAACGAATAGTCTATTCAAGAACTACAAGAAAGACATATACTTCGAAAACGTCCACAGATACAGGAAGGTTCCAACTGGGGAACACCATGGTCAGATAGAGATTCCGAAATGAGGTAATGGATTGTGAGGAGTCCTCATCATAGGGTATAGACTCAAATCACAATTTAATACTGGTGAAGCATAGCCTGAAGTTTAAGAGAATCGTCCGAAAGGATCAGTGTAGAAGGAAGTGGGATGCTGAAATACTGAGGAATTATGAGACGCGTTAGAAATTCGCTAAAGATGTAAAGATGTGGCTGCCGTGACCAGGATTACCACAATACGCAGTCGAACTGAAGAGGAATGAGCAGCTCTTAAAAGAGCAATCACAGATATTGAACAAACAGACATAGGCACAAGGAAGGTGAAACAACTTTGGGTAACAGAAGAAATACTTCAATTGAACTAGGACAGAAGGAAACACAAAAGTGGTAAGGGAAAAAGAGGAATACAGCAATATAAATCCCTTAGGAATGGTGGAAATAGGATGTGCATGGAAGCCAAAGTGCAATAACCACAGGAAAAAATGTGAAGAAATCGAAAAAGAAAAGATTGTTGGGTGGAAAGGCTCAGCACGTAAGTTAAACAATCTTCGTTGAAATTGAAAAAGCAAGGTCGTCCATGTTAAGAGTGTAATGAGAGATCCATCATGAAACGCAGAGAAGAGAGCGTTACACTAAAAGCTTAACTAAGGGGTGGGGGTTCATTGTGTGATTTCGCAATGGAAGAAGAAATAGGAGTCGATATTAGAGCCAGAATTTAAATAAACTTTGGAAGAGTTCAGAACATATAAGGCAGACTGGATGTAACCATCAAAATTTTTAAAATCCTTCTGGGAGGTAGAAACCAAGAGCACAGTCAGCTGTCAGTGAGGCATCCAAGTTTATGACAAGAATAATACTCAGAAGAGTGAAAAATGAAACTGAAGAACTCTTAAATGACAATACGTTTAGCTATAAGCAATGTGATTTCACCAGAGAGGAAGTATTGTCATTGTTCTTGAGTGTGGAAGCTACGGTGAAGAAATATCAGGACATGTTCATAGGTTTTTTGAGCCGGAAAAGGCATTTGACACTGTGAAATGAAGTGAAGAGCTTGAAACATAGAATATGTAAAAGAATCAAGAAGGGGCAGTAAGACCGGAAGACCAGGAACTTGATTATCGAATTAAAAAGGGTGTAAGGCGGTAATTCAGTCTTTCATTTGTAAACTTGAATCTGCTGGCAGTCAGAAAGGTAAAGGTCATTTCAAACGTTACGCTGGATAATGGAAATAGGACTTAAGAAAACTCTAGGCACGTTCTTAGTATTTTTCAATCTAGAGAAAGTGTGGGACAATGCAAAAACCTGCAAGAATTTCGAAATTCTCGGGAAATTAAGTATAGGTAATAGGGAGTGATGGGTGATATACAACAATTCAAAAACCAATCATGAAGACTAGAATGGAAGACAAGATGCGCTGGCATTAAAACGGGCATAAATAAACTATGTAGTCTTGGGCCTCTCCTGTTAAACCTATAAGCCGAAGAAAGAAATAAGTGACAGCTTCAAGAGTGGGATTAAAACACAAGGCGAAACCGTATCAATGGTAAGATTTGCTGAGGACTTCGCTATCCTCAGTGTAGGTGAAAAGAAATTACAGGTTTTGCTGAAGGTATGAACAGTCTCACGAGATGAGAATATGCACTGAGAGTCAACAGAAGAAAGTGAGAAGTGGCAGAAATGTCGACAGCGAAGAACTTGACATCGAAATTGGTGATCACAAAGTATTATACAGGCCCACCACCACCACCACAACAACAATACCTGCACCACCAAAACTAGCATGTTCGACAATGGTGCGTGGTGCATTACGTGCTGCCACGTCTCGCCATATGAGGGTTCGTAATGCATCCAGGAACGTTGTCGAACACGATCGGTCTTTTGGTTGGGAAGACATGATATTGCATGGGCACGCAGGGTGATTTCCGAATCTCTGAACAGGGTACACTCACCAGTCAACGATATTGCGACAGTGTGCACCTTCTTGATGTAAGTCGTTTCAGCCCTGACTTGATTGCTAGGGATGACAGTTAGCCATCGCATCGAACTGCGTATGTGGAGGAACTCTTGGAACGAGAGAATATTCAGCTGATATATTGGAATGCCCGTCACTCCGACTTGAACCGCATCATCGAGCACGCGTGGCATGCGTTGGGGACACGTTGTGCAGCTGTCCACACCACATCCACCAATGACCATCCAGCGTTGTCAGTCGCGCCGGTGGAGGAATAGGATTGCTGTCCGTGGTGATCACACACTTTACTAAGAACCATGACCCGCCCTTTGTAATGTCTAGAGGACCACCATAAATCGCGCTGACTTCAATGAACTTGTTATCTTTGAAGAAAAGGGTCATTTCTGTTGGTGTCATTGCGTATTTCCTTCTATGCATGGTGCAAGTGTCATCGAGCTGTGTTGACTTGGCAGTGACATATGATGCAGAAGTTACTTCGTACAAGTGTTGCACGCCAGCGTATTATAATTTATGTATGAGTCCTAGGTTTTACTCTTTAATAACCCATAATTATCAGTTGCTTGGATATGTATGGCATCCCAAGCAAAGGGGAGTAGTAGTTACAAAATAATACATCTTGCTTAACATAGTTCACATCTGGTGCCGTCAACTACTACGAGCGCCGCTTATAAGACCTAAGATCATATTAGTGCCAGGGCACGCCCATTAGACGTGAAACACGTTTCTTTACTTTACCTATCAGACGAGATTATGTTATCAAACTGACAGTAGAGCAATCACTATCATTGTAGTTATAGTAGGTGATAGATTGCTGTTGTCGTATTTACTACGCCCTTTCGTCACGCTTTAGAAATCTTTCAAAAGTTTTCAACATCCACTGTTTAAAGGCAGGCAAGGCAGAAAACATTTAATCGTTTCACAATGCGTTGACCTGTGCGCCACATCGAAATCGTTTCATTACAGTTTTGCGGTTTCGCAACTGAATATACAGCTTCATTGGATTGTTATGTGATTAGTTGTCGCTGAATATGCAAGCGCTCTCCTCCCCTGTATTTCGCTTGGACGGAGGAGCAATGCAGCGGTGAAACATAAACTGCGTACCGCAGGCCTTTCGCTCTACCCACTGTCCAACTCATTTAGTCCAATTTCCCGAGTTTTTGCTAAATTGCTGAAGTGAAACGAACGACCCCAGTTGTGTAGATATTCTCCTGAATGAGTAATTGAGTTTACTGGCGACGTACGATGTGCCAATCTTTTAAAAAAAACATTTTGAGTGGTGATATGAAAGTATTGTACGAGCATGCGTTAATTTCACACCACCAGCTGTATATATTTACTTCAGCGATGTGTCTTAAATAGATCTGGTGCTGTTGCCCAGTGTTTTCTTCGGAGGTACTTCGAATATATATTTTATTTGTGATGACCGAATAGTTTGATTTTTCCATTAGAAACCGTAATTTCAAGATAATTTTCTCACACGCTTAGTTCCTAGTTGCAGAATTCATTTACTTATCACTCAGGTGAAACTTTTTAAGCATCGCTCGTTGTGAAGCTGTGTTTCCAAGCGTACACAAGTGATAACTATCGTACACCACTTCTGAAACAAATAAATGTGTAATGTTAATTTCCATTTTCCTGGCTGTTTCAGTCGGCCTAAATCTGAAATAGCGTAAAAATATAAAGTGTGCAAAACCTACTCAATTTATGCTTTTCGTCTTGTTGCATACTACTTATATCTTATAAATTATTGAATTAAAAAATTTACATTATTAGTACAGTTAAAGTAATTCTAACTCACAATTCTTGTTCATTTCAGCCGCTAATCCGCATGAAACAGACATACAGTTAATGAGATACCATAATAATGAAGAATATAATTAAATGCAGAAAATTACATAATGATCTTTCTACACCGTGAACAAAGAATTGTGTGCCGACCAACATTAACCGTCATCCCATATGGCCGTCGAACCATCGAGTCTTAGCTTTATCTAAGTTCCTCGAATAACAAATGAACACAGGGATGGTGTCAAAGCGTTACGGTGGAGTTCATCAAACAACTTCAACAACCGACATAACATTCCGAGTCTTATTACATGGACTTTGAGGATACATGCAGTCGTAGCCCTTCATTCCCTCCTGCCGTCTAATCGAGTTGCAGTTTTTACAATGAATTATTTTCCGATTATTTATCATATTTTCATATAGGAGAAATTCACTATTTCTCATCGGATTAAGCTATTGCTAATAGCAAAATGGTTGCAGAATTGTAGCTGAAAAATCGATGTAAACTATAAGGAGTCAATGACGACTTCCGAAATAAACGTGAATTCTTTCTTGTTTCGGAAAGTGGCATTAAAGCTAAACACACGATTCATTGCACGACTGTTTTACTACTTGTCTCAAGAATTTCCACTATAGTGAACAGGGTTCCACCTTGAGGATAGTGACCTAGGATCCCATGGTGTTTCCCAGTCGTTGTTTGAATCAATTTTAGAATCACGTTAAACCCTGATAAGAAACCGTCAAAAGCACTTTTTGGCGTTTTCTAACGTTATGTTTTTTGAGCTATGTGGTGGTTTGCGTAATGTTTGTAAATATTATTAGTTCTGCATATTTAAGTGCTGTATAATATATTGAAGCTAGTTCTGCATATTTTTAAAACTTGTTATAAAATGTTTATGTAGTTAAGCCATAGTTGGTCATTCGTGCACCCTGAAACGAAAAGTCTTTTTTCCATGGAACAAAAGACGTCAGCAAATGAACTGAGTTTCATTAACATCTTAAATTTTCCTGTCTCGGAAACGGAAAATTTTGGTGGTTGGCAGCAACATCAATTCCAAAATGTTTTTAAGTTATAACTGGTTCTGGATAATAAGCATTTTTAATTTTATTTCATTTACTGGTTACGGGTATAGTAGTAACGTAACGAAGCTAAAACTAATTAGCAGCCGAATAGGTCCTGGAGGGCCCAGCTGTACCGACCCACAGCAGTTCATCATCAGCCCATAGCCGTTACTGGATACGAATATGGAGGGACATGTGGTCATGTGGTCATCGGACGTTATCAGTTTCATATCAGCGCACACTCCGCTGCAGAGTGAAAATCTCATTCTGGAAGCTGTTTACTCTTTGTCCCGGCAGAGGTTCGAGTCCTCTCTCGGGCATGGGTGTGTGTTTTTATCCTTAGGATAAATTAGGTTAAGTAGTGTCTAACCTTAGGGACTGATGACCGCCGGCCGTTGTGGCCGAAGCCGGCACGGTAGCTCAGCGTGTTCGGTCAGAGGGTTAGCGGCCCCTCGGTAAAAAAAAAAAAAAAAAAAAAAAAAAAGCTGAGTTAATCGATCAACCAACGAACCTCAACGGATGTCTTACGACGTCCGCCCCGAGCAGATCCAACGAAAAAAACCAACTAAATGAGATGTAGAAAGAAAAAAAAAGCGGTTCTAGGCGCTACAGTCTGGAACCGCGCGACCGCTACGGTCCGAGGTTCGAATCCTGCCTCGGGCATGGATGTGTGTGATGTCCTTAGGTTAGTTAGGTTTAAGTAGTTCTACGTTCTGGGGGACTGATGACCTCAGAAGTTGAGTCCCATGGTGCTCAGAGCCATTTGAACCGTTTGACGGATGACCTTAGCAGTTAAGACCCATAGTATTTCACACACACACTCTTTGTCTTTTGAAATTTATACTAATTGTGAAAAAGCTTTTATTGTTTGATATGTTCTACATAATACAATTCAACGTAAGGAATACAACACTTTTATAATCATGTACTTGTTTAATTAATAGTTCCATATTAACATGAGTCACAAACTCGTTACATTTTAGCCGCTGAGCGTCATGCGTCACCTACCATTGCTAAGATGCGCTGTTATTAGCGTGAATAGCTCGTGGTCAGGTGGTTAGCAAGGCTTACCTCTTTCGATTCCCGCCCGGGTCGTGTTTCTTTCCTTTTTCGCGGATGGGTGTGTATATCGCTCGCACCATCATTTTATCGTCATAGACTTGTAAATCGCTGAAGCGGCGTAAAATAAAAAAAAAAAACTTCTACCAAGCTCACGAACGTCCCTACAGAGGTCTACCGGTCACCGGCCAACAAAGCCATACGCATACGTTATTTTATTTTACTGACGTGCGAGCTCAGCCGCGGGTAACAACTACAATACAACTCTTATACAGTCTTCAACGTGTTTAATTCATAAAATTCCATACTTTGATACTATTATTATAAATGAGAAAGTAACTGAGTCTGTTTTCACGACTAAATCTCTGAACCGATATCCATCAAATTTGGCGTGAGATGCTAAAACCCTGAGAAAGAATATAAGCTACATTACAAACTGTGTACTACAAGATATTTATTGGTTTAAAGAATATTACGCAAATTAAGAAAAAAAATTACTTTATGAAAAAGCTGCATACTCACTCAGTTTTGAACTTCATCATATTTGTAAAAATGCTTATGTTGGTTGATATGGTCTGCTTAATATTATTCAACGTAATTATTACAATGCTCATTCACTTTTCACCGTGTTTAATCCATATTTCGTACTAATACCAGTATCATTGCGAAAGTAAATCTGTCTGTTACGTTTTCGCGAGTATATCGCAGAAAAGATTACGATTAAATTTGGTACAGAGGTAGCTTGAACCTTGAAGAAGAGCAAAGGCTACTTTGGAAAGCTGTATCTTTTAGATATTTTTAATATTTTTAAATGTGGTACATGTGAATGGGATGCAGACGACGTTGCCCGATGGTCGGCGACTGTTAGTGCTTATAGATTATTCCGTGACAGTGCAGAGCGAAGATTATTGTGCATGTTGTTTATGATATTGAACTGCTACACCATCTGGCATTGCTGCAGAATTTCGGTGGAGGTACAACAATAAAATCGGACGGTAAGCCCGAGAATTGTATTCAAAAATATTGATATAAGCGTCGTAATCGTAAGTTTGATTTAGTGAATAGTTGTGAGAGAGCTCAAGCTGCGAATGTTACTCGAATTCAGTAAACCTCAGAGCAATCTTCTGTCCCACCGGAACTTGGATACGGAACATCAGGCGGCCTAAGAGCTAGAGAGACGCCAGAACAGTGACAGGCCCGTCGGGTTTTAGACGGTGAGCGTCACGCGTCTCGTACGACTCACAATGACGGCGTACTCAAACAGAGAGTCGTACCTTTACATGTGTAACGTGGGCGCTTTTGGTGAGACTACATTTTTTGGTGATCTATTGATTAACTGTGATAGTCATAGGTGTTTTTTTTGTGTGTGGCTAGGGCATCCCGTCAGATAGACCGTTCACCTGGTGTAAGTCTTTCGAGTTGACGCTACTTCGATGACTTGCGTTTCGATGGGGATGAGATGAGGATGATTAGGACAACACAAGACCCAGTCCCTGAGCAGAGAAAATCTCCGACCCTGCCTGGAATCGAATCCGGGCCCGCTGGTACGACAATCCGTCGCCCTGACCACTCAGCTACTGGGGGCGGACATAATCACAAATTGGTCGTCATAGCGGGATGGAACAAAAATGTAGGTACTATAATGAACTGAAATGGAAGAAAGTGTTGGTATGTGTCGCTGTGGTGGGAAAATCTCATATCCAGTGGTAGGTGAGCCACAGCAACCCCTAAAGCAGTTTCTGAAACAGATATATTGGGGTGATAAAGGTCAACGGATAGCAATATACACGTATACAGATGGCAGTAGTATCGCAGACTGAACGTATAAAAGGGATTGCACTGGAGGACCTATCACTTGTACTCAGGTGATTCACGTGAAAACGTTACCGTCGCGATCTAGGCCTCCCGGCGGGGATTAGCAGACTGAACTCAGTACAGCAGCTGTAGCTAGACGTAGTAGCTGTGGACCGACGTAGAGTTGTGAGTGTGCACAAGCAAGAAACACTGGATGAAATAACCGCAGAATTCAAAGTGGGACGTACGACCAACGTATCCGTTAGGACAGTGCAGCGAAGTTTGGCGTTAATGGGCTATGGCTGCAGAAGACCGACGCGAGTGTCTTTGCTAATAAGACGGCATTGCCTTCGGCCATTCTTCTGGGCTCGTAAAGATATCAGTTTCACCCAGGAAAATAGTGGCCTGGTTAGATGTGTTTCCATTTCTGTTCGTAAGAGCTGATGGTAGCTTTCAAGTGTGGCGCAGATCCCAGGAAGCCATGGACGCAAGTTGTTAGCAAGGCACTGTGGAAGCTCCTGGTGACTCTGTAATGGTATGGGTTAAGTCTACATGGAACGGGTTTGGCTCTGGTTATGTTCGGCTACTTGGAGATCATTTGCAGCCATTCATGGACTTCGTGTTCCCCAAAAACCATAGAATATGATATGGATGACAGTGCGCCGCGTCACTGCGGCACAATTATCAGCGAAGGTTTGAAGAACATGCTGGACAATTGGAGAGAATGATTTGGCCATCCACATCGCCCGTCTTGAATCCCATCGAACATGTAAGGAGTATAATCCCGAGGTAATACCGTGCACAAAATCCCGCATCCCCAGCACGCTCGCAATTACGGACGACTATAGAGGCAGCGTGGCACTGTATTTCTGCAGGTGACTTCCAAAGGCTTTTTGAGTCCATGCCACGTCGAGCTGCTGCACTACCCCGGGCAGAAGGAGGTCCGGCACGACATAAGGCGGGTATCCCATGATTTTTGTCACCTCAGTGTGTTATGAAACAATACAAGAATCAACAGTAGAAGAGAACTTTAAAGCGACACAATGCTGAACGCAAGCAGAACCAAAAGCCACTCCATGCAAACGTCGATTAAATGTAGTCATGATTGATGGTTGTAGAATCACTCTTGCCACCAAAAGTAATACGGTTTTTATGTTTATTAATGAACGATACCTTGTAGTTTTGTCGCATTAAAACCCCAAGCCGCTTCAACTCCAGACCAGCTACGCTCCTACCGTAGCAGTTTCAAGGATGGGGAAGAAAATCCACCGTGCTCTCTCAAAGGAAACCATTAAGGAATTTGCATCGATCGATTAAGTAAACTCATGGAATCCCTAAATATGAATGACAGGACGCGAATTTGAACCGGCGTCCTCTCGAATGCGAGTCACAGAGAGCTGATAACTGTGGCACCTCGCTCGCTGATTCTTTTTCTGAGTGGAAAGAGAAGAATCGCTGTTTACAAGGACATACCGACTACACTCTATGGAATAAAAATGCATTTTACTGCTGCCTGTTCTGATGAAATGCTAGTACGTGTGAAATCAGTCTTTTAAACAGTAGACTGGAAGATTGTGCTGACAAAGGTGGTCGTCGTTTTGAACAGCACTCTATAACGACAGTTCTCTTTCCTCTTAAGAATTCAAAGTATTCGTGTCCTGAATTTGTTCCTTCAAGTTGCTGTTGCTGGTACATGCAGCAGACACCTGTCAGTATTTACTAATTTCATTCTGTGATTGCCCTTGGTTTACTTGCGCTACAATACTGAACATTACACTCGTGGTAATTCTGATTAAGACTAGATCATTTTGCTAACCTCGATGGGTGTTGTTTTATTTTTCTATAGTGAATGCACATTCTAGTGATTATTACAATCTGTGTGTGGGCTGCGACTGTGGTCACTTGATTACATTTTATTTGGATGAAAAGAGGTCACCAATACCACCCCCTATTTCATAAGGGTCTGCGGTACAAATTTAGGTGATGATGACGAAGATGTTTGGTCTGTGGAGCTCTCAACTGTGCGGTCATCAGCACCCCAAAGTCCTAATTTTTACATATTCCAATTTTTATGCAGTCCCGTCTTACCACTGTCACGAATTATGATGATGATGATGAAATCTTGAGGTCAGCACCAACACCCAGTCCCCGGGCAGAGAAAATCCCCAACCCGGCCGAGAATCGAACCCAGGACCCCATGATGCAGAGGCAGCAACGCTAGCCACTAGACCACGAGCTGCAGCCACAATTTTAGGTGATTCGCCCTGTGTAATTGGCGTTACGTTCTGAAGTTGGTGACGGGCGATACGAGCTATTGAAATGTAGCGGCCATATGTACAAGGCACATTTGGTGCAGACGACATTCTTACCTTAGTATTCAATTTAATTTACTTTCTTGAGCTATTTGAAACTATACTCAGTGCACCTCTTTGTCATTCTTACTCACTGTTGCGATTTTCTATCACGAAAATACTTGCCTAAGAGGACAATGTACCCGGTCTGGGAAGAAATGGAATCCCAAACTTCGTCTTTGCTTCCTCGCCAGCATGCTCCCATTGGACAGGACACGGCCTGTTTCCTTCCTCATCTTTGTCCTACACACTATATGCACCGTATCTAACGTTCTCGCCATTGCGAGCACCGTTGGATCGCACCCTAATCTGAATATTGACCACTGTGTGCGTAGTATAAACAATACACTAATGACTTCATCATCTAAATTAAGTGACGGTACCTTGAGGAAGAAGGTGTGATGCTCAGCTCTGATGTAACCTCACTAACCTTTGAAGCGTCTGTGATCGCTTTTTGAGTTCTTCGACGACACTGATATGTTTAAGCTCAGCTTGACGTTATCGTATAACTGTTAGGAATAATTGAGAGAGTATTTCCAGTTGCGGCATCCTAACACCAAAGTATTAACTGTCGAGAACCTACGTCGAAACTGGAGAATGAGATTTATTTAAATTTATTTCCGAGATAACGTTGGCTATTGTCCCAGTCAAAAATTAAAATTTGTCAGACAATTCCAAACAGAAAGGTGTTGGAGATGCCCTCGAGTATAAGCAACGAAGAATCATACTGCCATGGGAGGAGTCACCGTATAACAAACAGCAGCCGGCCGAAGTGGCAGTGCGGTTAAAGACGCTGCAGTCTGGAACCGCAAGACCGCTACGGTCGCAGGTTCGAATCCTGCCTCGGGCATGGATGTTTGTGATGTCCTTAGGTTAGTTAGGTTTAACTAGTTCTAAGTTCTAGGGGACTAATGACCTCAGCAGTTGAGTCCCATAGTGCTCAGAGCCATTTGACCCACAAACAGCAATGTTATATTATGCCGGAGCCATAGAGCAGACGAAACCTGCCTGCTTATAATGTCTACCAGAAAGCTTTTATTCCACAAACCGTTTTAGTGCGACCGAGTGCATGATTGAGCTGGGGAACATCTGCATTTATCACGCTCTTAGGCCGCGAATGAATTTTACAAAACTGGTAACAGCTGTTCAATTACACTCACAACAAGGATGACATGGTGGCGAGTTTTTCATCACTCTACTGTCTTAATGAGTCGATTCGATCGATTACAGGCCTTGCAGATAATGACGCGTCTCTGCAGTGGAGGTTTCCCTGTACAGCCTGCGACTATGGCAGCCATGCTCCGTCTTCAGCAGGGCTTTCTCTGCTAATGCACCGCACTCCAGCAGACAACCCATAAAGGCTGTCCCCGGCTCTCCAGAGCTCTGCCCTACGGCGCCAGCTGAAGCCTGCTCTACCGCAACTTTACGACCTAGAGGCTCCATCCATAAGCTGACGTCATAAGCTCTTAGCTACTTAGCGTCGTTACTTTTTAAAAACCATTTGTCCGTGTGGTGCTGGCAGGTTGTCTTTGGGCGAAATGTGCAGTGTGTCGTTGCACCCCTTTACTGACAGCTGTCCAGGAAGAGATCGGCTTTTTACCACACTAAACGTGCACTGAGGCTTCATTTGCTTTCAACAACTTGATACTTCTATCCATTCCTGAAACAAGGGGTTTTAACAGATAGTCAGGCAGACTGACAGAGACAGAAGTGATCCTAAAGAGGTCTTGTTTCTACTGATTGAGGTACGTGAAGCTAAAAGTAGAAAAGAAAAATTGTTACGACTATGGACGTGAAAGGATAATAACTGCTGTTCTTAGGACTTATAGAGAACCTCTATGCATCGCAGGGGCAAGTGTACCTGAAGAACAAAAACGCGACAGTTATGGAGAACTGCATAGAAAAGCACATAAATACCGGGTGATCAAAAAATCAGTATAAATTTGAAAACTGAATAAATCACGGAATAATGTAGATAGTGAGGTACAAATTGACACACATGCTTGGAATGACATAGGGTTTTACTAGAACCAAAAAAATACAAACGTTCAAAAAATTTCCGACAGATGGCGCTTCATCTGATCAGAATAGCAATAATTAGCATAATATAGTAAGACAAAGCAAAGATAATGTTCTTTACAGAAAATGCTCAATATGTCCACCACCATTCCTCAACAATAGCTGTAGTCGAGGAATAATGTTGTGAACAGCACTGTAAAGCATGTCCGGAGTTATGGTGAGGCATTGGCGTCGGATGTTGTCTTTCAGCATCCCTAGGGATGTCAGTCGATCACGATACACTTGCGACTTCAGGTAACCCCAAAGCCAATAATCGCACGGACTGAGGTCTGGGGACCTGGGAGGCCAAGTATGACGAAAGTGGCGGCTGAGCACACGATCATCACCAAACGACGCGCGTAAGTGATCTTTCACGTGTATAGCAATATGGGGTGTTTTTTTTTTTTGGTTCTAATAAAACCCCATGTCATTCCAAGCATGTGTGTAAATTTTTACCTCTCTATCTGCATTATTCAGTGGTTTATTAAGTTTTCAAATTTATACTGATTTTTTTATCACCCGGTATTATGAAACTGGTCATATGTGAATATTAGGAGACTTTAATGCAAGAATAGGAACAGCATCAGTTGTGAATACAGTAGCCACATTCGGCTACATAAATGTAAATGAAAATGATAAGGCATTAAGAGATTATATTTCATTTAATCAGTTAAAAATTTCAAGCATCTTATTTCGAACGAAAGACATAAGTAAATACACCTGGAACGCAAGTAATTCACGTACAATTGTTGATTGTGTAATAGCTAATAAGCAGTAAGTTCTCAAATATAAGACAGGTATTTACAGGTAATAAGCTCTGATCACTTTCTAGTTAATTCAAAGATTGAAATATGGGCAAGGATGGAGGAAAAAACAAATGCAAGAAAACGCAAAGCCAAAACGTGAAATTTAAAATTCGTTTTCTACAGCAAGAAATGATAAAAAAAATTTATCAACAAACACACGCACGCGAACTGTAAATGTCTGATGCTTAACAGAATACTGAACAATAAATACAAAGATTGAAAGTAACGTTGATGTTGGTGAGACGGTCCTAGTCGATTGCAGAGAGTCTACCTATGGGCCCGCGATATGTCGTTCGCTGCGAAGTGGTGAGCGTACAGCAGTGGAACTTACAAGAAGAAAGTGCAGACCGCTGGAGACGGTTGTGGTAAGCTATCGAATACGGTGAGTCATCACCGAACGGATTGCAGTGTTTCGTCGAAGCTCATGTTACGGCAGGCGCGATTGGGGGTGCGGTGTCGAAGTACAGTATGGTGCCGAAGCATGCTTTACAACTTGTTTAAAGCAGTGAGAGGAAAAAATGGTTCAAATGGCTCTGAGCACTATGGGACTTAACTTCTGAGGTTATCAGTCCCCTAGACCTTAGAACTACTTAAAGCTAACTAACCTAAGCACATCACACACATCCATGCCCGAGGCAGGATTCGAACCTGCGACCGTAGCCGTCTCGCGGTTCCAGACTGTACAGTGAGAGGAGAGCTATGTTTTAATGCTTTATTAAGTTGTCGTGTACGGCCTTAAATGGAGAAACGGCTCTCGGCGTAAAGTGAGTTCCTCGTCACAGTGCAATGAGCTGGCCATTGGAACTGTACTGGACGGCTGCATTTTGTGGCCTGCTAAAGTGGGATGCGATCAGTACTACGAGGCTGAGTCAAATGAAAACCTTAAATTTGTAATAACAAATCGAAATTTCGCGCCGTTATCCTGTAAGTTGGTAAGCGTACTACAAACAGCGTACAGAATGGCCTGTAGGTGGCAGCATAGTGCTGATGCACAATTACCGTCGCAATATCAGTATAAAGATGGCCGCCCCACTTGCGACTTGCACCAGGGAAGAACAGCGTTCTGTTATTTGGTTTTTGCGCAGTGAAGGTTTGAAACCTATTGAAATTCATCGACGAATGAAGATTCAGTACGGTGATACATATTTGTCACAGCATCAAGTCTACGAATGGAGTAGCAAGTTCGCAAATGGTGTGACTTCAGTGGAAGATGCTCCTCGTCCAGGTCAGGCACAACGAGTTGTGACTCCACAGAACATTGCAGCAGTTGAAGCCATAGTGAAGGAAAACCGCCGAGTGACACTGAATGACATTGCAGCACGTTTACAGATTAGTCATGGGTCAGCACACATCACTGTGCATGATGTCCTCCAGTTTCACAATGTGTCTACAAGATGGGTGCCACGGCAGCTGTCTCCTGAAATGAGAGAACGACGTGTTGATGCTTGTGATGAACTTCTTCGGCGCTTTGAACGAGAAGGTGATGGCTTCCTTGCAAGAATCGTTACTGGGGACGAAACTTGGGTTCATTTCCACCAACCGGAAACGAAAAGAGCGAGCAAGGAATGGCACCATGCTTCATCACCAAAACCAAAGAAATTTCGAACAGAACCATCAGCAGGGAAGGTTATGCTGACTCTCTTTTGGGACGGAAAAGGCGTCATTTTGGAGCATTAGACGCCTAGAGGGACCACTGTTACCATTGGATCACAAACAAATCTCTTAAAAAATCATCTGCGCCCTGAAATCAAATCAAAGCGACGTGGATTGCTGTCAGCAGGTGTCCTATTAAAACATGACAATGCAAGGCCCCACACTTCCCGTACAACAGCTGCAACAACCACAGACCTGCATTTTGAGTGTCTTCCTCATCCACCACACTCACCAGACCTTGCCCTCAAGTGATTTCCATACGTTTGGACCACTCAAAGACGCAATGGGAGGAAAGAAGTTCCGTTCTGATGAGGAGGTACGCCACGTAGTGCATGAGTGGTTGCGCGGACTACCAAAAGAATTTTTTCTACAGGAATTTATGCACTTTGTAAGCGCTGGAGGACTTTCATTGAGCGTGGGGGAGATTATGTTGAAAAGTGATACAGCTTTGTACCACTTCTGCACAATCAATAATATTTAAAAAATATATTTAAGTTTTCATTTGACTCACCCTCGTAAGCACCATTAGTTGTCGCATTTTTCCCGAGGGCGTGCAGCTTTACTGTGAGGTTAAATGATGATGGCGTCCTCTTGGGTAAAATATTCCGGAAGTAAAATAGTCCCCCATTCGGATCTCCGGGCGGGGACTACCCAAGAGGACGTTGTTATCAGGAGAAAGAAAACTGACGTTCTACGGTTCGGAGTGTGGAATGTCAGATCCCCTAATCGAGCAGGTAGGTTAAAAAATTTAAAAAGCGAAATGGATAGGTTGAAGTTAGATATAGTGGAAATTAGTGAAGTTCGGTGGCACGAGGAACAAAACTTTTGGTCAGGTAAATACAGGGTTATAAATACAAAATCAAATAGGGGTAATGCAGGAGTAGGTTTAATAATGAATAAAAAAATTGGAGTGCGGGTAAGCTACTACAAACAGCATATTGAACGCATTATTGTGGACAAGATAGACATGAAGCCCACGCCTACTACAGTAGTACAAGTTCCTATGCCGACTAGCTCCGCAAAAGACGAAGAAATTGATGAAATGTATGATGAGATAAAAGATGTTATTCAGATAATGAAGGGAGACGAAAATTTAATAGTCATGGGTGACTGGAATTCGAGTGTAGGAAAAGGGAGAGAAGGAAACATAGTAGGTTCAAATGGCTCTGAGCACTATGGGACTTAACAGCTGTGGTCATCAGTCCCCTAGAACTTAGAACTACTTAAACCTAACTAACCTAAGGGCATCACACACATCCATTCCCCGAGGCAGGATTCGAACCTGCGACCGTAGAACATAGTAGGTGAATATGGATTGGAGGTAAGAAACGAAAGAGGAAGCCGTTTGTTAGAATTTTGCACTGAGCAAGACTTAATCAGAGCTAACACTTGGTTCAAGAATCATAAAAGAAGGTTGTATACATGGAAGAATCCCGGAGATACTTAAAGGTATCAGATGGATTATATAATGGTAAGACAGAGATTTAGGAAACAGGTTTTAAATTGTAAGACATTTCCAGAGGCAGTTGTGGACTCTGACCACAATCTATTGGTTATGAACTGCAAATTAAAATTGAAGAAACTGCAAAAAGGCGGGAAATTAAGGAGATGGGACCTGGATAAACTGACTAAACCAGAGGTTGTACAGAGTGTCAGGGAGAGCGTAAGGGAACAATTGACAGCAGTGGGGGAAAGAAGTACAGTAGAAGAAGAATGGGTAGCTCTGAGGGATGAAGTAGTGAAGACAGCAGAGGATCAAGTAGGTAAAAAGATGAGGGCTAGTAGAAATCCTTGGGTAACAGAAGAAATATTGAATTTAATTGACGAAAGGAGGAAACATAAAAACGCAGTAAATGAAGCAGGCAAAAGGGAATACAAACGTCTCAAAAATGATATCGACAGGAAGTCCAAAATGACTAATCAGGGATGGCTAGAGGACAAATGTAAGAATGTAGAGGCTTATCTCAGTAGGGGTCAGATAGATACTGCCTTCAGGAAAATTAAAGAGACCTTTGGAGAAAAGAGAGCCACTTGTATGAATGTCAAGAGCTCTGATGGAAATCCAGTCCTAAACAAAGAAGGGAAAGCAGGAAAGTGGAAGGAGTAAATAGAGGGTCTATACAAGGGCGATGTACTTGAGGACAATATTATAGAAATGGAAGAGAATGTAGATGAAGATGAAATGGGAGATACGATACTGCGTGAAGAGTTTGACAGAGCACTGAAAGACCTGAGCCGAAACAAGGCCCTGGGAGTAGACAACATTCCATTAGAACTACTGACAGCCTTGGGAGAGCCAGTCCTGATAAAACTCTACCATCTGGTGAGCAAGATGTATGAGACAGGCGAAGTACCCTCAGACATCAGGAAGAATATAATAATTCCAATCCCAAAGAAAGCAGGTGTTGTCAGATGTGAAAAGTACCGAACTATCAGTTTAATAAGTCACAGCTGCAAAATATTAACGCGAATTCTTTACAGACGAATGGAAAAACTGGTAGAAGCGGACCTCGGGGAAGATCAGTTTGGATTCCGTAGAAATATTGGAACACGGGAGGCAATACTGACCTTACGACTTATCTTAGAAAAAAGATTAAGGACAGGCAAACCTACGTTTCTAGCATTTGTAGACTTAGAGAAAGCTTTTGAGAATGTTGAGTGGAATACTCTCTTTCAAATTCGAAAGGTGGCAGGGGTAAAATACAGGGAGCGAAAGGCTATTTACAATTTGTACAGAAAGCAGATGGCATTTATAAGAGTCGAGGGGCTTGAAAGGGAAGCAGTGGTTGGGAAGGGAGTGAGACAGGGTTGTAGCCTCTCCCCAATGTTGTTCAATTTGTATGCTGAGCAAGCAGTGACGGAAACAAAAGAAAATTCGGAGTAGGTATTAAAATCCATGGAGAAGAAATAAAAACTTTGAGGTTCGCCGATGACATTGTAATTCTGTCAGAGACAGCAAAGGACTTGGAACAGCAGTTGAACGGAATGGTCAGTGTCTTGAAAGGAGGGTATAAGATGAACATCAACAAAAACAAAACGAGGATAATGGAATGTAGTCGAATTGAGTCGGGTGATGCTGAGGGAATTAGATTAGGAAAGGAGGCACTTAAAGTAGTGAAGGAGTTTTGCTATTTGGGGAGCAAAATAACTGATGATGGTCGAAGTAGAGATGATATAAAATGTAGACTTGCAATGGCAAGGAAAGCGTTTCTGAAGAAGAGAAATTTGTTAACATCGAGTATAGATTTAAGTGTGAGGAAGTCGTTTCTGAAAGTATTTGTATGGAGTGTAGCCATGTATGGAAGTGAAACATGGACGATAAATAGTTTGGACAGGAAAAGAATAGAATCTTTCGAAATGTGGTGCTACAGAAGAATGCTGAAGATTAGATGGGTAGATCACATAACTAATGAGGAGGTATTGAATAGAATTGGGGAGAAGTGGAGTTTGTGGCACAGCTTGACGAGAGGAAGGGACCGGTTGGTAGGACAGGTCCTGAGGCATCAAGGGATCACAAATTTAGCATTGGAAGGCAGCGTGGAGGGTAAAAATCGTAGAGGGAGACCAAGAGATGAATACACTAAGCAGATTCAGAAGGATGTAGGTTGCAGTAGGTACTGGGAGATGAAGAAACTTGCACAGGGTAGGGTATCTTGGAGAGCTGCACAAACCAGTCTCAGGACTGAAGACCTCAACAACAACATAGGAAGGCGTTGGTGCTGATGGAACGTTATTCTGTGTGCTTGAACAGAATCTAGCCCTACTTCTGCGTGATGCGGGTGAGCATCTGCGTGTCTGCAAAACTACGTTCATTGTCTGTGCTTTAACTGTTTAGTGCGTTTTGCCCTGATCCTAGCAGCACTGAGCTTTATTAGTATTATATGAAACTGGTATGTCAACGTGCTG
This sequence comes from Schistocerca serialis cubense, assembly GCF_023864345.2. Lineage (NCBI taxonomy): Eukaryota > Metazoa > Arthropoda > Insecta > Orthoptera > Acrididae > Schistocerca > Schistocerca serialis. The sequence goes on along the minus strand of NC_064641.1, from coordinate 399,371,636 downwards.
ATTGCTTTTCAAAAAATTAGTGTTTTATTTTCATATCCCTGTTAATGTTACTCTTGAATCTTTTGTCTGATTTCCATTTTATTGAGTTAGCCTGAGTGGGCCTAGTTTCTTGAAACGCACTCGCACTGAATAACGTTAATTTCGCAGTCATTGGTCCATTAGTTTGTACAGCAACCGTTCGCTACTTCTTTGTTATTGGACGGCTGTTGCCAGAGTGTATTGCCTTTTTCAAGAAAATAGCAGCACAGTGACGAATGAAGCCTGGGAACATATACACAGGAAAATGAATACAAAGGGGTAAACACCAGAACTTTCACTTAAACACACAAGAAACTCGCATAGGGTTAGGTCGGGAGAGCGCGAGGGCCATGACGTGAATTACTTATGATCAATCCCATTTCGACCGATCAATGGATTTCTCAATTTCCTGTTCAAGAATTCACAAACATCATGATCGAAGTGGGGTGCAGCATCTTCCTTTTCGTAGATGAAGTCCACATTGTCGTTCTCCAGTTGTGGTATGCACCAATTTTCCAGCATGTTCATTTGTCGCACCTTTGATGCAAGTTGCCTGCCTGCAGGTGAATAAGACTACTACGCAGGTTTCCTCTGTAAAGGCACATTTCTAAAATACTCGTTAAGTGTGGCTGGTGCCACCGAATGTCTTTCCGAACTGTGAGGCCTTAGAGGTACCATTTGCCGTTGTACTGACGCATGTATCAATGTCGCACTCCTCTGTGATCACGCCTCAGGTCCGCGCGAAATTGAAGCGCGGAAGTAGCATAAGTACCTTTTGTTCTTCGCTGTGCACCAGAACAAAACTAGCTGTAGCACTGCTCTTCAAAGGCTTAACATCACATTCTGTGGGGTTGCGGCCATGTGATGTTAATCTAGCAGGCTTGTATCGCCAAGGACATGTCAGTAGTGTCAAAAGTTGTCAAGACCGTCGTGCTGTTGCTCGTTGTAGTGGGAACTGTCATTTTCGACCGCGAAATTTAAAGGAATCATGACCTGAAGGAAAGGGGTAGTTACATTGACGCCACTGCCTCAGGTCTTTTCGTATCCATTCCGAGCGGCGGTGTGACTGAAATGTTTTCCTCGTTCCTAGGTCATTCATCAGAAAAGCGCTTTATTTCGATGTTTGTGTGTTGATTGTTCGACTTCCATTGCAGACGGCTTATAAGAAGGGTTTATATGTGGGTAAGAAGGGCTGTGACGACCCTAACACCGTGTGAAACGTCACATGGCTCTGAGCACTATGCGGCATAACATCTGAGGTTATCAGTCGCCTAAACTTAGAACAACTTAAACCTAACTAACCTAAGGACATCACACGCATCCATGCCCGAGGGCCGACCGGAGTGGCAGAGCAGTTCTAGGCTCTACATCTGGATCCGCGAGATCGCTACGGTCGCAGGTTCGAATCCTGCCTCGGGCACGGATGTGTGTGATGTCTTTAGATTGGTTAGGTTTAAGCAGTTCTAGGGGACTGATGACCTCAGCTGTTAAGTCCCATAGTGCTCAGAGCCGTTTGAACCATGCCCGAGGTAGATTCGAACCTGGGACCGTAGCAGTCGCGCGGTTCCAGACTGAAGCGCCTAGAACCGCTTGGCCACCGCGGCCGGCCGTGTGACACGTCCACGGTGGCGATGGTCAGAATTACGATGAAATTTGGTTCCAGTTCGACATCATTAACCCAATTTACATGTAAGATGAACTTCTGAGCTGTGGCCTTTTTCGCATGTGTCAACACCGTGCTGTTTGGAACGTACTCAACCAAAGCGTGAGGTCGCAGGAGCCACTTTTGCACCATAACAGAAAAAGTTTGTAGGTATCTATGAACCAAACTTAAAACTTATTTATTGCAATAGCAGGTGATTACAAGGTTTAGAAAAAATGATCCTTTAATCAGTGATTCTTTAATCTGTTGCGCAGTGTGTTTGCACGATAACTCCGATTATGTGGTATGAGCCTCCATTGACACTGTTATGAAATATTGTCCCAGTTACTACAAAGTAATTGGGAATGTAAATATTTGCAATAAATTTCTCTTATTTCCGTCTAATATCCCAAACCTTTTTAATCCTTAGACTATTGGTTTCGGTCATCGATTAACATCTTCAAATCGGTTTTAAAACCTGTTCCAAAATACAAAGCCATAGCGGCATCGTCAAAGAATACAAATAAAATCTAGAATCGTCGCACATACTCAAAATTATGGTGTAAACTAGGCAACGCTTTCGACACAATCATCCTCTTACGAGCCCCACTGTTCATAACAAACAATAATATTGGTGCTGTTAAAAGAATGACTCGAACGACACATATTTTAAATACGTGCAGCGACGATAGGTTGATTTTGTGTGTCTTTCAAGAGAATGCTACTATGGCTTGGTTGTATTACAACACGCTTAAAGACACACTCAAAAACGAGGAAAAGAAAATAATCACTCACCAAATTGCTATTGTGACTTACACGTACAAAGAAATAAATGATTTCAATTTCAGAAAAAAAATGGATGCTTTACTCAAGAGAAAGAGCTTCACAAATTGAGCAAGGCAATAACGTGTTTGAAACCCTGCGCCGCCTTGTCACCATCACAATCGGCTGCAGAGTGGGGGGACTGGGCCCCAAGGTGTAAAGAGAATTTTCACAAACTTCGCTCACACCACCTTATTATAATAAGATAAACAATGATTGACTGAATGCAACAAGTACATAAGCCGGTCACGGCAATTATTAGAGAGCGTTCATTCACTTACAAGGAATGGAAAAACTTTTTTTCTTAGAAGTTAACTTAAGAATGTAGCAGGGCGGCAAAATTTTAAATTGATCAGTTACTTACAGCAAGTACCATTAAGAGAAAAGGAAAGTGCCACTCTGGGCAACTATACAAAGTTCTTTAGTTTACACATGAATTTACCAAGACAGAATCAGGGCCCATTACAGAAAATTACAATGAAATGAATACCCCTAGCTGCATACAGGCATTGATATAAGTCATCGGGAACAGTTGAAAATGTGAGCCCCGAACTGGACTGGAACCCTGGATCTCCTGCTTACATGGCAGGCGCTCTATCCATCTTTTTTTCTTTTTGTAATCTCATTTTGTTCGTTATTGTTCGTTTCAATTGTTCTTGGTGGACGTCAGCTGATGCCCGTTGAAATTCGTTATTGATCCATTCACTCAGTTTTTTTATTACAGAGGGCAGCTAACCCTCTGACCGAACAAGCTGAGCTACCGTGCCGGCATCCATCTGAGCCACCGAGGACACAGAGAAGAGTGTGATTGCAGAGACTTATTTTTTTTTTTTTTTTGGTCATCAGTCTACTGACTGGTTTGATGCGGCCCGCCACGAAATCCTTTCCTGTGCTAACCTCTTCATCTCAGAGTAGCACTTGCAACCTACGTCCTCAATTATTTGCTTGACGTATTCCAATCTCGGCCTTACTCTACAGATTTTGCCCTTACAGCTCCCTCTAGTACCATGAAAGTCATTAACTCATGTCTTAGCAGATGTCCTATCATCCTGTCCCTTCTCCTTATCAGTGTTTTCCACATATTCCTATGCTCTCCGATTCTGCGTAGAACCTCCTCATTCCTTACCTTATCAGTCCACCCAATTTTCAACATTCGTCTATAGCACCACATCTCAAATGTTCGATTCTCTTCTGTTCCGGTTTTCCCACAGTCCATGTTTCACTACCATACAATGCTGTACTCCAGACGTACATCCTCAGAAATTTCTTCCTCAAATTAAGGACGGTATTTGATATTAATAGACTTCTCTTGCCCAGAAATGCCTTTTTTTGCCATAGCGAGTCTGCTTTTGATGTCCTCCTTGCTCCATCCGTCATTGGTTATTTTACTGCCTAGGTAGCAGAATTCCTTAACTTCTTTGACTTCGTGACCATCAATCCTGATGATAGGTTTCTCGCTGTTCTCATTTCTACTACTTCTCATTACCTTCGTCTTTCCCCGATTTACTCTCAAACCATACTGTATACTCATTAGACTGTTCATTCCGTTCAGCAGATCATTTAATTCTTCTTCACTTTCACTCAGGATAGCAATCTCATCAGCGAATCGTATCATTGATATCCTTTCGCCTTGTATTTTAATTTCACTCCTGAACCTTTCTTTTATTTCCGTCATTGCTTCCTCGATGTAGAGATTGAAGAGTAGGGGCGAACGGCTACAGCCTTGTCTTACACCCTTCTTAATACGAGCACTTCGTTCTCGATCGTCCACTCTTTTTATTCCCTCTTGGTTGTTGTACATATTGTATATGACCCGTCTCTCCCTATAGCTTACCCCTACTTTTTTCAGAATCTCGAACAGCTTGCACCATTTTATATTGTCGAACGCTTTTTCCATGTCGACAAATCCTATGAAAGTGTCTTGATTTTTCTTTAGCCTTGCTTCCATTATTAACCGTAACGTCAGAATTCCTCTCTCGTCCCTGTACTTTTCCTAAAGCCAAACTGATCGTCACCTAGCGCATTCTCAATTTCTTTTCCATTCTTCTGTATATTATTCTCGTAAGCAGCTTCGATGCATGAGCTGTTAAGCTGATGGTGCGGTAATTCTCGCACTTGTCAGCTCTTGCCGTCTTCGGAATTGTGTGGATGATGCTTTTCCGAAAGTCAGATGGTATATCGCCAGACTCATATATTCTACACACCAACGTGAATAGTCGTTTTGTTGCCACTTCCCCCAATGATTTTAGAAATTCTGATGGAATGTTATCTATCCCTTCTGCCTTATTTGACCGTAAGTCCTCCAAAGCTCTTTTAAATTCCGATTCTAAAACTGAATCCCCTATTTCTACATCGACTCCTGTTTCTTCTTCTATCACATCAGACAAATCTTCACCCTCATAGAGGCTTTCAATGTACTCTTTCCACCTATCTGCTCTCTCCTCTGCATTTAACAGTGGAATTCCCGTTGACCTCTTAATGTTACCACCGTTGCTTTTAATGTCACCAAACGTTGTTTTAACTTTCCTGTATACTGAGTCTGTCCTTCCGACAATCATATCTTTTTCGATGTCTTCACATTTTTCCTGCAGCCATTTCGTCTCAGCTTCCGTGCACTTCCTATTTATATTAAAATGTAAACTTTCACGGCCGGAAATATCATGTACATTATAATTATCCGGGCTGTTATGCCGTGGTCGGTTATCACCTCAGAATTCATCAACCGACCACGGCATAACAGCCCGGATAATTATAATGGACACTTCCTATTTATTTCATTCCTCAGCGACTTGTATTTCTGTATTCCTGATTTTACCGGAACATGTTTGTACTTCCTCCTTTCATCAATCAACTGAAGTATTTCTTCTGTTACCCATGGTTTTTTCGCAGCTACCTTCTTTGCACCTATGTTTTCCTTGCCAACTTCTGTGATGGCTCTTTTTAGAGATGTCCATTCATCTTCAACTGCACTGCCTACTGCGCTATTCCTTATTGCTGTATCTACACTCCTGGAAATTGAAATAAGAACACCGTGAATTCATTGTCCCAGGAAGGGGAAACTTTATTGACACATTCCTGGGGTCAGATACATCACATGATCACACTGACAGAACCACAGGCACATAGACACAGGCAACAGAGCATGCACAATGTCGGCACTAGTACAGTGTGTATCCACCTTTCGCAGCAATGCAGGCTGCTATTCTCCCATGGAGACGATCGTAGAGATGCTGGATGTAGTCCTGTGGAACGGCTTGCCATGCCATTTCCACCTGGCGCCTCAGTTGGACCAGCGTTCGTGCTGGACGTGCAGACCGCGTGAGACGACGCTTCATCCAGTCCCAAACATGCTCAATGGGGGACAGATCTGCAGATCTTTCTGGCCAGGGTAGTTGACTTACACCTTCTAGAGCACGTTGGGTGGCACGGGATACAGGCGGACGTGCATTGTCCTGTTGGAACAGCAAGTTCCCTTGCCGGTCTAGGAATGGTAGAACGATGGGTTCGATGACGGTTTGGATGTACCGTGCACTATTCAGTGTCCCCTCGACGATCACCAGTGGTGTACGGCCAGTGTAGGAGATCGCTCCCCACACCATGATGCCGGGTGTTGGCCCTGTGTGCCTCGGTCGTATGCAGTCCTGATTGTGGCGCTCACCTGCACGGCGCCAAACACGCATACGACCATCATTGGCACCAAGGCAGAAGCGACTCTCATCGCTAAAGACGACACGTCTCCATTCGTCCCTCCATTCACGCCTGTCGCGACACCACTGGAGGCGGGCTGCACGATGTTGGGGCGTGAGCGGAAGACGGCCTAACGGTGTGCGGGACCGTAGCCCAGCTTCATGGAGACGGTTGCGAACGGTCCTCGCCGATACCCCAGGAGCAACAGTGTCCCTAATTTGCTGGGAAGTGGCGGTGCGGTCCCCCACGGCACTGCGTAGGATCCTACGGTCTTGGCGTGCATCCGTGCGTCGCTGCGGTCCGGTCCCAGGTCGACGGGCACGTGCATCTTCCGCCGACCACTGGCGACAACATCGATGTACTGTGGAGACCTCATGCCCCACGTGTTGAGCAATTCGGCGGTACGTCCACCCGGCCTCCCGCATGCCCACTATACGCCCTCGCTCAAAGTCCGTCAACTGCACATACGGTTCACGTCCACGCTGTCGCGGCATGCTACCAGTGTTAAAGACTGCGATGGAGCTCCGTATGCCACGGCAAACTGGCTGACACTGACGGCGGCGGTGCACAAATGCTGCGCAGCTAGCGCCATTCGACGGCCAACACCGCGGTTCCTGGTGTGTCCGCTGTGCCGTGCGTGTGATCATTGCTTGTACAGCCCTCTCGCAGTGTCAGGAGCAAGTATGGTGGGTCTGACACACCGGTGTCAATGTGTTCTTTTTTCCATTTCCAGGAGTGTATATCGTTAGAGAACTTCAAACGTATCTCGTCATTCCTTAATGCTTCCGTGTCCCACTTGTTTGCGTATTGATTATTCCTGACGTCTTGAACTTCAGCCTACCATGATGTAATCTAATTGAAATCTTCCCGTATCTCTCGGCCTTTTCCAAGTATACCTCCTCCTCTTGTGATTCTTGAACATGGTATTAGCTATTACTAGCTGAAACTTGTTGCAGAACTCAATTAGACTTTCTCCTCTTTCATTCATTGTCCCAAGCCCATATTCTCCTGTAACCTTTTCTTCTACTCCTTCCCCTACAACTGCATTCCAGTCGCCCATGACTATTAGATTTTCGTCCCCCTTTACATACTGCATTACCCTTTCAATATTCTCATACACTTTCTCTATCTGTTCATCTTCAGCTAGCGACGTCGGCATGTATACCTGAACTATCGATGTCGTTGTTGGTCTGTTGTCGATTCTGATTAGAACAACCTGGTCACTGAACTGTTCACAGTAACACACCCTCTGCCCTACCTTCCTATTCATAACGAATCCTACACCTGTTATACCATTTTCTGCTGCTGTTGATATTACCCGATACTCATCTGACCAGAAATCCTTGTCTTCTTTCCACTTCACTTCACTGACCCCTACTATATCTAGATTGAGCCTTTGCATTTCCCTTTTCAGATTTTCTAGTTTCCCTACCACGTTCAAGCTTCTGACATTCCACGCCCCGACTCGCAGAACGTTATCCTTTCGTAGATTGTTCAATCTTTTTCTCACGGTAACCTCCCCCTTGGCAGTCCCCTCCCGGAGATCCGAATGGGGGACTATTCCGGAATCTTTTGCCAATGGAGAGATCATCATGACACTTCTTCAATTACAGGCCACATGTCCTGTGGATACACGTTACGTGTCTATTATGCAGTGGTTTCCATTGCCTTCTGCATCCTCATGTCGTTGATCATTGCTGATTCTTCCGCCTTTAGGGGCAATTTCCCACCTCTAGGACAAGAGAGTCCCCTGAACCTCTATCCGCTCCTCCGCCCTCTTTGACAAGGCCGTTGGCAGAATGAGGATGATTTCTTATGCCGGAAGTCTTCGGCCGCCGATGCTGATTATTTATCGAAATGTAGGCAGTTGCGGGGATCGAACCCGGGACCGAAGACGTTCTTGGTTATGAAATAAAGACGCTACACCTAGACTACGGGTCTAGACCTGCCCATTATCCTCATTACTCGTGGTTTTTTGGCATTTCCCGTAAGAGTTCGAGCACTGTTTGTGCATCTTACAGAAGAAGATGGTCAATTGGCCGGTATATATATATATATATATATATATATATATATATATATATATATATATAGGGTGAGTCACCTAACATTACCGCTAGATATATTTAGTAAACCACATCAAATACTGACGAATCGATTCCACAGACCGAACGTGAGAAAGGGGCTAGTGTAATTGGTTAATACAAACCATAAAAAAATGCACGGAAGTATGTTTTTTAACACAATTCTAGGTTTTTTTAAATGGAGCCCCGATACTTTTGTTAGCATATAAACAAATACGTAATCAGTGCCGTTTGTTACATTGTAAAATGTTAACTACATCCGGAGATATTGTAACCTAAAGTTGACGCTTGAGTAGCACTCCTCCGCTGTTCGATCGCGTGTATCGGAGAGCACCGACTTACGTAGGGATACAAAGGGAACGGTGATGGACCTTAGGTACAGAAGACACTGGAACAGCACATTACGTCCATATGCTAACGCCTTTTTATTGGTCTTTTTCACTGACGCACATGTACATTACCATGAGGGGTGAGGTACACGTACACACGTGGTTTCCGCTTTCAATTACTGAGTGGAATAGAGTGTGTCCCGAAATGTCAGGCCAATAGATGTTCGATGTGGTGGCCATCATTTGCTGCACACAATTCCAATCTCTGGCGTAATGAATGCCGTACACGCCGCAGTACATCTGGCGTAATGTCGCCGCAGGCTGCCACAATACGTTGTTTCATATCCTCTGCGGTTGTAGGCACATCACGGTACACATTCTCCTTTTACGTACCCTACAGAAAGACGTCCAGAGGTGTGAGATCAGGAGAACGGGCTGGCCAAGTTATGCGTGCTCCACGTCCTATGAAACCCCCGTCGAACATCCTGTCAAGGGTCAGCCTAGTGTTAATTGTGGAATGTGCAGGTGCACCATCATGCCGATACCACATACGTCGACGCGTTTCCAGTGGGACACACTCTATTCCACTTCGTAATTGAAAACGGAAACCACGTGTGTACGTTTACCCCACCCCTCATGGTAATGTACATGTGCGTCAGTGAAAAAGACCAATAAAAAGGTGTTAGCATGTGGACGTAATGTGCTGTTCCAGTCTCTTCTGTACCTAAGGTCCATCACCGTTCCCTTTGGATCCCTACGCAATTCGGTGCTCTCCGATACACACAATCGAACAGCGGAGGAGTGGTACTCAAGCGTCAACTTTAGGTTACAATATCTCCGGATGTAATTAACATTTTACAATGCAACAAACGGCACTGATTGCGCATTTGTTTATATGTTCAGATATGCTAACAAAAGTAACGGGGTTCCATTTTAAAAAAACCTAGTTTTGTGTTAAAAACATACTTCCGTGCATTTTTTTATGGTTTGTATTAACCAATTACACTAGCCCCTCTCCTCACGTTAGGTCTGTGGAATCGATTCGTCAGTATTTGAGGTGGTTTACGAAATATATATATATATATTTTTTTAAATTTGTAAATCACTTACTCACATCTGAACTAATATCTCACACAGCTGTACTGATTAAATAATTTAATAAATGCACTCTTTTAAGTCAGTAATTATGTAAACATAAATCCGAAGATGCCAACAGTCATCTACACGAATAAGTGATTTTAACGCTCTTGACAGTTGAAAACTTATTCACTGTTCATAAACAGTTTAAAATCTACACAAATAAAATCCATCAGGACGGTCTTACAGTCTAAAGTTAGCAATTAAATAATTGACTATTAACAAAACAACTAATTAGAAAATAGATGAACGATAATCAGAACTTAGATGAGCTCAACGGCTCAGATCAGTGAGGTAATCCAGTGATGATAAACGAAAGGAGAGACAATAAAGATAGTGTAATCTCAGACAATCAGTTAACTGATGAAAGCTTCTCTCAAAATTTTAGTTCATATAACTTTTACACATTTCTGGCTGTTAAATCACGGACTACAAATCCGTACGGAAAAAATATGCACTTACAATGACACCGCATTTCGTGGCGGTTACAGTGGATTCGATAGAACACTTTCATTATTCCTCTGTTTTTAGTTTATTCCATTCGTGCTCAGACTCCTCACAAGCATCGGTCCAATCACAGACCACCGGAACATGCAGGTTACCCGAAAGTCCGTTCTTGAGCAAACTAATATCTCTGACGAGAACCCATTTGGCACCGGCTTGAAACAAGGAAATAGGGAAGTACAACAAAATATTACAATCGGGAAACTAAACTTATATAAATAACAAAGCATCGCATAGCTATGAGTGAGAAATACACAACAGGTTCAGTGAGCTTTGAGATAAAAGTGGGAGCCTGTACTCAAGGCCAAGCTACTTAAAGGCGGTGCTTAGGATATTAGATTCTATTCCACGTAAAAGGTTAGAATACAAGGTAAACGCAGGTACCGACGAGCGGGCCATACAATTATCAGATGCAAGATGTACACCTAGAGGAAATTACAGCTCAAACAGTTGGCCATTAGAAGATAGCTGCTAGAGAACCAAAACAAATTCCAAGTGCACTTAGCGCATCCCAGCCCGTCTTAGAGTAGTATTTATCCCACTCCACACAACTCCAACATACGGCTCGCAAAGAGTATAATATTATTTTTATTGAAACTCACTTGAGAATTTACCACCAGTTTTAAAATAGTAGCATTTACGACCGCCAAATTTTAATTTGATTGTGACGGCCGCTTTAAATAACAGACAGTACTTCACTTACACCACTAGATACTTAACAAATATTCCAATAATTATTGTACCACTCCCTCAATACGGCCCAAGTTGTTAACAATACTATTGTTTAACCAAGCGCACTAAATCACAGGTATTACAACGAATACACCCAGCCTGCCAAACTGCTAAGCAAATCATTAAGAGTACTTAAGGTTTCTTACGATAAACATGAATACCTCAACCGCTTTCAGAAGGTTTATAATTTCAGTCTATCTCTTAACACTGCTAGGCACCGGTAGTTTGCACTGACCAGAGCAGCCGTTGAAGTGCCTTCTACCTGTGCGGAAAATGTTTCAATCAAGCCAGTCATCACAATTTTTTTTTATTTACACATTCACCATTCTCAAAATACAATCACAAGACCCGCTTCACGAACACGGCACTTAAAAAAAAGAAAAAAAAACTCCAGCTGACTTCCAATAACGTAACGTCAGACTCAATTTCGATAAACAGAAGCCACATGGCACCTTATACTGATCTAACAGCAGTCGAGTAATACTCAATACCAATAGACCCAATATCACTTCTGCTCACCAACTAAATTTGCTCACTGCTTCCTTTTTTCACCGTCCAGCAATTTCGACGAGCCAAGTTTAACTTGTGTTGCTTGAGGCTTTCCCGACGGACATGTTGTATATATGGTTCTCGGGCGCACCTGAACTTGAGGCTTTCCCGACGGACATGTTGTATATATGGTTCTCCGTCGCACGTGAAGATGTCGGCCAGTTGCGCTGACGAAATATTGCGGAGTTTTCACTATGACATCCGACGTCTCGCCCGAGAACCATATATACAACAAGTTTAACTTGATTCCCAAAGCCCTTCCGTCCTCCAATAGTACTAATTCCACAATTAATATCCGGTCCTTTGTGAGACATGTCGGAGGTTCATTTCCGTCTTCTCGCTGGTAGCACGCACATGCTGCGCAAATTCCACCCATCGGCACCACTGTTCCAAAACTAAATGGTTCAAATGGCTCTGAGCACTATGGGACTTAACACCTGTGGTCATCAGTCCCCTAGAACTTAGAACTACTTAAACCTAACTAACCTAAGGACATCACACACATCCATGCCCGAGGCAGGATTCGAACCTGCGACCGTAGCGGTCGCGCGGTTCCGGACTGAGCGCCTGAACCGCTAGACCACCGCGGCCGGTTGTTCCAAAACTGCCCCAGTGTCTAACTGCCCACAGCACTCTCACGTCCGGTATTTCACTGAAAAACGTGCGGCATACCAGCCGTTGAAGAACCTCGTAGTGGGCTGCCATGATTGATAACAGCCGAATATCGATGGGCTGCAGGGCCAGTAACTCGTGCTAACCGGCACGTCTCGGCGTTGTTCCACTTCTGGCAGTTATGCAAACATATTGATAGAGTTGTATGTCTCCCTGAGAGGTATCGTGCCAAACTGTGTCCAATTATCCCTCTCCAAAATGATACAGACATTCTGAACTGCGGAGAAACCCGGCGACTCTGCTGGCCAAGGTAGTGCTTCGCAAGAACGAAGACAAGCAGTAGAAATTATCACTGTGAGCGGCAGACATTATCCTGATGAAATGCAACCCCATGATGGCTTACCTTGAAGAGCAGCAAAATGGGGCGTAGAACATCGTTGACGTACATATATGCTATAACGGTATCGCAGATGACAAACAACTGAGTCCTGCTATGAAATGAAGTGTGGCACCAGATAGTCACATGTAGCCGTCGGGCAGTACGGCGGGCGACCGACGGGTGGGTAACTCACCACTGCCCGGGGCGTCTCCAGACAGGACTACGCCTCGGAGTGGGACTCATCACTGAAGAAAACTTCAATCGAGTAAATACATGAGTCCGACACCCCTGCAAACGGTGTTAGTGCTGTACAAAGGTCAATGGTAGTCGGGGAAAAGGACGCCATAAGCTCAACCACCTTCCTGTTAGCCTCCTATTAATGGTGCTTGTGGTCACTGAAGCACCAGTTAAGTTACACATCGGATCAGCGATAACAATGAATCCAGACTCTGAGAGCCCCTCAGACGAGCGCTCGGTCTTCACGTTCTGTCGTCTCGCTAGATCGACCGCTTCCTTCTTGACGTTGTGTTCGTCGATAGTTCATCCAATCCCGCCAACATTGTCGAAATGTGGCATCGCTCCTTTTCACGTTTGAGGGATTCACCGATTACTCCAACAGCCTTCTTTGAGCTCATCTAAATGTCCTCCCTCTAATGCTGACATCTGCATATATACACTCCTGGAAATGGAAAAAAGAACACATTGACACCGGTGTGTCAGACCCACCATACTTGCTCCGGACACTGCGAGAGGGCTGTAAAAGCAATGATCACACGCACGGCACAGCGGACACACCAGGAACCGCGGTGTTGGCCGTCGAATGGCGCTAGCTGCGCAGCATTTGTGCACCGCCGCCGTCAGTGTCAGCCAGTTTGCCCTGGCATACTGAGCTCCATCGCAGTCTTTAACACTGGTAGCATGCCGCGACAGCGTGGACGTGAACCGTATGTGCAGTTGACGGACTTTGAGCGAGGGCGTATAGTGGGCATGCGGGAGGCCGGGTGGACGTACCGCCGAATTGCTCAACACGTGGGGCGTGAGGTCTCCACAGTACATCGATGTTGTCGCCAGTGGTCGGCGGAAGGTGCACGTGCCCGTCGACCTGGGACCGGACCGCAGCGACGCACGGATGCACGCCAAGACCGTAGGATCCCACGCAGTGCCGTAGGGGACCGCACCGCCACTTCCCAGCAAATTAGGGACACTGTTGCTCCTGGGGTATCGGCGAGGACCATTTGCAACTGTCTCCATGAAGCTGGGCTACGGTCCCGCACACCGTTAGGCCGTCTTCCGCTCACGCCCCAACATCGTGCAGCCCGCCTCCGGTGGTGTCGCGAAAGGCGTGAATGGAGGGACGAATGGAGACGTGTCGTCTTCAGCGATGAGAGTCGCTTCTGCCTTGGTGCCAATGATGGTCGTATGCGTGTTCGGCGCCGTGCAGGTGAGCGCCACAATCAGGACTGCATACGACCGAGGCATACAGGGCCAACACCCGGCATCATGGTGTGGGGAGCGATCTCCTACACTGGCCGTACACCACTGGTGATCGTCGAGGGGACACTGAATAGTGCACGGTACATCCAAACCGTCATCGAACCCATCGTTCTACCATTCCTAGACCGGCAAGGGAACTTGCTGTTCCAACAGGACAATGCACGTCCGCATGTATCCCGTGCCACCCAACGTGCTCTAGAAGGTGTAAGTCAACTACCCTGGCCAGCAAGATCTCCGGATCTGTCCCCCATTGAGCATGTTTGGGACTGGATGAAGCGTCGTCTCACGCGGTCTGCACGTCCAGCATGAACGCTGGTCCAACTGAGGCGCCAGGTGGAAATGGCATGGCAAGCCGTTCCACAGCACTACATCCAGCATCTCTACGATCGTCTCCATGGGAGAATAGCAGCCTGCATTGCTGCGCAAGGTGGATATACACTGTACTAGTGCCGACATTGTGCATGCTCTGTTGCCTGTGTCTATGTGCCTGTGGTTCTGTCAGTGTGATCATGTGATGTATCTGACCCCAGGAATGTGTCAATAATGTTTCCCCTTCCTGGGACAATGAATTCACGGTGTTCTTATTTCAAATTCCAGGAGTGTAGTTGAGATGGCTGTTTGCAAGATATGGTTACTGTCCATGTGAGCAGACGGAATGTAATTCTTAAAGATTTCATGCCTGGTATCGACATGTCCCCTGTTTACTATCCTTGCAAGCTGCTTAGCGAAACTGCGTTGAAGCGTCGCCAAATCATCGATCGGCCGCCAAAGTTAAGTTTTGTATTTCCAATATGGAAATATCAATTTGTGACTAATTTACGTAACTACTTCCTTGTACGACGTTTCTTTGTCTTAGAGTGTAGATCTGAAAATGGTTACCGCTGACTGGAACCGATAGTCTAAAGAAGAAAACGTTTTGTAATCATAGATGCAAAAAAAAGAACTTTTTCTACTGTTTTTGGGTCACTGTTTTGTTTGCAACTATGTTGATGCTTGTGGTAAATTTTTCTTATGAATCGTCGTCTAATTGGGCTCAAACCTCCTGCTTGGGCAACCATAAAAAAAAACAAAAACCTTCTTCTTTACCATAAAGAAGAGGTCCCAGGTGTAGTTCTCGTAGTCGAATGTAATAGTGCACTCCTATGTGCTCTCAGTTAAAAATTCTTTATAACACTCCCAGATCATCAAAGTGACTGGACATTTCTCTGTTCCAGTTCTTCAATCTTATGAACGATAGTATTGTACACTTTACTTCTGAGATGACATCAACTAGAAAATTCTAAAAGCTTAAGTTCCGGTGATCGTAAAGAGTCTGTGTCGGACGTATCCATCTTTGGCCACATTGTCACGTTAGGTGTAATCTTACATTAGCAACAGAAGTATGCATTGCCAATTACAGGGGGAATTAGTAGAAAAGTTCACATTTCAGATCTTTTTTTAGATTTTTTTTTAGAAATATGTGGTAACTTCCTATGGGACTAAACTGCTGAGGTCATCGGTCCCTAGGCTTACACAGTGCTTCGTCTAAGTGTAACTAACTTAGGCTGAAGGACAACACACACACCCATGCCCGACCTTGGTAAGGTGCTAAGGTGCCCTAGACCACGCGGCGGGCCACCTTTGTAACGCAGTACATCACTGTTTCTACGTATCGTCGATCCTACAGGTTGTTGGTAGATTTGTGAAGGTATGTGTCTACGAACAAGTTCATGCAATTCGCGTAAATAGCTGGCCGCTGATTTGTGTACGCCGTAATGGAGCCTGATAGCAACCTCGACTGTTTCCATCGCATTCGTATACGGCGAATTTGGTTGCCAAGACAAGGGAGTTCTTTGTAGAACTCTTCAAGTCACTGTAGCTCCGTTCTGTGCCCGAGACATAGACAATTATCCTGCTGAAAAGTGACATCGCCTTCGGGGAAGACATCAACCGTCAAGGCGTGTAGGTGATCCCAACCTGTCAGCTTGTCTTCTATTACTACCGTATATCCCATGCAAGCGCTGGAGAATGTTGGTCATAGTATAATATTGTTCCCAGTGGCGTTCATCCGTGTCGCGTTACACTTTTCGAGCCGGTGTTCGCATGGATGATTGGGTTTGTGGAGACGACCGCAGACCTGGTGTAGTAAAAACGTTATTCTTCCCAGGAGCTAACATGTTTCCCTTTTTCCACGTTACGATGTCGATAATCCCCAGCCCACTGCAATCGTAAATGAGGGTATCGTTGAGCCAACATGTGAAAACTTAGGGATCGTGTGCTGCGGCGTCCCATGTTCGACAACGTACGATGAACGGTGTGCTCCGAAAAACTTACGTACGCACAGATGCCAAAGATCTCCACCCGTCCTGCTTTACAGAGCAGACAAGCCTCCGAACCGCATGTTCTAGGAGGATTCTTGGACGACCAACCACTTATCGCCTACTGGTACTTTCATTAGTCTTCAACTTTTTTCCATAGATGCTTATGACAGTAGCAGGTGAATATTCGACCAGCTACGCCGTTTTCCAGATACTCGTTCACAGGCTCTGGGTCATGACAATCTGCCTTTTGTCAAAATCGCTTCTGTCATGGGATTTCCTACTATGCTGCCTGTCTCGTCGCTAGAATGATGCCCCATCCGTCTTTGCTCCGCTTATACATATTTCTTAAAGCATATCGTTCCCGCAACACCCCAAATCGGCAACCAACCTCGAAATGGGCAGTAGCCATAATTATTTGACTTGTCAAAAAAAACTGGCTCTGAGCACTATGGGACTTAACTGCTGTAGTCATCAGTCCCCTAAAACTTAAAACTACTTAAAGCTAACTAACCTAAGGATATCACATACATCCATGCCCTAGGCAGGATTCAAACCTGCGACAGCAGCGGTCACGCGGTTCCAGACTGTAGAGCCTAGAACCGCTCGGCTACTACGGCCAGCTTTGACTGGTCAGTGTACAATTATTCTAAATAGGACAATGACGGCTTCGATTATTACGCAAACGGTTTGTTGGCGAATTCATGTTTACTGGAAAGTTTCTGTTGCTATAATTCGGCGATGGTACACTTCAATTGTGTCAGTTATTTATGAAGGTAAACCGTGTGATGCCCAACCGTGACCAAACTACTGCAGTTAGAGAGTAGCTTGTTTACGCTGCAGCGTGGAGGGCGTGTTGGACTCATCGTCTTTCACCCTCGGTAAAGATCCTTAGGCTGAGAGGACCTAACGCCGTTCTGGAGGGACTGGAATCAGGAAAAACACCCACCTCCGTCCGAGATTGAACCGGGTCCGTCCAGGCCGCTGTGCAGTACACTACCAGCTAGACCATCAAGGGCACATAAAATATATAACACAAAAATAGGAAGAAAGATTGGAGTTTAACGTGCTGTAAACATCAAAGTATTAGAGACGGAATAATACGGGTTGTGTCACCCAAATACGGTAATCCTCACGCCAGAGATTCAAGTAAGAAAGAACTGGGCCCGCCCGGTTGGCCGTGCGGTATAACGCACGGCTTTCCAGGCGGGAAGGAGCGCCTGGTCCCCGGCACGAATCCGCCCGGCGGCTTTGTGTCGAGGTCCGGCGAGCCGGCAAGTCTGTGGATGGCTTTTAGCCGGTTTTCCATCTTCCTCGGCAAATGTGGACTGGTTCCCCTTATTCCGCCTCAGCTACACTATGTCGGCGATTGCTGGTCATACAAGTTCTCCATGTACGCGCACACCACCATTACTCTACCACGCAAACATAGGGGTTACACTCGTCTGGTGTAAGACGTTCCCTGGGGGGTCCACCGTGGGTCGAACCGCACAGTATCACTGGGATCGGTGTGGTGCGGCAGAGGGGTGAAGTGGACTGTGGTAGTCGTCGTGGGGTTGTGGACCACTGCGGCTGCTGCGGGGACGGAGCCTCTCCGTCGTCTCTAGGTCCCCGATTAACATAACATAACAATGAACTAACTAAAAAAATAGACAACTGTAAAGCTAAAAAACAAGTAGTTACATGTTTATAGAAAATGCTGGAAGTGGTAGCCATGGACATCTAGGCATCGTTGAGTTCGTGTGAACATTTTCCCACCAACGTGCCGTACTTTAGGAGGCATGATGTTGTTAATTTCTCTAGTAATGTTAGGTTTAAGATCGTCTATTGCGCGAAAAATGTCAGCATAGACTTTGCTTTTTAATGCGCCCCATAAATAAAAATCACACGATGTTAAGTCAGGAGCCCTAGAGGGCCAGAGGCTTCTATTGTCAAGTCTGTCCTCATGGAACACGTTGGTGATGTTGGCCATACAGTGGTTGGATGTGTCAGCAGTTGCTCTGTCTTGCTGGAATACTGCATACAGCCTCTCTGTATCTCGTAATTGTGCAAAGAAAATATCTCTAGACATCCGGCACCATTTCAAGTGTAACGGAAACACGTGCGAACAATAATATGCGTGCCGGACCACACACATCAAACACCACCTTCTCTGAGTGGAGAGGTTCTTCATGCAGAATTGACCTGCGACTAGTAGCTACCATTCTGGGAGTTTACGTAACCTGACAAATGAAGCCAGGCCTCATCTGACGTGAAGTAAAGCAAGAGGTCCGAGTAACCGTTAGCAGTTGATCATAACAGCCAGTCACTATAATGAATTCTTTTTCCCTGACACCTAAATTTCAACTCTTGCCCCACACTCACACGCCATGATTTTAATTTTATATCTGTTAGTACACGATGACACGATGTACGAGGTACAGTCGTGCTCGAAAGTATGTGAACGACCTGAATTGCATTTCGCCTGATTCGCATGCAACCCACAGAACGATGCTGTCTAGCAGGTCCTCAAATCGCTCCTCGGTACAGTCGTTTGACTATTGAAAATGGTTCCAACAAGTCACCACTAGAAAGCACTGCAATATATCACAATAACTCAAGGTGTAAAGTTATACCAAGGTACTACAAATATCAGGGAACACCTTATCACAGATAAGACTGTCCTTAAGGCTTGTAAACTCACATTTCTTACAATTAATGACATACCTGAAATGTTACCACTCTCATTTTTACGTCAGATAGGTAATTCACGTAGTAAATTCATCTTATCCATGATTTCCTCTGGAAAATAACATACCGTACTTATTATTTAACACAAAATTACATTAAAAATTTAAGTTACTCACGAGCAGCTAGTTGAGAATGTGTATGAACTTCAAATGACACGACGAACCGTCTCGTTCTGCATATCTATTCAACCCAGGTCATGTAAACTAAGCAAAGACTTTGTGACTGAAGGAAACTAACAGTCATTTCTGACTAGGCATACAGAGAGTGATATACCTCGATTTTTAGACAGTATCAGTTAGCAAATATCAACTTTAAATTACATAACGTAAACATTTTTAACGGACGTCAATTCCTACACAGCATCTATTGTCCTTGTCCAACGAACTACGAGAGATGTTAAATATTGCTTCTTCACAAGTAACCTACTTGAAATGCCGTGAGGTAAAGCTTTGTGTTGGACAGCGATTCAGACCCAGAACCTAATCTGATTGTTATCGACGCACAATAAACTGTGACACATCGGATTTTCTCGGCAGTAGGTAGATGTTTTAACTGAAATGACGAGACGAAAATTTAATTTTTTTCCATCCCAGGACTCCAACCTGGCACCTATCGCAGTTATATTCTACAGAAAACGAACGTTAAATACGGGTTTGTTGCACCAGCAGTGACATGTGAGCATGTTTGAACAAGAAATAACATTACGAAGAGTTCAGTGCTGACTGGGAATCGAATCCCACACATATCGTTGTTGACTGCACACAAGGAGACGTCAGCTACCGAATTTTTCTCCACCAGCAGCTCGGAATAACACCCTTGAACTTACAGTGATCTCGTAAATAGTTCTGTGTCTCACTGGGCGTTACAAACGTCAGATATCGTTACTGTTGACAACGAATGAAATTACATTGTTGTTGATGTTGTTGTCTTCAGTCCTGAGACTGGTTTGATGCAGCTCTCCATACTACTCTATCCTGTGCAAGCTTCTTCATCTCTCTGTACTTACTGCAACCTACATCCTTCTGAATCTGCTTAGTGTATTCATCTCTTGGTCTCCCTCCACGAATTTTACCCTCCACGCTGCCCTCCAATGCTAAATTTGTGATTCCTTGATGCCTCATAACATGTCCTACCAAACGGGCCCTCCTTCTTGTCAAGTTGTGCCACAAACTCCTCTTCTCCCCAATTCTGTTCAATAGCTCCTCATTAATTATGTAATCTACCCATCTAATCTTCAGAATTCTTCTG
The DNA here is from genome assembly GCF_023864345.2 of Schistocerca serialis cubense. Lineage (NCBI taxonomy): Eukaryota > Metazoa > Arthropoda > Insecta > Orthoptera > Acrididae > Schistocerca > Schistocerca serialis. The sequence goes on along the minus strand of NC_064641.1, from coordinate 399,351,372 downwards.
TAGCACCACATTTCGAAAGCATCTGTTCTCTTCTTGTCCAAACTATTTATCGTCCATGTTTCACTTCCATACATGGCTACAGTCCATACAAATACTTTCAGAAACGATTTCCTGACTCTTAAATCAATACCCGATGCTAACAAAATTCTCTTCTTCAGAAACGCTTTCCTTGCCATTGACAGTCTACATTTTATATCCTCTCTACTTCGACCATCATCAGTTATTTTGCTCCCCAAATATCAAAACTCCTTTACTACTTTATGTGTCTCATTTCCTAATCTAATTCCTTCAGCATCACCCGACTTAATTCAAAAATGGTTCAAATGGCTCTGAGCACTATGGGACTCAACTGCTGAGGTCACAAGTCCCCTAGAACTTAGAACTACTTAAACCTAACTAACCTAAGGACAACACACACATCCATGCCCGAGTCAGGATTCGAACCTGCGACCGTAGCGGTCGCGCGGTTCCAGACTGTAGCGCCAGAACCGCTCGGCCACCAGCGGCCGGCCGACTTAATTCGACTACATTCCATTATCCTCGTTTTGCTTTTGTTGATGTTCATCTTGTATCCTCCTTTCAAGACTGTCCATTCCGTTCAACTGCTCTTCCAAGTCCTTTGCTGTCTCTGACAGATTTACAATGTCATAGGCGAACCTCAACGTTTTTATTTCTTCTCCATGGACTTTAATACCTACTCCGAATTTTTCTTTTGTTTCCTTCACTGCTTGCTCAATACACAGATTGAATAACATCTGGGACAGGCTACAACCCTGTCTCACTCCCTTCACAACCGCTGCTTCCCTTTCATGTCCCTCGACTCTTATAACTGCCATCTGGTTTCTGTACAAATTGTAAATAGCCTTTCGCTCCCTGTATTTTACCCCTGCCACCTTTAGAATTTGAAAGAGAGTATTCCACTCAACATTGTCAACAGCTTTCTCTAAGTCTACAAATGCTAGAAACGTAGGTTTGCCTTTCCTTAATCTTTTTTCTAAGATAAGTCGTAGGATCAGTATTGCCTCACGTGTTCCAACATTCCTACGGAATCCTAATTGAACTTCCCCAAGGTCGGCTCCTACCAATTTTTCCATTCGTCTGTAAAGAATTCGCATTAGTATTTTGCAGCTGTGACTTATTAAACTGATAGTTCAGTAATTTTCACATCTGTCAACACCTGCTTTCTTTGGGATTGGAATTATTATATTCTTCTTAAAGTCTGAAGGTATTTCGCCTGTCTCATACATCTTGCTCACCGGATGGTAGAGTTTTGTCAGGACTGGCTCTCCCAAAGCCGTCAGTACTTCCAATGGAATGTTGTCTACTCCCGGGGCCTTGTTCCGACTCAGGTCTTCCAGTGCTCTGTCAAACTCTTCACGCAATATCGTATCTCCCATTTCATCTTCATCTACATCGTCTTCCATTTCCATAATATTCTCCTCAAGTACATCACCCTTGTATAGACCCTCTATATACTCCCTCCACCTTTCTGTTTTCCCTTCTTTGCTTAGAACTGGGTTTCCATCTGAGCTCTTGATATTTATACAAGTGGCTCTCTTTTCTCCAATGGTTTCTTTAATTTTCCTGTAGGCGGTATCTATCTTACCCCTAGTGGGATAAGCCTCTACATCCTTACATTTGTCCTCTAGCCATCCCTGCTTAGCCATTTTGCACCTCCTGTCGATATCATTTTTGAGACGTTTGTATTCATTTTTGCCTGCTTTATTTAGTGCGTTTTTATATTTTCTCCTTTCATAAATTAAATTCAATATTTCTGCTGTTACTCAAAGATTTCTACTAGTCCTCGTCTTTTTACTTACTTGATCCTCTGCTGCCTTCACTACTTCATCCCTCAGAGCTACCCATTCTTCTTCTACTGTATTTCTTTCCCCCACTGCTGTCAATTGTTCCCTTATGCTCTCCCTGAAACTCTGTACAACCTCTGGTTTAGTCAGTTTATCCAGGTCACATCTCCTTCAATTTCCACCTTTTTTCAGTTTCTTCCGTTTTAATCTACAATTCATAACCAATAGATCGTGGTCAGAGATCATATCTGCCCCTGGAAATGTCTTACAATTTAAAACCTGGTTCCTAAATCTCTGTCTTACCATTATATAATCTACCTGATACCTTCCTGTATCTCCAGGATTCTTGCATGTATACAACCTTCTTTTATGATTCTTGAACCAACTGTTAGCTGTGATTAAGTTATGCTCAGTGCAAAATTCTACCAGACGGCTTCCTCTTTCACATCTCTCCCCCCAATCCATATTCACCCACTATGTTTCCTTCTCTCCCTTTTCCTACTCTCGAATTCCATTCATCCATGACTACTAATATTTCGTCTCCCTTCACTACCTGAATAATTTCTTTCATCTCATCATACATTTCATCAATTTCTTCATCATCTGCAGAGCTAGTTGGCATATAAACTTGTACTACTGTAGTAGGCATGGGCTTCATGTCTATCTTGGCTACAATAATGCGTTCACTATGCTGTTGGTAGTAGCTTACCCGCACTCCTATTTTTTATTCATTATTAAAACTACTCCTGCATTACCCCTATTTGATTTTGTATTTAAAACCCTGTATTCACCTGACAAAAGTCTTGTTCCTCGTGCCACCGAACTTCACTAATTCTCACTATATCTAACTTCAACCTACCCATTTCCCTTTTTAAATTATCTAACCTCCTTGCCCGATTAAGGGATCTGACATTCCACGCTCCAATCCGTAGAAAATACATTAAAAATCAAAATTTTTATCCACCAGCAGATAGGTGTTCTCATGGTAGAGCTTGATTATACTTAGTGAAAACTTTAGTGCCGGCCCAGGATTCGAACCCATTCATACGCAATATGTGGAGATGTTGAGGAATCTGCAGTTTTGATCAAACAACAAATTGTAGTCGAGATGTATTGTCACGAAGGGATCAAATTCCGCGTTAAGTGTGGTCTGAGTTGCGTTCCCAGTTCAGAATCTATTTTATCGACGTACAGAAGCCAAAATAAAATATGGGGTAAGTGTACTGTGACCCTACATAGCGTTTGATTCATCACTAGAAATAAATAATCAGTATAAGAAAGGTTACTGCTGATAAGAATTCTACGAGTCGTGACTCCTGACTTTATTTTGGTTCAACCTAAAGTCTACGTGGTATAGAAGCAATATCATGATTAACGTGAATTTCAGACCACAATGCCATTATACCTTCTTCACTTGGTGTAGCCAGAAGAGGGTAGAATTTGTCTCTCCTTATCAAAAATCATCAGCAGAAGCCGGAATCGAACCCACACCATAAGTATATGAACCTATCATCAATCCAACAGACCAACGAATCCTCTGCTCTGTGACTCATTTTTCTATCATGGCATCGTTGCGCCACACTGGATGAGAATTCTGTCACAAGGCTTCCTGTAGTGGTTTGCAACATGTTCAGTACATTCGTTTACTTGGTTGACCGAATCGCCATGAACTAGCTGCCTCGGCTACCCAGTGCATACATTCGACTCTATTTTGTAATCACCGAAAGAAAATCATGTAACTGACACCTACACAGAAGTGCCAACAGTGTAGGATGCAGAAATTTAGGTAGGAAGTGTTCCTTTCCATTTGAGCTACTCTATTGCGCTATCTGTTTGTTGAAAACGTCGTATTGTGCAAAAGAAAAGCTGTAACTGCCTGTCTCTCGGAAGTCTAGATCCAGCCATGTGCATTACCGCAAAGCACTGTGGAAAGCGGAAGCTCTGCAGAAATGGTTGTTGACTTCTGGACCCGCTGTAGCTATGTGTCAGCTCATAGCGTAACGGTAAACGTCGCGAGTTCGGAAACATTCACTGCTACATTTTTTAAAATGTAATTCTGTTGTCTGCTGAAGTTATCAACCTAATGGAACTTTGAACATAATTCCCTTTACTTCTCAACCCAAAATAGTCGCATGTGGAAAAGGGGCTAACTTCTGCGACATTTTGTTCTTTCCAGCTTTAATAGACTGCCAGGCAGCAGATTCCTATCTCCGTCCCAGAACTTCACATTATCCTCTTCATCTTTAAATACATGCACACTTTGTTACTTCTGAATGAAGGTATATGAGACATCTTTCGTGTTTAGTTAACAGGAACGAAAGGGTCTTGATAGGAGTCCCGGTTTATTATAAAAACTGTCGTGTTTTATTTTCAAGTTTAGATTTGGTTACTGATATTGGGAAAAGTTTCGGTAATTCATGCCTCTTCATGGTTAGTCAACAACATGATATGATTAGATTTGATTAGATTAATACTTGTTCCATAGATTACGAATATGACATTTCGTAATGATGTGGAACGTATCAGTTTAATGAAAGATTTCTTTACATACCATGATTAAATTTCTTTACAACAATATTTTACTCTCTCTCTCTCTCATCTTTTTCTTTATTTCTCTCTCTCTCTCTCTCTGACACCCACCCACACACACACACACACACACACACACACACACACACACACACACACAAACGGGCGCGAGCGCGCGCACACACACTCATTCTTTTTTATTTTTATTTGCTGCTTGACTGTCGGCGAGGCACGAGAACGTCTGTGAATGAGTTCCTTAGTTTTGAGTACAGTTACGAAAGTAATATAAAAACAACTATGAGAGTTACTGATTTATGATGCTTAGTTTGCGGTAAGTTCTGGGTAATATTAGTAACTACGCTCCAATCCCTGAACCTAGTTACAGAAATGTGAATCAGACGCATTACGTATTCCAGGCCGCAGCAGCCGTCTCTTTGAGACGCCAGCTCTGGTCACTTCTTAGCCCGCTGTAGAATCACATCGGCTCGTCTTCATCCTGCTGGTACTGTAACTGAGATTTGGCAACAAGACAAGGTATGTTTGGCAACTCTGTGATCGATGAGTTACTTCCTGCTGTGCAAGGAATTAAACCTCAAAGTTCACTTGATTTTTCCTCTCATTTCCATTGAATAATCTGAGTTACTATCGCTTGAGGTGTAACAAAATATTGAAAACTTACGTTTATTTTGCCCAGGAACGTCGTTGCACGTGGAAATCGCAACTAATCTCGTCCTTTAAATAGCAGTTATGAGCTTTAGCCATTACTGGCCTCGTGAGAGGAAGCCGTAAGGCATGACTCTTCCCTAGCTGTGTGGTAACGTGCTGACCTCTAAACAAGCGTCTTTTATGTGGTCTTGCTGACTGTAATATTTTTATCCCTTCTGTGAACGAGCTACAAACAGTCAGATCAAACATCGATAGCCGGCCGTTGTGGCCGAGCGGTTCTAGGCGCTTCAGTCTGGAACCGCGTGACCGCTACGGTCGCCGGTTCGAATCCTGCCTCGGGCATGGATGTGTGTGATGTCGTTAGGTTAGTTAGGTTTAAGTAGTTCTAAGTTCTAGGGGACTGATGACCTAAGATGTTAAGTCCCATAGTGCTCAGAGCCAAACATCGATAAGGAAAACGTAAGAAAATGCTTTCGTCTCATAGTGCAATGGTGAAAAACTTACAATGCTCCACAACAGGTAACGCGTCTTTCCACTGCTGACGAGCACATTCTGGGTTTCTAGGATTACACAACTTTATTTATGAAATACTACATTTGCATACCACTTGAGTATGACACAGGATACCAATCAAACACAGGCCCAATCGAAATCTAAGTGAGTAGTATTTTACTAATTCGTGCAGATAGAGGCAAACTTGTGTACAGACACTCAGTTTTATTGAAAAAGACATTCGTCGTAAGGTTATCGTTGGTATTTTTATTTCATATTTTGTAATACAGTGCACAATTTTCGTAAAGTTTCTTTTAGTATTGTTAAAACAATAGTAATCATGAGATAGAAATTAATCATCAACGATATAAGCGAATTCTCTGGTGGTATCTATTACAATCTGACAATGCACATGCAGCTTATTGATTAAATGCATGTAGAAAACTTGTTGTGAGTTAAAGCTGTCAAACAAGGTTTGATGAAGAATAAAATGCCCCTACAACTCGACAGCTAATGTAGGAAATACTTTCCTGACGTATTTTGGCACGCTGCGCTCTCCCCATACATAATACAAAAGTTTCGAGATGCATCTGCTGTCTGGCCGTCTATTAAACGAACGCAAAAAATGAGCATTTTTTAATCCCGCTATGAATTGTGCTATAACAACGCCCCTTTCTCCAAGTAACCTACAAAATGAAATTAATGTAGTAAAATCCATTGCTACGAGCAACGGATATATCCGATAGATCGTATTCTCAATAACAGAACCCCCGCAAAGTTTACAGGAGGATAACAGATTCACACACAATGAAGACACAATAATAAATTCGTTTCCATCCGGCTTTTACTCAGTGTGCTCTATAGAATTAAACGGCTCTTGGTGAGCAAATGTAAATCGAAGGTAAATATTTCTACTAACAACAACCTAAAGAAACAGAAATGCTGAGGATACCTTCTCAAATAAGCCATTTACAAAATGATCAGAATCAATTGTCCCTGATACCGTATTGGACAAACTGGTATAGGAATCAAGGTGTCATATAAAGAACATATATTGGGAAAGAAAGGTAGTAACGTACCAATTCTATCTTTTCAGAAGATTTATTCGTTGCTAGTCATAGGATTTATAGGATACCGTAATCTTACACAAAAGAACGTAGATTACAGTTATGGGAAGAGCTCGAAATTTTCAAACGATAGCTACGTTTAAATGATCACATTCAGCTTGCAAGTATACATTTCCTGGTAGGCTTTATGCCTCTGTTTCAGCCGAGTAGCCAAGTTTACCATTCGGTTCTGACCCTTGGTACGGTGTTCATTTTCTTCAAAATTCTATGTTTAGTAAGAATACGTCTTTTATTTAGTTATTTTACGTCATCCGCAGTTAAGTTGCTGTTCAACCTTTTAGTAATGAACCAGTTTAGACCCTTCCCCCCCATCCGCCGGCCGGAGTGGCCGAGCGGAGAAAGCACTACAGTCCGGAACCGCGCAACCGCTACGGTCGCATTTTCGAGTCCTGCCTCGAGCATGGATGTGTGTGATGTCCTTAGTTAGGTTTAAGTAGTCCTAAGTTCTAAGGGACTGATGACCTCAGAAGTTAAGTCCCATAGTGCTCAGAGCCATTTGAACCATTTTTTTCCCTTTTTTTTATTTTCAATGTGTCTTATTCTGCCTATAACATTGTGAATTCCAGATGTATACACACAGCCTTGTGTACTTTCACTTATTCTTTATTTTTCTGGGTTTTTTGTAACACCTCCCTTTCTATTATATTTGTTCATATAGTACGGTTTATTACTAAGACCACTTCCTTCAGCATGATGATTTAGAAGTGATGATCTACCTCCAGTTCATCCTACCCCTCCCTTCCTCTTTCCCCAAACTAGATTTGTCTTTTTAATATTTGCATTTTTTCCGTCACAGTATGTTCTTTTACAGTATCCCTTTGTGCCAGGGGTCAACTTAATACTTCGCCCACTGAGCCTTTTATACACTGATAATACGTCAATGCTTGAAGCGTTATTTCTTCGGTACTCAAGCCTGTTATACAATTGGACAATCAAGCACAAGTGCTTCTCGTCCGTTTTGAGATACAGTAAAGAATTTACTCTATTTACCGGAGACTTCCGGTTCTGTGTCAGCTATATGACTTGAACGGCACAATTTTTCTCCCTCCCCCCTCTTCATTTCAACATTTTACTTAATATGTTAATTCTGGTAATGAATATATACCTTCAGCTCACTGCAGCTACTCTCTTGCAGCTACTCTCTTGCAGGTCACGGAGGAGCGCCCCAAACCAGAGGCGACCTGAGGGTAGTGCCTCTGCTCTTCATACTCTTCAGCCAGTCGGCACACGTCACTAGCACTGTACGTAGCGCACTTGCGCTCTGTAGCATCCGATTTCACGATTTATATTTGAGCGCCAGCCGAAGTGGCCGTGCGGTTAAAGGCGCTGCAGTCTGGAACCGCAAGACTGCTACGGTCGCAGGTTCGAATCTTGCCTCGGGCATGGCTGTTTGTGGTATCCTTAGGTTAATTAGGTTTAACTAGTTCTAAGTTCTTGGGGATTAATGACCTCAGCAGTTGAGTCCCATAGTGCTCAGAGCCATTTGAACCATTTTTTTTTTATATTTGAGCGTCATATATTTAAAGTGGCACACTACACGTTGTTCCATCTGCTGACATACGTGTGGTATTTTAAAAAGTTTTAAGACAAAGCTCTAAAGTAGAAAGTTACGACTTTTAAATTATGTAATTTAAATGGTGATTAAGTGGATGACAGAGTCTAGTGCTCTTGTATTACATGTAATAATATGTGACTCTACGTGAGTATCCTTTACTAAAATAATTTGTACACATTTCCTGTTTAATAACACCGTATTTTACATGTAGTTGGCCGTTATTTCCAATCCACTGAAGCTCTTGTAGGCACAGTTGCTGAAGTTCAGTCATGTTAAAAACACAAAAATTACTCACATTGCCTTTATAGACATTCAAATAATTTTAGTATTGTTTGACATATCAGAATTGTTGTTTCTTAAGTATCTATGATGGAAACGAGGTACTGTGTGTGTGAAACCCTGGTCCGATGTAAGAGAGAAACTTGAGTGCGTACATAAATTTTATATATATATATATATATATATATATATATATATATATATATTTCAGTTGAGAAATTCTGCACAAATTTCTCTGGAAAAATTTACTGTAGTCCATTAACACAGACCGTACTGATATTTATGTTGCACATTACAGTTACGTTATATGAAAAACGAATGAAATGCTATTTTATTATCAAACAAAAATTAATTTTCCTCTTTGAACTTCCAGGCTGTGTATACACACTGGAGACAACGCTGCCAACGGTGCGTTGTTACAGGACGCTAGCCAATTAGATAGTACCTACACTGACTGTCAATAAAGGTACTTTTACGCTGCTAATTATTGGTTTAATCCAGCAGTGAAAAGCGGCTAGTGAGCGAGTGGAATCTAAAAAGAAAAGAGACCTAAAGTTACAACAAAATTAGATACTCCTAGTCTCAGCCTGCATGTTCTATGCAGCACATGAGTGACATCTACGTGCTGATTATTGCCTCTCATGTAGTGCTGGAATTGGGTACGTAGCTGCGGAGTGCACGTAATGATGCTAAGCGCGCTGTGCAGCCCTCGTGAATTGAATGTCATTACGGCAATACGAGACGCGATACACACGTCACCCTGTTAATAGTTGCGGCATCCAAGCTATACGATCTTCAATTATTATGCTCTCTTAACAAATTAACTGTCGTACAGGCTTATAAAACAACATGGTAAATAGCGCGCAGGAAATACCAACACTTAAATCCTTCCGTGCGAACTCTGGTTTCTCTTAATATTATTAAAATGGTCATTTCTCCCTATGTTGGTTGGTGTCAAATGGTTCAAATGGCTCTGAAAACTATGGGACTTAACATCTGAGGTCATCAGTCCCCTAGAACTTAGAACTACTTAAACCTAATTAACCTAAGGACATCACACACATCCATGCCCGAGGCAGGATTCGAACCTGCGACCGTAGCAGTCGCGCGGTTCCGGACTGAAGCGCCTAGAACCGCTTGGCCACCGCGGCCGGCGGTTGGTGTCAATAAAATATTTTCACATTCGGAGGAGAACTGCAATTTCCTGAAAATATGCCGCCGCAATTAAAAACGCATACGTTTTAATGATTCCCACACCAATATGTATGCCATATACTTTTCACTCTCTTCCCTATTTCGCGATAGTACAAAACGAGCTGAGCCTCTCTGAATATTTTTGAACTCATCCGCCAGTCCTGTCTGGTAACGATCCCAAGCTGCTCGGCAATTCTCTAACAGAGTATGGACAAACTCAGTTCGGCAGTCTATTTAGTGGACCTGTTGCGACTTCTGCTATACCAGTAAAACACATAACGTATTTCGATAACATTTTGATACTTGTTATGGAATTACATTTCTAGTTTTACAGTCATTCTGCTGTATGTAGGTTCAAGCAATATACGAAATAAAACAAAGATTGAAGTGGAGAATCAAAATTTAGTATGAAAGGATATCAAAGGTAAGTTATGCTGATGACGTCGCTATCCTCAGGGAAAGCAAATACGAATTACAAGACCTGTCGAATGGAATGAAACGTTTTGGGTTGAAAGTAGTCCAAAAAAGAAGAAAAAGTAATGGGAATAACAGAAATAAGATTAGCTACAAACTTAGCTTCTAAACTGGCCACAACAAAGTAGACGAAGTTAAGGGATAGTATCTTAAGTAACACATGGGCAAAGTAAGTAAGGCGTAAAGAGCAGACTACCACAAGCAAAGAGGGCGTTCCTAGGAACAAGAAGTCTACTTGCATCAAATATTGGCCTTAATTTTAGGAAGAACGTACTGAGAATGTACGTTTGGAAAACAGCACTGCGCGGAAGTGACTTACGGACTGTGGCGAAAACCAAAACAAAAGAACCAGAGCGGTTGAGATAAGAACCATGGTAAGGTAATATATAAGGAGGTTCTTCGCAGATTCGACGAGGTAAGAAACTCACGCAAAACAGTGACAAGAAGAAGGAGCAGAATGATTGGCCATGAGTCAAGATGACCCCTTCTGAATGTGCGGTGTAGGGGGTGACAACTGTAGGAGAAGGGCGAGACCGTATAAATCCAACAAATTATCAAAGAGCGGACATGGAAAACGTTCCACGTGTCGTTAAAAACGCGTTTCTACTGCTAATGTGTTCTCGTTATTCTGTTGCACGACCCTATCTTTGGACCAGGTGCCAAACCGTGGAGACACTCTTTCAAAGAGGCACTAGTAGATTTCACATGGTCATTGTGCCAGGCTGCGTTTTCCTCTGGAGTTCCAAAATTTAGAAGATATAAGAATTGGTTATGGGCAACTACAGTTCTACTACTTAAGAAGCTAACGCCGTACATCTGTACCTGTATTATCACAAATCAATCGATGCGGCTCGTATTAATGGGACTTGGAAAAAAAAATTCTTCCTGCCACTTCGGCGAAAACCGACATTCCTGAGAGCATGACTGTGTACAAAATAAAAGTTCGTTCTTTTAAAAAAGAAAAAGAAAAAGAAAAAAAGAAAACAAAAACTTACCACTGTCGATAGTGCTGTTTATTTAGACACATATCGCCATTACCGGTTACGAAGCGGCAGCTTCATCTCCATAAGGCTGTTTCCATTTACAGGGTGGTTATAACTAAGCTTTCCTTACTTAATACATTATAACACGGAAAATAATTAACCGTAAGAGGACCAAACATGGTAACATTGATATCAAAGACATGGGGAAGAGAAATAATGGAAAATCAGCTTAATTGAAACACTTTTAATATGCTGCTACGGTACATCATACCATTAGATACTGATACAAAGGGGGCTCAATGTTGTAGCCATCAGTGTCCAGAGGCGTCTGAAAGCGCAGCACTGCATTCTGCACAGCAGAACGAAGCACGTCCGTAGGTATGCTGCCTTCCTCTCTTGATACGCTGCGCTTCCGATGAGCACATGCGTGAATGTTCCCCTGGTAAATCCTGTCCTTCACGTAACCCCACAGTTAGAAATCACAGGGAGTGAGATCAGGTGATCGTGCCTGCCAAGCATTTGGAAGTAATCACTGATAGTTCGATCGGTTTCAAATGTGTTTCGGAGAAGCAGGTGAACTGCACGAACGACGTGCGGTGGGGACCCATCTTGCGTGGAACCTGTTGAGTGCAATGCGTCTCTCGCCTGTAGGGTAGGTATGACGCGCTGGTGAAGCATATCGCAGTAACGCTGGCCAGTCACACTGTACGTCTGTGGTCCTTGAGCGCCAACCTGTTCAAAAACAATGGGCCAATGATGAACGTTGCCGTGAAGCTACATCATATGGTGACACGTTAACCCTACAGAGGAAATTCATCCACAGTGACTGGAGGAGAGAACACCCATATTCGGAAATTATGTATGTCAGGAAAAAATTAGCTTCATGTGTCCATAGGATGGGCCAGGGCCAGCCCTCGTCAGCTTCAATCCTCGCGAGATATCGGAGAGTGAAGTTAAAACGTCGTTGTGCGTCCTCTGGTGCAAGCTTCTATACGACATGGATCTTGTACGGATACCATTTGAGAATGGTTCTAAGCATCTTCCACACAGTGGATCACGGGATGTTGAACTCTCGTGACACAGTACGCGCACCGCCTGACGATCGGGAATTGCAGCAGAGCTAAAACCTGCAGCACAACAGCACAGCTAACTCCTTCCCGGGGGGCGGCAGATCGCTCCCCGTGCGCACCGGCTGCCACCTGCCGTCGCCGGATGAGCGTCTCCGTACGATGGGCGTTAACCACTGTCATGCAGCCGGGCGTGGTCCAGGGCCATACACAACCGTCGGGAACACACCCTCTGGCGTGAAAGTCGCGTCGCCACTCACAAAGTGTACCAAGCAGCGGCAGCGCAGATGCGTCTATAAAAGAGCTTGTTACATCGGCAGCTGCCTCTCTCTCCAGCCTCCTTGCACCGCACCTCGCTCCACCACCCGCTTGCACCTCCTGGCTCATAGCTGCCCCACCCTGCACCGGGGACCGCTGTAGTTTGGCCTCATTATTTGCAGCACTGTCTTCACACTGCACGGAATTGGAACAACGACCTACGATTTGAAGACGACGCGCTGCATACTGAACCATTTGGTTTTGTTTTGGAGCGTGCAATGGATATGGACGCGAGACGTGACGTGAAGGCTTGAAGGTTATCATGTTTAGGCCTCAAGAGCCGGTTGACTTTCCTCAGTTTAATGTTAATTATTGATTGCAGAATGTGTTGCCTGTAAGGCGTACGCATCGTAACTCACATGAGTAGATTGCGCTGCACATAACGTTGACGTGGTTATATTGAAAGCTGTGTAGGGAGTCCAGGTGGCTCATGATATGAACTAAAGACTAATTTGTGGTGATAGTTAGGAGCTATAATTTATTTTTGTATTAATGTATGGGAAAGAGTGTGAGACTGTCGCAATGGCAGAGTCAGACACTCCGGAAGCAGTAAAGATATCGTTGAAAAATGTAGTGCAGCTTGATAATACTCAGATTCATAGGCATTTAACAGGGCTTCAGGTATGGCAGCATGATGTGGACCTAGCAACCACAGGATTAGCTGTTCCCCTTTCTGGAGAATCAGAGAAGGGTGGACAGTCGTCGGTAAAGGAGCTGAGGACGTCCGTGGAGATTGATGGTTGAGGCGATAGGAAATTTCTACTGGTGGGGGAAGCAAAAACATTCGTTAGTTGTAAAGTAGCATTGAAGAATGCAGCAAGCTGTGAGCTGTTAAAGCAGAATAGTGCGAGGTATTTTCGGGAACAGTTGAGTACTATTGCGAAAAGGCATATATTGCAAACTTTGTTGCGATATACGTAGCTGTCTGAAAAAACACACTGGACGGTTTTTGAATTGTTAATAAAAGTGATGAGAGCATGCGTAGTTTCCTCGTTCGGCATTGATATGATGCACTCCATAGCTTCCTATCTTTCCCCTTGACAATAGCCACATTTTGGTGACGAAAAAATCACTATCACTGTCGTCAGACCATGTAGGTAACGTGTTTTACGCTTAATGCTGCTGCAGCTAATGCCATCTGCTAGCGATGTGAACACCTTCAAGCAAATATTTGTCCTTAAACGTTATCAGTGGTGAGGCCATATCTAAGAGTACGAACTTTACTCCAAAGTCTTGAATATTATTTGTGTTAATTTGAATGTCGTTCTTTTAAAAAATATGAACAGCGTATAGTCGCCCTTTTGCTTCTTCTTCTTCGAGCCTTGCTACTACAAGGTTGTAAAACTGCTATCCTGTAAATGATATTGTGAAATAATAACTTATATTTAATTTATTAACGTCCTTATTTATTGGTATTATGTTTTCCGCTATTGCACAATAAGGGTAAAGGCATCTGCCAATTTTTCATTCATTTAAATTTGTTTGAAGTGGTCGGTTTGGTGATGCAACGATGGCGGGCCATAAGCGGCCTCTAGGGTTCTCATTACTCTTCATGTTGAGCCTGCAATCCATGTTCTTAACGAAGTCAGATCATTATAATTATTACTACGGAAATCATTTCCTTTTATTGAAACCTAAGAATATCACGGTCTTGGGTCAGCAACCTCGTGTTCTTCAACCGAAACATCTGGGCCTGTTGCTATCAATTGGTTAGGTAAAGGAAAAGGTATTTTCGAGAACTTATGTTACGAGAAGAGGGTGAGAAAGAATTCACGCCTTCTTTAAAATTTTTAATCAAAATATTTCTCTCTCTTCTTGTCGGCAACATAATGCGAACTTCCCTCGTCAACATTTTATCTCCTTTCTTAAATTTAAAAAATCAGCACTGAAAGGCGGGAGGAATCGTTATAAGCTGCAGGGTAATTACTCCCGCCGAGTTGCGAGAGGCGATGTGCAACCGGCGAGCAGTGAGCTGCCAGCAACGCGTCTGAGCATAAACGCACCCTTAGAGCAGAACAGGAAGAGAAAGACAAAGGGAAAAGATATAAAAATAGGTAACCTACAAATGGACGCAGGAGAACCGTTATTCCCTGTCCTTCTGCTGGTTACTGTTTCCTTAAAGATCCATTCAGCATCCCCGTGCCCCACAGCACAATCAGTAGATTGCTGCCAAGCCTGTCTGCCAAATCGTTTACGTATACGGGGTGGTCCACTGATAGCGACCGGGCCAAATATCTCACGAAATAAGCATCAAACGAAACTGCTATAGCTTGAAGGGGAAACCAGATGGCGCAATGGTTGCCCCGCTAGGTGGCGCTGCCATAGGTCAAACGGATATCAACAGCGTTTTTTTAAATGGGAATCCCCATTTTTTACTACATATTCGTGTAGTACGTAAAGAAATACGAATGTTTTAGTTGGACTACTTTTTTCGCTTTGTGATAGATGGTGCCGTAATAGTCACAAATGTATAAGTACGTGGTATCACGCAACATTCCGACAGTGCGGACGGTATTTGCTTCGTGATACATTACCCGTGTTAAAATTGACCGTTTACCAATTGCGGAAAAGGTCGATATCGTGTTGATGTATGGCTATTGTGATCAAAATGCCCAACGGGCGTGTGCTATGTATGCTTCTCGGTATCCTGGACGGTCATCCAAGTGTCCGGACCGTTCGCCGGATAGTTACGTTATTTAAGGAAACAGGAAGTGTTCAGCCACGTGTGAAACGTCGACCATGACCTGCAACAAATGATGCCCAAGTACGTGCTTTAGCTGCTGTCGCGGCTAATCCGCACATCAGTAGCAGACAAATTGCGCGAGAATCGGGAATCTCAAAAACGTCGATGTTGAGAATGCTACATCAACATCGATTGCACCCGTACCATACTTCTATGCCCCAGGAATCGCATGGCGAC
The DNA here is from genome assembly GCF_023864345.2 of Schistocerca serialis cubense. Taxonomy (NCBI): domain Eukaryota; kingdom Metazoa; phylum Arthropoda; class Insecta; order Orthoptera; family Acrididae; genus Schistocerca; species Schistocerca serialis. The sequence goes on along the minus strand of NC_064641.1, from coordinate 399,335,963 downwards.
GACTTTGAACGTCGTGTACAGTTCTGCCACCGGGCACAAGCGAAATTACTGGACGATGACAGATATTTTGCACGCGTCCTATTTAGCGACGAAGCGCCATTCACCAACAGCGGTAATAATATGCACTATTGGGCAACGGAAAATCCACGATGGCTGCGACAAGTGGAACATGAGTGTCCTTGGTGGGTTAATGTATGGTGCGGCTTTGTGGGAGGAAGGATAATTGGCCCTCATTTTATCGATGGCAATCTAAATAATGCAATGTATGCTGATTTCCTACGCGATATTCTACCAATGTTACTACAAGATGTTTCACTACATGACAGAATGGCGATGTACTTCCAACATGATGGATGTCCGGCACATAGATCGCGTGCGGTTGAAGCGGTATTGAATAGCATGTTTCATGACAGGTGGACTGGTCGCCGAAGCACCATACCATGACCCGCACGTTCACCGGATCTGACGTCCCCGCATTTCTTTCTGTGGGGAAAGTTGAAGGATATTAGCTATCCTGATCCACCGACAATGCCTGACAACATACGTCAGCACATTGTAAATGCATGCACGCACATTACTGAAGGCGAACTACTCGCTGTTGAGAGTAGTGTCGTTACACGTATTGCCAAATGCGTTGAGAATGACGGACATGATTTTGAGAATTTATTGCATTAATGTGTTATTTTCAGGTAATCACGCTGTAACAGCGCATGTTCTCAGAAATGGTAAGTTCACAAAGGCACATGTATCACATTGGAACAACCGAAATAAAATGTTCAAACGTACCTGCGTTCTGTATTTTAATTTCAAAAACCTACCTGTTACCAACTGTTCGTCTAAAATTTTGAGCCATATGTTTGTGACTACTACAGCTAAATTGAAAAAAGTGGTCCAACTAAAACATTCATATTTCCTTACGTACTAAACCAATATGTAATAAAAAATGAGGGTTCCTTCTTTAAAAAACGCAGTTGATATCCGTTTGACCTATGGCAGCGCCATCTAGCGGGCCAACCATAGCGCCTTTTGGTTTCCCCCTTCAAGCCAGACAAGGTTCGTTCTTTGTAGTTTTTTCGTTTGACGCTTATTTCAGGAGATATTTGGCCCGCGCAAGATCAATGGACCACCCTGTATAGAGAACAAAAGTGGACTTATCACACTTCCCTGGCGTACAACTGACGATACACTTGTCCCTGATGCGCAAAATATAAAGACAGGCATAATACTCAAAGAAAAAACATTGGAGTTCATGTGGTGAAAAGGCCGTCCACTCCGTTATTGGACGTAATTATAGCCTCAGATTTCTCGCAAATGATGAAGTTACCTACAATGACGCACTAACAAAAAATAACCAGCACAGCTACTGTCGATCTCCATAAGATGTAAAAGTGGTGAAAGACTGACAGCTCGCTTTTAACGTTCCAAAATATAAATTTGTGCACTTCAAAAAACGAAAACCGCTTAGTATCCAGTGGCTACAACATCAACGAGTCACAGATGGAATCCGCTAGCGATACAAACGCTATTAGAGATTTTAAATGAAACGATCACTTTGGATCAGTCGAAGGTAAAACACGTGGCAGAATTCGGTTAATTGGTAGAGTACTAAGGAAATTCAATCAGCCTGCAAAGGGGATCACTTACATATCGCCCGTGTGGTCCATCCTAGAATACTGCTCAAGTTTGGAGCCACTGCTAAACAGGGAAAATAGGGGATATTGAACGTATACAGAGAAGAGTAACACGAGTGGTCACAGGTTCCTTTCTCCAGTGGGAAAGTGTCCTATGGAAGCTGAGTGAACTGAACTGGCAGACACTTGAAGAAAGGTACAAAATATACAGAGAAAGCCTACTTACCAAGTTTCAAGGATCGGTTTTAAATAAATGACTCGAGGAAGCCCTTATGTATTGCTCCTTTGGGAATCGTGAAAACAATATAACTCCCAGCGGGCACTATGACATGCGCTCGACAGATTGTAGGTGGAGATGTAGACGACGTGAGGAGGCGGGGTAGGAGCGTTGGTTTCCCCGACAACCTGCGTCCCGGGCCGGCCGCCTACCTGCTAGGCGCTACCTGGTGCGCATGAGCAGCAGCCACCGGCTCGCCCCTGGCGGGCTGCAAGCCGCGCAACAGCGGCACTCGGCAGTGAGCGCGCGCCTGCGGCAGCGGCAGCAGCACCATGAGCTAGCGCCCGGCTTGGCACACGCGGTCGCTCGGCAAGGTGAGTCGGGGGAACTCGCGGACACTCATATGAGACTAATACGGAAAGTAAGGTTACAAGAACTTTTTGAAGTACAAAAAATTAATTTATTTTAATAAAATTTACGTGCATTTTAGTATAGTTCTTCCATTATTTTTCCACGTAATCACCATTTGCTTCGAAACATTTTGTTATATGTGGAACGAGTTTTTTTTTATTTCTGCGGCCTTAAATGTCTCCAGCCGCCTTTTTCAGCCAGTTCTTCACTTTGATTTTCACCTCGTTGTGTTCGGAAAAGTGTTTTCCACGAAGGTGTTCCTTCATTTTACTTAACAGATGACAGGCATTAGGTGCGAGATTGGGGCTGTGAGAGGATGGCTTAATACATCCCTACAACACGTAGTCAGTAACTCTTGTGTTGCATGAACGTGTGCGGACGCGCGTTGTCATGATGAAGACAGAAGACGACGGTTTTTTTTTTTTGTGTGTGGTTGGCTCTGAGAAGTTTCTTCACGGTCATATCTTGCAGCATTTATTGTTTCACCACTTTCCAAAAAGTAAACGAGCAGAATCCCTTCTCTGTCCCAAAACACTGACATCATGATTTTCCTCGCTGTTAGTTTTAATTTTTTGACTGAAGAAGAATGAGTGTGGTGCCACTGCATTGATTGTCTCTGGAGTATGGTGATTAGCCGAAGTTTTACATCCTGTGGTTATAGAGTTGAGGAAAGCCTCGTCATTCAGTCTCAAAACCGTCAAGAAATTCTCTAGCGGCACTGACTGATCATTTTGCGTGCTTCGGTAAGCATCTTGGGCACCCATCGCACACCCAACTTGCGATAGTGTAGTCGATCAGTTACGTTTCCATGAACAATAGTTCGTCAAATGATTGGACAAAATGCATGCGGGTGGTCAATTGTCGAACGTTTATCAGAGAGAAGATGATCTTCAATCTCCTGCACCACATCGTCAGTCTCAATAGACGACCTTCCGCTTCTGTCTTCATATTGAATTTCCGTTCTTCCAAAATTGAATTCCCGTATCCATTTTGTCACATGTCCCCTCTAAATTACCTCCCCTCCATAAACTGAAAAAATTTCGCGATTAATCGCAGCACGTTCATGCCCTTAGCATTTAGGTACCAAATAACAGCGAGCACTTCGCACGTGGTGGAATCCGGAATGTGAACACTCATTTCTAACAGTCACAACACTAATCGACGAGCTACTGATTGTTGGAAATGCTCGTTCCTTCCGCTGGCTTCCCGCTACACGGCAGTGGTACCAACTTCTTCAACGGACATTCCATGCTAAAGCTACGTGCCTTGTATCCTAAATTTACCGATAACCGTCGTATATCTACAACTCACAAGTCTGCGGTTGCCAGGGCCCTCACGTACACCAAATACCTGTCCTCTCCACATTCACCCACTAACGAAGCTGTGCAGTCGTGATTACAACGGACAAAAAACGTTTCGTCCCATCAATTTGTAGACGCAATTCATGCTGATAAATCGAAATCTTATTTAGTCCGTAGTGCATAGCTTTGATAATCAATTTTTTTTAAAATTGTAGCACCAAAAATGTGTTAAAATATGTATTACTCAACAAATATTTTCCACGATTTTATGTCATCAGCTGTCACAGTTTCAAAGTTTAAAATTACGTGGACCACTAGGCATATATTTAACTATCGCTGGGGAAACAAGAGAACTCAACGTACGCCACATCCTCCAGCCCACGTTACAACTTAAATGGGACTCCATACCCAGTAACGTTGTTGGCTCTATGACGCCGTGATGAGAATGAGGCCCACTTTCATTCATAGCGCAAACATATTTCATAATCATGGATCAGTGGTACAAGAAACTTGAAACTTTCAAAATCTGCAGTTGGTGACATAAATCTGTGGGAACTAGCGCAGCATAATACAGATTTTAACATCTTTTTGGTGGTGTACATAAATATTTAAAAGCAGTCGCTCTCGGTTATTATGCTTCTTGTAGCGTTTTTAATTTCTACACTTTTGTAGATAGCTTCTCGAGGCAACAACGTATTTTACCATCAGAAAGATTTCAGACATCTTTAACCTGCCATTTACTGATGCGGATTATTGATACCAAGTATGCCGGCCGGGATGGCCGAGCTGTTCTAGGCGGTACAGTCTGGAACCACGCGACCGCTACGGTCGCAGGTTCGAATCCTGCCTCGGGAATGGATGTGTGTGATGTCCGTACGTTAGTTAGGTTTAAGTAATACTAAGTTCTTGGGGACTGATGACCTCAGAAGTTACGTCCCATTGTGCTCAGAGCCATTTGAACCACACCAAGTCATTTTCCTGACGATGCGAACGTGTCTTCCCTAAACGTCTTGGTTTTAAAGTGAAAAGCCTTAACAAACAATGTTTTTGAATAGGAATATATTTTTTGTTTAATATGTCGGTTGCCAGTGATCGTAAAATACTTTGCTTCACTAATATGCTGGCTTGTAACGCTTGTAACACTGGAAAGATTTTTCTTTTGCGGTTTAACGGTATTGTTTATTTCATTTTGGACAATGTTTTTATTTCAAATACTCCCAAGTGTTTCAGTGTTGCTCTTTGTAAATAAGTATGCTTTACACTGTAGATTATTATATTCATCATTTAACCATAAAGAGATCGTCACGTCAACGCCATTTACATGGTATGTCATACATCCAGTCAACAACAGTTCAATTTACGAAACCGGCTCAGCTCTATCCGTATTTCTTTGCTGACATTTTTATATGTACGGTCAGATGATGAATATGATCCTCTTAACATGTGTTACGAATACAATGTAAGTTATTTTGTAAGGATGTGATGAATCACATGACAATAGATATAGGTTGTACGGTGCAATACTGTCCTACGGGACGTTAAAAAAACATTAAATGGCGAAATGGTTATCAGTTACCTACATGTCTGTTTTCACATACATACATGACTGAAAGAACATACAGCTTTGAAAATCCGTAGCAGCAAGAAATACTTCGAGATTAATTCATCATCTGTATTAGGTACAGATCTACAAACTAACGGGGATTCAAACCCGGGTTTCCTGCATACGCGAGCGGTTGTCTTAACCACTTCGTCTAATCTGTGCACACTTCTAGGACATATTCAAACTTCCATATATCACACTTTCTACTAATTTCGTCACCTAATGTTTTCAAAATTGCTTGGATTCCCGCAACATGGAGGATGAGGCAGCATGGGGTCGAGACCAGTAATATTACTGTCGTTTGCCCATGTGGGTTTGTAACACTTATAGGCATGTCTGAAAGAACAGACACTGTTGATTATCCACAGCTATACGAATTAAAAGCTGATGTTAAGGAATTCAGAGTCAACAAATTAACGTTGAATTAAATGACTGTGCCTCCTAATAATGAGTAGATCGTAAAGTGGAAGACATTCAATGGTATCAATTCAAAATTTTAATCGGGAATACGGCCTTTAGCAGTCCAAATGTTACACGACGTAATTTATGATTATACGTCTACCTCATGTAGCCACAACATCAAATTAGGGTTATTTCTTTGTTATTGCGCCAGCCACACTCTGAAGAATTTTATCATAAGAGGCTTTGATAATGAAACATTCTGTGATATGACATAATTGTGATATGTACAGCTAATACGTTACTTGTCAGAAACAACTATCTGGGTAGTTAAGCGACACCTGTCAAAGAGTTTATGTATTACTGATTTATGTACAGCAGATATTGAATCGGTCCCTACACGTCAATGCTATAAGAATCGAAAATATTGTAACAACAGAAAACAATAATTCGTAAATGTTTTTGACATTCGATGAGTCAGAACCTACACCTCTCGAATGTTATCTTCGGCCTGTAACGTCAAAATCCTACTTGCGGTATGAATGCGTTCAGTATGAATCACTTCAGAAATTTTGTTACACTCTTCTCTCTTTAACGGAGGTTTTGACCACTCATAAGTAATACTATTTCTGCATAAACGCTTCATTTGACATTGTACAAAGTCGACATTATAAGTGATACAAGGCTTTGATAAAATTTCGGATAACCAAATTGAATCTCAAATTTCAGCTAAAGGACACAAAAGATGTTTCCATAATGATTCGTAATGGCTGAGACTGCGATATGTAGGACACTGCTGCGACGACAATTCCTGCAACTGTTGCAGAGAAATGCATTTCCTTCTTCATTAAATTTCTTCTAGCTGCTTCCGATTCCTAAACGCATTTCGTGACTTTTAATTCGGTGATGTTCAGTTTAAGTTCGATTCTAGTTGTATTTTCTAAGGCTCCAGAAATGAGGCTATGCGCTAGAAATGATGTTCGTGTTCTTTTCTGATTATAATTATGTCACAATGACCAAAAATATTACTGTTGAGACTTCATGCCTTGGAATATGATTCACTTTGTGGGAATTCATAAGCAGAAAACCATAAACTTCAAATCAGATGACGTAAATCGAAGTCCTTCGGTACAAATATCCGAATCTTAAGTCAAGCGCATTTGTCTTTTCTAAACCACCACCATTCATTAGTTGTACGTTGATAAATTTTTTTTGTAGTTAGAAAAGACCATCCGATAAAGTCTCACGACCTGATATTTCGCAGATGAGTACAGGGAACCGTGAATACTGTTGATTCTGGTTACCAGTTTCGAGCTGGTGCATAGATCATAGTCAGGTGTGTACCTAATTCTGCAAAGCGGAGTTTGTCCAAATAGGTTACGCCGTCTGAACTCTGTAGCGCTAAATTCAAATCTGAATGTGATCTGTGCGCCAGGAGAAAATCGGTAATCAAAAATAGACTACAGTGTGTAGCTCCGAAGCTCAGAAAATGTCTTTTCGTGACATTTTACGTACTCCATTCCCTCAGCTATTAAACACATATTATATTTCTTGGTATAGTAAGAAATAATGCTTTAAATATATTTCAGATAAGGAGAAATGTGTTCAAAGTATATAGTGCGTAACGATATTTCGTAATTTTATTTTCCATTGCCATATTTCTAATAAATATTGTCATTTCTTTACAGATAACGCATCGCGGTATTCGAAAATGAAGATCTGTGGCGTTAAAGCGTTTGAGTCCAAGATTTTGATATCTTCGTGGTCACATTATCTTGAGATAACTTAATGAGTTACTGTGAAATAAATGCCTCATCGATTTACGTGAAGATCTGAACCATTCAGATAATCTGGAAACGGTAAGCGGAAAAGGATGAACTTCCAACTTTTGTTATACAATGCAGTTCATTGACGATTCGAACGAAACCATTTGATACGAACTATCGGCGCCAACTGCTTGTTAGCTAATGCGACAAGCCATGTGACTTTTTGGAGAGAATTTGATACAAATGGTGCAACAGGGTATTTTTACGTATCGTTGTTGTTACGTGAACGTTTAGATGTCGTTTTAAAGTAGGAGGTCATTTACTAAGAGTGGGAAGATAGTTGGCATTCAGAAGCTTTAATTATCAGTATTACCGTTTCTATGACTCAGTTGTTATACTATAGTAACTAATTCCAAATGTATTGTGTTGGTTAACAGAAGAAGGAGCTTTGTCTATCGGATGGAACTGAGAAGTGACTCTCGTGTTAGATAATGAAGTTCTCTTTGGTGTAAAGAGTGAAAAATGATTTACTGCGCTGTTACCTGTTCTAAGAGTTCGTGTGAAATACATATCCAAACAGTATCAAATATATATCGTTGAACTTGCAGTGACTAGGTCATCGTACTGATTCTGCCTGTTTAGACAGATTTAGATGTGTTAGGCAGCTGTAGGGATGGATAAGTTGATGTGGATGACGACGCCAGCAACGTCGACCACCGTGACGTCAGAGGAAGGGTCTCCGGAAACGTGGCAGCCGAATGTGACGGCGGCCTCTGACGGCAGACAGCCGGAGGGAAGCGGCGGCGGGTGGCAGCTGGTGCTGGCCATCGCGCTCAAGTCGTCCGCCATGGGCTTCATCATCGTGGCGGCGCTGTTCGGCAACCTGCTGGTGATCGTGAGCGTGATGCGCCACCGCAAGCTGCGCGTGCTCACCAACTACTTCGTGGTGTCGCTGGCGCTGGCCGACATGCTGGTAGCGCTGTGCGCCATGTGCTTCAACGCGAGCGTCGAGCTGACGGCCGGCACCTGGCTCTTCGGCTACTTCATGTGCGACGTGTGGAACTCGCTGGACGTATACTTCTCGACGGCGTCCATCCTGCACCTGTGCTGCATCAGCGTGGACCGCTACTACGCCATCGTGCGGCCGCTCGACTACCCGCGCATCATGACGCCGGCGCGGCTCGCCGCCATGCTGGCCGTCGTGTGGTGCTCGCCGGCGCTCGTCTCGTTCGTGCCCATCTTCCTGGGCTGGTACACCACCGACGAGCACCTCGAGTTCCGCCGCCGGCACCCGGACCGCTGCGCCTTCACCGTCAACAAGGCGTACGCCGTCGTCTCGAGCAGCGTCAGCTTCTGGGTGCCCGGCGTCATCATGATCTTCATGTACTACCGCATCTACGTAGAGGCCGACCGCCAGGAGCGCATGCTCTACAGGTAGGCGCCACGCCCTCTGCCACTCACTCTGCACTAGCGGCCATATTACCGCGGGTTGTGTACGCCGCAGCAATATAAGGAGGCGCGCGCAAAAGCGTTTGAAATAACAGTACCTTAAAGCCAACTATTTTACATTCTACATCTACATCTACATCCATACTCCACAAGCCACCTGACGGTGTGTGGCGGAGGGTACCTTGAGTTCCACTATCGGTTCTCCCTTCTGTTCCAGTCTCGTATTGTTCGTGGAAAGAAGGATTGTTGGTATGCTTCTGGGTGGGCTCTGATTTTATCCTCATGGTCTCTTCGCTAGATATACATAGCGGGGAGCGATATACTGCTTGACTCTTCGGTGAAGGTATGTTCTCGAAACTTCAACAAAAGCCCGTACCGAGCTACTGAGCGTCTCTCCTGCAGAGTCTTCCACTGGAGTGTATCTACAATCTCCGTAACGCTTCCGCGATTACTAAATGATCCTGTAACGAAGCGCGCAGCTCTCCGTTAGATCTTCTCTCTCTCTTCTATCAACCCTATGTGGTACGGATCCCACACTGCTGAGCAGTACTCAAGCAGTGGGCGAACAAGCGTACTGTAACCTACTTCCTTTGTTTTCGGATTGCATTTCCTTAGAATTCTTCCAATGAATCTCAGTCTGGCATCTGCTTTACCGACGATCCACTTTATATGATCATTCCATTTTAAACCACTCCCAGATAATTTATGGAATTAACTGCTTCCAGTTGCTGACCTGCTATATTGTAGCTAAATGATAAGGGATCTATCTTTCTATGTATTCGCAGCACATTACACTTGTCCACATTGAGATTCAATTCTGGGCATCCGCAGCTGTTGAAAGGCATGATGTAAGGAAAATTTGCGCTAACAACTCGTAAAATTGTTGTTTTTTAATACGGTTTCGCGGCCTAAAGCCTCATCATCATGTACAACAACATTAAAAGATAACAGGCATATTCATCGCTCCTAGTTAAAATTTACTATTCAGTGATATCATCAGTACCATGGCCAGTGAAAGGCCTCTTCTCCATTCCTTGAGATCTGCATGCGTCGGTGTGACGCTGGGCAACTCGATGCTGGGCAAAGTAAAAGCGGCCCGCATGAAAAACAAAGAGAGACTAGTTGGCATGCCGAACATGTAGGCAGTTGAAAGGCACGATGTTAGGAAGATCATAGGGACGACGGGTATGCTTATGATCTTTTACCGTTGTTGCGCCCGCATCTCGTGGTCGTGCGGTAGTGTTCTCGCTTCCCACGCCCGGGTTCCCGGGTTCGATTCCCGGCGGGGTCAGGGATTTTCTCTGCCTCGTGATGGCTGGGTGTTGTGTGCTGTCCTTAGGTTAGTTAGGTTTAAGTAGTTCTAAGTTCTAGGGGACTGATGACCATAGATGTTAAGTCCCATAGTGCTCAGAGCCATTTGAACCATTTGAACCGTTGTTGCACCTGATGATGCGGCCTTAGGTCGCGACTCCCCTGTCCCCTGTCACTGTTAGCGGATTTCTTCCTACCATCTTATAAGAGGACCGCACCCACTCGCTATCATCGATTTCGTCCATATATGTGGTATATACAGCGTCTGACTATTTATATATAGCCGAGTGGCTAGGGCCTCCCGTCGAGTAGACCATTCGCCTGGTGCAAGTCTTTCGAGTTGACGCCACTTCGGTGACTTGCGTGTCAATGGGTATAAACTGATGATTATAAGGACAACACAACACCCAGTCCCTGAGCGGAGAAAATTTCCGACCCAGCCGGGAATCGAACCCGGGCCGTTAGGTATGACATTCCGTCGCGCTGACCACTTTTTTTTATGTCTTTATTATGTTCAAAGTTCCAGTAGATTGGTAAATTAAACAGGCATCAGAATTTAGTTTTCAAAAATTTTAGCAGTAAATGCATTCGAACTCGCGACCTCTCATCAATAGTACACGACACTTACCGTTACGCAACTTTTTTTTTTTTTTTGCCCCGCCCCTGTCGGGAATTGAACCCAGGCCCCTTTGCGCGGCATTCCGTCGCGCTGACCATTTTTTTTTAAAGATCTCCTGCTTACATGGCAGGCGCTCTATCCACCTTTTTTGTTTTATTTTTTTTATTTTTTTATTTTTCTTCTTATTTTATTTTTTTTTAAATTTTCAGTCAAGGGAAGACCTGAACCAAGGACGTCTCGTTCCTTTTTTTTTGTTTTTTTTTTTAAATTGGAAATTATTTTCGCTGCCAACCTTTTTTGTATATATATATATATATATATATATATATATATATATATATATATATGGACAAAAGGCGTCTTTCAGTTACGACAAACAAAATTAGAAAATTACAGCCGTAGCAACAACAGAACAAAAGTTCCTTCTAAACTATGAAAAAGAATTTGAAACTAATAGTGTGATGATAGATAATAAAGGAAGAAAAATGTAACCAAATCCCGCACGCCATTCCATGTGCATGGCCCCTCTGCGTACAGATTCCATGTTCCAAATTGGTACAACATTTCGCGGCGTGTGGAGCCCCACATCGGCGGTCATCCTCTGCCCGGTACTCCCCAACTGTGAGGGAGTTTGTCGAAGACACTGCGCAAATAGTTCGCAAATAGTTGTCGATATCGGGGTGTACACTCAAGTGTGCTATGACTGTCCTGGAGAAATTGCCAGTAATCAAGCACCATCTTCTCATTATCTCGAAAGAGGTAGTATATGGACATGCCTTTAAACCATGTGAGAGCGTGAGTCTTCGCAGGTGGGAAATAAGTATCCTCCGGACAAAGGAGGAGCCGTGGCTCAATTGTGCGAGGCGCGATACGTAGGTAGCAGGCGAGGATCTTCTGCACTAGCAGCCATACATCTAACGCCGATCCACATGTTAAGCGGTGTTCGTCAGTATCCACGAGGTGGCAACGTGGGCAAAGGGGGGAATCCGTCATCCCAACAGCGTGCAGCCTTTGTCGTGTTACAACCTTCCCGTTCACCACCTGGTACCACGCGGCTCATACCCGCGTGGGGAGGTACGGCTTCTGGACCGCTCTCCACACTGCCGGCCATAGGGTCGTAGCGCTCTTCCTCTCAATCACATTCCCAGGTATGGACCTTAGCAGCAGTCTGTAAACGTCTCTCGCCTTGGGAGTGCGAGTGTTGGGAAGGTCTGGGTGCATGTAACTTTACTCAAGAATAAATGCCGAGAGGTGCGAGAGTGAAGGTGTAATGTGCGCAACCGTGACAGGTGCCAGAAGAGACGCCGGAAGCAATTCCTCTAACAGACGTCCCGTAAGGGAAGCATCTTTGTGGGTCCACAATTTCATCATTGTGCACAAGTATAACGCTGTAGATCTCGCTCGTACATTTATAAGTCCCAATCCGCCATCACGCGGAGGGAGGGTGAGTGTTTCGTAGCGGATTTTGAATAGGTGTCCGGCGGTAAGGTAATATCCAAACGCTGCTTGCAATCTGTGTGCCATCGCTGTCGATATCGGTAGGACCTGGGCCATGTGGATCATCTTAGTCGCCACGTGAAGGGTGAGGTATTCCACACGCTGTAGGAGGTCCATCCGTCGAAGTAAGTTCCGGTGTACTTCTGTGCGTATGGCCTGTAGTACTCGTGCATAGTTCATGGCAGCCGTGCGGCGCACATCCTGTGTAAATGTTATGCCCAAGAACCGGATCTTGTTAACTAGTGGGAGTGGGGCTAAAGCGTCCTCCTGTAGACCTCTCCCTATCGGCATCGCTGCCGACTTGGCCACATTCATGAGGTTTCCCGCTGCCAATCCATAGCGATTGATCCATTGTATAGCCAATCGTACCTCGTCACCAGATCGGACAAGTAATAGAAGGTCATCAGCATATATCCTGCAGTGAAAGGTGTGATCCCTCAATGACATTCCCGAGAGCCTGTTTTTCAACCCTCCGACAAGTGGTTCGAGTGCGATCGCGTAAAGGATCATGGAGAGTGGGCATTCTTGGCGAACTGACCGTCGGATCGGAATGGGACCCGCAATCCGTCCATTCACCAGTACACGGGATGCAGCTCCACGGAAAAGGCGCTGAAAGATGTCGAGAAAGTCAGGCGGGAAGCCCATGCGGGCCATAACGGACAGAAGGAACTTGTGGTGAACTCTGTCAAAGGCTTGGTCGAAATCAATGGAGATCAGAGCAGCTCGAAGGCGACAGCATGTGGAGATGGCTATTAAATCCCTGCATTCGCTGGTTGCCGTTTGCATGTTGGTCACTCCGCCCAGTGTCGTTTGCTCCATTGAGAGGAGTAGGGGCAGAACCTTCTTTATGCGGCTGGCGAGTAGTCGGGCGAAGATTTTATAGTCCGAGTTGAGCATTGTAATGGGCCTGTAGTCCCCGACCGTCCGACCTCTGGAAGGCTTGTGTATCGGTATAAGGAGACTTTCCACGAATGCAGGTGGCACGTGGGAACCGGGGGTCATCAGTTCTTGGTACATGCTGATCCATCGGGGCATCATTAGATCGCGGAAAGTCCAATAAAACTCGAGCGGCAGTCCGTCTGGCCCGGGAGATTTGTTGAGTGCTCCCTTGTTAAGCGCGTCCTCGATGTCGTCCCATTTAATTCCACCTAACAGCGTCGCCGCTGCTGCATTGTCGAGGGTGTGCGACAGGTGCTGCAGTATGTCGTGATCGTCCGCTTCCTCTTCCTCTGTATTCACCTCGTCGTAAAACCGGCGATAGTGATCTGCAAAGGCTTCTGTAACCGCGGCCTGAGTCAGTACGACCCTACCACCTGGCGATACGAGGTCCGTGATCAGCTGCTGTCGGCGTCGGCGGCTGTCGAGCACGATGTGATGCATAGACGGGTTTTCTCCTTCCGCTCGGTCTTGACCTCGCGATCGCACGACGACCCCCTCCAAACGTTTCCTCGTAAGAGACAATATTTGACCTTTAATTCGGCGGCTTTCCATTTGTCGGTTTGGAGATGGTGGTTGGCTGTCGAGTTCTCGAAGCATCGTGTAATAAAAGTCCAATGTGTGACGATGCCAAGCTGCGATATCTTTACCGAATTGAGTTAGCACACGCCGAAACGCTGGTTTTGCACAGTCCACCCACCACGCTAGAGTCGAAGGATATCGGGGAAGACGACGTTCGCAATCCAGCGATAATCCGACGGCATTCCGGGGCATGAAGACGTGCCACATTCAGCTTCCAGGGTCCTCGGCTGCGCCATATCCGCTGCTGTTGTACACTGAGTGTGCATATGAAAGCGCTATGATCGGAGAAGGCAAGCGGCCAACGTTCGGCGTCGATTACTCCCGGCGCTAGAGCTCGTGAGACATAAATGCGGTCTAGGCGACTGGCTGAGTGACTTGTAAAGTATGTCGGCCCGGGACGGTCACCGTGCATTGTTTCCCACGCGTCGGTGAGAAGCAGATCACGAACCAGGAGCCGAAGTTCTTGACAAGTCGAGAAGTGTGGGACTTGGTCTTTGGGGTGGAGCACACAGTTAAAGTCGCCGCCGAAGATATATTGAGCGTAGCGGCTGATAAAGAGGGGGGCGATATCCTCCGAGTAGAACAGCGATCGTTCGCGGCGTTGGTCAGTTCCTGATGGAGCGTAAATGTTAATGATGCGCGTGCCCAGTGCTGTGATCGCCAGCCCCCTTCCTGACGGAAGGTAAGTCACTTCTTCGATGGCAATTCCGTCGCGCACTATTATTGCCGTACCGCTGCCATTCCGGTCCGCCGGTGACATATGTGTCACATAACCGTAGAAAACGGGGAGGGCCGCTATATACACTTCTTGCAACAGGGCAATGTCAACATCCGAAGAACGAAGCATCTCACGCAGCAACTGGATCTTCACTGCCGTTCGTATCGTGTTGAGGTTAAGCGTGGCGATACGATAAGCTTGTTGCCGAACCGCAGGTGTTAAGTTATCCATTAAGACTGGAATTGCCTATGGCGCTTCTGACTCTATTGACACCTCCGCATCCCCACAAACCTCACCTGCCGTCCTTTCTAGAGAGCCGGCGCCAATGGCGTGGGCCCTGTTGGCGTAACTTGCATGGTTCCGTCGTCGTCGTGGTCATCCGCCCACGTCTGGGAACTCAAAGCAAGATCGGCTTCCCTAGCATCCTCAGGACTCTGCATGGGTGCTTGCACTCCAGAAGGTGGTGGGCAGCATCTGTCCTGCATATCGGCATCCGATGTTGCCACTGTAGGTATATGCGGTTTGTCCTCAGTTCCGTTCGGTGGTGCCACACTGCAGCAAATGGCGGCTGCCTCTGTGGTAGCGTCGTCATTGAAGGCGGAGTCTTCGTCCTCTGGAGGCTGCGTCGCATCCCGTTCGGAAGTTACTCTACGCCTCCGCTTCCGTCGCTTCGGGGAGCATTGCCTCCTGGTGTGTCCTTCTGTGTCAGACGACGGCAAAGATTCCCGACGTTCCGGCACAAAGGCAACTGTAGGCACAATAAGCGAGTCTACGGCCATGCTATCGTCATGTATGTTGTTATCCGTCGACGGGGGCGGCGGCATCGGAATTGAATCCGTAGCTTGTGGAACGGGTGTTTCGCCATCGCCCTGTATTGGAGGATGGAGCCGCGACCCAACAGTGGATGTCGGCTGTCGTGGTGAAGTGGTAGCTGTCGTGAGGACTGCTGCATAGGTCACTGGAAGCAGCGTCGGCTGCGATGGCGGGTCTGCGTCAGCCGGCGGCAGTTGCGTGATTCGACGTTGCAGAAATTCTAATCTAAGGTGTCCCTCCTTCCCACAACCAGAGCAGGTCTTTGGTTGCCCATCGTAGATGACGATGGCACGGCAGCCACCGATATTCAGATATGAAGGTACATGTCTTTTAAGTTCTATTCGGACCTGGCGGACTCCATTCAGCACAGGATATGTCTGGAATTGCGTCCATTTTTCCGCAATATGATCATGGACCGTGCCGTAGGGGCGCAGCGCTGTCACGACGTCCTCCGCCGGTAATTCGAAAGGAAGTTCGAAAATTCTGATCGTGCGAAGTCCCATGCCAGAATAATCGACGTGTACGGTCCACACATTGCCATCAGCATGGCAGAAACGGAGGCCCTGTTTCGTGTTCCGAAGGATCCGTTCACATGTTACGTCGTTGATGATCTTGACATAGACGATACTACTCACAATGGACAAGTGAATGCCGAGAATGTCGGTCGCCGGGATTTTAACTTCTTCTCGTAGAAATCGTTCGATTTCGAGTGCTTTGGGCCGTGCAAATTCGTTGCGGAACGTAAATTTGAGCGTCGATTTTCTGTATTGGTGCGCCATGGTGATCTATATGCTGAGTACGGCACGCGCGAAACGGCCGAGTACGATGTAAACAACACAAGCGCTCGCTCCGCGGCAGGAACACAAACAGCGCGTCCTCACCGCAGCACAGCCAAAGGCCAACCTCCACTCAGCTACCAGGGGCGGACGTCTGACTATAAGCAAAAGTGACAGAGGTGGAAGCTCCAGATGGCCAATCGTATAGAATAGTCATGGACTGTGTGGCTGGTCCCGTCGCAGGTTCGAGAACTCCCTCGGGCATCGGTGTGCGTGTTTGTCCTTAGGATAATTTAGGTTAAGTAGTGTGTAAGCTTAGGGACTGATGACCTTAGCAGTTAAGTCCCATAAGATTTCACACACATTTGAACATTTTCATATAGAACAACACAGCAGCGTTGGCGCGGATCGGGTGAAGCACGATCCCTTTGCGTTGCCTTCTACAGAGAGTTTCCGTATACGGTAAAAACTGTAGAGCGAGACTGATGTCACACAAAAAAAGTTATTGGGCAGCGTTTGGTGCAATGAAAAGAGCACTGAACGGTAATCGAAGAGTCGTGGAATCAAGTTTGTTTTCAAGTTTTACGTCACTTACGATGCAAATAAGCAAAAAGATGCTCAGTACAGAATGAGTTAGGGGGAAAACCACATGCTTTCAGAGGTGGGAAGATAACAGTATTAATGATTCTGAACAAAACTTCCGAATGGTTTCCGTAATAGGAAACATTATGTTTCACTTTTGTAGGTTTTTCTTGAATAACTCGAAAACCGAAAACCTCCGGTGAAACCGTGTCGCAGTAGAAAATTTAAGTACATTACATTTCGTACATCCTATTCGTTTTCTCTCTAGGGCTTATAGTTTCTGCGATTATTGAAAATCTCGCGCAACACGCATGCTCTCTAGCTTGGGATGGTATTGTAAGCCATTTTCAGGTAGTTTCACGACAGGATAGACCACAAAGTTTCGGTGTTACCGGTCGGGGTAGCCGATCGGTTCTAGGCGCTACACTCTCGAACCGCGCGACCGTTACGGTCGCAGGTTCGAATCCTGCCTCGGGCATGGATGTGTGTGATGTCCTTAGGTTAGTTAGAATTAAGTAGTTTTAAGTTCTAGGGGACTGATGACCTCAGAAGTTAAGTCCCATAGTGCTCAGAGCCATTTGAACCATTTTTTTTATTCGGTACCAAATTGTTCGTCTCGACTTTCTCTGCACAACGGTGCTACGTTATAAAAAGGATAATGTTTGAATAACACAAAAAGAGGCCGGCCGCGGTGGTCTCGCGGTTCTAGGCGCGCAGTCAGGAACCGTGCGACTGCTGCGGTCGCAGGTTCGAATCCTGCCTCGGGCATGGATGTGTGTGCTGTCCTTAGGTTAGTTAGGTTTAAGTAGTTCTAAGTTCTAGGGGACTGATGACCACAGCAGTTGAGTCCCATAGTGCTCAGAGCCATCTGAACCATCCAACACAGAAAGAAACATACAATGTACGTTAAATGTACTGTATCTCAAAAAAACCATTCGGTATAGGGCTCGTATGCCCACTCTTCGTTTAGAATAAACTCATGCTAACACCCCTCAAACAACGTATCTTTCCTTCTAACTCACTCTGAACACTGTATTTATTAACATTTTCGTAAAAGTCAGAAAAGGAAAGAGAATCGAAAATTTCAGACCGCAAGTAAATTTTCTGGAAATCATTGTAGAGCATACACGAGGACGTCGTAAATAAAATTAAATTTTTTTGATATTTTAAAGATAACGATTTACAGGAGCTAGGGTGATATTCATCATAAAACAAGAGAAACTTTAATTTTCTTGGTATCTTTCACATTTATTATTGTAGAGTTGATTTACACAAGCTAGGGTGAAATTCATCATAAAAACAAGAGAAGCCGTAGTTTTCTTGGCATCTTGCACAAGTTGTACGCTCCGAATTTTTACAATTACACGGTGGTTTTAAAGTTTCTACGGGAAAACGAATCTGGTTTACATTCATAACAGGTTATTTACATCGTGCAGTGTAGCAGCATGCCACGCGTGATGCATCATTTAACCAAATATTGGCAGTGAGATGTATTCTGATGCAATATTCTTGGGATGTGATTTCTTTTCTTCTCTCGATGAAATCAAATTCCTAACAAGACCATAGAAATAGACATTGCAAGGTTGCGCTAGCGACTGCATTTGTGGAAAGGGGGGGGGGGGGCTGGAGAAATCATTTTAATACTTCATGATGGCCTTTCTTCTTCGTATTTATACAGGGAAAAAATTTCCTATAGGAGTCCACAGTAACTGAGAATATTTTGTAAATTAAATCGTATAGGTAGCGTATTAAATTTCTTTCTTTATTTATTACGACGTATCGGCTGCTGCCATCATCAGATAGCAAATACTTTAGAACTTGTAAAAGAAGATTCTGTGTTAGTATTAAAAACTATGCCTAATCGTTGGGGATAGCTTTTAGTGCTCACACAAAACCTCCTTTTAAATGTTCTACGCTTCTTGATGTCTGATGACGGCAGTATGCATATAGTTTGTAGCACTGACACAGAAACTTCTTTTAATCCTGAGCCTTCTGATATCTAATGACGGTAGCAGCCGTAACCTTACCATAAAGAAATTTTAATACACGATCTAGACGGTTTTATTCAGAATATCTCTTCTTCGTCTTGAAAAATTTCATCGTATAGTTGTGCTTTTGTTTTTCCTTCCAGAGATCAGTTAACAGGAAAAAAATGTTCTTAATTAAATCAGTCAAAAATTTTTTGTGTAAGTTTGTTGTACGTTTATCAGATTCTCATGCGGTAGTGACGGCATTCCTATAGTTTGCCGCGTACTCATCCGCCACTTCTCCTTTACCTTTCCTTTTCTTGCCTTTTATGAGATTAGTAGTAAATACAATACACTGAGCACCACGTCGGCTTATTTGTAGTGTAGTAATTGCTGTTCTTCGCCAAGCGCGGCCTGGAAACTGTGCTAACATAAGAAGGCTCATGCTCCACACGTGGCCCGCGAAAGATGATACTTTTTTTTTCTAAACGACTTGGCCATCTGGAGCTTTTGCTTTCATTTCTGGTCGAGCCTTGCATATACCATAAATCTGGTTGACTTCGGTGGTCGGTGGTGACGATTAGGTGCTGTCCTCTGGTTAGTTTTAATATTGTGATGCTGTTCCCTCTTATAACCATAAAAGACATAGACGCAGTTAATTTGTGCTGGCCTTTTTGACAAAGTTTCTCAGTCAACGGTTGATATGTATTTTGTTAACATTCACCTCTCAAACCTTGTGCTTCCTCGTGTCACATTTACAATGGTACTCTAGCAAATGACAGGTTGCGGGTCTGTAATCTTGTTCATACGCTGGCTATGGTCGCCCGTTAATATCGTAGCACAAGGAGTACTTTGAATGGTACCCGCTCGTGACAGAGGGCCAAAGTTCCACTGTGAGCTGTGGGGAAAGACATTCACAACAGTGAGGGACGTTGGCAGAGCTGTTGGCACCTGCTAAGGTTCGGGCGCTGTATAGTGACGATGTCGTCATCCGAGTGGCCAGTTTGATTATAACATCAGCCGCTAAGTGTAGATTATCGTATGACATTCTCTACCACGGGCGAAAGGCGGTAAAACCGCTAAGAGTGTTCGAGGACAGTTAACGTAATTCTTGCAGTTTGAAATGAGTTAGGTATCGCAAAATCGATTCCTTCCGTACCTCATTTCATGCATCCCATACAACGTTAAACAGGTAGTAGAAAAACGCCATATATCAAACATGGATCGTACTTGCATGTGAGATATGCTCAGCGTTGTGGCTTCACTCAGTACTGAAGACAATAGTTTGAAACAACTAAGTTACGAACAATCTGTAAATGAAGTGTGGTTGCAAAACAATTAGCCACTAAGATTACCTAAGACATTAATTTTCGGACTAATTATTTTGCGAAATATTGAATGAAGTTGAATGAAATGTAGGTAAAACATATTTTTGTTGATACATTACTACTGTCATTTTGCATTTTGTCTAACAAATATTTTTGCTCACGATTACAACCTGCTGTTTTTTAAACTGAAATAATGACTTTTATATGGACACGAATCTCAGTATTTTTATTACTTAAAAAAGTTGTTCATAGCTATTTTGGTTTCAGTTCTTGGGATTTGACCTATCATCTGTGTGCACCTGTGTACTGTATTCACCATTGTGATAGTGGGCGAAGGCAATATTTTGTTCATGCTGGAGATGATGGGCCAGTATTTCCACAATTCTCCTAAACAGGTTAAAGTTTAGCCTGGCTTGACTGTTACGACGAGCGAAGGGCGAGTCCAAGGATGGCTGACGTTTTACAGCACGTAATGGAAATAAAGTTTCGAACGTCCTGACAGAAAGCATCGTTTTATCGTTTTGCAGAGTAGTAGAGGAAATTGGACGAGTTGACGATAATGTTCAAGAACTTTTAATTAATTCATTTTGTAACCTTTATTTCTGTCTCGTGTGTTAACAGAATAGCTTTCTATACTACCTAGTTTCACAATTTTTGAATATAATGAACTATTTCCCAATTTTTACAAGCTAATAGTATGGGGCCAATTTGTTCCAGTACTGGAGCAAGATGACAAAGGCCAGGAGACAAGATAAGAAAACTGACAAGAGCTGAATACAGCTTTGTTCTCAGAATGTACAAAAGTGTACGTTAATTAATTGGGTATCGCTATATACAGAGTGGTCAGAAACATTCTCTGAAGTTTTTGAGTCCGTTTAAGGAAAGGTTGTGCTGAGAAATAATTGTTAAGAAGAAATTCAGTACGTTGCGCCGTTTCCGAATTAGTTAGCATTTAAGATAGCCAATCAAGTCGTTCCTTGCGGAAATCCAAGCGGCCCACCACAGACGGTCACCAACCGTGTTCTTCGTTTGGTTTCCTAAAACCGAGCAAGAGGGCGATACAAAAACTGGACATGAGACGGCAGTATAGATCGAACTCTTGCCAAAGGCTGCGCAGTCTCGTGCGTTATGAGAACAACTGACAAAAATTGAATCTGGTGGTCCAATTGAATTTGCGTGCGCAACGTCCTGATTGGCTGACTTCAATGTTAATTAACTCGGAAACGGCATAACATATCGAATCTTTTCTTAACTCTTGTTTCTCAGTGCAACCTACCCTGCAATGCCATTACAAACTTTTCACTCTGTTTCTGACCACATTGTATTTTCTATGGAATAACGTATAATGAAAGGAGTACTGAACTGAAAATTAATACAACTCAAAATCAATGTTTCATTACCAAAAAAATTAAATCTTCCTCCTTAAATGTCTGAGCAGTCGAATACCCTGACCATTACTTTGGAGGAATTTCAAAGTAGGTCTCATTACAGGCTGGACACCACATTATACTTTCTACAGTCGTTTTCCTCTGTACCTGTAAATCTTCTTATCCCGCATTGTGTGCTCCGTTATCACCCAACATCTGTTCCATTAGTGGTCTTTTTAAGACATTTCCATTTTGCGTACTGTGTCGTTTCCGTGCAGTCTATCTCCACAGGCAATAGTATGAAATTAAAACGTTTAGTCGCTGCTTGGCAGCATCATTTGAGGGAGGGTTTTGAGTTCGCCGCAGCAGAATCATGTTCATCAGACACAAGAAGATCGTAAGACTCGACGTCGCAAATTTTATACCGGTTACCTGCTTTCCTGACTTTAGTTGCTTTGCGGTAATCAGTACTCAATAGATCCTCAATAGATGATGTCATCAACTTGTCCCAATCATCGTCCCCAATCGACTTTGATCTCTGCAATGAATTAACAAGAGTAGGATGTGTGTGAATGGTGGGTGCGAAACACTTACTTTACGAGGCAGTTATTTATAGCGAAGTATAATAAATCTTCCCTGTTATTCGATAAGCTTGTGCTGAATGCCTTCAAAGTTATAGCTCCATCGACAAGGTACTGTACATTTACCTACCACTCACTAAACGGGAGGCAGCAGTTTCACCGCGAAGCGTCGGTAGTACCCGACAATGGTGCTACACATATTATTAGATGAAAAGTATACGGAAATACTTCTGTAAAGCGCGGAATTGACGACCAGATGTCACGATATTGGATCTGCCAGTGTCAAAGGAGGCGAGATTATTGTGATGTCAGTAGGGAAGCAGCAATCGCAAAATAGCAAGCTCAGGAGAGCTGTGTGACTCAGAACGTAGACATTGGATATCACCTTATTAACAGATTCGTCAGGAGTATTTTCACCTTCAAAAACTGCCCGAATGTTAGGTTTTCGAATGTGATGTGTAAATGCGAGGGAAAAAAAAGCATCTAAGCCAAGACAGACCTTCGTGATGTGATGGACAGCGACTGTCGAGCATTGCCGTGGGTGGTTGTAAGAAATCACTCGTGGTTTCGGAGATACTGCCAGCTGTCCAGCTTATTGCATTCTAATGTGTCCGGATGATTTTGTTCACTTAATGTATATGTCGGTCGCGTTGGAAAGAACATTACAAAAACAATATACACGCCATGCACTGCCAGAGACTGTGTTGGCAAATTTACATACGGTGAAGGTTTTCCAC
This sequence comes from Schistocerca serialis cubense, assembly GCF_023864345.2. Taxonomy (NCBI): domain Eukaryota; kingdom Metazoa; phylum Arthropoda; class Insecta; order Orthoptera; family Acrididae; genus Schistocerca; species Schistocerca serialis. The sequence goes on along the minus strand of NC_064641.1, from coordinate 399,313,372 downwards.
TGTTGTAATTGTGTTAACCATTCTGCATACTGTAGCAGGACTGGAGAGTTAAGTAATATTTGGTCTAAATAGAACCCAGGTATTTCATGTTAAGACAAAATACACGAACGGAAAAAATCTCAGCACCAAGCAGCAGTTTTTCATTATAAAGGAAAGTTGGTAGGCGTGTTTCTCCATCTGAAAAATGATGTGTCCTCAAATTTCGCACCAGTGCTAATAGCGCCACCATGGCGATGAAAATCAGGTTTCCTTTGATCACATGCTCTAACGTTTCTAGCGTTAGTTACCTCTGAGGTTGGACGTAGTGTGATGGTGTTAGTCAAGAAAGCCTTTACGCTACATACACGTATTATCAACATCTCTCTTAGCTTGAAAGAGGTCGTTTAATAAGGCTAGGAGGAGCTGGGGGTTCCTTCTGCGATTCTGCCGAATGACTTGGCAGGAATGTAATCACTGTACATGACTGTTGGCAGCCATGGTCACGAGAATGTACAGTAGCAAGAAGAACGGACTTGGGACGTCCACGTGAAACAGCCGAGAGGGAAGACCATCGTATTTGGCGAGTGGCTCTGGCACAACATTCTGAGCAGCAGTTGGCACCACAGTGACACATCGGTGACAAATAGATTATTTTAAGGGCAGCTGCAATCCAGACTGGCGGCCGGAGTGGCCGAGCGGTTCTTGGCGCTACAGTCTGGAACCGCATGACCGCTACGGTCGCAGGTTCGAATCCTGCCTCGGTCATGGAGGTGTGTGATGTCCTTATATTAGTGAGGTTTAAGTAGTTCTAAGTTCTAGGGGACTGATGACCTTAGAATTTAAGTCCCATAGCGCTCAGAGCCATTTGAACCATCCAATCCAGACACCCTGCAGCGTGCGCTCTACTGACCCCAAAGCATCACCATTTCTATTCCACTGACCCCAAATTACCGCCAATTGTGACTTCAGTGGTGTCAAGCAAGACCTCATTGGAGGTCAGAATGGAGGTTTGTCTGGTGGAAGCTGGTTCTGCCTGAATACCCTTAATGGCTGTGTATTGGCTAGAAGAAGCCAGTTGAGGGTCTGCAACCAATCTGTGTGCGTGCTGGACACGCTGGACATGTAGCTGGGGCTATGGTCTGAGGAGCGACTTCGTAAGACAGCAGGAGCACTCTCTTAGTTATCCCACGCACGCTGTCGCAAATTTGCACGCCAGTCTGGTGATTCGGCCTGTTGTGCTACCATTCATTAACAGCATTCCATGGCGTGTTTTCCGTCAGGGTGACATGCGCTCACATACCGCTGTTGTAACCCAACATGAAGTGCAGAGTGTCTTACCTGTTTCCTTGGCTGCTCGATCACCAGATCTGTCTTCAATCTCGATCTCGTATGGGACATCATCGGACGACAATCCTAGATTCATCTTCATGCTGCAATGACCGACCAAGTGCGACAGGCGTGGAACTCAGTCCCGAAAATTGGCGTCTGATACATGCACAAAACAATGCTTGCACGCTTGCATTCTACAGTCTGTCCGTTACACCGATTATTAATGTACCAGAATTTCACATTTGCAATGACTTACCTGGCGCTTGCATTAACCTGTGATCTTGCAATGTTGATCATTTACATGTGTTACCCAAACAAATGTATTCCCAAAATTTCATTATTCTACATTAATAACTTTTTGGTGTTGTCATTTTTTTTGTGTTGGTGTAAAATTAACGGTATGAATGCGTGAGAATTTCCTTTACTCCTAGTGAAGTATTTCATATTATGATCGTCGGTGGGGACAGATTAAACTTATTACAAAGTCTTATGCGGTATGGACTTATTGCCCTTCGATTTTGCTTTAAGGCTACCTATTCCTTTTCTTCTTTAGAGTTTAAAGATGGATTTAAGTCCATCTTTTTATAAAAATTAAAAAAAAGTATTTTCGCTGCATTAGTTTAGTCATTTGTGCTATTTTATTTACTGACATTACAAATTACACATTTACGATAAAATTTTGAATTAAAAACAGTTTTCCTCATGCATATTTCGTACATACAATGCTGCTAGCAACGAGAGGAAAAACCATCAACAGAAAAAAAAACCATTCCAGTTGTTACAGTAAGCGTAAGTATGTATGGAAAATATTATATTCCTAAGGAAAACATATTTTTGCTCTACGTGAATGATCATTTGATAGCAATTTATCCGTACTGAGATAACCAAATGTTGTTGATGCATTATTGAAAAAGTGAAACGCCTCTCGCATTACACGCTTCTAAGGCTCAGTACGATTAATAGATTTTTTTTAAAAAATTGTTCCTTTATGTTTGAGAAATGATGTTGATTCAACTTCTCGGAACTTTTAGAACAGCTGCTTAGTAAGACAGTAGAGACGCTGATTAATAAGTTTGGTGTTCAATGATGAACGCCTGAACTGTGGTAATGCTGACGTTTTCTGTTCACTTGCCGCAAACAATAAGCGGGAGCGGTAGAAACGTGATGAATTCTGCCGAAAGGCCTTTTATTATTTACCACTCCATTACGAACACATTGAAAGTCGTAGGGAGGTATCTACAAACTAATCTCAGTATACAGGCGTGTCTGTACTAAAGGAAAGCGCTGATGAAGTTTCTACATTTCCGATGCGGTAACGTTCAGCAGCACCCGAGTTCGCGTCAAAGCTCAAGACAGTGTGTGCTAGAATGTAAGAGGGACCTAAACTCCTAAACTACACAGCCATGCATAAAACTGAGCACATTTGCAGCGATCTTTTCGGTTCATAAACAGTTATTTATAGTTCAAAAAGATAAAGGAAAACTAAAGTCTTTTTCCAGTATTCATTATTTATCCGGAAAGTGTCAGACGCAAATCATCAAGAGATGGTTCAAATGGCTGTGAGCACGATGGGACTTAACATCTGAGGTCATCAGTCCCCTAGGACTTAGAACTACGTAAACCTAACTAACCTAAGGACATCACACACATCCATGCCCGAGGCAGGATTCGAACCTGCGACCGTAGCGGTCGCGCGGTTCCAGACTGAAGGGCCTAGAACTGCTCAACCACACCGGCCGGCGCAAATCATCAAACCTGAAAAATGGAATTTAAAAAATGGGTTACTTTCACAACAGTTTACTTTTCACCAATTACTTGTTTTAAAATACAATTGGGTTCAGATTTACTTCGATATGTATTTCTTCTTGGCGCTGACAACATTACCATTGAGAGGCCGTGAACCCCAAAAATCACAACAAAGACATATTTCTTGTTCATTTACTGATTACTAAGGGTGTCTGGGGTTCATGTTGCAGCGGCTCTAAGCAGCCGTCTATATCGAAACCTATGCTTAGTTTCGTGAATTTTCCGCCCACTTGCTGTTTGCATCTTCAGTGTATGGTTGATATATATTGAAGGTCTGTGTTTCCGACGTGTTCCAGTACATTTTTTTAAAACCTCCACTTCATCTCAAACATCTTTGAACAGTACTTTACGTTAAATTCCATGATACAAGTTAACTCTTGCAGATGAGACAAAAGGAACAGGCACTTTTTACAATGCTATTTATTGTTTTAAATAGCGCTATTTACACAAATAAATAGCATTGTCGAAAGTGGCTGCTTGCTGCTAACTTCTCCATAAGAGTCAACCCATATTTCACATTTTGTACATAGCCGCGGGACCAGTATATCAGTTTAAGACAAAATATCAAATTTCATAATGGCAGACTTCCTGGTTTTAATAGCACTAAAATTTTGTGAAATTTCGTCGTCTACCCAGATGTGCATTTCTGTTTTGTAGTTAGATTTGAAGTTACTGCTTTTCCAAATATATCTCATCTTCTTCTCATTCTTATATACAGTATTTGCTATTACTATCTAAAACTTATTGCAAAACTCAATTAATCTCCCACCTCTCTCATTCTTGCTGGCAAGTCTTCCTTCTTCCTTCGGCTTCAATAATGCGGGAACGAATTTTCAAGGCGAGGAAACTGTCCATCTACATATGTATCTATGAAGTTGTACTCGAAGTATTTTCGTACATGTTGACACACTGACTCTTGAGGTGTGTCCCTGATGATACAAACTGGTACCTGCAGTATTGGGAGGCCGCTCGGAGTGGCCGTGCGGTTCTAGGCGCTACAGTCTGGAACCGCGTGACCGCTGCGGTCGCAGGTACGAATCATGCCTCGGGCATGGATGTGAGTGATGTCCTTACGTTAGTTAGGTTTAAGTAGTTCTAAGTTCTAGGGGACTGATGACCACAGCGGTTGAGTCCCATAGTGCTCAGAGCCATTTGCAGTATTGTGAATGTAGACGAAACACCATGGCATCGACAAGGATAGCGATAAATGCAGTAAAATTAATATTGGAGTAAAAAAACGAGAAGGAATATTACATATATTCCTCCTGGAAACAGTATGGTAATGTTATTGAGCGGTCAAATTGAAAGAAATGTTAATACAATTGTTCAAATAGCTATAGTTATCACTGTGAAATGCTGATAGCTGCTGAAAATAGTGTCCACTGGTGTAGTTCTAGGAGCTTATGCCACTGCGTAGTATGATAGCGTTTCCACTGTCTTCTTCATCACACTCCTATATTTTGGCCAGGGTGGCTGACTATCATGCAGATGACGGGTAGATATAGAATAAACAGTAGTGCAGCGACAGTGCAAGACCACGCGCCAAATAATGTGGCACCGTCGCAGAAGCGCAGTCCCATCGTGAAAGCTGGACGAATCCATTCTGTTCTTCCGGGGGAATTGGCATTACAGTTGAGCAGCGCGTGCCGGTTAGAAAGCCCCGAGCGTCCTCCTTGCTGTGTCTTTATTGTATGGCATGGTACCACTGCCTACGCCTACCGTTTGTAGCAGGAGTAGTTATAGGGTAGTTATTGAATGCTTTGATACCACTAAAGGTTTAGCAGATCGTACATTACCCGATACACAATATGTAATGAACAAAACTTAGAAAGTATTGTTTTTCTTAATTTCAATCACCAATTACTACTGTAGGGTTCATTTATATACCAAATCAACATCATTATTTCAGATCATTTAAGTGTAATTAACAGAAAGCTATAATTAGTTAAAACCCTGGTTTTTTTAACTAACATCCTGTCGTAAATTTTAGCAACATTTGTAATTTAAATCTCTTGATTGCATTATTACATTCCCATGTTAATAGACATATCTATGTTGTAATTAAACCACTGATTAATTAACAAAATTCGTAAATATCAACTCATCTCAAAACCGGCTTCTGGAAAATTTATCAGTCATCTGATGTATTTAACGTGACTTGTGCACTTTATGTATCACGTCTATTACTAAAAATCTCTTAGATCAGTTGATGTAAAGACTATTGATTTTCAATCAGTTTGATACTACGAAATTTTCATATGGAACTTTAACCTGAAATTGTATTTCGACATTTTGTCCTGTACTTAATTTAATGTCAGGAATAAAATCCAACGTTACATCAAGACAGGTTTTGTTATTGTAACTTCATAACCAAATTTCCACACAAAAGTCAAAAGAATAATATTTAGAAATGTATTTAGAATGAATCATCATTTATTGTCTTCAAAACAGTACTAACAGTTTGTTGTAAACCATTAACTTATAGTCATAAATCAGTAAATGTGATTGTTTTTGACAGTAGGCCAAAGAGCATACATTCATAAGATAGGGTACATACTGAGCAGTGCAAAGCACTTGAAGTCAGTCGCAATTTGGCCAGTGTAATGATGCAAAACAGCTGCTGTTTTGTCAGTGAATGCCTTTTTAAATACTTACGGAAAATAGATCTGCTGTGAAAAGGATTCATCAGTGTCTTGGATAAATTATTTTAACATCCTAAGTTTTCATCACGTCCGAAAACCAGACAAATCTGCAACGTACGTCCCTTAATGGACGTTTTTGGCAGAGGAAATTCGACGGTTCAAAGCTAAGGATTCCGCTGCAGAAACTACATCACTCTCATACTACGATGAATATCTTGTAAAGTAGTTGGAGTAACATTAGACGTTGATGGAGAGAAAGTTCTTCAGAATCAGGTGTGAGTGATTGTGTGCAACATTTTCTCATAAGAATCCTGAAGGAAGGAAAATTTCATTAAAATATGTGCTAGAAAAGGTTGAAGGAACTATTATCTATTCCAACCGTTCAGTAAAGTGAATAAAGCATAGCTACGAGGGCTTCCCAAGGCTCCACTACTTTCGAAAGAGCCGGAAGAAGGAGTAAAATATTTTATTGTTACGTAACGTCACCCATATGCGTTTAATGGGATTGACTCATAACTTCGACGTAACAGATCTTCTTTATTTTACGTTGTCGATATCGTAGCAAGTGACATTGTCAGCTGGAACATTTTTTTACCCCTTTTTGTACTATGAAATTTCCTTTCAACTGTCGAACTTGTTTTGCTTTGGTTGACCCTTTAGTTATGAGACAATTTGTTTTTCGGTACTATAGCGAGAAAATATTGAAATCTATAGTTGTTGAATATTTAGTCGTACTGACATAACTTGTCAGTACGATCGATTGCAGACTCGCTAGCTGCAGTTTACAAACTCTGCAGTATATACATTTGAACTGCACCTCCTGCAACGCACTGTGATGGTTCACAGCTGATCCGCCACCTCTATCGTTTTCCCTCTCCAAAGGCTCCGTCTGTGCAGGTACGGCCCAAGATTGCGAATTCTACCGTATTGAATAGTACAGTATACACTAAAACGTGATACATAACCGTGAACACCTTTATGGCCGGTGTTTGCTGACGGCAGTGACGCATTTACAAATGTATTCAATGATTTTCCAACCTCTCTGAAAACCTAATTTGAGAAACAAATCTGGTAATTTTTACTGCTGAAGAAATGGCCCGCATTTGGGGAAGAAGCGCTACTACGCACCCTGTCCCATCAAAATAATATAACCACTTGTCACAAGCAAGAATGACCACTTTTCGCAACGTGGGCCGCTTCGAGAAGTGCAGGAAGAGGCTGTAGAACGTAAACGCTTGGATATGGAGCCATTCCGTCTCCTTAACAATCAATGGTGCCAGATACAGATCAAGATGGTCCCACAGATTCCCAATTGGGTTTGAATCTGGAGGAGTTTGGTGGCTAGGGAATAGGGTAAACTCGTCCTGGTGCTCTTAGACCCACGCACGTACATTGCGAGCTGTGTGACAAATTGCATTGTCCGTGTGGCAGATGACGTCATGGCGAGGAAAATGAAATTTCCTATATGGGTGGACTTGGTGCGCAAGGATACTTTATTCATGGAGCCTTCCAGAATGAATCAGGGTATACCACGAAAACATTCCACAGACCATCACATTCCCTCCATCGGCCTGAACATTTCCGACGACTGCAGCAGGGGTTTGCTCTCAGACGATTCATACCGGACACGCCAACGGCCATCTATCCGATGGAGCATAACACGTCATACACCTGAAGAGGCCACTGTCGCTACTGACTGGACATTTTGTCGCAGTACTGGCGTGAAAACTCCAGCCTTCGTCTCCGATGAACTGCTGCCAGCAAGGGCCAATGATCCACGGCCTGCTGCTGAGACCCATACGCAGACCCTTTCGCTGAACGGCCTTTCAGAAGACCCTGATGATATCCCTTTGGTTCATCTTGGCTGGCTCTCAGCACTATAGGACTCAACATCTATGGTCATAAGTCCCCTAGAACTTAGAACTACTTAAACCTAACTAACCTAAGGACATCACACAACACCCAGTCATCACGAGGCAGAGAAAATCCCTGACCCCGCCGGGAATCGAACCCGGGAACCCGGGCGCGGGAAGCGAAAACGCTACCGCACGACCACGAGCTGCTGACAGGTTCATCTTGGTGGTCTCTGCAACCCTCGTTTACCCCTGTCACCTACGGCCAATGTTGCACCACGGTTGCCTCGGCGCCGGTTTTTGATAGAGCCGTTTTGCCATGTACGGTAGACTTTAGCCACGGCGGCAAGCGAACAGTTTACAGATGATCCCATCGTTGGCCCAAAGGCCTATGATCTTGCCCCTTCAGATGTCAGATACGTCGCTTCGTTTCCGCATCACGAGAACGACTGGACTGTTACCCTTGTGCCCCCCAACATACTTTATTATCTTGCAGTGCTAGGTCCACCACCTGCCGTCGAACGGAGGCAGTGGTCACGTTATTGTGAATCGACCGTGTAGTTTTTTACATTCATGACGGAAAACCAGCACGAAAATTGTAAGTGGAGGTACACAACTATTTCTTTACTCGTATTGTTACAAATATCGACCCCATTATCACCGTCTGGGATACCCGCCAGTGTAGCCGAGAGCGCTGACCCGTTGCTTCCTGGACTCGGGTAGGCGCGCCGGCCACGGATCGAATCCGTCCGGCGGATTAACGACGAGGACCGGTGTGCTGGCCAGTCTGGATGTGGTTTTTAGGCGGATTTCCACATCCCGCTAGGTGAATACCGGGCTGGTCCCCATGTTCCGTCTCAGTTACACGGCTCGCAGACATTTGAACACATTCGCACTGTTCCATGGGTTACACTCAACGCAACTGGGGTACACTAATTCCGTCCCGGGGGTACGGGGTGGCGGCAGGAAGGGCATCCGGCCACCCCTTAAACATTAACATGCCAAATCCGATTAACGATGGTTGACCCTGGGTAACTGCGGGACAAGGCTCAAGCGATAGAATCGCAGTCTGGGATAGAAAACAGGAAAAACTCTGCAACAGGTGTAATGGGCCACCACAGCACAATGATTCGTCACATGGAATTACTCAGTAATAAGCACTGAAGAAATTATGGTCGTTTGTCACCGGGTTTCTGACAGGGGCTGCCTGTGGACTCACTGATTAAGTGAGCGTGACATTTGTGGAAAGTGCCTCTCTCTGTAGCGAGTGGGGCGTCCGCTATCGACAGCGCGCCGGTCTGTTTGCGCCGCAGTCATGTGACGCGACAGTCAGAGACGTGTGACAGGGGAGGCTGCTGCGGCGCGGCGCGGCGCGGCTGTGCGATGCGGCGGGTTTTGCGATTTGTTTACCGTGGCGCTCGGCGCCATCGACCGCGGCCGCGGCCCACCAGCTGGAGGGTGGCCGCTCGCCACTCGCCGCCGCCTCTTGAGCGGGGCGGCCGGGAAGCTCCACGGCTCCAGCGACGGGCGCCGCCCGCCGTATTACCGGTTACGGATGGTGGTTTTCGTTGAAACTATCGGATTTCGGTTCCACCGGTTCTTTTTGTCTCCAGCTCCACCTGACTGTTAAAATCGCTCAAATAACACGTATCTAAGATAAACGATTTTCGACTTTTTTTTATTGTTATTACTTCCAGCAATGAACGTATGCTTCCGACAATGATTGAAAAGTTCTAACGAAGATGAAGGAATAGAAGATCACGAGGGATATGGGGTTGAGGCTGTCGCAGAGATCGGTCTCCTCTCCACCAAAGCCTGCTGTACACTTTTGTGCTGTAAGTGTCCTTTCCAGTTTCCACTTCATTATTACATCGGAAACAGTGGACCTAGGGATATTTAGGAGTATGGAAATCTCGCTTACAGACGTATGACACAAGTGACACCCAATCACCTGACGACGTTCAAAGTCCGTGAGTTCGGCGGAGCATTCCATTCTGCTCTCTAACGAACTATAGTGACTACAGAGGTCGCTGATATAGAGTGCCTGGCAGTAGGTGGCATCACAAGGCACATAATATGAAAAACGTATGTTTTTGGGGATGTCCAGATACTTTTGAACACATAGCGTACATATTGTATATTACCCGTCTCTCCCTATAGCTTGCCACTATTTTTCTCAGAATTTCGAACGTATTGCACCATTTCACATTGTCGAACGCATTTTCCAGGTTAACAAAGTCTATGAAAGTGTCTAGATTTTTCTTTAATCTTGATTCCATTATCAACCGCAACGTCAGAGCTCCCTCGATGGTGCCTTCACCTTTCCTAAAGCCAAACTGATCGTCATGTATCTCAGCCTCAGTTTTCTTTTCTCTTTTCCTGTACATTATGTCAGCAACTGGGATGCATGAGCTCTTAAACAGGTTGTCCGATAAGTCTCTCACTTTTCAGTTGTTGCAGTACTCACAATTGTGGGGATGATGTTTTCCCCGAATTCTGATGGTACGTCGCCAGTTTCATACATTCTACCACTACCCGGAGTAGTTGTTTTGTCGCCACTCCCCCCAATGATTTTAGAAATTTTGATAGGATGTTATATATCCCTTCATTCTTACTTGATGTTAAGTGGTCCATAGCTGTTTTAAATTCTGTTTCAAATACTGGATCCCCTATTCCTTCCTGTCTACTCTTGTTTCCTCTTCTATTACGTCATCAGCCAAGTTCAAAAATGGTTCAAATGGCTCTGAGCACTATGGGACTTAATATCTGAGGTCATCAGTCCCATAGACTTAGAACTACTGAAACCTACTTAACCTAAGGACATCACACACATACATGCAAGTGGCAGGATTCGAACGTGCGACCGTAGCAGCAGTGAGGTTCCGGACTGAAACCCTACAACCGCTCGGCTACAGCGGCCGGCATCAGGCAAGTGTTCTCCCTCGTAGAGGCATTCAGTGTACTTTTTGAAACTATGCTTTTGACAGTGTAATTCCCACTGCACACTTAACGTTATCACCCTTGCTTTTCATTTCACCGACTGTTGTTTTGACTTTTTTTTATATGCTGAGTCAGCCACTGCTAGAATCATTTATATTTTCGGTTTCTTTATATTTTTCATGCAGGCATTATGCCTTACCTTCCCTGCACTTTCTAATTATTTCTTTCCTAAGTGATCTGTATTTCTGTATACGTGAATTTTTCTGAACATTTTTGTACCTCCTTCTTTCGTCGTTCTGCTGAAGTGTTTCTTCTGTTATCCATGGCTACTTAGCAGTTGCCTCCCGTTTACCTTCGGTTTTTTTCCCTCAACTTTAGCGACTGCCCTCTTTAGATGTTTCCATTCCTCTTCAACTGAACAGCCTACTGAGCTATTCATTATCTCTTTATCCAAAGTCTCAGAGAATTTTAAGCGTGCGTCTTCATTGAATAGTACTTTCATATCCCACTTCCTTCCACATTGAGTCTTCCTGGCTAGGCTCTTAAACTTCGCCCCACTCTTCATCATTACTAAATTGAGATGTGAGTCTATATCCGCTTCCAGGTAAGCCTTACAATACAATATCTGATTTCGAAATCTCTACCTGTCCACCTAAGTGAAATCTCCCCTTTTTGTGATTTTTCAACAGAGTATTCGCTATTACTGGCTGAAATTTATTGTATAACTCTACAAGTCTGTCTCCTCTCTCGTTCCTACCACTACCAAGCACATATTCTTTCGTCACCTTTTCTTCTACTCCTTTCCTTACAACCGCATTTCGATCCCCCATGACTATCAGATTACGCAATGAATTACCCGTTCAATATCCTCATGTACTTTATCTATCTCTTCATCCTCTGCTTGCGACGCGGCATATATACTGAACTGTTTCCGTCAGTGTTGCTTTGCTGTCGGTTCTGATGAGAACAGACATATAACTGAACTGTTCACAGTACCTTTCTCTCTGCCCTATCTGCCTTTTCCTAACGGTTCTTGCTCCCGTTGCACTCCTGCTGCTGCATCTATCGATTTCGCTGTGTTGTGACGTAGTGTTTTGGAAGTACGTCAAGTGTGAGGATACTGGACAAGCGCAGCGCAAGTAATCAGTCATGCTCAAGCTCGAAACAATGCAATGCGCTGCAAGGGGTTCTCCGATCTGCGTTTGTCTTCTGAGGTGTGAATGGGAGGCGCTAGCGTATGCTGTGCTAGGAAGCTGGATCCACACGCAACTGAGTAACGAAACTGGTGGTAGGGGCGCAAGGTAACGTTATCGACTGGTGTTGGACTAGCTTTGGGTCAGGGTTCGTCAGACACACAAATATTAAAGACACCGCAGGTTCTCTGTTGATACACCCGAGCTACTACAGGGAATACAGAGCCTATGCGTGTCAAATAAGATGTGAGTCAAAACACAGATTCAAAATCAGTCTTGCTGATCTCAGTATCCCTCCGTTCGTACTTAGAGAATGAACTGTTTACTTTACGTCAGGGTAAAAATTGGACAGTTGTTGAGATAACTTTCTTTGCCTTTTAGGCATAAGTGACGAATTTGAATATCTAGGTTTTCCAACGCTGAAAGAGAGAAAAATGGTTGTGAACACTATGGGACTTAACATCTGCGGTCATCAGTCCCCTAGAACTTAGAACTACTTAAACCTAACTAACCTAAGGACATCACACACATCCATGCCCCAGGCAGGATTCGAACCCGCGACCGTAGCGGTCGTGCGGTTCCAGCCTGAAGCGCCTAGAACCGCTCGACCACTCCGGCCGGCTGCTAAAAGAGAGAAGTTTGGTTACTAAAACTTGTGTATTTTATGTCCTGAAAATATTGTTCCGTGGAGAACAAACCTTTTTCAGATAGTACCATTGTTTCCTGCTGCACAAATCTTATCACAATTTCTGTAATCTGGAATTAGTATCACAATGCAAGAACAATACTGCCATCACAGTAATGCACGGCTGGCGGGCCAGTTAGGCGCTGAAGCCGGAGTGCTGTCTGAGCTCCGTCTGTGTTGAGCGTTGTGAGGCGCTGCTACTCGCTGTCACCAGCTGACGGGCTCTTTGTTGTGGATCCTATTGTGCATCGATAATTATTCACCGAGTACGTAGCTCTGTCGATGCTGTTCTTTTCAAAAGATATTTTTATAGACCGCTGACAGCCATTAGTTTAGTGCCCCTGGACCTGAATGTTGGCAGATTCTAATCTTTCCGAGAAAATCATATTTAACGAGGACCAAGAACTGCTGGAGAAGAAAGCTTATTCGAGACCTACATAAGGGACTGCAGAGCGAATAGCGGCTTGTTAGTGGTACTAGAGCAGAGATTCCCAATCGTTGTGAGACAATTAACCCTGAGTGCTATTGGATATTAGCGCGTAACTGAACTATAGTATGAAAAACAGTTTTCTTTGAACTCTTTCATTCCTAAAATGACAAAATAGAAATGATATTTAGTTTTAGTAAGAGTTTTATAGATCAACATACTAATTATGCAATCAGGCAGCTGGTTCTGGTTATTTCTAATAACCGTTTTCTACACTGTGATGAAGGAAATCTGAATGCGTTGCGAGTGCTAACTGGAATCATTCGCACAGAAAAAAGAACTAAGTGTCCGAATAGAGGACAGACACCTCTTAGAAAACATACTTCCTCTGCACTCCTCCCCTTAGTTACACTTGCCTCAACCTTAACCTGCACCCACATTTAAAATAAACCAGGTTGAGATCTGTGCACTAAAGCCTACTCTTTGTAAATAACGTTAGTGCTGGACCCCTTACTGCTGAACTGACACAAATTGGAAGACTTTAGGCTACCAATGATTTTTCTCTGACCGCTACCAGTAATAATAATAATAATAATAATATTGTGTGGGCCCAACATCAATGCAGTACCTATTACGTAGTTAGTGGTGTGTTGCGCCGTCAAGTAGTTCATTTACTGTGGCGAGGTGAACAGTGAAGCAATTTATGGTCCATTCCATTGTGGGAACCACCTACAACTAGTAGAAGATATGTTCACAAGCTATAGTCTCTAACTCAATGGTTCACGTGTTAATGCTAATATCTAAAAAAAATGTAATTTTTGATAACTTATGTAATCAGTATTACAGTTTCAGAAAACAGTGAAAATTGTAGCGATCTTTTAAAAATAATTAAGTTTAGTGACCGAAGCACAATCGGACACTTTTTCTACTACCTCCCAAAAAATTTAATTTTATCCCACAGGGGGTAATTACCCCAGGTTGTGAACCACTGTCCAAGAGTCACTAGCCTGAGTCCATGTTGCGTGCTGCGACAGTGTAGACACATTTGAAGAAGGATGCATAACGATAGTTCGTATTGTAAGTTATCTTTGTGTGAATTGTGTATGAACAAAGATCGTTGTACGGTAGAGACTCGCCGAATGCGCGAATGCAGTGGTTAAGATACTGACCTCTTATTTAGGAGGATGAAGTTAGCTGTGTCCAGCCACTTTGATGAAAGTTTCCCGTGGCTTTTCTAATTTATTTCAGGCAAACGTCGGGATACTTTCTTCACCAAGGACACGGAGCGAACACCTGTTACATCCTCCGAAAAACTTCCTTATTCCGAGTGTAGCAAAATTCTCGCTCTCGGACTCCAGAGCACGATGCCTTGCATGCTAGCAATACAGATAAATCTCCTACAAAATTTCGCCCCGTCCATATTTTTGGTAGAAAAGGAAGGGAATTTCGCGATACTACATTTACTTGCACGACAGTATCTTCATTCAATGCTGTACAGTTACGCTGCTCAGTCCTTGAAGAGTGTAGAGTTTAGAGCTAGAATACTCGAGTTCGCGGGAAATATTATTATTGGTCTATGCCTGATTCTTTTTAATCTCATAATCTTAGACTGCATTATGTGATATCTGGCTTCTTAATCGTTAAACAGTAATTAAGGAATATGTTATAGAAAAGACGGGCAACTAGGTAGCACTAACACAGAAATGGGAGTACAAACGTTTTCTTTACTTATTATTTAAGTGACGACTTAGAGAAACATGATCGAGCCAGTCGCCAAACCTTTGTAAATGCAGGAAGATGGACTCGAGCGTTGGTCTGAAGACTATGTATGTTTCTTGAAAGAGGTTCTGCCACTGATGGTGCACTTGTTGAATGTTGTAGGTATGGTCAACATCTCGATACTGATAAGTTTTATTCATATTTCTGTGCTATGGCTGATGATTTATATTTAGTTGGTTGTTACCCTCGTTGTATATGACATATCTGACCAATACCAGTTACATTCAATATTTAAAAAATGTATTTGGGTGGTACACTAAAGCATTATTGGATAGATCAAAATTAGAAAATAAAAAAATGCAACTACGCCTAGGATAGAACACCTTAACTAGCGTATTCTCTCGCAAAACTATAAAATGTCCTAACTCGCCAGCATGGATGCATTTATTCAAAGAAGTTTCCTGTTGCCAAATTGCCTTGCGTTGAAGTCTGTATATCGGCCTGTGTCATCGTTCTTACTGTGGTGTAAGATAAAAAATATGAAAAACATACTGCGTTACTGAAACTGACGTCAACAGTAAAATGCATCAGTACAGTTAACTAATTATAGTACATTGTCGATATTCCAGATAAAATTATCCTGTGCGGAGTGCACTCTACATGTAAAAATCAAGCCACAAGAAGATACATTACCATAGTCTTCCCTCCAAAGAATTTATCAAAGTTAGCTTCTGTGGCGTAATTTTGAAACACAACGTGATAAGAGATGATTAGGCGATAGTAGTGAGTGAACGTCACCGACATCATCATCTCAACTTCACGATGATCTAAAAGAAGAGCTGTACCCTAGAAATCAACAAATCCTATGTTTATTTTTCCATACTGGCTGTCCTGTGTTTCTCATCCACTTTTTGCAGTTATTATGGATATGTATTCTAAACTGCAAAATAGATGGCTGCATTACCGCAGTTACATCGCAGGAAGTGAAAATTTGGTGTTATTGCAAGCACGATTTTAAAGTATAATTTACGATTAATTTCGTACCTCTGTCAATCCACTTCCTCGTTTTCTGCATATTAATGTAATTCAGTCTTCACGTGTCTTCAGTAGTTATGTGACAATGTACTTCTTCGCTTGAAGATCAAGATTTAAGCTATTATCCATACTAATATTATAAATGCGAAAGTAACCCTGTCTGTTACGCTTTCACGACTAAGTCCCTGAACCGATTTTGATGAAATCTAGTGTTGAGACAGCTTAAACGCTGAGGAAGAACACAGGCTACCTTAGAAAGTGTTTAATACGAGATATTTATTGATTTGAAGAATATAACGCAAAATATGGAAAAATAATTACTCTCTGAAGAAGTTATTTACTATTTGACTTTAAGTCGTTTGTGAAACTGCATTTATTGTTTGATATAAAACTAAACTCCGCCTGAACAGGGCATGAAGTCCCAACGGTACCGACAGGCCGCCATGTCATCCTCGACCTACAGGTGTCACTGAATGGGGAAGTGGAGGGGCATGTGGTCAGCACACCACTCTCCCGTTCGTATGTCAGTTTACGACACCGGAGCCGATACTTCTCAGTTAAGTAGCTCTTCAGTTTGCCTCACAAGGGCTTCAGTGCACCGCACTTGACAACAGCTCTCGGCAGATCGAATGGTCACCCATCACCCATCCTAGTGCCGGCCCAGCCCGAAACTGCTGAATCTGGATGATCTCACGGGAACCGGTGTTACCACTTAGGCAAGGCCGTGGGCTTATTGTTTGATATTTTTTATATAATACGGTTCAGTGTAATAAACACAAAACTTATACAACCCTCAATGCGTTTAATTCATAGTTTTTCACTAATATAAGTCACTAGCCTGTCCCATCTTAATCACTGAGTGTCACGCGTCTCTTATGAGTCTCTGTCCACAGCTCGTGGTCTAGCGGCTAGCGTTGCTTCGTCTGGATCAAGGAGTCCCGCGTTCGATTCCCGGCCGGGGTGGGGATTTTCTCTACCTAGGAACTGGGTGTTTGTGTTATCTTCATCCTTTCATCATCATCATCATCATCATCTTCGTCCTCATTCGTGACAGTGGATAGATTTGGCTGTGTAAAAATTGGACTGTGAAAAAGTTGAGACTTTATACTGGTGCTGATGACTGCGCAACAAACCAGACACCATCATTAAGAGCTTCTGAGACGCTTTAAGATGCAAAACAACGACGATCTTTAAAATATGCATGGCAAATAGAGAGATGTCGCACATTTACATGTAGTACGTGGAAGGCTATTAGTGAGGCTGTTTTTTTATCATATATGCAAACGCAGAAGCGTGTAACAGACAGAAACGTGAGGACAGCTGATAATAATGCACGTACAATTGATATAAGATTTGCGCTACACGGAACTAAAGATTATTTATTGTCATTCCTCGTCAGTTTCACGCTATTTGATAATTGTAGGAAGTCGACATTCTATTTCAGTGCCGTCACCATCACTTTTGATTAGCGTTGCTGGCCCTTGATCATGGAGTCCCGGGTTCGATTCCAACACGGGTAGGATTTCCTCCGCTCGTTATGAGTATGTGTGTTGTTTTTCTTTTATCATTAACGACGCGCAGCTCGCCCAAGTGGCGTCAAATAAAAAGACTTGCACCAATTCTCCAAACATCCCGAACAGTGTCTCCCGGTCAATAAACGATACGCACATTTTATTTCA